>NC_139348.1:114049845-115249845 GCF_055883805.1 Amblyomma maculatum
GCCGAGGTTTCTACTGAGTCAAATGCTTTTTCGTAATCAATGAATGGCATGTTTAAGGGCTGGTTATATTCCGAACATTTTTCTATCACTTGGTTGATGGTATGGATATGATCGATAGTAGAGTATCGTTTCCGAAACCCTGTTTGATCCGTTGCTTGATTGCAGCCTAAGGTTGTCCCGATTCTATTAGCAGTTACCTTAGTTAATGTCTTATAAGTAACAGACAGTAAGCTGATTGGTCTGTAATTTTTAAAGCCCTTTCTTATGAATGAGGATAACGTTTGCGTTCTTCCATGGTTGCGGTACCGTCGATGACTCCAGGCACTGCGTATACAGGGTGGCCAGTTTTTCTAGCACGATATCCCCCCGTCGTTCAACAAATATATAGTTATATGATCCTCTCCAGCTGCTTTTCACCCTTGCATAGTTTCTATTGCTTTATTAACCTCGTCCTTCGTAACTGGTGGAACGTCTGAATGTTTTCTCTACCGACAATATTATTATTATCCTGACTGCTTTGGCGACTGCAGAGATCAGTATAGAACTCCTCGGCTACTTTGACTATCTTGTCGATATTCATGATTACGTTGCCCGCCTTATTACTTAGCTCATTCATCTGATATATGCCTATGCCTAATTTCGTCCTCACCGCTCTAAGGCTACCTCCGTTATTTACAGCATGCTCAATTTTCTCCATGTTATACTTCCTTACATATGCCACTTTACGCTTATTGATTAGCTTTGACATCTCTGCGAATTCTATCTGGTCTATTGGATTGGAAGCTTTCATACTATGGCGTCTCTTAATCAAATCTTTCGTCTGCTTAGACTGCTTACCCGTATCCTCTCTAACTATTCTACCGCCTACTTCTACAGCGCACTCAGTGCTGACATCTCTGGAATATCTCTGAAAATACTGGAATAAATTGCTTTATTCCAGATTTTTTCACGCAACTCAACGTCCATATAGTGTTAATCCAGTCGCAGGCCCCAAGGCTCGAAGCAAAGCCCTTGAATTGAACGCTATTTCTCTATCCATGGTACCTCAACGCTTTTCCTGTGGTGACCTTGCCTGCGTATTTACTGCAGTTCCGGAACTCCAACGCTGTTATATATTCGTCCCTGACTCATGTCGTAGCCATGCTGCCTGGATAATGAATGCTCAAATTTATATTCTCCATCCCACTACCCTCTCTACATCATCCCCTCCTCATCGTGAACGCTCTGCACATGAAATGACAATTCCAGTGCTCTGAAATTCAGCTGTCTGGCTGATGCCCGCCGTCCCCCTTTGCTCATTTTGTTCAAAGTACGCGTTGCAAAAATTTTTCAATTAAGTCCTACTTGTAGCCTTTTATATCTGTGATGCAATGTTTGTACATGTACATTTGCGCAAGGTGTTTCAATGCACCATAGTAATTTCTTCTACTTCTGCCTACGTTAAGTTCTACAGTTCACAGATTCTATTTTTATTAGTTCCGTGTGCCGCAGGTAAAATGGTATGAGATTAAAACAATACGAAACATTATATTCTTATGGGCACTTCATGAGAGGTCGTCTTACGAATAAAACATCATGTGCTGATTTTGAGGTTACAAAGTTTCTTTCAGAAAACGTTTCAGGAAGCGTGGTATTTAGTTGGCATAAAATATCCGTAATAATCACAAAGCTCCCATTCCGCAAAATTTCCTTTCCAACGTCTCTATTAACGTATGTATTTGTATAGCTTTATGCTATTTCTGAAAACAAAAACAACATTCATGACATCGTTACCCATCTTGCTTCCGGAACCGGTTGCACCTAGCAAACATACAATCGCAATAAAAATACACATCCCTGAAGGGTACGTAATGTTATTAGAATTGCTGAAGTGAAAATGTGTTTAGCCTTGCTTCGCTGGAATTGGCACAGACGCGCACAGATGCTTTGCCAAATCGCCGACGAAAGCCCTCTTCAAGCAAAAATAGGGAGCTTACTCGCGGGGCTGCAAGTTGCATGGCGGAAAATTGCCTGCGTGCGAGTAGATACTCGCAGGGATGTCGTTTGCGTCCCAGCTTCCGGTAAATATTTGCGCTCGTGCACGAGGCAAATATTCGAAGGGCATTTACATTAGGTGCGATATTATATAAAAGATAACATGTATCTTCATGTTGGCGGGCAACATATGTTGTACGTATGCGATCGCTAAGTGCTTTTCCGAGTGCATAAAATATATAAAAAAGAAATTCTGAATTACTGCAATGAATTCGATAAAAAAAAAAAGTCAACACAATGTAATTCTTCTGAGAATTGTACAGGTTGGTTTCAATTATATGGTGCACTAGGTGACCGGCAAACACACTATTGTCTTTCGGCGTGCTATATGTAGAATAAGCAATTTTCTAATTGTATTCAGATCCTAATGCTATATTGTAATGAGAGTTTGAAGCACCCAAAAACACTGATTGTGCCAGCGCGCGCGCTTCAGGAAGAGCAATGGCCTCTTCCTCTCCCTTTGTAAGCGAACAAAAGGTCAGTCGTGAAGTTTGTTGTATTCTGCAAGCTTGAGATGGCCTGATTGTAGAGATCTTCCTCTGCCGGTGCGTACAAATGAATTTTCTCTCTGGCACCTTGACACGTTGAGGACCTCTTCTCGTGCTAGAGACTAAGAGAAGGAACTGCGCATAACTTCCTCCTACTGCATTCATGCGTGAGCCAACCAGACTTGCGGCTGAGAACCTGTAGCTTGCTGAACTATACGAGAGCAATAGCTTTAGGCCCTTCTTTCAGATAAAGGCTTCATTCATAGTCGTCAAACAGGCGTCCAGATGCTAGAATCTTGATTAGTCAACCGAGATATGAGGTCCCAGCTCCATATCCTAGCAGAAGAATGTAAAAACAAAAGCCACAACGTTCACGTGAAGCGTGACGTCACACGTAAAGCAAAAATGCGATAGAAATCCGACGCGTTTCCCGAATGAGTTTATGTATGAAACGTCTTTACTCAACGAAAAATACCATGTAATGCGCTGCAGGTGGGGGAATCGAACAATTACATTTTGTTTCAGAAGCGGAGATGCTAACAAGACAACCCGAAGCTCCTGAGAGAAGGAAATGCACATAAAAATATGGCGGATACAAACTTGCCAACGCACAATAGAGCAGGTTCATGCATTACTTGTGATCGGTACTTTATTAACGCGTGAACGTGTAGGGAAAGAACGCCAATTTTAGGCGATACATGTGCTTATACCAGAAAGACGTGCATGCTGTGCATACGTGATCCTGTGCTGGCCGCAGAAACGCTTGAGCGCAATTAAGTATTTCATTCGTTAATAGTTTTTCTCCTTTGCAGATACCCCGACAGGAGATATGCTATATCAACATGTCTAAGGGAACATTATTGAACTTTAATGGCTGCGCATCGTGCAGTCATCTTATTTATATATCTGCACTGTACAAGGGTGTCATTGAAGTAACAATGATTGAAAACCAACTCACTAATTAGCACCTTGTTTATATACTAAACGGCAATGCATCTGGTACCATTTAAGCTTTTCTTGGCAGAAAAAGATTGTAATACATGAACAAAATTTGTTCTGAATTGCTCGGCAATTTTTTAAAACCAATTCTCAGGGCATAATCGATTGTTCAGATATCTCAATTGGTCGGTGTGTTTTCAGAAAGCAATCTTTCTAGCACAATACTCTAAATATACTATAGTTTTATATTTTTGTACCTTTTTCGAACGCAGCGGCATATTTTTATTAGGCTTCAGGCCTGTCCTTCTTCTTCCTCGGAAACTATTAGAAATGGCAGCTAGTTTTCTCCAACTCTATTCAGAAGCTTTAGGCTAAGTTGGCCCCATTACAAACTATAAGCTTTCTTGAAGAGTCAGCACGACATAGTCTTTATTTGGGGTGCTTTCGGCTAACACAATCGTGTTTATTGAACATTCGCTTTCGTTGGAGCCACTGCCGTCGTATGTAATTCCCAGGGGTGCTTTCCAAATGAACACGGAGATAAGCTCTGGTAATGGTACGTTCGTACTCGTCTGCAGTCCTGGTTACCTTGCACCCGTTTAGACACATGAGCATTTAGTGAATTTAACCGTGTACGTTTGGGTCATCTGGTGAAGCATAACTTCTTTTTTTCCGATCAGCACGGCTTCCTACACGGTAGGTCTTGCGAAACACAACTGTTTGATTTGGCTATTGACCTTCATCATGCTGTTCAGGTTCACTCTAAAATAGACGTGTATTTATAAATTTCGCCAAAGCATTTGACAAAGTCCCACACATACGTCTAATAAAGAAGCTTGAGAATTTAAACATAAATTACAAGGTTATTTGTTGGATCAGGGGTTTTTTGGCTAACCGCTATCAATAAGTCCTTGTTAACAGGCATTGTTCCTCCCACTCCCCTGTTAAATCTGGAGCGCCGCAAGTGTCTGTACTCGGACCTACCGTTTTCTTATTTTATATAAATGATATCAGTAATAACCTAAATTCAACGGTCAGATTATTTGCTGATGATTGTGGGTTGTACAGACAGATCTGATCTTTCAAACTGTACTAATTTACAATCAGACATTGATAAGATCAAAAATTGTTGCACACAAAGGCAAATGAAAGTTAACACCTCAAAAACAACGCTTGACAGATTTACCACAACATCTAGCACTGAACCATATCGTTACACTTTGAACAACGTGCGTAACGAATCGGTACCCATCATAAAGTATTTAGGTGTACATTTAGCATCAGACCTTTCATGGAACTGCCACTTAGATACGGTTATCGCTTCCAAAACACTCGGCTTCCTCAGACGCAACCTGCAATTAGCTAATCCAGGCACAAAGCTATTAGCATACATTACATTGAGTTCAGTTTAGTCTTTCAGTCGTGTCCGACTCTTCGTGACCCTATCGACCATATTACGCCACGCTTTCCGGTCTCTCACTATCTTCGTAACACCACCTATCTTCACCTGCAATACATTACACCACATTACATTACAATACACTACATTAGTGCGCTCGAAATTGGGGTACGATGCTTTAATTTGGAACCCTCATCAAGCATACCTAGTAACAAAATTTGAGTCTCTGCAAAATAAAGCCGCCCGTTTCATATTTAAAGCTATTCACGATCAGCAAGTATAACTGAAATAGAAACAGCACTCAACTTAGCTCTTCTTGAAAGACGGAGAATGTTTTCAGTACTGTCCTTTTGCTAAAAATTATATTATAGTCATTCTTCCTTTACGTTGTGTCATATCACCCCTGTTCATCACATATTCCCACGCATTGATCACCAACTGAAAGTGCAACCCATCTTTGCTCGAACCAATCTGTTCTTTCACTCGCCTCTCCTCCTCGCCATTCATGAATGGAATCTGCTGCCTGCCACCGTTGCATCTTCCAGTGATTACGAAACGTTTGTAACTGGACTAAAAAATCACTTCGAGCTGTAACCTTCATCTTTGCACCACTTTTTTCTCGCCTACTCCCTATGTAATTCCCACCGGGGCTTTTATGGTATTTGAATAAATATATAGGAGGCTTTACTTAAAAAACACCGCTGACTCGTTTAACGAGTTTGAGGCGTGTTCGCATGGGCAAATGCGACATATACTATACGAGGCTTTACAAGAAACACCGCTGCCTCATTTAGCGATTTTGAGGCGTGTTCGCAAGGGCAGATGCGACACTACGTACTCAGTAAACGCCGAAGGAGAAAGGAAGAAAATTTGCTAATTCACTCATGCGCCCATCATACAGCTAATGGGCACAATTCCGCAGGCTCGCCTGCTCGCGGAACTGGACACTGTGCGTGAAAACATTATAGAGACATTTGAGCTACGCCTTGAAAGATATGAGGCGATAGCGCGGCCATATCAGCTGCCAATCCCCACCTTCCAACACCATGCACGTGATTTTTTGCTCACAAAAATGGCCCCATTTTTCTGACAAAGGGACGGTCCTGCCGTGGGGGTGCAGTGGTAAGACGCCCGACTACTGCGCCGGTGTACCCGGGTTCGATCCCGACCTCAGCGGCCGCGTTTATATGGAGGCGAAACGGAGAGGGCGTCCGTGTGCTGTGCGATGTCAGAGGACGTTAAAGATCCCCAGGTGGTAGAAATTACTCCGTAGCCCTCCACTACGGCTCCTCTTTCTCTCTTTCCACTTTCACTCCCACCTTCCTCGCTTCCCTTACGGCGCGGTTCAGGCGTCTATATAAAAAGTGTGGCAGATACTGCGCCTTTCCTTTTCTGTGAACCAGTTAATTTAATTATCGAAATAAATAACTTATTCGCCTAATTGACACAACTCATTATCTCTACCACTTCTCAATTACAACTGCTACGGACACGTTCTGCGGACAAGGCATGCGGACAGAAATATGTGAACCTAGCGAAGTAATGCTTTCGCATTAAAACTCTTTATAGGACGTATAAAACCGATAGTAATTGGGGGTCAGAAGTCATAAGGTGGCTCTTAGATACCCCCAGAGATATTACAACACAGCCTTTTTATAGCTCTCGCTATCATCTTAAAGCGCGTCCCTAAGAAGAGGCGTTTTTCGTCTATGCATATAGCGCCAAATTGTTTGGGCGAAAAGAGCCGCCCAACTTGTTTGGAGAGCAAAATTTAAGAGGCTTGAATTATTTCTTCAAAACCCTGCAATGAATAGAAATCATCATATTGCTTGTCGCGACCCAGTATCCACTGACTCTACGTCTCCTAAAGCTCTGCTGCTATCACTGTGCTCAATATTGCGTTTGCGCATTTCGCCTTTGATTTCGCTGTCTCTATCATCTCCTTTGGGCATGACCTTTGCTTTGTTTAACCAAGTCACTGCACGTAGCCTTCCCCATGCAGCTTCTCTCTTATGAATTCCAGAATGGGTGCGCCTCAAGGAATAAAAGCACAGATACTTGTTGTAATACGGAAAGTTGAGCTAGTTGGTATAAAATTGCAAATTACGAGCGCTGCGACGGAGAACAACAACAAGAGGATCCTTGTCATTACTCTCCTGTTGTTGTTCTCCGTCGCAGCGCTCGTAATTTGCAATCAGGTACTTGTTCCGGTCGTTTTATTTGCTGCTGTATTAGTACAACTACGAAGTGACTACAGAGAGACGCCACAAACGGAGAAAAGAGAGCCAAAAGGACGTATCGACGGGGTTTTTGGGGAGAAACCTGTCAGACCATAGAATGGGTATATCAAGGTGCGGGTACCTTCAGCAAAGCACTTACTGGTAGCGTGACCCGCCACAGAGGCAAAACGGCGGACACGCGTGCTGTGGCGGACAAACAATAAAGCTCTGTTTTCGCGATAGCGGAGGGAATCGTCAACGCCGCGTGTCGATGTTACTTACTTTTACGCCCGCTTTGTTCCCAAGCGCAATATCCTGTATATGTGCGGCGTAAGTGAGATGCATGGAAGTGTGGGTCCAACCTATGCGTGGACAGAGCGAGCCCGAAAATATACGCTTTCTTGATGTTGCCTCTCCTATCAAAGGCGAGCATTTGAAATGAAAGAAATACTGGGAGTCTTGTGGTAATCGGAAGCACCTCCTGTTATATTTGTCGTCTTTTTGTCGAAAATTTATTTTTGTTGGTTTACACGTTCAGCTTTAAATTTCGTCCGCACGTGTTTGGAGAGCAGTAGTACTTTTAAACCTCACGTAAAATCCTTTCCGTGCTGCTAGAAACAGGTTGTGGTCTATAAAACTAATGGGGTGATTGCTAGGTTTTACTTGCCAACATAATTTGCCGTGCCGTCATGACGCATACCGCTAATGTGAACGTTAACAAACTGCGCGTTTCAGTGCACATTGGCGTTTTTCTTACGACATTATAATCGATACACTTTATCACCAGTCCTGTTAGAAGCCATAAACACCTTCTGAGTACTTAATATCAATTACCTTGTAATAGGCGCACCCTATCAAAATGGTAAAGAGCAGTTAAAAACCCATTATCGGCTCCGCTGCTTTTTGGTACATAAATCAGGTTCAGCGCTGGGAGCATCATTTCTCCGGAATAATACATCGCTTTGCTCTGCCTGCGTCCGCGCGGTTATGCGACGACATGGGTGGTATTAACTTTGCTGGTGCAAAGCAAAACGCATCATGCACTGCGGCTGGTATAGCGGGCTAACCATGACACCGAGTGCACCATTTCCTGCACTTACGTAGTACGTACTTAGCCCGAGCTCTTTGAATGTGGATCCCGTTTAGGCCTGTGTTGTGCCAAGACAAACGCAATAAAATTAATCATTGCTATCTAGACATATCAACCACGTGCAATTAGCACGCAACAATGAATGGGAAGTGACATATTCAGCCCCGGTGATTTCTCTTGCTAAACCACCAGCCTACAGCAATTCTCGTTTATTGAAATGTTGAAACGTCACAATGGAAATATTTTGCGGCAGTATTCTCCCAACAAAAGAAGCTATAGCTTGAGAGAAGTCAACTTTTGTCTCTATACCAAAGTAGGCGCTACCGCTGGCGGCTGCCTACGTATAGCTGCGTAAGGCTAACTTATCTACAAAAGCTGTCTTGTTTCGAAGCGACACATGCATAATAGAAATAAGATATAGAGGAGACAACATTTATGAAGTTATTGTCTTTACATACGAGCCCACTAGGCAAAAGGCGAAGTAAACGCTGCAATATATCAATAAAAATTTGGAGGACGCTTAAGCTTCGCCTTCAAAAGTGGAACGCGATAGCGTTATTGCACCTCGTTCGCACCGCCCACTCATTCGCTCGGTATGCTCTTGAGTCACACAAAGACATAGTTTTCATACTCAACCCTTCTGAGCACCACGCAGAAGCATGATTCCTCGAAAGCAGCTCGGCACACATCGCAGGGGACGCTTTCCCAGCAGAAGCGCTACGGCGCAGCAATCACGTCAGAGGCGTCCGGCATCAGACGCTGCACCTAGCAATCGCGCTGTGAGCGGAAAGCGGAGCCGCGTCGCCTTAAACACCACTGTTCGAGTGACGCACGCTGATGTTGGAAGGGGAGAGAGCGAGAAAACTTATTAAACGCAAGGGTATTGGGGCATCCTCGCACCGGTACCCGCGCGGCCCGAAGGGGAGAAGCGGGTGAGCGAAGATAGTGATCTAAAGAAAGGAAAGACGCTTGATTCTACAACCCGTGAGGGTGCACGGCGAAACGTCAGGGGCGAGTGGCGCGCCACGTGTCGGGGCAGCGCCGCACATTGCGAGGAGGGATTCTTCTGTGTTTGCCGCAAGATGGCTCTGCATGTGCGCAGAGCGCAGAAGAAATGTAGCGGAAACGTACTTCGCTACTCGTGTAACTGCGACTTCTGTAAGTAACATGCTCATAATTACCGATATACAACGCAGTATAACGTTCTTTGGCACGTTTCTAAGGCAACACCGCATTCACTAGAAGCGCTTTTGTACCGCTTTCAAGCATCGAACTCGTGGCTGAGAAAGTATATTCTAGCGGGTCTCAGCCACGAGTTCGAGAAAGTGTGAATTGGTTTATTGCCATACAGAAAGTGGCTGCTGAACCTCCCGAATGGCTCTCAAGGGTAGAGCCTTTGCTGTCGTTGCGGGAGTTTTAATGTACTGAGACGAAGCCAGCCTGACATTGGCTGATGATGACCTTCCAATATGTACTTTGTTTTGTGTTATTCGTGTTGTGTTCTGGTGAAATGGTATGAACCAAAGCCAAGAAATAAAGAAAAAAAAAAAGAACTCGTGGCTGAGTGGTAGTGTCTCCGTCTCACACTCCGGAGACCGTTGTTCGATTCCCACCCAGCCCATCTTGGAAGTTGCTTTTTATTTATGAAGTGCATGCCGGGATTTATCGCTCATGGCCAACGCCGCCGACAAACACCGGCTTTTCTGCGACACGAGCTCCTTAACGCTATCGCGGTAATACACTGAATTCTTGTGAATTTACTACTGGCAGCGCACGTTTGCTTACACTGACAAGCCCATCAAAGAGGCAATGCTTCTGTTTTCTATCCTTATGATATATAGTACAGTGAAGTGGTCTCTTATAAATAATTGGTTCACAGGAAGGGAAAGGCGCAGTTTCTGTCACACTTTCTCTGTGGACACCTGAACCGCGCCGTAAGGCAAGGGATTAAGGTGGAAGCGAAAGTGGAAAGAGAGAAAGGGGAGCCGGTAGTAGAGGGCTCCCCTTTGGTAATGGGAGGGTAAGGATGGTACCTTGTGTAGAGGGCTCGGGCAGTGCGCATCGCACAATAAAATCTTCAATCAAAAATCAACGAACGGTTTCTGGACTAATTGCCAGTGCTGATACTCTTCGCAGATCTGTGTGGATCTACTTACGTACAAGCGTTGTCTCTAAAAAGTAGAAAACGTGACGAGGTGTCAAATTTTATGCTCGGCAAGGTGCCGATCGAGCGCTCCACACAAGGATAACGCAGACTGCACGCTGTCTCCAACGGCGCACAAATTTGGCCGGCAGAGAAGCACTGAAAATACAGAGCCAAAGACAAGTATAGAAGGAATTGGGACAAGTTTGGTGGGGTTGCCTATGGCCGCGATCATTGAAGATAAATCGCGGTGCATCTTCCGCCATAAAAAGGTACAGTCTGTCGCGACTTGAACTTCATCGCGCGAGCGTCGACCGAACACATGAACAGCGCCGCGGCCCACAATCCTCTACCATGGCGAGGGGGTTGTCAAGTCAGTTTCTCTCCCTCGCTTTGCTGTTCCTCAGGCAGCCGCCGCTCCTTTCTGGGCGAGTGGCTTTTTAATATGTTTAGCATCCCGAAAATGACCCCTTTTGGCACCGACTACACCAGAAGCCCATATGCAAAAAGCCTAATAGATTTAGTCATAAATTTCCACTATACCAAGCCACTGGAACCTGTCTGCGTGCATATGCGGTAATTAGTGTCTCTCTCTTTTCTGTCCCAAAGGTTCCAAGTGCATCTGTTCTCATCTCTTCCATTAATCTTACAGGAGGTGTGGTACACAGTGTCTCTGTGGTCTGGTGATATAATACATCCAGCCGAACATTTCTGCCCGTCCTTAAAAGCTGCGAATTTTTTACGTGATGAATGACCGTGATTGTTCACATGCAACTCCGGTGCCGAACTGTCCGCACCAAGGAGCCTTAATGCTATTCATTTTTTAAATAAATGGATATTAAACTGCACAACAAAGAAGCGCGGCCAGTGTGTAACATTTTGTTCAATATGCGCAAGATATTTACCGCCCCTTTCTTATCCCTAAACCAAGTAGTAAGTCCTGACAGGCATACCCGTTCCGTGCTTTCGCAAAATCGCAGGCTCTACTCCCGCACGTGGCCTTTACGAATTAAGTGTGAGGCAAACCGTGCACTGACAACGAACGAAACAGTTTGTTGCCCAACATTCACTGTGTAACTATTGAAATGCACCGTTAAATACTTTTGCGGCGTTTCGCACCGGAAGTGGATTTGTTATCTCTTAAAAGAAAGGATTGATTATCCAAAGCTTTGATTTTTGCTATGAGTAAATTATAAGATAGCAGGAAAGGACTTTTCTCACATATCCCTCGCTTACCTTATCTACATTGGCTCTCGGTATATTTGACCCCTCATAACTGCTTATAACAACTTATAGCAAGGGTATCAATGTTATCAGCATAGGAAGGTTCCTTCTCCTAACATTTTACAGTTTTTGTGCCTCGTTGATTTTGTAGCCATCTTGTACGTGGGTCAAGGATAGACCTTGTGGTGTAAGAAATGTTTACCTGCTTAGTACGTGAATACGTGTCTTGGTTCAACGACGCATTTTGGCGTCATTCAATATAATTTTTTTTTTATTTTTACAAAACGAAAATACATCCCAGAGAGTTTAAAAGACTAACCCTACTGAAAAACCTAAATTTCTACGGGGCAAAAGCCCCTCTCATACGGTGCACATTATTATCTTAAATTATCGTACATAATGTATGATATTGTGCAAGAAACCATGTGACCTAATGCAATTATATTCGACTAGTATGTGATTTCTTTTGTGAATTGAGTGCGATTCTGTGAGAAAATGTGACGGTAATGCCTCATACAATTTTTCAGCACAGAACATCTGCTACAAAAAGCTTGACAAGGGAGGAAGAACCACTGAAACTGATAGTCAGCGACAGACCAGTAATCTGTTTATGGTTGGTGTTGTGCTCGTATGCATAATGACTCTGTAGACCCGTATGCTGCATCTTTATTTTTCTCGTTACGCTTTAGCGCTATCTTTATCCTTCGCATTCATTTATTATATGTACGTAATCAAGATTACTGTTCTTTTCATTTCCTTTAGTGGGAGGTTATAATACTGTCCTAAGCTGATTCATTTCCTTCGCTTTCCGCTGCAATATCTTTTGTATTTTCTTTTTAAAGCAAAGCATAGGAGTGTTTTTACTACATTTGTCTCTTAAAAAGACAAATTCATACTGATTAAAAGATAGTTTTATTACTTTTCTTAATATCTTAGTCTTTGTCTAGGATAACCGATCTCAAAATAAAATATCAGAAATATCCGCTATATTCAACGATTTCCCGGAAGGTGCTAAAATTCAATGCGGCCGCGGTGAAGCTTACAACACGACTACGAGACTGGGAAATGTCTTTCCACAGCCATGCTAGGCGCCATCTTTGGCCTTTGCCGATATTAGATTATGTCAGCCATCTTATCTAAGGGAAGTCGAAATCAAAAGGGCGTGGTCCGGTCGCAAAGGTCACACCCTGCTCTACCATCCGCCCCTTCAGGCAGCAAGAATGAAAGCACGCGTGCAAAAAGTAAGAATAAGAAAAAAAGAACAGGTAGCGATCTTGTATCACAAGAGTGGAGGTGTGTAAAGGAAAAAAAAAGTAAAGAAGGCTATTTTCTCCGAATCCAGGCGAGACAAGAAGATCAATCGTTTGCAACCAATCTCGAGCCTTGTCGAAGTGCCGGAGGCACACCCTCTGCGTATTCACACTTGTTTTTCTTTATTTTGTTCGCCATTTTCTTTCCGGCCTGCGGCATTGCCTCTGGCTGCTGGTGACATCCAATTTCGCAACTCGGTCTCTTCCTTGAAGAGACAGAAGCAAATCTGAAAGACCTTTCTTTCACTTATGCGGACACATCTGCTGTCTTGTGCTTTTACCCTCGAGTAACTTCTTCACCATTGAGCTTTGAGCCACGTATCAGGCTTTCAAGTGGCTGGCCACAGCAGGATACTCTGCAAATAAAGGTCAGATGTGCACTCCTCCTTTGGCGTAGCGCTGCTTAAATTTGGAGCTGGAAGAAAATTGCGGCGGCGCTGGAAATTGAACGTAAAGCTTCCTTTGAAGTGAGTCAAAGAGAGAAGGTGACACTTGAAGTTGGTCAGTTCTTGACCAAAACAGGGGGCTAAAATTTCTTGAACACTAACTTCTTTGTTCTTTGCAGAAAGCATGTAAGGGTGAAGGAAATTCGCTGCTGCATTACTGAGACTGTTGATGCAAATGTTCTTCTAGTAAAGGATGTCTCATAAAAGCTTCCAGTGCTGCTTCCTCCTGTATAGATAGAAGCGACCGAATCCAAGGTGTCAGTGCAAGAGGAGGCATTCTGACTGCGCTATTACAAAGCTGCATTTTTTATTTGTGTTCTTTACCTAGCGCAACATATGATTGCATGCTCTATTAAAACTACAATTGTCCCGTTATTTCTAGGATATTCTTTACTGTAACTAAGCACAGCGCAGATGAAATAAATGCAGCAGGGGGGTGTCAGGAAGTCTGTTGTACGATAAGATTAGCCGATGTGGAATGGTCATGTGAGCCCAAACTTAATGCTACAGAAGTTAATTGAACACATATACGTTTCCACATATATAGCCTAGGTTGGCAGACGTGAATTATGAGACACTTAAACACATTAAATAATATAGAGACAATCAAGACGCCGTTTATAAACTCTCACTTTGTTGGTTCTCCACTTGGCTATTTGCGAGCCACCAGCACGTGCCTTTATTACCGAAACGGTAATCGATCAACCGTGAGTGCAGCCAAGCAACTGTTTACAACAATAAAACTTGCTCACAGGACTGTTACCACTGTCACGCGATGTTTAACAACCACAGTTGAAGTTCTTATTTGAATACTTGCCGTTTCTCATAACCTAGTTCCTTTTTCTATGCCTGCACATGACATACCTGTTTTGGCAGTTGCAACGTCATTGCTTGGGACACTTGGCGTGACGAGTTTTAGTGAATTACCAAATGAACTGACTCCATTCTAAGCAAAATTCGCTGCTCGATGTTCCATAACCCCACAGAACAATAAAGCGGGTCATGTGTTAACGTCGCGGCGCATCTCTGCTCGCATATATGAAAATCACATATCATATCATTGTCGAAAAAAACTACAGAACTGTGTCAAAAATACGACAACATATCCTGTAGTTCTGTCGTAACCATCATATTTTTCTTTAGTTCTGTGGTTTTTTTGTAGTGTATTTCTGTTGTCTGTAGTTTTGTAGCACTTTTCTGTTGTAACTACAGGAATTTCTGATGTTACTACAAGATGTTCTGTTGTCACAACAGGTTTCTCATCAAAAACCACACAGAAATCCTGTCGTAACATCAGAAAATTTTCTGTAGTTTTTTTCGACTGGGATGGATTCAAGAAGAGTCAGCAGAAACTCAGTTGCGTATATCAATGTATCCTTTGCAAAAGAGGACTGCGTCTCTCATAGCCTGAGTCGCTTTGGGATGTTAAACCCCACAAACCAAAAGAGGACCATTTCAAACATTTCATTTATTGTGAGTAACATTCAAAAGCAGAAATAATAAAAATAGAAGTTTATTCCATTTTTGTCTGTCTTCTTTCTCCTGCAGAATCCATTCAGGTTAATATTAAAAAGTGCTATTTTCAAAGCTAAAACCACTGCAGAAGGACGTACTTGACGACAGCCGCCATAGCAGTTATCTAAATTTTGAAAGGAACAGGGAAGGGGGGGGGGGAGGCGTTACAACAAGAACTACGCGCCAACTCAGTAATAAATATATCACGCCCTTCACATTAACACTGAAGCAAGATATAATTTTCTCTCGTGGCATACAGTTCATTATTCTGCAGGTGAAGCTGTTCTTGTGTTTTCAAATTTTTTTATATTATATGCGACAACCTTGCCTTACGAAAAGTCATCGTGAAAAATATTTGATATTCATATTGTGGCCAACGTTAAGGTGCGACGATGTTAAGTTCGATCTTTGCTTAATTTTCAGCCTTGCGATATTTGGCGTCCTCAGTCATTGATAATAGCAATAATAAAGAAAACCATGCAGCTCATTTGAAAACATTTAGGACAAACTAAGCTTTTCAGCAATTTACCAGCTACTCCTGTGTATAAGGCCACCTTGCAAGCACCACCTGCCGGTGCAAAATATATTTCCTCATTTTTAACACATAGACACTGGCCTCCACAGTGGGAAAGAGGGCTACATCTACGTCTTGTCATATTTTATTCTGTTGTATCATAACGACTATGCATATAGTTAGACAACAGTTGCGGTACTTGTTACTTAAGTAGCAAAGTGTATCATTTGATTTATTACTGCTTTTATGTGACAGAAGCGCCTGCTCGTGGTGGCCACAGGAAACCACGTTATCTTATGTACGCTGCACTCCAAAGAGAGGGAGCGAGGGTGCTGAAACATATGTTGTCATCGATTATTTTCTTAGTGGCGAACCTGCGAACGCGACAAACGCATCTCCTGGGCTTCAGAGCAGCACAGGCCTCTATAGGACATACCTCCTAACGAAGAGGGTATAATGCCTTCAATCTTTAGAGCACAGAGAGTCGCCGTAGGCGCAGGCGTAACCAAGCGGAAGAGTTTTACGAACGACGACAGAGTTATGAATCAAAAAGATTATCTCAGAAGATAAACAAGAATCCCGTGTTCTGCGCCGCGCGCTCATCGGCAGCATGCGGTAGTTTGCGCGACAGATTGTTCGCGCCGTTCGCGCCACTGATAGCGTTGCCTTCTGAGAAGCAGAATAAGCGACGCAGCCAATGGAAATGCGTCTTCTGTTTCTGCTGCTAAAAATTAAAAAAAGTTTCCCGCTCAGATGCATTGTGCTGCCGAAGCCAGAATAATGTTGCGCGTGCCGCCGAAGAGTAGCTAAGCGTCCCTACCGAGGATACATAACTCATCTGTACAACTCGTTTTTAGCCATAAAGACAACTTACATGAAGCTGCTTTATGCGATTTACCGCTCCAAAATGACTCCGGAAATGAGACGCTGCGGTGAAGGATTATGACTAGCAGCTTACCGGTATCGCTGAAGAGGAAAACATACAACAGTTGCATCTTACCTGTACTCACCTATGGGGCTGAAACGTGGAGGCCAGCGAAGAGGGTTCTACTTAAGTTGAGGACAACCCAGAGGGCTATGGAACGAAAAATGGTAGGGGTAACATTAAGAGATAGCAAGCGTGTAGAGTGGGTCAGAGAAATAACTCAAGTTACCGACATTCTAGCAGAAATTAAGAAGAATAAATGGACATGGGCAGGACATGTAGTGCGAAGAGAGGATAAGCGATGGTCGCGTAGGGTAACAAACCGGATTCCAAGGGAAGAAAGCGTAGCAGGGGGTGGCAGAAAGTTAGGTGGGCGGATGAGGTTAAAAAGTTCGCAGGAATCAAGTGGATGCAGCTAGCAGAAAACCGGGTTAATTGGAGAAATATGGGAGAGGCCTTCGCCCTTCAGTGGTATAGTCAGGCTGGTGATGACGATAGTGAAGTGTTCGAGAACTTTCGATCACTTGTGGTTCCTTAACATGCACTGACATGTAAGAGCACACGGGCGTGTTACTTTTCGCCTCAATCGAAAAGAGGTCGCCGCGGCCGGGGTTCGTTCCTGTAACCTTGGGAACAGCAGTCGAGAGCCCTGACCGCTGCTCTCCACGGCGGGGCAGCTTACATGAAGCGGTTAGTTTTGACAATGAACATAATATCATTAAGCGTACGTTGCTACATGCACTGTTTGTATGCTGTGAACGCGGGTATGTTATTTCAGGTCGAGGCTTTGCTAGCATGTTGTTGTTAGTACTGATACTGCAGTTAACGTGGATGTGTGGGAGCGGAATGAAATCTGTTTGATGCAAACACTAGCGCATATGTTATGCGGGTGGTTTAAGCTCGACGAAGATTATATTTATTTAAAACAGTTATTACTTTCGCTTGGGATGGTTTTCAGTTATGAACGCTCTCTACATTGCAGCCATGGCTACATTGGACGTACGCCTATTCCACTACACACCACATTCATGCCAATCTATGATTTACACATAATCGCCTGCACTGCTAGTTTGACAATATGCTTTCTTTTATTCCTCTCAAATTGCAGAATACACATAGGCTTGAATCACACTGGCCGAAGATTTCCGTTAATGGCTGCTTTTTAAATGCTTTGTTTTACAGTCCTCTTTACTGAAGAAAATTCAATCTGCTGCGCTTGCTATTTTCCTACTTCTTGAAGCAATGTTTCAGCCGAATTGAGTACTCACATTGTTTTAATGGGATATAAAATACCATGCAAATAAACGCTACCCTTTACTTGTAACCTTTTTTTTGTCTTCGATGCGCCTGTGTCCTCACCGGCAGTTAGGAGGATGTAGGTTGACGGAATCGTTCACGCTCCTAGGAAGACGACAAAACGCACGCGCCCACTGAAAGTACGCGCCTATTAGGCTCACGTTCAACTCCGCTTACTTTTATGGTTATGGAGAGCGACCCAGAGCTCGCACCTAACCCTGTCTCCCCTCAAAACCCCTCTTGAGTCACCCGACTCTTCTGTCGAGGTCAATATAAAGGTTTGCTGCACAACCACCACCACCACCACCCTGCTGCTTTCCTCTTTTCTTCTATATCCCATCAAAGTAAGCACTGAAATCCTCAAACAGTGGGAAAGAGGATCTAAGCACCAGTCTCTAAACACCAACGCAGGACTGCCAGAAAATTGTTGAAGGCTTGCAGAAAATGCTTTATCGCATCGAAGTTTTTAAATACAATGTCTAGCCATATTTAAGGATGTTTTCATGTAACGACCTAAAATATAAAACGAATTTGTCGGTCCGCTATACTTTTTGTAACAGGAACTATTCTTTGTTCTTTAAAAGCACCGCTGACAAGCGTTTTTTGCGGTGATTCAATCGTTTACATCCTATGACTACGGATGATTTATTTGTAATATATAACTGAAGCTCCGTTTGAAAGTTTTGTTGCAATTTTTTTTTATAATTCTTTGTTTACCTTGTATTATGATCAACTGCAATTTCTAGCCGTTATTACTATTCACCTCACACTAAGCCACGTATGTTTTCGCACGAAGAAAGCAACTTTATTATAAATTTTTTAATTCACGTAATTGAGAGGCTTACTATTATTTGTATTTTTGCCGTTTCTTCTGCATTGACCTGTCGAGGCCTTTTACCAATTCGGCTCTTTTGGGACCTAGGTTTGTAAATCCGTTTTGTCGCAATTCTTGCAACAGATCACCCTTTACAGAAGCTTCACCAGTTACAAAAGTTCGTAAAGTCCGTTTTGTCGCAACAAGGCTATTGTTGCAAAAGAGCACCCTTTACAGAAGCTTCACCGCTTTCAGAGTTCGTAAAGTCCGTTTTGTTGCAATAAGGCTATTGTTGCAACAGAGCACCCTTTACAGGAGCTTCACCGCTTACAGAAGTTTGTAAAGTCCGTTTTGTCGCAATAAGGCCTTTGTTGCAACAGAGCACCCTTTACAGGAGCTTCACCGCTTACAGAAGTTTGTAAAGTCCGTTTTGTCGCAATAAGGCTATTTTGCAACAAAGCACCCTTTATAGGAGCTTCACCGCTTAACAGAAGTTTGTGCATGATGTGAATTCTGCCTCTCTGGAATCACAAATGAAGTGTTATACGCTCACACATTCAACGCACGCAACGCAAACGTTATCTAATTTCGTTGTGACGCAGCCTAATCAAAGCCCAACCTGCAATGTTTTCGCATTTATGCGAACTCCTCTTTGAAATATCATGAGCACAGAAGCTGCTTGTATTGTTTTCCGATCTTCCCATTTATTCTTGTGGGCTGTCAAGAGTAAAGGTCTTCCACTTTTCGGAACAAGTAACATAATTGTAAAAACAAAGCTCTGTTCAGTAATGAAATTGAGATTTTTAAAAGATGAAGTTAACTTCAATAGTATTTTTCCCTGTAAGGTGGACACGTTACCTTGTCTAAATGATAATAAAAATTGGTGCAAAATAAATACACGAAGAACACATTTTCTACAGGCGCTCATTTTGAACGATCCTGCATGCGGACGCCCATGATAGAGTTATATGAACTACGTACTACTGGCAAACATTTAATAGTGCAGAGACCTTTTTATTGCAATCTTCATATGCTGTATCCGCAAAAATAATCCTAGATCTTGGAACCGTGCAACTGGAGATTTGGATCTGCGCCATTTTTTAGAGCGCAGCTCTTTGGCGTCCGTTCCTGGGTTTCGCGTCGGCGTCGGCGTCGTCGTCGGCCTCGTAACCAGCTCCGCCCCCCTTTCATCCCCCCAGCGCTAGCAGCGACCGACTGATACCGCTGGATGCCGCTGACGCCGCTAGAGAGTCAAGATAACGTGACTGCATAGAACGCCGTCGCCGCCATGCAGAAAGAGTAGGGGAGGGTCCCCCCCCCCTTGTTCCTGTGTGGCGGATAGGGTGCTCTTCAGTTGCCGACGCGCCGGTTATTTCACGTAGGCCCCGGCACGTCGACGAATACGTGACCACCTTCCCACGGCTAGACCTGGTTCTTGGCGCTGCGGAAGCGAGGGTATCATATTCTTTGCGTCGTCATCGGCGGCGTTGTCCATGAAACCAACTCCGCAGCTCGGGTTGACTCACTATCGGCGTCAGCAGCATCAGTCAGTCGCTGCTATCTCTTCCCTTCTCCCTTTATCGCGTTGTCCGCTTGCTGCACGCGCTTCTGCTCCCATCGTTTGCCGCTGGGTGTACACGCCGCCCCCCTCTCCCCTCTTCCTGCGAGTCTCCGGTTGTCAAAGCACCGGCTCGAACTTAATTCCTTTCTTTGCTCCTCCTCCAATGCAACCCCTGTGCGGTGGCAGAGAGTCAGATCGGTGGCGGCGGAACTGTATATGTGCACCGACTGCCCGAGCCGAAATTGCCGCTGCCGTTCGCCACTGCGAAATTATCTGCCAGTTCTTTCTGAGCCATGAGCGAGACGACCGGTGGAAGTCCTCCGTCTGCTGCTGCTGCTGCTGCTGCTGCCGCTGCTAAACAAGCTGGCAGAGCAGAGGCCCAGCGCCGTCGCCGCCAGAATTCAGAGCAGTAAGCGAGGCTGAAGCAGAAGCTCATCGCCGCCGTCAGGAAGACCCTGCCGTTCGCACCGCCGAAGCGGAGGCTCATCGCCACCGTCGAGAGCGACCAGGTGTAAGCGAGGCTGAAGCAGAAGCGCATCGCCGCCGCCGAGAAGGGAGTCTTTGTTAAAGGAATACGTGTGAAAAATTAAAAAAAATTCTGTGATAGCATATACATGTGTTGCTCGATTTCTTTGCCTCAATCTATCGAAAAGGGGGAAACAGCTTATTTGCTGCGCTCAAATTTCGCATTAGGAAGTGACGTAATATTCGGTACTTTTTTCGTTTTTTTTCATTCAGAATTTATGATCGGCCCTTAATCATCAATAAACAGGATGGGCGCCGACAAGTACACAGCAAGTAATTACTGAGCTACTATGTAAGTGCAATGTACAGCCATAAGCAAAAGTGGAATAGTCAGTTGTTGGCGGATCACTGGCAAAATGCATTGAAACGAGAGTGACACATCCATGTAGATAAAATAGGATACCACATCGATTGCCTCGATCACATATAGCTGTTCCTAGGTGGCGTTCGAATGCACTTATCCAGAGCTCTGCAACTGACGGCGTGTTGTACAAATTTTGCTCAATGCTGTATAAACTTAGAAAACCAACCAAGGCCCTAAAATATAAAATTCGACGACCTACTTATCTTATAAAAGCCGCGTACTTTATATTTCGCTCTAGCTTTGTGAAGTTTATCAATTGCAATAAAAGGTCTGCGCACTATATTTGCCATGCGAGACCTTCTCTTATGTGGCGCCTGTTGACATCACAACTTCTTGCGTTAGTTATAAACTGCATGGATAGAATTATGCAGAAAAAGTAACGGTAGATGATGTGTGCTTCATCTGCTTAATTAATCAGGATTAACTTTTCTTACCTGTTATAAAACGAATTATCGTCAATAAGTTTAAATCGATTGCTGGAAATAATACTCGTGCGTTTTGCGCATAGCTGCCTCAAGGTTTACACACATCCCCACGAGAATAGAGGCTGTAGGTTATTTATGATTCTAAGGTAAACTTCAAACGAAAAAGCAAACACCTAGAATAATATCGAGAACTTCACGAAGAAGTTGTTTCAGATTAAGCCCATGATATTCAATTAAAGCACATCTCTTATCGATAAGAGTGCATGCTGACGGTGTGATTAGTTCTATTTTCGCCGAAAGATAGGTAAAATGTACATTTAGTTCATTAATGTTCATTTGTTTTCAGCTGGAGGAATTTGACCAATAAGGCACATTATTAATAAAATATCTTAGAACAATTCAGTAGGTTTGCTTTCATAGTAATTTATTTTGTATATAGCTACAGTACTGTAGCTTTTCAAGCCATCGGTTTGGCACTGTGGCACCGTGGAACGGTGGCAGGAGATCTCAACTTGAGTCTCTCTTTTCAATTGGGACGGTATGTAGTAAGAAGCGTGCCAGCACCCTGGTAATCACGTTACCCCTAAAGGCCACTAAGTCACGTTCATGGGGCTTGGTTGAACGGGGCTTTATATGTGCGCTGGTAGCCTCCGGTATTGCATCATACCCTCACAGGAGAGTCGCAAGTGTCCCCCATGTTTAGATGAAACAAGCACTTTTATGACCGCCACCTAAAACGCCGCTGAACTTTCATGCGTTCAACAGAACGCTGGTTGCGTTCGATGCAACACTCGGTAGCCCGCTTCCAAAGCTTTCGCTCCCACTCGGTTCAGTGTATTGTTTTCTTTCAAGTTTTACTCTACAACAAGAATTCCGGGAAAGCTGACCTCGCGCGGAGAATGCACTCAATATGCGGTTTTTGTGGCTTTGACATGAATTTCACTATAGTCTCTACTGTTAACTCTGAAACGCTGTATATAACGCACCAGCTAGGATGAAACGCCGCAGCGCTACAGTAGCTTTGGCTTCCGGCAGCTGGTTTAATGCCACAGGAATCAAAGCCTTCTGCTGTATGAGCAATTAGACTGAACCGATTTGCAGAAATGTGCGAATACAATGCGACTGCACACAATAAAATGCCCCCAAATAACGTAAAATAACCGCGACTCTCTCGTAGGACGGCGCTCTCAATCTGAAGACGTAAACGTAAAACTGTGCAGATTGTGCAATATATACGTAAACAACAGAAATGAAAATCTAAATAGCAGATTACCTTCGCAAGTTCCGCCATGTCATGAGTACAGTTTTGGAGGCAGGGGAGTAATATGACGTTGATGACTCATAACGCGGACAGAAATGCTCCCATTTCAGGTGTCGAAGGAAGGGAAATAACAGCCGATGTTTGTGGTGCATCTCATTAGGAAGCAAGCGTTCTGGAGCGAAAACCACGTCAATGCACCAGTCCTGGATATCAACATGAACTCCTTGAAATATAATGTCAACGCTGAATTTTTTCGCTCACAACTTTGCACCGGTGAAATAGATAAGGTTTTGTTTTTAGGAATTTACGTCCCAAAGCGACTCAGGCTGTGAGACACGCCGTAGTGGAGGGATCCGGAAATTTCGACCACCTGGGGATCTTTAACGTGCAATGACAATGAACAGCACAGGAACGCCTGGCTTTTTGTCTCCATCGAAAAGCGGCTGCCGCGGCCGGGATTAAACAGCTCATCATTGGGCACATTTGTTGCACACACTAATCACTGCACTACCACGGCGGGGCCCGGTGAAATAGGCAAACTTAAAAAAATGCGTGAGGAGCTCGGACAATGCCAATGTAAAAAAATTGAGATCAAGAATTCACCTATTTGGTCAGATTAGATAGCATCAAGCGGCAAATGAATTGTCGGAGATCATGCATGACACATGTTTCAACACGCTAAAAAAAGATACAATTATCCTTAGCTATTTGTGTGTGCAGTATATCTAGTAATCGGCGTGACATATCTAGAGCGGGTCTGAAAAACAAGGAGATTTTTTAGGTTTCACGACTTATTTTTTAAGCCGTGAATAGAGAGAGAAAAACAACAACTAAGACATGCACCCACGTAAGGGCCACTGTTCCTAAACCAGGTTGTAAATATTCTAAAAAAAAAGCTGCGCATTGAGGGTGGATAGCGGTATTGATTGCCCGGTGACCGCGGTTATCGTTATGGGATTTATTCTTCAAATAAGAATTTCTGCGCCTTACACATAGGAAGAACCCGCTGCGGCCTTGTTTTTGGGCAGCTGGCTAGAAACAATACTTCTCGATCAGGCATTGCAATCCACACTTTATTTTTCGAGCAAGGAATACCAAAGAGGGAGTCGCATATTACGAAGGCATATTTTTTTACCTATGAGGTCAGCCATTCTTAATATTAGCCTTTGGATACCTGCTTGAAATAATCGATGAATCATAGATGAGAAATCTCTATCTGCCAACACCATCTACCAATAAAATCTTATTTGCTTCTTTGTGAAACGCTATGGTGCTTCTGCAGCCGCTAAACATTTTTCCCGTAATTTTATCGCCTTCTTCACCACAGTAACATCATACCCATATTACTAAACAGATTTTCAAGCAGCAGGTGCTGTCTTTAAATCTGTGAATGTTATAAAGATGCGGTATAGTTATACTCGATTCATTTCTCTATTATCTAATTCATATTGTGCATGTCATCTTTTGTCGTGTAGCCTTTAAAATACCACTCTACGCCATTCATTATTTGCTGTCCAAGTTCAACCAAAATATTGGGCGACAACTTTATCTTGTGCACTGTAGCAGCTGGCGGTACTCGCAACGCTTTGTAAATATTCTTCTATTTGACTTGTGGTTTTGTTTAGATTCACATCACAGAAATGGTCTAGTAAGATTGCGGTGCGCTCGAGGTCGCATGGTATTGCTTAATTAAGATAACGTTTTTCTCTCAAAATTTCCTCATTGTTTGTCAACAGATCTTCTATTTGATCCTTCCGACACTTTTTTTTCTTTGCATTACTTCCTCAACCTCAATCAGATTTATGCTTTTTATCAGAGAAAATTATCTCAGTGCTCTACATGACTGGTTTGCCTATTATTCCCCAAATATTTCGGTTAATGTATTTATCTGCTTTCATTTTCTCGACTTCTAAAACCGGCTTATTCCAATTGGCAAAGTTAGTACTACTTTTGCCTGTTAACCCAAGTCTTATACTTTTTGTCAATTCTACGTTCCCCTTGACGGTTGAGGCTGCCTTAGTTCAGTAAAGCCTGACAAATTATATCTTGTTATGCCTCTTGTTTCAAGCTTGATGGATACATGGCATAAGAGCGAAAGTTCTATTCTGTATGTTTTATTGGCCTCTAATATTCAGCATTCCTTATTCAGTTCTTCTTATATCCTTGAGGAGGTTTCTGGTATTTTTTATCATTACGCGGCCACGCCACTTATTGTCCACTCCGTAGTGATATATTTTTTAATGGTTTTGCTTCATTGCCAAGAATTAACATTTTTACATTTTTGACTCCCGTACGCACATTGTACTTGAGTGCGGCGCTGACAGGTAGCAACATACTTATGTGTTCCCCCACACAAAGAAATAGACACAAATTACGAAGCTTCTACAAAATGTGAAAAACCTAGTCCAAGTAGTTCATACTCAACAAGGCATCAGACAGCTATGTGCGAATAATAATGCACAAGTTCTACGTTTCTCTCTTTTCCTTTGTAAAGATGTCGGATGAAAAATGACCCCCCCCCCCCTAAAAAAAAACCTAAGATAAAAAAATGTAGCAATTACATCAACTTTGTGACGAACGAAATTTAAGGCATGCGAGAAAAACAGATGTTTCTTAGTTTAAATGTTAGTATTTCGTCACAATTGAAACCGCACTGAAGCAACGCATCACCCAGTAAATCTTTAATAAATGTGGAACGTAAATATTTCTCCAATTATTTTCATATTTCCTGTATATTATTGGCAATGTGTAAATCGAAGTTTCCCGCAGGTTCAACTTACGGCTTGTTTTTACAATTTTAGATGCATGGTTAAAATATTGTTTTGTATATATTACGTACATGTAACTCCGCTAAGAATAAAATGTCTACCATTTGGCTATATCAAGTTTACTGAATGAACCTACTGGGAGAACATATGCCATTTCTTTCAGGCATTTGTATTAAAGCCTATTCATTTGATTCTAGATAATCTCCTAACGCAATCCAAAGTAATTTTGTAGCTTGCGGTATTTTGATCAATTCGCTCAAATGATAACTTTCTCTACTCAATGGGCAGTTTCTGATATGATGCAGTTGTGATGGAAAAACTATTTCATTCTGACAAAGGGCCTCTATCTGCTTATTCCAGAAAAGGACGACATCGAACTCGATGCCTGACTACCTTGCACAGATACTGTTTTGGATAGGAATGCACCTAGAATTTATACACGTACCAGTGTGCAGAATTATCAGATTGTGGCAGCACCTTGTGCTGCCACAATCCGCAATGTTTTTACTTTAGTCCTTACCAATTCTACATCGATCTCCATAAAAGCTTTCAAATATTATTCATTTTCGGTAGTATGTAGCTACGTACAATTTCTTAAATACCTGAAAGATTCTCGTTGATGCTAAAGGATTTTCAATTGGCATTTATATTTTCTCAGTTGTGAGTCCCGAACCTAGTTCACGTGTTTTCACTGAGCCACAACAGCACATGTGCACATCCTAAAACAAAGTAACTGTTTCACCTATCCACCTAACTACAGTAAAGCCTTTCATATCCCATCTAGTTCCTCTAAAAGCACTGCGTCACTAGTCCCGCTAGATAAGGTTCTAGCCGTAAAAGACGTCATGTTAGGCTTCCTAACAGCCAATTTCTGAGCTCAGAAATTTTTAGCACCCACCACTACCACAGGTCTGACACAGATCAATTACCTCGAGCTGCAGGTATGATGTTACAGTTTTAAGTCATGACAGAAATAAATTATTGTACAGTCGAGAGACAGAATGCGCGTGAAAAGCGTAGCTGGAAAAGCATAATGCGTACGTTCTACGACGCTGCATAGTTGACGGGACGGGGGGGGGGGGATGTTAGGTGAAGTGGTGTAGACTATGGAATAGAGGGCGAGGTGCTTTGACTCCTGATTGAGCGGCGATTTTGTCCTCGTCATAAAATTTGGCTGCTCGCGTGATCTACCTTTCCGTTTTCGCGACTTAGGACTCTGCCGACGTCAGCCGCGTCTTTGCGAGGGGATCTTCTGACATTTTAGGGGCTACGTGTCCCATCGCTTTGCACCACTCCTCGATTTCTCTCAAGGCAGAGCACTGAGCAACTATTCCCGCTTTGTTTTACTTGACGTGAAATGCCATTCATTCACACTTCCTAGGTTTTAATTATATGCTAAGGATCCTATAACGACGCCTTCTTTTCTTGTGCGGTTGCACTAAGTTGCCTTAAGCAACTTGGGCACGAACCTGCCTGATTATGGTTACGACTGGCGCATACTGATGCCGCACACTTCGAAGCCCAGAGGCAGAGAGAGCTGAAAGTGGAGCGAGAAATGATTCCATCACAGCTCACATTACTAGAGTCTACACTGATTATTGATTTTTCCGAGTACAAAAATAAACTAAACATGCTTGCATTTGCCGCAAGTAGTCAAAATTTATCTAGGGATTGATGTTGTAAAAGATGGGACTGGTAAGAAATGAACATTAAAAGATGCCTTCTCGAGGGCGTGAGTACGAGAGATTCGGTTATTTCAGTTTTATTTGTTGTCCAACGGTAAAAAGAGCGACCGGGAATTAGTTGTTTATGAGCTGAAAGTAATTTCTTGAAAACCCCGGCCAGCTTTCTCTCTCATGCCTAAATGAAACATATTGGCCGGGTGATGAATTTTGGCTCGAAGGCAGGTTAAATATGTAATAAAGTAATCCCTTGAAAATTCCTCTCACGCTCTAGCAGCAGTAGAGATGAGGACCACGGCTGTGTTATTAGTTCCGTCAAATGAGAGGGAGCTATCGGTCCTTAATTCTTTACGGAAAGAACCGACAATGGCTCTGATACGTCGAATCATGATTGAAGCCTTTAATTATTCTCCTATCCGGAGATTCCATTCGTACAGCGCCCAATACTCTACTTAGGAGGCCGCCCCGCGGCTGTCCGTTAAGCGCTGACAAAACACAGAAATGGCGAAGCCTCAAAAATGGATATTAAGCCGTTGTTTCTTTCCGTCATGCCAATCGCCACGACGGCTATAAGTGGAAAGCATTCCTTCCGGTGAAAAATCTTGATCGTGTACGGCATTAAGATCAAAACACGGAACGCGTGGATGAAGTGAATACTTACTTATTCTTACTGCTCTTTGTTAACCGAGTCTCGTAAATGATGACAGCAATGCAAAGTCTGCAGTGTCTTGAACGAACGAAATCGACGGAATTTCATGGAGCACCACATTATCTTATGGTGACAAAATGTTTGTTTCGTTAGAATATTTAATAGGCAAACACTCACTAAGAAGGTGTTTTGAAAAAATAAGACCATGGAAGTTTAATCTGAAAGATATTGAGCACTGGGAAAATGTTTTGTGTTGATTGCGCTAACCTAGCTATGAAACAGAAATGAAGGAAATACAAAACATACAAAACGGGATCCAAACTAGGCGTTCCGATTGGCACTCCCTCATCATCAATGATAAGACAAACTTACACTGAGGCGGATGAGAGTTCAAAATGGTATACCAACTCGCTAAGCATCAGTTCTAACGAGACAGTTACAGGTATCTATAAACTGGAACACCGATATATCAGCACTTAAAGCGAGGCCTTCCTACTAGTTTTTTTTTTTTAATTTTTATTTACTCATTTTAGTAATTTTGCCTTGCATTATCTCCAGCGTATACGAGTGTGTACCTATTGGGCACAAATTTGAAGAAAAAAAACGTAAATAAATTACAATCGTATTGAGTATATTTATCGGTCAATGAAAATAGAGATGGTGCAGTACGATCCTCAGTTTGATAAAAAGTTGTAATCTACGCACAACACGCTTTAGCAAGCTAGTCCCGTCTCCTGGCTGTTATCTGACGCAGAGAAATTTGTGAGGAAGGTCTGCCAGAGGGCAAACCTTCCTTCTCTGTTCCGACTTGACTTCCATACTGAGGACGTTACGAGTAGAGCAGAAAGAAGTGGCTCTGATTTGTTCTGGGAATGCATGAAATATTACTCTAGAAAATGATGTGTTTGTGTTTAGGAAAATTTTTCTCTTTCCATTACGATGCCTTGATGAAGAAATGCATCGACTATAAAGGAAGTAAAATTCTAAGCGTATTTGTGCATCGCAATACAAAATAAAAAGTAGATCAGAAACTCACAAGATTTATACAATTATTTGTTCCGAACATAATATTGATGCTTGAAATGTTATCCTGAATTCAGGTCTTTTAGTATGAATACGAAGCTATTTTACCTTTGATCAACAAGAACAAGCGTAGAATTGTCAGCTTTGCTTCCGTTTTGCAATTTAGTCTTTATTTCATTTTTCAGTGCTCGTTTTCATGCTCGTGTTGAGATGGCGTATTCGAAAACGAATACATGATGTCACACCAGCTTCATTAAAGCTAGCTTCATTCTACAGTTTTCTCTGTACACCTCTTCTCCGGCATCTGCTGTTTTGGAAAGCCGAAGAACGCTTTCGAAATGGGTGACGCCAGGCATACAATACAAACCTTTCATGGATCAAATATGTGCCAGTAACGAGTACATGAGGTGGGGTAGCATGCTCCCGTCCCCGTAATCGCCGAAGAAGAATGGAACCGACTACACAAGATTTGCCGTCTTCGCCTGGGCACCATGAGGTCTCAACGGCAAGCTTTGAAGATATTTGGGAGCACAAGCTCCAGCTATAATGAGGAGCTCGCGACAGGAAAATCTTTCACAGGCCTTGCCAGAGGGCAAATCTTTCTGCTCTGTTCCAACTTCGCTGGCATGCTGAGGACGCTACGAGTAAAGCAGAAAGAAGTGGACCGTGAGGAATATGCACTTGGTTTCGGACATTCTCCAATACTCCGCATCGCAGCTCTCGTTACGGCACGTGTGCGCTCTTGCAGAGTCTCTTCTTTATATACAGAAGTGTTCATACAGAAAGAAGTCGACCGTAGGAAATATGCACTTAGTTTTGGACATTTTGCAATCCTTATCGCAGCTATCGTTAAGAAACGTATATGTTCTTGCAAATTTCCTTCCTTATATAAAAAGTGTTCGTACATCCCTGCAAAACATAGTTTTATAGTCAGAGATAAGAAAAAACCTGCCCGGTTCATACTGTTTTGCCCTGTGATTGGCATGCACGACCTCTTAGTGCACATTGAAAGTGTATTATTGGTTTTCTCGGAATAGTGAAATGGTCGACAATTCCGTCATTATACTTAATGGGAGGCCGCTTGAACTATGCACTTAACCTGCATAATAATAATAGTAGTAGTAGTAGTAGAATACTTTATTGAAGTAACTCTTAGGCGCCTAATGCATCTATGACCTGCTGTACGAGCAGGCGCTTTTTGACAGGGTGAACTTTTTGTGTAAAACGCCCTGCCCAACTGAAACATTTATCCGCTATCCCAATGCTTGAAAAAGCTGTGCACACAGCCCTCGTCAAGATGCCGTTCTTGATACGAGGCGATGTTTTCTGTGTGTCTTTCTTGCACGCTTCCTGGCCACAAAGTTCAGAATCCAAGCTTCCTCGGGGCACAGCTAGCATCGCCAGTGGTATGTCTCCACTCTGCGCGACTTGACAGCCCTGCATTGGTGAGAAGTATCTCTAACTCAAAAGAATAAATTTTAGTATGAATAGATGGGTTGCTACAGCACAGCCACCTCATTCGATTATTCGCTATTTACTGCACAGCATTTCATAGTTAAAGAGCGGTTACGCCTCTAAGTTCTCACTTCAGCTATCTCTTCTTTTCTTTGCAAAGTCTCTGGTCAAGCTTAATGCCACAAATCCGCTAAAAACTCTACAGTGGTATAGATTTTCAGCATCTGCAAGTTCTCGTTGTCTTTTCACGGGAGCAGCTTACGACTCGTTCGGGACATCTCATAATTTGAAAAATACGTTTTGAATCTGCACTGAGCCATTCCAGTTGCAGATTACACAAAAAAATGTGATGTGTTTTCTGAATCATTGTTTGGTAAGCTTAACAACCGCCTTAGCACAAAGCTGGTGTTTTAGACTTCTTTTCGAAGCTTTTGTGCGTATTGCCTGGAGACAAGTCGCCTTGTCGAAAGGCTGGCTATGTTTGCCAACTAAGGCTCCCCCACAAGGTTTTTTCAGTGTTCTTTCATACTGTCTAGCAAGCTTCTTTAGCACGTTCCTAACCTTGAATAAAGATGTGATTTGTGCCGAGGAATAAAGCACGAATAGCGTTGTCTGAATGCAGATCACATTTATTCCACCCGTGAAAGCAGTGCAAAATATTTATGATGATCTTTTTCTTAATAATCATTCGAATCAATTAGGAATGCTTTCCGTGGACCGTATAGTTTATAAACAGTTCAATTTCTGTTCATAACTATTTGCAAACCTGACCACGCTTCCTTAGAATCTGCTAATCGCTCACGTCCTTTTCGCTATCGTGGTGTGCACTGTGACTAGTATGGAAAACGCTATCGCCAAGGGTAAGTATGTCGCAGTAGAATTGTTTCTGCAATCGAATACCTGACGACGCGCGTTAGTAAATTATGGGCAAGAGCTAAATATTGGTATTAGTACGGAGCCTCTGCTTTATCAGAGCAGCACATATTTAAAACATAACTTGTTTTCCTATATACAAACTTTCTTTTGGCATGGTAGAATTCTTGATTTGTTCGATCGTGAGAGTGGGTGTGAGGAAGAAAAGACAAAAAAAAAAAGGGATCACTACTTAGGGAGTCACGTGAAGGAAGACTAATAACTTTGTTTTATCCGATTTTATTTTGCTTGCTTTCTATCTCTTTTTATTTCCTTGGCCGTCATTCAAAACCCAGTCAGCATGGATGTGAAAACTGCGATCATTTAAGCTCTCTGACTTGGCTGATCGCACAAGGCTTCCACTTCATAAAACCGTTCTGAGGAAGCCATCAGACGCTTTGTGTCACAAGGCGCAAAGATAACTTTTGTCCAAGTATACGCAAAAATGTAGGCCACAAAAAAAAAGTAAAAATTACAAAGTACCCAGACTCGAGGAGAAAAAAAAGTTGCTCTTTTACGGCAGTGATCGAGACAGGGGTATCTATGAGGAATGTTCTTTTCCTGCTATATATCTTAACAAAACAGGGGCCACTGCCTACTAAAAAGTGAAATTTTCACAACCAATGTCCTAGTGTCGTTAGACTGCGATTTTGCAAGTTCTCTTTCATGTCTCCTTCAACTGAAACCTTCTTTCAACTTGGCGGGGAAAGTAGACCATGAATTCCCACATTTGTAGCTCTACTCAAACGTCGTCTACGCTCGAGCGTTTTTTTTTGTATTTAGGTTGGCTTAGATTCGTTTTATAGTATTCTGTACTGTTTACGTTTCGCAAAGCCGTAGTTGTTTTGACAGGTTAAGCCTATAACACAACCAGACCGTTTCTGTTTACTACCGTGCCGCCTACTGCACAAATATACCGCTATCAAAATTGAAAAAAAGATACCACATTTGTGTTTTCATGTCTCCAAAGCAGAAGGCAGCTCCTGTTATGGATGGCAAGCGAAAATACAACAGATTTCTTAGGTAATTTTATTTTAGGATATTTTAGGATATTTATTTTAGCGCTGCGTCAGCGCTGTGTGGTGTCCCTCCTTCATCTCTGTCCTGTCGTTTGCGCTGTAGTTATAGATTGTCAGTTTTGCCGCCCTACGTTTAAGCATGCTATAGGCACTATCCCGTTTTCATTATGTCTAGCACAGTACCTCTTACAAATCTCCCTAGCACCGAATATGATTAATTACTTGTTAATTTCTGCCTATAAGACACTCTTTAACCGGTACGAATATAGAGTATAGGCATCACACCGGCACCAAGAAAGAACGCTTTGCTGTCTGACCGTTATTGAACAAAATACGCATAGGTAAGAACTCCACTATTGCAACATCTGAATTTTAGGAAGACAAGAATGCGTTGCAGCTCGCCGCACAAGGTGGCAATAATTTGTGTGTGAACAAAAAGTGCTTAATAGAGCAATTTGTTTTGTGATTCGAAAATATCGGAACTGGCCGGCACAGTCAAACTAATTTATAACATTAAAAGATGGACGTACATTTATGCAATTTACGAATAAAGGAGACAGTAATAGTTCAAACGTTATCGCATATGCTCGTACATGTTACGAAGTCCCAAAAGAGAGCACACTGCATATAATATATTTTAGCTGAGCAAGTAAGCAGTGATGTGTGAAAAGAAATCATTCTAGAATTCCCTCCTTCATCTCTGTCCTGTCGTTTGCGCTGTAGTTATTGATCATCAAAAACACCAACAGTAACTATGTTTGCTGTGGTGTTCTGTATTCCATGCATCAAAGTGTCATATATTTCTTACAACTGGTTTCTCGAGCTGCCCGCTCAGTCTTCATTAAATAATTGAGATGTAGTACGGTTTGGTTTGTGCGGTTTAACGTCCCAAAGCAACTCAGGCTTTGAGAGACGCCGTAGTGGAGGACTCCGGAAATTTATACCACCTGGGGTTCTTTAACGTGCACTGACATCGCACAGCACACGAGCGCCTTGCTTTTCGCCTCCATAAAAAGCGGCCGCCGAGGCCGGGATTTGATCTCGCGTCCAAGATGTAGTACGGCAACTTTGCTTCATTTTTATTTATATTTTTTGTTTTTTCTTTAGGGCTACAAGCCGAATGAATTGTTACTGTTCTACCGCTGCATGCTTTGTAATTGGAGGTCGTTGCCAAGCTATTATTGACATTTTTGTCCAGAGTTTCTCTATTCATGCTCTCGTGGGGCCAAAATCATTTTATTATTTTTTAATTATATATTTTTATAAAATGTTTATAAACAACGGAAAGAAGAAAGTGGAAAAAAGAAAGCGAAGAATCTTGCGCAATAGGCACCGTACATACAGAAGCATGGATGCTGCGCATACATTCGACCGCTACAACCAGCTGGAAAAGTAGGCCACCACAAAACCAAGGGAAGAAGGAATGATTTTACCATGAAGACCAGAGTTTCTCCAAAGGTATGGAAATCAAGGCAAAGCAAAAGCAAATGCTTACTTGATATAATATTCATATACTTTTAGATTCCAAGGATATTCTATGAACCTGATCAGATTTTAAAAGCTTATTAAAGCCTAAGAAAGCAATTGTTAGCTGCTGCCCTTGCGAAATGGGCTGAGGTATTAATCTCTTCTTAAAATATAGTATATGTGGTTAGCTTAAATAACAAAAGCAAAAACACTCTATAACACACACAAAAAGCGCTGCTGAAAATACTCAGAAAATTAAATGGCGACATTGTTTTGCAGTCAGAATATGTGGTATACTTCGTCTTCATTGTCATAGTCGTATTTCCAACTTCCACGCTTCTTCGACATTACTTTTATTAAGTCCTGCACCCTCTACCCGACTTCTTTCTCAGTAGCAATTGTCAAGACTAGGCACTCGTTAGGTACTTTGTGATCCGGACGACCGAACCATTCAATTCTTTAAACCAATCAGGTCGCGTCGATGGCTATGACATCAGACATAAAATGAAAAAAACATGTTTAAACCTGATTCTAGGTCGCCAAAACCTTGTTTCAAGTTTACTTGCTACGACTTGCTCTTAAGGAAAAATGTAGTGCAATTTGCCGAAACGTTGTTGGCCGCCATGGTTGGAAATGTGAAAGAATGTACATTTAATTTTTGTCAGACAGCTCTTTCAAGGGGTAATTGAGACCAACCACTTTCTTTCATTCCATTCAAGCGATTAAAAGTTTCATCCGGAGGCACTTTAACTTCGCTTTTATAGACATGGAGAGACAATGCCAAAGGCTTCTTTCTGTTTTCGACATTACGAATCCTCGTGCTCGAACATAAATTTTTCTATTCCCTCAACACTCTGCAGTGATAACTCAATGCTAAATAACACAGTGCTTATATATATATATATATATATATATACACACACAAGTAAAAAACTGCTTCATACTGTTTCCAAGTTTATTTGGAGTCGACGTTTCGGCAGGAGCCCTGCCTTTCTCGAGACCCTCGAGACAGGGCTCCTGCCGAAACATCGACTCCAAATAAACTTGGAAAGAGTATGAAGCAATTTTTCACTTGTGTGTATAACCTCCAGCAACCAAGTACGTCGATTTACTTCTTTAAACACACCCTTCCAAAGTGCCTGTACGGGTAGCATGGCTGACATGGACTGCAAGGGTCCCTGTGGTTTACATTTCCTTCTCGATTCAAAATAAGTAGCCTAGCTAAATGCATCTTTCATCTGAGCTTTATTACTTTCGTTGGTAACGTCACAGAAATCACCAACCGATCAGTCTAAGGCATGATTGCTAGCAAACAATCATCACATTGGCGCCGGCTCGTGATTTTAGTGTGTTAGCTTTACTGCAACCATTCTTCAAGGCATCATTATTTGAAAGTAGATTTTGAGCAATAAATCGAAAAGGAGAAGTGCGTGCCGTGCCTTTTATGTTCATTTGCAAATATTTGTTTTTGAGTTTACCGTTCCGAGCAGCGTTAAAATTCAATATGTCTCCCATGCTTTTCAGGCCCAAGGGTTACTTCTGCATCAAGACGAGAACCTTGCAACCGAAATTTACTTCAGCCTGAAAAGGCGTTTGCAGATTTAGAGAGTCGTATGTAAAAATGTTTATAAGAGGAATCGATATATGTTTCACTTTATTCTTCACCACGCAGAAAAACGCGCAGGCCAGAAAGTTTTCATGTGTCGTTACAAACACAATTACGCTCCGTTTCGATTTTCCGGTCCAACCGGCACTCTTGTAATCGGCTTATAGTTTGGTACTGCGCTACGCCAAGCGTGACTTTGAAACGAGCAATTTTTGACACGTTCCCGCAGCCTCTTTCGCATGCTTCCGCTGATGAGTGGGGTAGATATCTCTCGCATGATGTAGCTAAGCTACATTAGGAGTTCAACGCGCATCGTTGCTTGAAGTGGAAACTATCTCTCAAGCTCACATGCCCCCGTCGAACCCAAAGCCGGCATCAACGCCCCAATATTCCGAGACGCATTTGGTCTTACGCATTACCCACCTTACCGCTCTGTAATGATTTTCAAAATTATTCCGTTCATTAGAACCAGGTGAAGATGATACTTATTTTAATGCGTATTTGAAAAATATGAGTGTTTTTATGTACTTTTGTATGAACAACTACATTGAATATCTATGAATACAAATAATGGTGTGGATCTTTTTGGGTACATGCCCACACTTCCTCAAATATAGATATTTGTAAATATGTGTATATTTATATTTTTCCGCCATTCAATAACACGTTTATAAAACAGACCAATGTAGACAACCTCCTCACCTTCTGAAGGTTTGACAATAGGCATTTGTCCCATCCCCGCACTCAAGAACCTTTTTGGAATTGCGCGTGTTTGCGTGGCGAAAAGATTGTTAGCAGCCATAAGACCGTTTCCTTCATCGCTTAATGCCTACTACGATTCTAGCAAAATCTCGGAACAGGGTACTTCGGCTGAAACAGGAGCTTTTCTCTTTTGAACACAGTAACGTAATTTAATAGGTAAACTTTAATTCTGTCCCTGGAATTCATTGAAATTCTTGTACTGCACGTAACATGGAGGTGCAATATCGTTTATTTCAACTTACCTCGCAGTGCAACGCCATTCTTTACGTACCGCCGACCTGGAATGTAGTTTACTTTTGTTTCTGCACTATAACGTCCCAAAGAGGCAATACCTATGAATAACAGCGTAATGGAAGGTTCGGAAAAATGCGGCCATTTTGTGTTGATTAGCTTGCACTGGCGTCGCGCAACATGAGACCGGCTTGCCTTACACTACGTTTAGCAGGAGCTTTCAGCTACGGTTTTTTTTTCATTCATTGGAAGGGTTATATCAAAATCAGCCTGCCAGGATGCTCACAAAAATGTTACCTTTAGGCCACGCAGGCATGTTTTTGTAGCTTGGTTGAAGCGGGGCTGTATATGTGGGCTGGTAGTCTACGTCATGCGCTTAAGGTTGGAGCTTAAATCTACCGCATAATTTTTATTACGGCGATATACCATTATCGCTCGTGCTCGCAGATCATGTTAGCCCGTCTGCCCGTCCGTAAAACTTCCGTTACTTTGGAGGCAGTAGCTGCTCTGGCGGAACACTAACTGGATGTAGGATTTCCTGACAATACGTGTGGCAGCAGCTGCCAACTCGGGCCTCTTCTTTCATTTGGGAGGTGATATCAAAATCAGCCTGCCAAGACCCTTGCATTCACGTTATCCCTAGGTCACGTAGGCACGTTCATACGCGTCGGTTAAAGGGGGGCTTTATATGTTGGCTGGTAGCTTACGCATCGCCAAGGTAGGAATGAAAACAGAGAGGAAGAGATGCCGTAATGTAGGGTGGAGGACCATCGAGCGATAGAGGCTTTCGCCTCTACGCAGTTTAGTGATCCAATGTGCCCCTAGAATTGTTAGGATGTTTTGACTGAAAACTGTAATGACTTAAATTTCGGATGAAGATATTGTAATTTTAGGCTATTACTTTCTTTTCGAAGATTATACAGGAGAGGTATCTATAAGCAACAACGTTTTTTCTAAAGTAGTTTTTCTTTCGTTATTGAATTTCAGTACGGTCGAAATTTGGGCTAGTTAGTAGCAATCCATCTTAAACAGCGCACATAAAACACGAAACACAGTGTCCATCCTGCTCTTGTCTGTGTTTCGTGATTTATGTGCGCTGTTTTAGATGGTTATTGAATTTCCCCGGCTATGGCGGGCTCTTTTTTGGCAACGAACATTAAAAATTTTGTAGTCATGATCACAACATGACAGCCAGACCGATGGCATCTACAAGGTTCGCCCCAGCCGTTTTTCGCGGACCTAAAAGCCGCAAAACTTCGTTTAGGAGAAACGTTACAAAGCAATACTGGAGTGCCCTGCAGCTGACATTGATCGGCTCCATGAGACGTCGTAAAACAAGAAAAAATGTTGGGAAAGTCTCATGCAGCACGAAAACACCATGCTCCGAGCGGAGAGAAATATCAATCAACAAACCGAATTTGGGCGCTATGGCATCTCATTATGCGGTCGCCCCAAACATAATAGCGTCACCCGCCAGCCGCCCGTGCGTGGCGGTAACTATATCTGGACGCCTGGTGTTGTCAAGGCGACCCCTACACCGCCGCTCGCGAAGGCCGGAAGTGAAGTTCCGCGTGTGTGCAACTCTAAGCGCAAGTGCGGCCATTCTGTAAGAGAAGCGCAATGCATAGCAAGACTTGCGCAAAAGACGATGAATGGGCATCAGCTGCAGCAGTTTCCCCTTGCGATCGGTTATTTTTATGACCGGAGCTGAGCGCGCTAGAACCAGTTTTGAAATGAATCGCTAGATGCTTCGGGTACTGTAGAATGTTTTTGCCGTTACTCTTCACTTGCAATTACTCAGGTTATATCGTTACTCATGAGCCTACTTATTTTAAAATATGTCGAGTACAAAAGTAAACACAATATTGGAATTGGTTTCATGCAGAAAACACAATAAACACAAACAATGCTGTGCTTGATTCACCAGAAGAAATTTAGCACCACTGGAAGCTGAAGTTTAGCAACGCTTGTTGCACATATAGCATGGATCAAGATGATCTCTACATTGAATGTTCTTAATGTGTGCATATAAAAATAACTTTGAAGATCTGGCTTCAGATCTTGCTTTCACTTGTTTGTATGACTTTCTTTACTCCGTAACGAGCTATTTCTGGCCATGTTTCGAGGGAGCTGCTATCGCTGTAAGAATGCTGTTGATTTGCTATCGTAATGCTGAAGTTTATTCGGACTCTCTTACAGTTGAGAAAGAGCAAAATATGTTTACGTTTGTCATAAAGGAGCTGTAATGAGTTCAAACAGTAAGACAGTGTTGTGTAAGTGTGATCGTTTTACGCCTATCATAGGGCTATTGAACTACAAGTATCCAACCTTCTTTATTATAAGGAATGGGCTGAAATTTGAGCACTTATGCTACACCCATATAGGAAGCAATCCAAAAAAAGTTCAGCTGACATCGATACAGCTGTTTCTTCACTTGTGGCTCTGCATTATAGCCAGAATGAATTAGGCAGCAGGCGAAGAAAGTAATTTCATACCATATTGCCTCTCAGATGCCACGATGAACCATGGGCGGAGCTTTTCTTTGAAAGGCGAATTTTCGTTTTGGGCAATCTAGTATTAGTAGAAAGATTGGTAACCGCCCACGTTCTCCTCATGACACACCAATGGTTGCTCCTGCTGCCCCCACTCAGCCCTTCTCTGTGCGCTACCCCTTCTGCAATCCTTCAGAATGGTGCACCTCAGGCGGGCGGTCCATCTGCTGCCACTGCTCACGCGTAAGCCACATTTCTCGCCATTGCCGCTGCCATGATTTTTGCCTCCTCGACCTCGCAATGCTTTGATCAACGCTGCAAATGATAGATGACATCAAGTCCTTTAATGGTGGCATAGTGGTGAAGTTCTTGTATTTTAGTGACGAGTTGCTAATGGGCTCCACAGCGAAGAGCCCATTTTAAGGCTTTCAGGGCTGATGTGGAATATTTCAAAATTCACCACTGCTGGAGGCTCTGCTTACTTATATGCCTAACTGCGACATTTAAAGCGGTGAGGTCTGAGGCCGCCGAATAATTCTGGTGAGTTGTCCTAACTTTTATTCCGGTAGTCTGTGCAAGGATGACAATGGAGCCTGAAGAGCTCACGGCGTACACTGAGCCATTGATGTAGAGGTGCGGATGATTTGCACGGTGCTCATGGAAGAATTCAAGAAAGACCTGTTTTAGTTTTATAGGTGATAGCTAGACCTTCTTCCTGATACCAGGCATCCAAAGAAGCACATGGGATTAGTGCAGGGTTAGTGGAGAGGACATTCTAGATGCGGGTGTAAACTGGGACGGCAGAATAGCGCGATGCGCATCAACGGTTTCGGTAAACGTTCTACGAGGCCTGGTAATGAGAAGACTGGCCCAGTGATTACAAGGAACCCGGGAGATGTGTCGAAAACATACGTTGCATCCACTGATAATGGTGCTCTTGCAGATGATATCACTATAATTGACTAAATATTTAAAATAAGCTGGCAGGATTATCGGCATTGATCCTATTTCTGTTCGAACGGGAGGTCGAAAAAATTGTGTATTGTTAACAGTCGCATATAAAACAACACAGGTGCTAGAAGAAGATCTGCACAGGAATTTATATCTGCTTTCAGGAAAAGCAAAAAAGACATCAGCTTCAGACGTTCCTTCTTTCTTGCGGCGTAATAAAACATTTGATGCTATGAGAAAATTGATTTTCCACACATTAATGTGGTTCCAAGCGTCGGCTAAGGTCATTTATTTTTATTTTATAGGAGGTAGATTCTGTGGCTTTATATGTTGCCTATGACTTCATCTCTCTTGGTTCGTTTCTTTATTTAATATTTTATTATTAAACTACCAAAATTGTTTAAAGTTAAAACATATCTTAATCTCTGCTCATAATACGCACAAATATATATTATTCAAGGCAGACGAGTTGGGTGCATGCTTAGAAGCCACGGTCGCTTTAAACGCCGCTATAAATCGGGTACATATCAAACACCTGAATAATATAGGTCTCCTTACAGGTAATGATCAATGATAGTCAATAGTCAATTCTTCCTATGAACATATTGAGTGCAGGTAAAAGTGCTGAAGAATGCTTAAAAAGCCTTCTTTCTAGATAATTCCCATTCCTTAGGGCCAAATCATATCCTGAAGTTAAGTGCGAGGGCCTCCTGTTTTCTTGAGAGATGTGAAAAACGCACACATTTTCATCTCGGATACCGGACAGCACGCGACGAGTTCACCACTCCCAAGGACGACAGGACCCTGTACTGAAACAGCATATTTGCTGTTACTGACACGACCCATGACAAAATTAAATCTAGTGCATTTGATTTGTTGTTTCGGTAGAAGAATTTCTTTGTTTCGTTTCTCAAGCATTTAGGTTGGCCTACTTAAAACACAGCGGTGTAATAATGCGGTGTAATAATAATAAACACGGCGGTGTAATGTAATAACTTGTCGTGAAACGGGAAGACAAGAAAGCCCTAATTTGCATCACTAAGGAGATAGTCCACCTTATTCGTTAATTTTTCATATACACATTAACAAAAGGCACCACATTTTAGCCGCCACCGTGAAGATAAATGGCTTGGTTTGGGTTGGTTTGGTGTATGGGCTTTAACGTCCCAGAGATAATCAGAGAATGAGAGACGCCGTAGAGAGGGGGGGGGGGGCGGAGAGGTACACAGCACGGCACATGGCGCCTTGCATTTCCCGCCATTTAAAAGCGGTCGCCAAGGCTAGGATTGAATCCTGCATCCTCTGGCACAGCAGCTTAATGCCCTAACCACTGCACTACCGTGACGGATAGGTTACAATTTGCGCTGAAGTAAGGTAACACAGATATCTAAATTTACGATGCACACCTCAGTTTTACAGAAGAGAAAATGATAAGGCGAAATTTATTTAAAAACTTACAGACTGTGGTTTACCGGTAATTCGGGTGAAACCATGGTACACTCAATGAATTTACCGCTATCAACTTTTCGGTGCCAGCCTGATAGGCCCAGAAGCTGACACGCGACCTTTATGTCAGGTATCCTAATTTGTTTTGTGAATAAACAGCTTTCGTTACTCGACCGCCGGGTTGCCCACACGGTGGCACCGCTGCCTAGTTGAGATGTCGACGGCATGCCCCCGTCAACGATGGTACCCGCTCCATCAATTCAACTGCCTGCGTCGAAGCGCCTGAATACGTAAGACGACGCCTGGCTTGGGTGAAGAACGGAGAAGACGGCGCTTAAAATGTTTGCTAGTGTTTAGTTTATAAACCAGGCTAGAGATGCACAGTCAACAACTGTTTTCCATAAGCAAAGGAAGGTTTTAGTGAGCGGACAGCGTTTTTTGGGAGCAGAGGATTTTTTGATGTTCGTAACATGTTTCTGTGAACTATTGGATGTTTCCGAAGAGCAAGGGATGAGCACAGGTTTGAGGCACAGGAGGACGAAAAGTTCGGGGTTGAGAGGGGGTTAAGTATATTTGGAACTTAGTGATAGGGAAAAAACTCCGAGCATTGCAGTGATGGCACCTTTAGAACCGGCGGTTTAATTAAAAATAATTGCTTGATAGGGAAAGAAAGGCGCAGTATCTGTCACCCTACTTCCGTGGACAACTAAACCGCGCCGTAAATCAAGGAAGGGAGGCGGCCGTGATATCGGAATTAGAGAAAGAGTTGGCGTAGTGAAGGGCTTAAGGAGTAATATTCAAACCTGGTTAGCGTGCACCGACCTCGCACACCATACGGACACCCTTCTGTTTCGCCTCCTTCGAAGCGCAGCCATGAGATGTCGGGCCGAACCCGTGTACTCGGTACACTAGGGGAGTGCGCCTCACCCACTGAGCAAACGCCGTAGGACCTGGCGATGGCGATCGATCGAAACAAGCTTCGAAGGGTGCTTTCTAAGGGGATGGCGACATGGAGATGGCGCGAGAACTGCACAGCAAAGGAACATCAAGTCCAAGGAAGACTGTGGAATTATCCTCCTATTAAATTGGGTGTCATGTGTGACTGCACTTGGTTCTTGGAGGACATGAAAGAAAGTGAAATCTCAGGAGTTGTCCGTCAGTCCGGAACTTCCGGTTTAGAAGGTTCCTGCGATCTACCTGTGTCGCACGTGTGAGGCTTCGCCTGCTGCGGGGAAATACATAACCTGGCACATCGACGAGCGTCCAACAAGGTCTTTACGTTTACAGTCTCAGAAACTTCTACGCACCGTAAATATTTCTGGTACCACCGACTCTATTCACGAAGCGAGTTCACTGAGCGTGCGCGATGATCTGCAATGCGCAAATGCGAAGGATGTGTATTTTTTATAGAAAAACGCCTTTGTATCGCCTTTTAAATGTCACGACTGAAGGTGCTCAAAATAGCGGATGTTCAAAATACTCGACCGATAATGCGTTTTATGACGTCATTGTGGAAAAAATATATTTTACTTTTAGAACGAAAACATTCCAAACAGATTAATATTCAGTCATATCATTCTCTTCGATGATAATAACATTTATTTGTCTGTGTGTTACCTTAATACCCCCAGAATGTTAGAGGTACCATTCTAATGATTAGATGTGAGTGTATGAGCAGGTTTTCCTTCATAATAAAATTCCGACTTCTTGAATAAAATTCTCATTGAGGAATACCGCATATTTCCTGTTAAATACTAGAAGTACCGCTTACCTGACTTGCATCTTCTGAAAAATGCCTTTCTTTTAAATAAAATTACCGGAGCCCTATATCCATCAAAGCATTGAAGACTTGCATTCTCCTGATCACCCAATTGCTATGGCAAGAACATTCGAGTCTCACGCCGATCAAACAAACTAAATAATTTGAGGCATTCAATCTCTAAGAGCCTTCAGGCTGCTTCTACTCCATCTTCCTGTCGTAATGTTTAATATAAAGGCAAGCTGCACTGTCTTCACAAGTGCTTTTCTGAGTAATATCTACAAGGTTCGCTTTCTTGGTTGGCTCGCTGTTAGGAGTAAAACAAAATAATAAAGTTGGGTAATAAATACTTCGTTACATTTTCTTCTTTTCAGGACAATGCGGAGTTTCATTAGATCCAGCTAGCTGAAATTGGTGCATACCTGTTCTCTATATCTGGGGAGCGCCTGAGACGACAAAGAGGGCGTTACAAAGGTTGCAAAAATATTTCATTCACAATCCATAAAGTGTTCAGCCTGATTGAACTACGAGACAAAAGAAAGCCTAAAGCGCGCCAATGTGTCCATTCTTGTGTATCGTAGCCTACTGAGGAAGGCCTTTTTATGGACGATCGAGAGAAAGTACTTCTAAAATTTTAACGTCTTCACGTGTCCGTACAAACGCTCTATATTATATATCAAACGGGATTAATATTGCGGCAGCAGTTAATAGCGGCCCACATATAAGTCATCGACATCGTCCTGAGGACGAGGGAAACGTCACACTTATTGAATGCAACATTTATTTTGTTTTTCTTTGTTACAATGAGGCAATAAATAATGCGAAGCGCTGGGTCATTTTCAAGCTTAGACCTTGTTAATACAAAGTAACTGCATAAAAAAACTGCACAAAATTCATTGAAAAAGTGACTAAACCCAAGTTCCGATAAAAGAAAATCATGCTGAATTCCATGTAATCGTATGAAGAGTGTAAATAGGCACTAATTCATAAATAAACACAAACATTGCTGAAAGCCAGAAATAGAAACGGGTTCGTAACTTTTAGATAGCTGTGAAAAAAAATTCGAACCGGTCACGCTTTAAACAAATGCTGTAATATGTCAGGCCTTTGTGGGCATCCCTTTTGATTACAAATTAACTGGAGAATACTAAAAGGGACATTTTACAAAAAATAACAGCGCGAACAACAGGGACGAAGGGTAGACAGTTAGCTAAGCACCTGTTATTTTTTGGAGAAGGTATCACCAATTCGCCCACCTATCTCTCGCGTTGACTAATTGGTAGCTATACCCGTTTTGATCTCAATGGGCTAATAACGTTCTGATGCTATGGAAACCCTTGATTTTATATCTTCTCTTTTACTCGTAGTGCATAGTTGAGACTGCCACTGAAAGATAGCTGATATAGGGTGATTTCTGGATGAAAGACCCGCCGCCGGCAGTGGCCTGCCGGGTCAAAACATTTCAGCCTTTTACTAGCAGGATGTGCCCGTTTTCTGCGTCAGGCTTCCTATCACATTTGTTTTCTAAATAAATGAAGTAAAATACCGCAACCACATGTAGCAAATGTTCTTTGTAGTAAATTTAAGGACCAGTGGGCCCCTTATTTCGCTTGGAATTCGGACGGACGTCGGCTGAAACTAACCTCTGATATATCAAATTCGACAATTTTTTTTTCGGGATGTGTATATTATTCGTTGTTTTCTTTTTGTACTAATTCTAAGCCGTCCTAAATAGCGAGTGCCTGGCGGTATGACTGAATAAAGCCTGCGGCTCTTTTCTTTTCTAAGAATATTGCAGCGTGTTGTCTCCACTTTCTTTCACAACTTTCACAGATATCCCGTGTAGCCCTCTAGCTTTCGCGCTACTCAAGCTTCCAATTATATCAGTAATTGTATCAAGTGTAAGTGCAGTTAGTGTAAGGCTACTATTAGCAGGTCCTGAATGCATCTTCCATGGAGTGAGTGGTATATGTTGTGCCAGCTGAGGGCCTATGCTGGTAAAATATATATTAAATCTCAATGCTGTGTCGTTATTCACTACATCAGGATAGACGTACTTTGTAGGAGGCTTGCCAATTACATCATTTAGCACATTCTATATTTGTTTAGTGTTCTCAATAGCTCGTTCAATAAGGGAAGTGTTATATATTTTTTTCTTCTATCATGGATAGCACTCAATTTCGAGCAATGCGAAATTGCTGCAAATAATACACATTCTCTTTCTGCTTCTTCCACTTACTGTACCAAGTATCCTTTTCTTTTATTGCTTTCAGTATCGTCTCGGTCATCCAAGGAATAAGAGGCCTGTCGTATTTTCCTTGATAAGAAATTTTGCATTATGATATTGTTGTCTTCAAAACATTTACAAAATTCGCACACTCCGAGTGCGCATCAGCATCAAATATGCTATCTGGATTCAGTAGCTGCAGTTTCCTTTTTCAGTAGCTGCAGTAGCAAAACGTTAAGTCGGGTGGTCTTAGAACGCGAGTGGTTAGTGCGTTGTTGTACCCTATGATAAAGTGCGAACACCGGAGAATGGTCAGTAATCACTGTATCATACACACCTGATGTAATATTGTCGATATTGCATATAATATGATATAATATTGTCGCAGTTGTAGATGTTATCCTGGTGGGTTTCAGTATCGTGTTTTTGAAGTTAAAGGAGTCTAGTAAGTGCAGATATTCATTATGTGCTTCATTATTAACATTAATATTAAAGTCCCCTATTATTATCACTGGACAGTTGTTACTATTACCTAGGGACGTGAACACTCTTTCCATCTCGTCGAAAAATATCGGCAAACTAGAACTTGGTGGCCTATAGACTACTCCAATTGTTACACGTGAATGTAATTCAATAAAACGATACTCAATAGTGGAATTATTGGCAACTAACTCTGTAATGATTTTAAAGTCAAGGTCAGATATTATCAGCAGTGTAACGCCTCCTCCTCGAGAAGAGGTGTCCCTAGAGCTAGAAATGAAGTTATATCCCGGGACAGAAACATGTTAGTTTTTAAGTAACCATGCTTCCGAGACGGCAATGACTTCGAACTTAAAACTGTGTGGAGATAACAATGCTGAAAACAAATCCCAGTTTTTGTGGACGATGCGGATATTGCAGTGAACAAGAGAAAAACATGGTCTCTTGTTAAATTCGTCGTTTTTTTAAATGATCGAAAAGCTCATTGCGGTAAAAAATGGTACCAAAACATTAAATATTCACTTAATACACCTTAGCCAGGTCTTCCTCGCATGTTATGTGGAGCACATTAGAATTCTCAGCCTTTCTCACCAATATTTTGCCCTGCGATACCCAGGCGAATTGCCAGTTCTCACGTTTTGTCTTGATCGCTTTGCGGACAAGAGTTTATATTCTGGGCACAGATGCCATTTATAGATCATTCGTCTGGAATCCTAAGATAGTAGTAGTCAGCCTCTGTTTCTTAGCTTTGAGAATAATGCGATCACAAACTTCCCTTGACATGAATCGCACGACTGTGTTTGCTGGTTTTTCTCTTTAGTCAGCACTCGGTGTGTGACATCAATGTCTTCAGTTTGAAGTTCCTCAAACTTCCGGAGATTAAAAGGCAAAAAATTCTAGTGACTTGAGTTGGCTGTAAAAATAAACTCGTCTAAGGTCCTTATTGAAATTGCGTTGCCTCAGCCACTAAAAACAACCGTCAAACTTTATTGAATATATTTTCATTTCGAAATGGAAGAAAAAAGCTTGATGTTAGAATGTTCATAAAACAGTTCGATATCGAGGGAGCATAATTTTATTTCTGCCTGAAAAATTTTACGCTTAAAGAATTTTTTCTGTTGTCTGAGCGACGCGTTCATTTATATCTTTCGCTAATAATGAAAAGCGCCGAACATTCACATCACACTAGAGTTAGGTATGTTCATTATAGTGAACGTTCTCGTTGTGGCCGTACAAATAATTCTCTTTCAAGATCATTTCTAGCGATTCTTACACGTCAGAACTTCCAGTATTGTGTGTATTGACAAAGCCTGCTTGCTAAAAGAAGTACGTGGGGAGTTCTCGTTCCTGTTGAAGTAGGGATTGCAGTATGTCATTTATTAGTGCGAGAAAAATAATATTTTATGAAGCTCCTGTTTTAATAAGAAAACTTTTTTCTCTCGCTCATAGATATTCCTTGTTTTTGACTGCAGGCCGTGTTAAAATGTAGCGTTTGCTGGGCTTGGGCGTAACTGGCCAGTACCCCAGGTCTCAAACTACGGCCTTCGTGCACAATGACTGGTCAAAAATCTGGCCCGCTAGCCTTCTGAAATAGTTCGTGATGTTCCTGAGCGCTTTGAGGCGGCTGTGCATTCCAAACTTGGTGATTCCTGCGCACTCATTTGCGTAGTCGTCGTAGTCGACATCGTAGGCGGCGATGCTGAATGTCACGTCCAGAGTCTCGTCCTTGACCTTGCAAAGCTGGATGTGAGAAGTTAAAAAACAAATTGGATAAGACACTTTTTGTAGCTGATAATATTGTTCTCAGACCTTTGAAAAAAAGATGAATATTGTGATGACTGGAAATTAAGAAATATATTAGAAAACAGTTTATTATTGAGAATAATTGGGATTTCCCGATATGTATCTGTTTATTTAAGGTGCCATATACAATAGGCATCTACCCCACATATGAATAACTTTACGTTATGTAAAAGGCAGCAGTGATATGTGCGTTAAACCATGACGAACCCATTGCATATAGGGGATGTACAGAAGTGAGTAAAACAGATTTTGTATAAATGCTATAATATTTGTAAAAGAAAAAGCCTAAACTTTTGAAAGGCAAAGGCTAATATAACGACTGCGTTAAGAATCCAGGCCAAATTAGAAAAAATACAAGGAACAAGGGATACGACTTGCAGCCAAATATAGAAATAGAAAATTCCAAATATCACACATGTTTCTTTTTTTTCCGCACGCCTCAGTTTTATAGAGGCCGTAATAGGTGTTTTGAAGATACAACACAGACCATTAGGTATACATGATTAAGATGCGCTCACTCTAGGTCGATCAGGAATATTTCTATTGTTCTCGTAGAGTTGCCATACTTTCGGTGGCAGGCCATCCCGTAATAGCAGTTATGTTCCCAGAATACTAAAGCAGCCATTACTTCGAATGAAGAATGAAACATTGCCACAGCTCCCTCCTAACACAAGCGCAGCAATAACATCCGTACCGCTCCTCGCCAATCAATGCTGTCCCAGGGGGTAATGCTGAACAGAAAAACCAATGTCTGGTATGAGCGCCTGCATAAGGCCCAAAGCATTACTTTATAAAGGGTAGAATTTGCTACATATCGACCTTCCCCCTTGCCCGAGAACAAGAACGCTTGAGGAAATTTAACAGTTCCTGAGAAATGGGTTGCACTGTACAAAAAAATGCTAGTCAGTAAACGCCCTGTCAAAGAAATCTACATAGCCGAGATATAAATCTGCCATGAACTATTTCCTTCATACCATAACTCGTTATGTGTACGCTGTACACATTTTATCTATAGCATCCATGTTCTTAATACATGTGCCCAGCTGTTACCTTCCTCAAATTTCTTTTTGTGATGCCTCCATGGCTGGTAGCCATAGCAACTGCGACAGCAGACGCTGGTGGGCGAATGGGACAAGTACAGTCGTGAGCTAAAGGGGTATACAATAGTCAGCTGGTGGTGGAACTCGGGACATCTGCTTTGCAAGGCCCTCTAGTAATAACTATCTGGAATCGAGACAATATGGGGGTGCCTCATTTTATCCAGATGCATGTGCCACTGTCGCTGTCCTTGTCGCTGCCACTAGATGGCATTTTGATGAAGTTTTTCCGAGCTCCGTCGCCGGTTGAGTGTTGTATACCACTTTTGCTCACTACTCTGCAAACGATACATCTGTGGCAGGTTACCCTCCACTACTGAGTCTTGTGTGCCATTTGCAGATGAGGCATATGCAACGTACCTTAATGTGATCTAATATTTACCATTTTTGTATTAACATTGTGATGCGATGATGTATGCACCTCAAATTATATGACATCAAATAAAGACTCTTACACTTTGCCAAACACTGTGCCAGATTCTTAGTGCTAAACCGCAAGGAAAACGGTCAAGCGACATTATGCATCGCGGAGATGTCACCAAGCCAAAAGGACTGAATAGAAAATATGAGAGGCAGGAGATGGTAGGAGCTGCTGAAACGCAAATAGAATGGAGTGCACGTCTGGGGACTGACCGTAATTGAAAGCCTGTGAAACGCTGTTTTAATTCCTGCAACCCTGGAATGCTTTCGAACGATCATTGGTATTACCACGTTTAAACCTAACTGCTTTTGATTGATCAACCTATTGAGATCTTGATAGCTTGGCAAGTTTAACAATGAGCTAAATAATCGACCCAATTGTTGATATATTGACTGAGTGACCGAATGAGGGTTATTTAACAGAACATTATTTTATTACAGAAATATTGAATAATTGATAATTTTTCTGAGTGAATGAGTTATCTAAAGAAAGGCATTCGTTAGACGAGTTATTAAAATTGGTCCCTGAAGTTGCCATACAGAACCTCGATTCAAACAGCAATCTGCACAACTTTTGTAAATGGCAGGAAGACTATCCTTAAACACTACGATAGCGTCATGTCAGACCATGCAACAACATAAACGACTTTTTGTAAAGCATGTCCTCTGCAAAAGAAATTTGCTCCTAGGCCACATGGATATGCAAGCACGTACTTTTGCGGCCATTCCAACTTCGTCGTCGTACGCAAACAAACGCCGACTTGCGATATGGCATGTGAGCATGGAGAAGTGATCAGGGTGATATCGGAGGTTGGCCTCGTAGTTACGCGCCCTGCATACCTGGTAGAAAGGCGAGTGAACGTTTCGAATGTACATTTTTAGAGGGCATCACAATAGGACCAGTGTTGACAACGCCATATACTCTAGTAATTATTTACGACAATTATTATTCGATGGCCCCGCCGGTGTGGCGTAGTGGTTACGGCGCTCCACCACTGCTCTCAAGGACGCGGGATTGAATCCAGGCCTCAGCGGCCACTTTTCGATGGAGGCGAAAAGCAAGGCGCCCCTGTGCTGTGCGATGTCAGTGCACGTTAAAGAACCCCAGGTGGTCGAAATGTCCGGAGTCGTCCACTACGGCTTTTCTCATAGCCAGAGCCACTTTGGGACGTTAAACTCCGCAAACTAAACCAAACCATTATTCGATGCAAACTTCTGTGTCAGATTGGGCTCGGTTGACTCAGTGAGAAGCATAAGTGCTTCTATCTGCCTTACATGTTGTCTTCACTCTTTCTTTCTTAGCATACGGTTCCAATATGATATTCAGCCCTCCGTTTAGTGAGAGCTTTGACATACGCGTGTAGTAGCGTATGAATATTTGCCGCCTAAGTGATTGTTGATAGTGTAATGATAAGCCTATTTTTATTTATTTTTTTTATTTATACAAGTACCTGCCGCGCTTCTAAGGCATTGATGAGGGGGCCGGGGGGCTGTCGCAAAACGTATTTGCTTTAAAGCGATTAGGTAGGTGGAAAAATTGTCTCTCATGTAGGCAGTTTATTTTTACCCTAAGGCATATTCTAGGTTGAAATACACAGTAAACGAAGTGCTATTCTTTCGTGCATTGCGCGGTATAATCATTATTTTGCAACCATCAACATTTGTTTTTTTTTTTTCAGACATCAGCTTACCAGTTTTTGTCCCCAAATATAGAGAATTGATACTTATGTGCGAAGCCAGTTATAAATCCAGAAGTCATAGGGTTAGACACGAAGCAATATTGCAGCAAATATATTTTAGCAGGGAAAAAGCAACATTTTTAATTCTCTGTTCGATCAATGCTATCATTTACACCATGTCTCTTCGGTAACGCCAATGCAAATTTCTCGGAATGCACACTATCCCAAAAGAACATAAACGCGCATGACCGTTAGAGCAAAGGACTATATCTACGTTTAGCAATCCCATTATCAGTTTTTCATATTTCCATGAACTGCTTACTGGACTTTATATAAGGTGACTTTGCTACGCGTACGCGATTGAAAGCGCCAGAAACCAGTTCAACATGCGCTCTGATAAAGGCTTAAGGCAACAAAAACATTGTGTTGCATGAAAAAGCGTAAACGCGATTTTACGAGACACCGAATTATTCTCCTGCTAACGCAAAACCCCTCTCCTTTGACGCAGTGATTTAGGAAGCCTTGTAATATAACTTCATGCATGCGCAAGTATTCAATTACGTTCCTTCGTATAAAGTTGTCTATGAATTTTCGCAGGAACGTACTACTAAGGAGGAGAATTACAGAACTGTTTTTGCTAGTCAAGGTACCGATGCTGCAGGTGTGTGCTGTTGACCGGCTATCTCCGCATTCCTACCTCGGTATAGCTGCCAAAAGACTCCGCGTTGCGGTTTCGCACACACCGCGCGAAGAACTCCCACGGTTGACCCGATGAGGCCGTCGTCCAGCGGCCCTTCATGGTGATCGAGACCAGCGCATGAGTCGGTAACTGTCGGTTCTGCCATTCCCGGACACCGTGCGGGCCGTAAGACTGCGCGATGAAAACATGCCGCACATTCTGACAGCAGAATGCCTTTCTTTTTAAGCTGCTGCGTCTAATTACACTGTTCCAGCAAACACTATGAGCAATAAAAAAAAAAGTGCCTTAAGTTCGTATAACTTTATTTTTTGGCACATTGCTACCTCAGATGCGCATCAAAATTTAGCTGAAACATGCTAAGTCATGCGCTGTGTAAATTATAAAAAAATGTTAATTGTCATCTCTCAGTGCGAGTCAGCACTTTTTAGAGCTTCATGAGCGAGCGGACGTACGTACATGCAAATTTGAACATTTATAGTTTTCTTAAATATCTGTCTCGTTTTTACTGCCTCGTAATGAAAATCTGGGACCGCGCAAGAGAGAAGCCAAAGTCAGTGAGCTCTAGTCATCTCCACTCGCACCCCATCAGACAGCGGCACTTTTGCGACGCGTTGCCTGCCGTCTCACCATGAAAAGCGCGTGAAATTCACGCCGCGTTATTGCGCGGGATCCCAATTTTCGCTTACGCTCGCCCAGTTTTCGAGGCTTAAGATTGGGCAGCGAGTAGACTCTAAGTTGTTTTCAATGCAGCGCCAGTCACAATGCCACTTTGAAAATACCAAAACAAAAGATGTTACAAATGAGCACGTTGCTCGTTTGCAAACCTGCCAAAAAGTAATCTCCAGAAGAATGAGAAAAAATATCTATTCGACATTAGTTAACCATGTTCTGTTAAACATTTCTACCTACATACCGATGCCCACTATGGCTGAATATAATATGCCTCTTTAAAAGCACATTTTAACTCGTACGCTATTCCCAAGACTGTTTTCAATTTTAGATAAAGCACGCTGAAACCGGCCATTCCAAGAAATAAGCCAAAAAGATTTGAAAACAACCTCGTTGAGTCTAAAGGTGATATGTGTGTCATATAGCAGTTAAGAACGCCCGAACAGATATATAAATGTCCAATAATGTTGAGAAATACTCAGTCACGCATAACTAGTGAATGTTTGCATCTTAACGTAGTTATTTTACATTGTTGGTAGCAGAACTCCGACATGGATACGATTTAGAAAAAGAAACAATGCTCGGCGCTTCAAAACCCGAATTTTAATCCAGAAGCGCGCCATTTCATCTCATGCGCATAAATTGAGTGCTTGTACCTCCCATGTGGCATGATCAGTCCCCGCGATCGCGCTGCCGCCTTCAAAGAAAACCAGGAAGGATACATGGCTCATGGTATCCTCGACATATATTCTTACTTCCATCCAGACCTCAAAACCATTGTGCCTTGAAATGCTAAGTCTGAAATTGTAGTGAAAAACTTGAAGGAAGGCATTTGCAATGTGCTATAGAGTGAACGAGTTGAAGTTCTCTTTCCATTTCTTCTCGTTCTCTTCATTGCACTTCGAGGCCTTTAGACAAATAATACTTGATTAATATCAACAGCGAGCGCCTCAAAAGCGCCCTGCCTAAGAAGAGCTCTCACGGTTCTAGTGGGCATCACATCGCTGGGCAGCTGTGTATAGTGATCCGACAATACGCTCCTAGGCTATCTATGCTACTTTTGAAGGCAATGTTCAGCCTTCGAATTTTTCCTTTTACTCACTTGGCCTTTATTGCCAATACTGGGGTGTTTGGAATTACAAAAATATTAGCTCGGAATACATCCCGAGATGAGTGAATTTTGTGGCGTATATGCTCCGTAGGTCGAAAATTTAGTTTTCTATAAGGCTGAAGCACGGAATCATTCACAGAAGTGTGCATTTATTTGAAGAAAAGCCCCACTTTAACGCCTGGGACTACAAGTATGCACTTGGCATTGAACGTGAGTAAACATTACGAAACCTATTCATTTAGAACAAGAGAGTGAACTTCATACTATATACCACGGCGAACAACTCCATCAAAAAAGAAATTTCTACAGCTCTATCACAAATTTTGCATGTTGCAGAAGGGATTATCTATGTCCCGACTTCAAACTCGGCTTTAACGGCTGGTCGCAAGTCAGCCTAATATCTTAGGGAGCCAAGACGGTTTTCAGATTGGCATGCATGGTAAAGAGGGAGCGGAATCAACAGCTCGTAGCGGAAACAGTGCAGGTATAATGTTTTGTGAGGTACCGTAAGGGGACAGCACTAAATGGCATATTGTTTCCTGGGCTTAAAAATCTCTAAACGACCCAGTTATAAGGGACTCGATATTGGAGGGTTCCAGAAATTTTGCCACATAGAGCTTTCTTTCACGCACTCATAGAGCGTGGTGCGTAGAGGCCCTGTGTCCTCCCCACCGAAACAGAGCCGCTGAGATTTATCAAATACGGGCGGACCGGATCAGTAGTCAAGCACTTTATCACTGAGCCACAATGGCAGGATGTCGAAGTGTAGGGAAGCGTTTATCAAACATCCGATTACTCATGATTACTCATTAAAGCCTGCCCCATCAATTGCTTTATTCGGTTCAAAATTATGCAGCTAATCAGCACGATAAAAACTTATTCGTGTCAGATATAAGTGGATATTCAACTTTGCAGCGTGAAAACGCGATCTCTCTTTGAAATCTATGCCCTGATATTGTGTCATACATTTAGGAAGCGTATCTTTCAAGCACATTCCAAAATTTGTTCCTAATGTTCTTTATTCACCAAAGGCTTATAATAAAGAGGGCGGGGGTAGCTAATAGAAAACTGATTTATTACCCTAACGCCAAAAAGTAGAAAACTATACTGATAAAATTCAACCTTCCCTTTGGGCGCCTCGAACATGAATTGTCCCATTCGACGCATTCGATTATCGCTCTCTTTCCTGCCTGTTCGTTCGAGTTATTAGGATGCAATGAAAACTAACGTACAGATCTCCCCGACCCTATGCGAATTCAACACGCAACACGCGCGAATGCATAAACGCCCACACACTGCAGTCACACACACACACACACACACACACACACACACACACACACACACACACACACACACACACACACACACACACACACACACACACACACACACACACACACACACACACACACACACACACACACACACACACACACACACACACACACACACACACACACACACACACACACACACACACACACACACACGCACACACACACACACACACACACGCACACACGCACACACGCACACACACACACACACACACACACACGCGCGCGCGCGCGCGCGCACAAGCGCACAAGCGCAAGTGGCATCCCGCGTGCAAAGCTTTCCCGAACACCGCACAAACTTACACAACCCCTAAAAGTTGTGGATTAGTGGCATGGAGAGCTCTGCTTGAAAAAAATGTTTGTTATAAAAGGATGTACAATTATAAAAACGATCAATCGAAGTGTTTTTGTGCTGTAAAGGATTTTGTATTGAAATTTTGGCGCAGATGACGGCGCTATCATTACAGTGATACCCACTACGAGGAAACGTTATTAGGCAAAATGACAACCATCTCCAAAAGTCAGCGATCTAAACAAGTTGGTGACAAGAAGGCCGCACGCTTCAGTGAGCGTTTCGAGGGTGAAGAGTCCCGTGTCTCAAAGGAAGCTTGTTGGTGTTAAAAGTATCATTCTGCAACGAAACTCTCACCACGCGGCTGATCTCGGAAAAAAAACTAAATACGCCCACTACTTTCACTCGCGGACACACATTAATGCCGTCTCGAATGAAATGGGTGAACAGTGTGCATTTGGTTTTCGTATTTTTATCTCGAGGTGGAGAGCTCACTACTGCGTACCTTTGAATTGTAGAAGGAATACGCGCCACCCTTCTGTTAGTTTTAACTGAGCGCCATTGTAAATGGCAGCGCTCGACGCTCGCTCTTTCCAGAGCCTGACGCTAAATCGCTGCGTGTGGTTTGGGTCCTTGTGGGTTTTGTGGAAGATTAACGCCTGATTTTTAATGTATTTGTGAACCGACACCTTGAGGGCACGCCACGGCACGGAACGACATCGGACCATTTTTAGAGTTGTGCGGATGGCAAGAATGCATCCTTAAACTCTTGTGAGTGATAGAACGTAGCGGACATCAAAACAAGCTGGAGTTTCGTCCTGCTGGGCTAGAGCTTCAGAAAAAATTTGTCCAGGGCTCTAAGAGTAATACCATGGACCATAGTAAACGGGCGTGATGTCCGCGGACATCCACTCTCAGCTATTTGGAGGAGTGTCAGGGCACAAACATAACGCAGCACTCTTCTGATATTCTCTTTGAAAGAGCGCAGGTTTGGGCCTCGCGTGACGTTTTCGTCAAAGTAAAATATTCAGTGTTCAACTAGCACAGGATGCAGGGCTAGTAAATTAAGATGGGCGATCTTGGACTATGCTTATCTTAGTATTATGTTTACTTATTCTGCACACCGCTAAACCGCAGGCTCAAGACGAAGAATCATGTCACCACGTTGCTGCATGTTTACTGTGGATTCGTTGCAGCGGCTCAGGGCAAGAAAGCGAAAACTTTTAATTGTCCAACAGAGTGACTATCCTGCTCTTAGGGGGTTAGACTTGGAAGGTGGGACAGTCGCCCAACCTGCAGGCCAGTTATTCTTGAGCCCCGGCGGCATCTTCAACCAGTCGAACAATTTCTCTTTGGGATCTTGGGTATGAGCTTCGCAGAAGTGCCTCCAATGTGTCCTTAGTTACATTTTTAGCCGTGCCTGAAGACTTCGCACACTCGCAAGTTATATGATCTAGTGATCCCTTTTCCTTACATATTGAACAAAGGTGGGATCGAATTTCCGGCCATATGTGGTGGACTAGAACTAGGTTCAGGTATGTATTTGTCGGTAGCTTTCTCCATCCTATTGCTTCCCCTTTGTCTAACGTGGGGTCTGGTGGGGGTAGGACCCTCCTGCTCAGTCTGTAGTGCATTGTTATTTCCCTATAGTTAATCAGGCCCTCTTGTTTGCCTTGCTCCGGTGGCACTCCGCCAGCCCGGTGTGTGAGATCTCGGGCTAGTTTGTGTGCCTCCTCTTTTTCGGGCGCACCTTCGTGGGCTGGTGTCCAAACAAGGGTAACGTCTCTTTCTATTGGCTTTGATCGAGGATTCTACTGACGGTTGTTGCTATGAGACCTGCGGTTAGCTCCTGATTGCGCTTTTGCTGTCACTGACTGTGTGCTTTGCCTCGGTCTGAGCAAGAGCCAGTGCTATTGCAGCCTCTTCCGCTGTGGACATTTAACTTGTTTTTATAGAGATTGCTGTAACCATTTCTCCCTTGCCAGTGACTACGACTGCATTCATTTTTCCTTTGTCGCAGTACACAGCGTCTACATATGCAATTCAACCCGGATTTTGTGCCTCGAATCTCAGTGTCTGTGTTTCTGCCCTTTTCTCTCGTCTTTGCTTATTATATTGAGGGTGCATGTTCTTTTGTAATGGAGGCATATGGATCCGTTTTCTGTCCTCCCCTATCATTTCCTCTCACTTGTCCAAGTATTCCTTCGGCTGTATACTTATTTCCCTAAATACATTCATTTCACCCTTAGTTTCCTATAGCCTTCTTTTGTTGAGTATCTAGTGTTGCCGCAATTATTCTATTTCATGTGTTGTGTATTCACAGCGTTATTAGCCTCTACATGGAGGTCGTTGCCGGGAGGCAAATTTATCTTTTAATGCATTTTCTGATCATGCTGTTGGTCCTGTCTTTTTTCGGCGATACTACTCTAGGTTTCGCGCTTTCAGCGTAGCATGGCGGTAGCGTCACGTGGCGCTGTGACGTCACACCCCACGTGACACATGGGCTGGCGGGAGCTGCCAACTTGGGTCTCTCGATTCACATAGGACGGTTATGTCAGAATCAGCCTGATAGGATCCTGGAATTCATGTTATCCCTATAGGCCACTAAGGCACGTTCATACGGCTTGGTTAGAGCGGGGCTTTATATGTGGGCTGAGGAAGAAGAAAGAGAAAAAAAGAAGAACGCTCGGTCACGCGCAGCTAATGCTTTCACAAAATATTTGGTTCAGCAGCGTTGAACCCTTGTAATGCTTTTCTTGCATCGATCTGCTTTGGCTTGCTTCAAAGTTCCTCTTTTCCTCGAAATCCACCTGGCAAGACCTCTGATGGGGGACCTTCCTTCATCCTTCGTTTTGCCGCGCCTATTTTTAGAAACAAGAAACGTCTTCCAACGCTGATACAACTGCTAACCGCCAGCACGTGTACAGTTCTCAGAAACCGACTCGTTGGCTCGGCTGGGGACGGTTGTTGTAGGATAGGGCGTCCTTAAGTGAGCGGAGCTTTTCTGCGTCCAACCTCGTTATTCTTCCGCTGGCCGTTCGTGCGGTGATAGCCCGCAGACCTCCTCCCGAATCGGAACCGTTAAGAAGGAGGCGACGTCTGCCATGAGCGCTCCATTTGAACGCACACACAAATGCAAACGAATGTACAGACACATGTAGCAAGCAGTATTTTCGCCTACTAATTCCCCTCACGGTCGCGGCGATAGAGCTGCAAAATTAACACCTTCCCTCATAAGAGAAGTACCAGCACAGACCCACGCACGAACCACACACGTAGCTTTTCGTTGTCGCCAAGTACCCATCCTTAACGCTCGTGTAGTTAAACGTCTTGGATTGTGGCAGCTAAAGGCAGTTGAAGTCAAGCTGTAGGGCTTCTATGCAATGGAGACAACACACTGATCCCTTTCCCTCAAACTGACTTTTGCAGAGTATAAAATAAGACATATGGAGCCTTAAATAAAACAGTGAAGAAGCACCTAGAGAAGTTGAGAGGAAGAGCAGCACCATAACGTGCACTGTCACGTCTTGTTTTACTGAGCCACGGTAAAAACATATTGTGGATTGTTCGTGCCAAACGTTTCATGATTACACGGTTTCGGCCACCTGTAAGCGTACTATGCTATTCGGCAGTAACGCGTAGCTCTTCTCAGATGTAGCTTAGTCCATACAAACGAGGTAAAGTTACTGTCAAATGTTTTACATGAGAAAAACTTTTCTGTTATTCTTTTAATTACCCAACTATGTCGACATTCTGAAACTCAGTCTAAAACCTCCATCCAAAGAAAAAACACAAATGCTTACACTTTCACTAAACAAAAGCCTTGTCGATTCATGCGATTTAAATTACGTACCGTTATAAACATGGTGTCAATTATTTTGATAAACCTCTTGCACTGCAACCCCATTAGTGTAGCCAGCAGTCTACAGAAATTCATCTCAAGCAGAAATACAAATGCTGAGCTGGAGACTGCCATCTCTATAACCTTTCTGCTCATACAAAAAGTACACCACCGCGTGAAAAGAGTAACCTGTTTTCCTGTCCATACATTTAGATGTCACGGCACTCAACCGCAATGGCGATTTTGCGGACTTGTTAACATGGCCTACGCTTTCATATCAAACTCATTGTTATGTATTATCATAGAATTCCCAGTTGTGTTCTGTAGGGCCCATCCATTGCCAGATTATTCGGTCGAAAACGAAAGAAAATCCCCACTCCTCGTGCCTGCGCATGCCAACGTATACCGTTATTTTTTGCTCGCACTGCATGCGACTCGCGTGTTCCCTAACGGCGCAGTAGCTTACCGATGTCCACAATACTTGGCATCATTGACCTAATGACTGCTGTGCTAATAGCTCCCCTTATTTACTACTCATTTATGAGATAAACATTTATGCCAGAAATATGACACTAAACTTTAAAAAATGCGTACAAAATGCATATTTAAAAATGCATACAATATATATGAAATAGGGAAAATGGAAGTCCTGCCGTGGAGTCTATACAGCCTAAGTTCAGCCGACACATTGATGCTCATTGGTGACCTGCTTTGTTTAGCCTTGCATTCTGCCATCTCTCAAAACTGTTTTTGGAACAGCGGTGGTCTCTTTTGCCGAGGCAGCTGGGAACGGCCTTGAAATACTCCTAATTCAGACCATTATCAGATTTTCTAACTTGTGCTATTTTAAAGCAACAACCATATATTACATGAAGAATTCAGGTTGCAATTGCGCTATGGAGAAGCGAAGAACATGAGCTCAATGCAGTGATTATTCGGTAGACTAAGTAGTGCCCAGTGATAACTACATAGCGGGCGGGTCCTCAAGCCCTGTGAAGACTTCATCGCACCTCTTTATTGCGGAACGTTTATCAACCATAGGCTGACACGCTCTGTAGTATACAGATCCTTAAAGATACAACAAGACTTCGCCATTCAGACAATCTCCAGAAGAAAGTCTTAATTGCCAGTGGAAGCGAACAAGTTCGCCTTTGAATTAAGGCTGAGAACCATGGGTCTTTGGTTTATCTACGGTTACTCACCAAGTCATATTGGTAGCTTCCGCGGAACTCGGGTGGTAAGGCGACCAGCGATAAACGGGTAGGTGGCATGACTGCGCAGTTGTCTACCGTGTTGTCCCCGAATGGATAATGGCCGTACAATACGACGAAGTCTGGGATGAAGTTCAGGCGACTGCAAGTCAAGCACATTGATTTCAGCTCCCAGTTAATCAGAGTCTAAGGCGCTCAGAGTCTAGGATGCTTTGCAGAGGAACTAAAGACGTTGTACAGTGGTGTGCGACCATTCATTGTAACCTGTTATAAAAAGCCAGAAATGAGTTGGTCAGTTTACTGGTTTTGTCTAATTAGTTCATTTTTACAAGGTAAAAAAATATATATCCGAGTAGCGTTCTGAGACCTACGCCCACTGAAAATGGCCCAGCGATAACCAAATGTAGCTGTAGCTAAACGTGTTTTCAGTGTTCTAAAAAAGTTTGCTTTGTAAAAATTTGCTGCTATCTCGCCTTAAAAATGTAGGGCAGAATATTGACAACTTTCACGACAAGCCACCAGTTTTATATTTATTTTTCTAATTTCAGACAATATACTGCATTACCTTTTTAGTGCATAATCTTTCTGATTTACAGATGATTCTTGAGAGGTATATTATTAAAAATCAGAATTTTTTTCAACTGAAATCTATGTTGCCCCTTTTTTGCTGTTTTCAAATTTTGCGCAAATTTTATGCCTTGTGGAGAACGCACCCGGCCATTTAGAGCTCCAAGGATTGTGTGAAAGTAAGTACGTGACCCGCATAATAAACAGAAAAAGTTTTAGTGCAAACAACTTTAGGCATCAAGCCAGTGCATAAGGTTGAATTGCACATTTTTGCAGTGCGCCACTCCTGAAGAAAAGTTTTCGATTTTTTTCCTAAATCAACTACAACAACAAAATGAATTGATAATATCTTTTCTAAGAATAATTGTTGCATAAAAATAATGAGTAAAATTATTGATGACAATATCTTAAGGCACATGAAACAGGTCTCCAAATTTGCAACTTTTTGAAATGGCAACAGCGACGTTCTCCACCTTTTGTGATATGTGATTGTTTTTGCGAGAAACAACGCCGTGCCATGCATATTTAAAATCATTACTTTTTCTCTAGGCATTTGCTCACCGCATATAAAAATTTTATTGAAAACAAAAATGCTCATGGGTTCTCGATTACCATTCTTATCTGAACACAACACGTTAAAGAGCCCCAGGTGGTCTAACTTTCTGCAGTAGTCCACTATGGCGTCTCTCATAGCCTGAATCGCCTTGGGATGTTAAACCCTACAACCAACCAAACTAACATCAAACTATACAGCCGTCGCCGTAGCCTAGTGTTACACCACAAGATGCACATTCGAACGTCGCACGTATAGATTGCAACGGTGACATTATTTACTTCCTTCTTAACGCGTACCTCCAAGACTAAAGATTAACAAGCATCAATAAACACCAAGAAAAATATTATGTGCTTTCCTTAGTGTCACTGACTACCTTCTTTTGTTTCCAAATTAAAATCTTGAATGCTAAATAAAATCTCGTGATATTTGTCGCTACAAGAATAAGAGACCAGTTTTCGAATTATTTTTGGACGGCAGTACTCATCAAGGTTAGTTGATCCCAATAGGACGTACGAGTGAACACGCCACTTTTATTAGCCGGCGCATCAATCACAGACCAGAAAAGACGCATTAAAGTTACAATTTCAGGACCCTTCGCCAAATCCACTGTTCTTAATGCCGGTACATTGAGGGGATTGCGGGTGCTGCGCTTGTTATGCAAAGTACCTGAATCAGGATATGCACTAATGACCAGATATGAAGCGCAGTTAAATTACTCATGCAATACCGAGAGTGCTTTTGTATACCTCTAGACGTATCCTTAAAATAGCGCATTTCTGGGCAATTAGGGGTCAAGAAAAGACGCTCACCTGAACTCTTCCTCAAAGAAATGTATCCAGGCTCTGCTTGGAGAAGGAGCTGAGAGAGCTGTGAATGCACGGTTTCCCATCGCCCTCTGCATCTCTGCAATACCCGCTAGGACCTGTAAAACAAATATGAAAGGGGGATACTTAAACAATCACACCATGATATGCGACAAATCTAAGAAGTATTAGTAGAGCAGTTTGCTCTTGCCTTATTTCTTCCCATCGCATCTTTAAATTTGATTTCGCTGGTTATTCTACCTTTATAATGTTGGAAGTAGTTCTTAAGGATGTATTTAGGAGGGTGAATATTCAAGATGCATGGTGGAAGTTGCTGAGTGTGGTGGGGTGTGGGATTTTAAGTTACCGGTCTTTTTTTTTTGGTGTCTTGCCCCAGCGGAATCCTGAAGGGTGCAGATTAAGTGGGTCACGTTTGACGCTCCCATGATTATGCACACACACACACACACACACACACACACACACACACACACACACACACACACACACGCACGCACGCGCACGCGCACACACACACTCACAGAAGCACACACTCACTACTCACACACATGGACGTAGGCGCAAGCTAAGGGACGTACACACACACATACACAAAACGCACACTAACATGGACACAGACACACACAAAAGTACACGCACATACATACATTCACAAACATAAACACTGAGAAGCACATACGTGCACACGCACACCCACATGTCATCATTATATAGTTCTACATACACACACAAAGGTAAACACAGCACACACATAAAGACCAGAATACACAGTTACACCAGCGCGCACGGATTTACAGGCGCAGGCACACGAAATACTATTTTTCCCTCTAGATACAGCCAGCTAATTTCACCTTTTAGCGCTTCACATGCTCACAGGTATATTTTAATGCTGACCATCTTCACTGCTTAAATATGCCGCAGTGTTAATCAAGGTCAGAAGAATAAATGGGGAATCGCAAGAAACTCTTATCCACCGGAAATATATCTTGAGCTAGGAGCCCTTCAGATCAGTTTTCTAAACAATTGATATTTTTCCTCTCGATATGTGTCGTTATTTGCTCATCGTCTTCAATCCAAAGTCTTCACAGGACGTGATAGTTCATGATACCCGCCGTCTGAGCAAAACTAAAAAAGAAGTGTTTACTCAACGCCTAGCACCAAGTTTCAATGTGTGCTCTAACTTATAGGCACCTGGTCTTCAGAGAATCGATGACTTTTCTCTTCAGGATATTTGTTGCACAACTTTCTCGTGATGGCTCAGATGCTTACGAGCAGAGGTGATGCCGAATGAGACAGTTTGCACTGCAACACGCTTCGATGCGTGGCGAAGACCTTAACACCTCTTGAATGCACAGGGATGGCGCTCAGAGGCGGACGACCGACTACCAATAATAAACTACTAAAATGCTTAGACTTATAACTGCCCATAAATACATCCGGATTCTGATAGAGCCTAAGCAACACGCAGATAAGTTAAATAAATTGTTGTTGATTGGGCGTTGAACAATAGATTCTATATTATTGAAGCATTATCCTGTTATAATGGGGAATCAATGTTTTCTTAATACGAACGCTTAGAGTACACTAAATGTGATTTTAATTTTATAGCATACTAGAGAGATTGTTTTTCATCACTACCTTGGTTTACGCGTTATACTGTCTGCGAAATAAATTACGTGCTCTTTCTTAAAATGTGCCCACCATACCTTCAGCCGTGCCATGGCCGTCTGCATCTGAATTCTTGTCGCGTCTGTGGGAGTATCGAGTATTCCGGTGTGGTAGATCCTTTTTTGCCAGAAAACTTGCAGAGGATTTGGATCGGCCATCCTGAGATCATTCCCCAGCCGATCTGTGTACCTGCGAAGACATGAAACGGCAAAAAGGTGACCAATATGGACAGGAGAAGGAAAATGACGAAGCTGCTACACTCACGCTCGATACGGGGCTCTGGGCACCCATTACACCGAACACTTTTAATGTGCTGATAGGTTACTAGAAACTGGAACCTTGACCCAATTTGACATTAATTTCGCACTTTTGGGCGAAGTCAATGTTTAGTGAGAATGGAAAGCTGTCGGTCTGACAAAATTACAAAAGTATTTTTAGCATATGAAAAGCCCGTTATTAGTCCCTAGACCTAAGAGATATCACTAGCATGCTTTGGCCGAATAAAAAAAGGAATTACGTTTTACAATCAAAACGCGAGGTATAATTATTTTAAAGCAAAAATTACCTTTCCCAACAGTGACGTTGAAGTAGTCACGACATAAACCGGTTCATTGAAGATACGAATTCTCGGAAGTACTCACTGAAAAGCGAATGATACTCCAAGGGTGGTTGAGCTGTATCTATCGGCAGCATTCATGAATGTCACTAAGTCCGACTCGAAAGGATTGCCGCCAGAGAGGTTGTTTCTGTCACCTCCGTAGATGGAGTCATAGAAGGCGATGTCGCAGAGGCCGTCGGCGGCCATAACCTCGTCAGACTGCGTCTTGCGTCCATATGTGCAAATCAGCATCTCAGGCCCGATACCTGCATATGTGTGCACCGACATCTTTCGTCGAAGCTGAACTATCTCAGTAAACTTAAAGGCATGCGATCTTTTTAAGAATACTGCCTGGCCCTTCCATGCGCTTTCACAAGGCATTTAACTCTCCTGTTGGCCGAACACCATCATGTATTTTCGCATGCTTTCTTCTTGCTTGTTTGGCTACTAATGCTTCGAATCCCTGCTGTCCTAACAACGCAAGAAAAACACATTTCGCTACGTTCCACGACTCTTTCAAACAACGTTCCAGGTTCCCGATGCTCTGTTGCGGTGTTTCCGAGTTCAGCATGCGCAAGAATTGCGGGAAAATCCATACGATATACTCTTCGCTAATCGAGATGTGATGCGGAGACGGGTCGGCTGCAACGGAGCACTGGGATCGTGGCTCTCTTAGGATCGCGACCGATTTCATTTTCCTCAGTAATTCTGTATGCCACGCCTAATATTTTGTGAGGATTTTTTTTGTTTTTTCCACTGCAAAATGCCTCGTTCCTGCGCTGTGCGTACTTACAAATTTAACCCACGTCTATGTTGTCTCGAATTCGAAAGCCCATCCTTTTTATTGACTAAGCCATGCTTTTCAAAGCCTCTTATATGGCCTTGATTTTATTCTCACTGCATTTTTGAATGCATTGATGTAGTTATAGAAAGACTGGTTGTACCTTGATAAAAAAGGCCCTTATATGCGCGGAGAGACTTAAATTACCTTGTGACGTCATGGCTTGAAATGAACTCGGTGCTCGCTAGAGACCGCTGTTTCCGCCACTCTCACCGAATTCCTCGTATAGGTGGCTCATTTATACTGGCCGTTTTTTAAATAATTTTCAGATCATTATTTTAAACTCCTCGAGAGATACGCTGCTGCGGTATGTCCTGGTAGAACTTGAGTGTGAATAAGGATAAAAAAAATAAATATTCACCATTCATAAATAAAATATCGGTGGTGAATAAAATGCTCAGTAATGAAGCATTTTATTGACAACAAATAATTACTCAACTTTTTTATTTTAGAGTTCAACCGTATATTAGGAAAATATAGGCGGTCGAATTAAAAGCTAAGGGCAGATTTATATTTCAATTATTGGCAATGCATATGGCTCGAAATGTTGAACTACAAAAGATAGACATTTTTCACTCTTATATATAGATTCGTCCTCTTGCTATTTCTTTAACGGAGTGACTGCACTTGGTATTATCGCGCAAATAAATTCCGCTGCTTCTTCAACATAAAATATACAAAGCGGCATCAGCGCTTTTTCTTGCTCCCTTGGAAGCTAAAAAAGGAACGGCCGTTCCGAAAAGTTGCTCTTGGATTAATTTGCCAGCTAAAATAAATTTTGATCGCTGACAAGCCCACTTCTTAAATTTGAGAAACTGCTGACGTCTAAATAGTCTTTAGGTGCAAATGAAGAGAATAACGTGGATCGACCGACATCTGGCTTTGACTTTGGCGGAATGGATAGAAAATAATTTGTAATGAAACAAAGCAAATGACTTGGTTATTTTCTCATTATTGAATAACATGTCGCTTGCTGTAAAAGGAGGGGAAGATAATTGAACAAGTGAAGGCAAAAGCATTCTTCTGATTTTAGAGGTTCTAATTGTTCTCGAAGACCTTTCAGTCATGGATTCGGCTATCGAATAATAACGCGGCCGGTTGTTTGCAGTTAATTTCTATAAAATTTTGTCGTCGCCAAAGGGAGTCAGGTGTGGTTAGGAAAGCCAGAGCTACTGGGAAATCACGGTTTGTAGAAATGTGCTGGTATGCAGTGCGTCATGTCATAGCTACAAAAGTAATCACTGTACACACCCATTTCTGGCAGAATGGTCGTAGACCCGGCCTTCGTAGAAGCCAGTATTCGCACCTCGGCCCCGCCGTTCTGAGTGTCTGGCGGAAAAGGCATACTGCCATTGTCATTGTCTTCCGTAGAGGTGGAAGTGGTCCAGGAGGCTGCGTAAGCGAGTCAAAAGTTTTCGGATTGCCACTCAATGACTAAATGCCGTCCCTTCGAGTGGCCCAATTAATGCTCTTCTTAGCGGTAACGTAAAGAGCTATCTCAGCGGAAAACTCAACGTCGCAGCTGCAATTCGGCACGGACGGGAAAAATGCTGATTGGTCGTCAGGGTGATGACGTCACAACCATGTAACTGCGCGCGATAAATTTAAGCACCTCAGATTGAACTAAAGCGGACAAATTGGGAGCGGTTTCAAATGGCGCCAAAATTGTCGGTAAGATTCCTGTAATAGACTGTTTCAGAAGCAAACAAATAATAGATCGTTTACGTCATCGCGGTTCCACCCAGATTTTCTGGATGCTAGGCAGCCACACAGAGCTTTCCCTGCGAAGTGTTGGTGGCAAATGGGCTAAGGGGGCAACTAGTGGACGAACAAATACGATAAGAAAACTCAAAAGCAAAAGTAACAAAAAAAGCCAAATGGCAAAAGAAAACAAGCACTAATAACATTTTTATGTGATTAGGACTTTATAACATGCCTTTGACACCCGGAGTGAAAAGGCTTTGCTATTGGCGCTTACTTGTCTACTCTTGAGCAGAAGCATAAACATTTTCTATGTTTATATATATGTATGTATATTTATATATATACATATATATATATATATATATATATATATATATATATATATATATATATATATATATATATATATATATATATATATGTATATATATATCTGTATTCTGTCTAGGAACAGCTATGGGAACAGCTATAGCTATAGCTGCTATCACAATTGTGACGTACTGCGTGAAGACACTTATTTAAATGAGTAATTTCTATTTACTGTGGGGGCCGAAATCGCAATGAACAAAACACAAAATGATAATGCAGGAACACAGTAGAGTGTTTTTGGTAGTAGGGCCGTTTTGTTTTCTTGGAAATCAGTTAAAAAAACAAACCACAATTATCACTTGTGGGCGATTCCTCTGCCCGAGGGATGCGCACGACGAATACACAGCGGGCTATGTAACAAACATCTTTAATCTCACAGGGGGTCCTCCAAGGCGGTGCGGGGTCGTCGTCCGGGGGACTGCAGCTTGCGGGTTGTCTTCCGTGCAGAAGCGCCAGGAGCGAAGCAGGAACGAAGAGAGAGCGAGACGGCGGCGCGTGCCTTCCTTTATAGCCCCCTCGCGCGGGACCGGTTATCCCCGAACGAGCGGGGAGAGGAGGGAAACAGGCAGCGCGTAGGGAGCATTGGGAAGTGGCGCGGCCTTGGAATGCGCGGCGCGCCACGGGCCCTACAGATATGTGGCGCAGGGCCCCACACGCTAGAAATGCTCCACACGTATTTCCTCCTAAATTATTCCCAACTTCCTCGTGCTTGAACTTACGCGATCCCTTACACCGAGTTTAAAAACGAGATGGCCAGCGCTTCCGTCCATTAATGGTTTATGGGGTTTAACGTCCCAAAGCGACTCAAGCTATGACAGTGCAGGGCTCCGGAATTTCAAAACCCTGGAGGTCTCTCACCGGCCCTGACATCGCACACCTTGCTTTTTGCCTCAATCGAGAAGCGGCTGTCACGGTCAGGATTCGATCCTGTATCCTTGGGAACAGTTGGCGAGCACCCCAACCACTGCACCACCATGGCAAGATTTCTATCCAATAATACCTGAAACAAACTTTTGTGCAGGGACAAGGCGGTGCGCTTGTATGTGTGTGTGTGTAAAGAGGAAGGTGAGGTATTCAAACCTATTCTAAATTTGGTGCGGAACACAGAGGAGAGTTTTTCAAGAGATACCAAACTACAGAGGTAGAGGCATCATGCGCCCAGGTGTAATTCAATAAATTTCGTGCCTTAGGGTAGGTAGCTGCCATTTTTTTAGCTAAGCCAGGTGACACACACACACACACACACACACACACACACACACACACACACACACACACACACACACACACACACACACACACACACACACACACACACACACACACACACACACACACACACACACACACACACACACACACACACACACACACACACACACACACACACACACACACACACGTATATATCCATATTCTTACCCAGGAATCGCAATTACGTGAATGCCTCTCAGAACGTGCGCTAGCTCTGTGATCATTAAACACGCCCTTTTATATATTATGTTTTTAGATCACGTGGATATTAAACTGCGCCTGAACTAATGTTTACTAGCGAAGTGATATTGATAACATCGTTTTTGTTTTCTCTCGGAATGCGTGATTTGAATTGAAAGCCATAGGCACTCACTTTGTAGGAGCACGAAAATGGTGATGGCAGCAATAGTGCATATCAATAGCAGCATTGCGCACAAAGCTGCAAGTGAAGGAATCTCGCTGCTTTGCCTACGAAAAGGAATGCGAGCATACGAGTGAGACTAAGCACCTTTTTTTCACGTGGGCCTCTTTTTAAGCCCTCCTGCAATGTCGATAAATAACAAATTTGTTCCGAGTTTTTGTGCGTCATTAGGAGACCGCTGAGAATATGAAGGAACAGCACTCAGAATGGGCGTTGTGTTTTTTAAGTGTGTTTATCTGGATCGCCCCGTGCACACGAAGACTACGAATCATTTGAACGAAACCAATTTACAAGGGTACTCAAATGCTTGCTTCATATTTCTTTTTGTTGCTGTGTGGATATGACCAGAAGGGAACAACAATCCGAACGGTACATACAAGCGGTCACAAATGGTTAGGGTAGAACGAGAGAAAGAACATGGCTACACTGTTAGAAAGAGCAATCAAAAAGAGTTGAGGGAGAGCCTCCGTTCAAAAGCAAAGCCAACGTTTCGGCATGTCCAGTTGTGTTCATCGGGACGTCAGGTACCAAAGAAAATACTGTGTTCTCTCGCAGTGTCAAGAAGCCGGTAATTTTTATGACCAGTAGTTGTTAAAATAAAACTTCGAATGCACTGTTACCCACCTGATTCACTATTTCCTATAAGCACGTCTTCTGATTGTTATTTTCGGCAGGCGCATTTTACCAAGGACCTCGCAGAAGCATAAATTTTTTCGCAAATTGTTTCAGATGACAATAAGGTGGCTACTCATTTTTTGAAACAGTTGCTATTTGCTGTGGAAATCTAGAGAAACCGCATGTAATGCACCTAGGCAGTCCCTGTGAGTGACAGCGAGGACGTTGGTAGATAAAATGTTTTCAACAGATTACTAGCTGTTCGATTTGCTCACAAATGACGCCAGTGCACGCGTAAGCAACGCCCAGTAAGCCTGGTTTGCTAATACTTGACATAAGAATGCGTTGTTAAACTGCTTTTAGAGTTTTCTCCTGCGAAGGTAATGGAGGCAAGCTAACTTGACAACGGAAGGCGGGGTATCAAAGTATGAGATGATTTTTCATAACACGCGCAACGGTATGTTTTCTCTCTGCTAGCAGCAAGTACATGATTGTAGCATTCGACTTTAAAAATGAAATTATTTGAAGTAGCAGAAGGTGAAGTAGTCTCATTACGTTCATGTTTCCCCATTTTCGTACTGGTATTAGGCTGCAAGGAATGAATGAAAAAGATAAGTGTATGCAGTTATTATACGCTCCCGGAAAATACTATAATGTAAAACGTACGCTTTTAAGGAGCAGCCGTACGACTTTTTTTTTTTCAGAATTGACGATGACAAAAGTAGATTCCGACTTATTCGACAACTAAAGTAGGCTCATGATATTAGTACACGGGCTCACCGTGAAGACGGAGCATAGAAAGCCTGAAGTGACTCGGAAATTCAATGTCGGCTTGAAGCCAACATGTATCTTTTGCTACGAAGAGGGCGCGGTCAATTATAATGTAGCCGATATTCATAAGAACATTTTGTTCTGCTTGAGCTAGGAATAAGAAAAATTTTAACTCCGTAAGTGCAAAAAAACAGCCTAAAATTTAGAAGCAACTTGACGCAATTTACGGTCTACAGACTCTGGGGAGAATCACAAAAATATGAAAAAAAAAATGCCTTCTTTTTCCAATAGCACATATTTGCTTATTTTTAAATATTTATCACTGCTATTAGATATATCTAACTGAATCAGATTGCATTGACCTGCCTTCATAACGAACAATTATTATCAATGATACGTTGACAAGATGCACGAAAGACCTAAATCTAAGGCTTCACTAGACGGGGGTAAGCTTCCCATCCTTTGAAATAGTCTAGTCATAGCAATGAGCACGCGCCTTTCTACACAGGATACAATTTTGACATCTTGCTTTTTCAGATTCTCGGCGACACTTACTCATGATATATGCGTCGTTTTTCTCTCATGATCAATTACATAATACTTTCACTGGTGATTTCTCCTAATATGTGTGGTTGTTAATGTCGCTGCAACTAAAGCAGGATATCTCTGTTTTCAACATTTTTGTTACGCAACTAAAATTGTATTCCACATTTTATGTCGCTAGAATTACAACATTCATGCATGAAAAATGCATATCATCGTTGAAGCTTGGTTTGAAAACTATAGAAAAGGAAAGAGAGAAAGAGAAATGCCCATTGCTAGTAAACAAGAACAGGGAGATTACTAGAGCGCATAGGATGATAGTGTAAAAGGCCAGCTGTTGTGGCGCCGCATAGTGGCATGCACTGCAAAGTATTTCACGGCAATTTATTGGTTGCACTATGGAAATGCTCGCTCTGTCAAAACGGGTAGACGGCCGAGATTGCTGTGTCTAGGGTTAACAGTAGTGCGAAGGAACACTCGGTTGTGTCAACGACATTGACAGGCTGTATTTTTGCCTTTGACCCCAAATATAAAGCTGAATATTGTAGCTGTCAGCATGAACAGGACAAAAAATATATTTTGTGGGTCACATTTAAAAAAAATGAAAAAATATTAACAGTTCGGGCAAGCTTTTGTTATAACACAAGGAACAATACTAAATTAGTGGTTGATAATGATTTCTCAGTTCGATTTCACTTACCCTCTGTTATTAGTACCTACAAGAAAGAGAACATAGGCAGAACGAACCAGTTAAGTGCCACAATTCTTACCTGTCATCAAAAAGTTTGCTCTTAAAACGCAGCACTAGCAAAAAGTTGTATGTATTCCGCTTGTCCTATGAAAAAAAATGCTCTGGAAACAAGGACGCAGTTTGATGGCCTGGCACATTTTGTTGCATCTTGATATATTGGCATTTGAAAAGAAGGAAGAAGTGCCTTATGGCCACTTAAGGAACAACGCAAAAATAAATATCGAACTTCATTATTTATCCTGCAATAAAACACGCGATACCTCCATTTTCACAAACTGTTCCTTTAACTGCTATATGACACATCGTCTACATCCATACGCTCAACTGGAATGTCCACTTAGCGCCAATCCTATTTCTACGCAGGGTTACAGTGAATGCGGAAAGCAAAATATCTCCATCACTGGCAGGCTAATCAATATCAATATCACTATATTTACGAGACTAACCTAAGATTATTTAGCTTAGTCGTCTTAGATTAGCTGCATAATCAAATCAGATGACTTGGATTAGTCATTTAAATACTTAAGTCTGAGTAAGCATTGGCTTTTTATTTCGCAGACCAAGTTTTATACCACATCAGGTAAACAGCAAGCAAATATTTCCGGTGCATATCAGTTCGCGTTCCCGTATTCATGGAGATGAGGGTTTTAGCCCTACAACAGAAAAGGTTGAAATAGGAATTGCTCGAGTTGGTGATGGCACGTTTTGCGTGAGGAAGTCTTTCACAGATTCGCAATAAATGGAGCTTTAGAGAGGGCGCACTTTCAGCATGTGGGCGTTTTCACCTTCCCCCTATATATAAAAGAAGTGTTGAAGATACACGGTATGCCTCAAAGAATAAATAATATGCAAACTATATGCACGAAATATGGATATGCGACATGATATTATGCACCATGGTAGGAGTAAGACAACTACAATTAATAAAAATCAAGCCACTGCAAAATTTCTTTTGAGCTGGCGTGACATCTATTCATTTATTTACTCTCCTTCAAGTGTGGTTTCAGGATTTGAACAATATGAGGTTAAACCCTTTGTCTCTTGATTTCCTGTTTTTTTTTTTTTAGTTACAAAGTAGTTCACTCTCAATAGGAAATACTGCGCACGCGCCACTGTTCTAAACTTCTAACAGTTTACGATTTCCCTCCTAGTTACAATGTGCGTTCCGAATGCAGTCCATCCCAATCTTATTTTTCTAGTTATTTCCCTTTCGTGGTCCGGATCTCTGGTTAGTACCCGTTCTAAGTAGGCAAATTCGCATAACATTTCGAGCACTTCGCTACCTATTATAACTGCTGTTCCTTTTCCAGGCTGTTCAATATTACCTTAGTCTTTTGTATTTTAATCTCAAGGCCTATCTTTCTGCTTTTCCTCCCTAGGTCACCGCTATCTTACAGCCTACCGGTATTCACAGAGGAAAATATATAACTGTTACCTTTAAATGGTACTCAACTATAGGGCTGAATCGTGGAGGCTAACGAAAAAGTTCTGGTTAAGTTAAATTCAACGCAGAGAAATATGGAACAAAAAATTGTAGGTGTAATAATAAGCGATAGGAAGCGTGCAGAGTGGGTCAGGGAAATAACTCAAGTTGCTGGAATTCTAATCGAAATCAACAAGAAGAAATGGGCATAAGAAGATCATATAGGCGAAGAGAGGATAACCGATGGTAGCTAAGAGTGACCCATTGGATTCCAAAGGAAAGAAATCGTAGCAGAGGTTGGCAGAAAATTAGGTTGGGGTATGCGCTAAAGACGTTAGCAGGGGCCAAGTGGATAAAGCTTGCACATGACCGGGTTAAATGTAGGAAAATGGGTCAGGTCATTTCTCAGCAGTGGGTATAGTCCAGATGATGATAATGATAATGATGTCCTTGCATATTACCTCCAGATCAAGAGTGTAATAAAAGAAAACCGGACCAATTCTGTGTCCAACCTATTGTCTTTGCTTGATTCTGACGTATTCATTACAAATATTTTACACAGCTTCCGGAAATAGTGGAGTGTACTACGACCTAGTGTTCTAGACCCCTTTTATAGTACTGCAATATTCCATACCATAATGCCCTCCTGATCAGGACTATAATTAAAACCGCACGAAAATGATGAACTATTGCATGTGGTCACATTTGCAGGAGCTACCCAAACTCAGCCTGTTCCTTTCATATCGGAGGGTGATATCAGAACAAGCCGGTTGCACCCTTGCATTCCATTCTTAATCAGACATATTACCTCTAGGCCAAACAGGCACATTCACAAGGCTTGATTTCAGGCGGTGTTTTTTTGTCTGGTAGAAGCATACAATGTCGAGTCGTGCTCTTTAAGGCCGAACTTTAATGTGCGTTGTTAGGATTGGGGTTCGCGTGGGCCTGAGTGGGTAGCGTACCGCTGACGCGCCCCTCGGTAGCGTTGGCCTGGCGGCTCCGTGGACGGCGGACGGCATGAAAGGTGCCAGCAAAGATGAGGCGTCTTCCAACGAAACAACAGCCTTTACTAAAACATCGTGAGAGAACGGGCAGAGAAGTTGACCCGGAGAGATTACACACTCACACAGCTGGTGTCTAGCGTCGTCTCAACGGCGCGTCAAAGTAGTCTCTGCCCCAGCGGAGTCGGCCGCTGCTTTTTATAGGTTTTCCCGTTCACAGGGAAAGGGTAAACCCTCACAGGAAAGGGAGAGCCAAACATGTTGGTTCACGACGAATGACTCAACCGCAGATGGTCCGACTTCATCTCCTCCACCTCCTGCAGACGGGCGAGGGCGGCGCCCTCTCTCACGAGCTCCAGGCTTGCGCCCGGCGTTTGCCCACACACACGCACGCACACACATTTGGCGCGTGGCAGGATCACGTTGAGACTTGTCGGCGGGAGGAAGCGTTGCGCGGCCGATGAACGGCGTCGAAATGGCCGATCCGCTCGCGGTTCTGCCTGTTGCTATGCGGTGGCCGCGTCAGCTGTCCCACTTGTCGGTGGAGAAACGTAACAGACTGCCCCGCCGGGGAAGGGAGATCCCGAAGGGCAGGGGACTGCATCCGCTGTCTGGAGGGATCGGGAAGTTGTTGCTAGCCGGGGTCGTCCAACTCAGCTTCTCTTGAGCTCAAACAGCCTGAAGAAGTCCTTGGCAAGTCCGGGTTTCCAAGGCACTCTGCAACTTGTCTTCAGGAGAGATTTCTGGCAACCCACAACGTCACAACCATGCTAAAAACTCAACCGTTCAGCCAGCAAGCACGGCACAAACTTCATTAAGTTTTGCCAAACTATTTCCCTCTTATGCCCCCATCTACATTAAAGGGCAGCTTAGCAGCACTTGGAACGCGTCCACAAATTTGAAAATCGCATTTTCAAAAACAGCACTTCAAACAAAAATAATGCAATGCAATATGTTCAAAATCCTATGTCAGGAAGAAAAAACACCAAGTGAAAATTGAGGCTTCTCACGTTAGGGGCTCCGACTTAAGCCATCGGCGTTACCATTGAGATCACCTTTTCACTAAAGCTTCGGCTGTCCGTTTCACGGAACAACCGTACCTTCCTGTTTCTGTGCAAAGAAACGCATGAGCATGAGTCGCTCACCTTTCTAAACAATCTATCCCTCTCCTTACGGGTTGCGCACCAGTCACGCATTTTCTGGGCACGGGCGCATTTGTGACTTTGGGATAGTCGCTTTCTCTTTCGCGATAGCTTCAATTTGCTCCATTGTTTCTCGCGCTGCCTTTCCGCTTTTTTCTGCGGCAGCACTGAAACACATGCTTTGTGCTTTCTTTTCGCAATCTTTGGAGTTTGCTCTCCTTACGATGGCAGCATTCTTTCTCGCGCCTGCCCTTTCGCGTTTTTCGTCGGCAGCGCTGGAATACTAGCCTTCTGCTTCCTTTTCGCAACCGTATGAGTTCGCTCTCCTTACGATGGCAGCATTCTTTATCGCGCCTGCCCTTTCGCGTTTTTCGTCGGCAGCAGAGGAATACTAGCCTTCCGCTTTCTTTCTGCAATCGTTTGCTCTCCTTACGATGGCAGCATTCTTTCTCGCGCCTGCCTTTCCGCGTTTTTCGGTGGCAGCACTTGAATACTCTAGTCCTACTTTCTTTCGGCGCGAGCTCTGGCAAGCTAGCGGTTACCGGAGCTAGTAGGACACCGGTGTCGTCTGAGTGGTCAAAGCAGTCAAAGTGCGGCGCCGCGTCTACATCGCGGCCAACAGCGCATGACTCACTTTCAGTCAAGTCCGAACGACAACTGCTCACGCCAGCCCTAAAGCTAGGCATTTCCTCTGGCGGCGCCGCGGCTGCATCGCATGACTCACTTTCAGTCAAATCCGAACAAGCGCTTATGCCAGCCCTCAAGCTAGGCATTTCCTCTGGCTCGCCACTCACGTCACACGGGTCCTTCCGATGAGCCGCATCGCTCAGCGTTAACCGGCGCACGATCAAGCTCCTTCGACAGCTGGGGCGCTTCGGATTGCGTGAGGGTCATGTGTGCCATGTCCGCGTTCGCACTGGGGTTGCTTTCGCGAATACAACCTAGCGTGGTTTCGGAGCACGAACTATTCTGACTCTGCTCTGGTCGTTCGCTGTCGCCTTCGCAAGTCTCGCTCTCTACAGCGGACGCGCTCTCCTCGTCGGTCTGCCCTGGCTGATCACAACTCGCGGGCTGCGCAGTTTCGCTGATCGGCACTTCGTTTTTCTGCGTGCCCTGCTCTACGACACAGCTGATTTCGGAAACGGAAAGTTTCTCCTTTTCTAGCTCATTTCCATCTACATCGCGCTCTACACAAGCTTCTGCTTTCGACTCGAGAGACGGTTCAGTTACTGCCAGTTCCCCACTCTCATTTGATGGAACTGTATCTCCTACAGCTACTTGGGTCAGCATGCAGTTCACCTCGCTTAACGGCGTCACTTCGGACTTCCCGCCGATTAAGCATGTGCTAACCGTCTCAGCTAGTGGCTCGACCAAGGTAACACGATGCTCTTCTGTTAGAGGCTCGGTCGGCTCGCTACTGCGGTCACATTGCTCGGCCGCTTCCTCAAGCTGTGTCTCACACTCCGGTGCAAGTTCTATTTGCTCCAGAACTTCCGCACTGTCTAGCCATTCGCTTGCAGCGGCTTTCAACTGATAGGCCAAATCAAAGTACGACTCGTCACAATGTTTCTCGCTCTCATACCTCTTCCGAAGATCATGAGGTGTTATCTGATATCGTATCAGCAATGACTCTTTTAGTTCATCGTAATTTTTCAAGCGGTCGCCAACCAATCGCTTGATTTCTTCCGACGCTTCAGCGGAGAGAAGAGCTACCAACTTCTGCGCCCAACTATCTCGCTCGAAGCGTTTACTTCTACAGAGACTTTCGAAGTCTGCCAAATACTTTGCCATATCCTCGGCGATGAGGAACGGTGGCGTACCCTCTCGCGGTATCGAGCCGTTATACTGAAGGGCATTGAAAGCCTTCAGCTTTTCCACGCTCATTCTATGGGCTGAAATCTCCAGCTGCATCAGTTTCCTTACGCGGGCGTCCTTTTTCTCGTAACGTTCCCTACGTTCACGATCCTCTTTCTCGTAACGTTCCCTACGTTCACGCATCTCTTTCTCGTGACGTTCTCTACGTTCACGTTCCTCTTTCTCTTGACGTTCCTCTTTCTCGTGACGTTCACGTTCATCTTTCTCGTGACGTTTTCTACGTTCACGTTCCTCTTGACGTTCGTCAATGATCTCAAGGCATTCCAAAAGCTCGTCATCTTCAGCTTCCAACTCAAGAATAGCCTCTAACACTTCTGGTTTTCTGAGTTTGTCTGACAAATTCAGACCCAACTCCTCCGCAAGCTCCAGCAATTTCGGTTTGCGCAACGACTTCAAATCCAAACCCATGGCTGTTCCGAATGCTGCCTTCTATACTGCCCACTATTGCCTTGCTGCACTTAACCCAGCAACAACGACAACACAATTACCAGCTCTGTTCTCTACTTAACAAAAGCCTGGCAAAACTCAGTAGAAGAAAGTCCAGCACTCACCAACCTCGCAGCCAAGAATCCAACGCAGTCGTTCCGCTGCAGGCAACCAGTCATCACACAGGGCTCGTTGCACTGCTCCCGCCTTTCCGCTGAGCTGCTTTGATTCACGGGTCACGCCTCGGACATCTCCGCTCTTCCCACCAGATGTTGCACCTCGGTCAGGCCTGGCTCGTTTCACCGACCACGGTCACTACTTGGTCGTCCTCGTCTCTCCGCTGTTCACCAGTTGTTGGACGACGGTATCGCCTGGCTCGTCCCTCCAACCACGGTTACGGCTTGGTCGTCGTCGTCCCACCGCTGTTCACCAATTGTTACGTTCTGGTTTTGCGCGGCTGAGTTGCGTGCCCGTGTAGCGCACCGCTGACGCGCCCCTCGGTAGCGTTGGCCTGGCGGCTCCGTGGACGGCGGACGGCATGAAAGGTGCCAGCAAAGATGAGGCGTCTTCCAACGAAACAACAACCTTTACTACAACATCGTGAAAGAACGGGCAGAGAAGCTGACCCGGAGAGATTACAAACACACTCACACAGCTGGTGTCTAGCGTCGTCTCAACGGCGCGTCAAAGTAGTCTCTGTCCCAGCGGAGTCGGCCGCTGCTTTTTATAGGTTTTCCCGTTCACAGGGAAAGGGTACACCCTCACAGGAAAGGGAGAGCCAAACATGTTTGTTCACGACGAATGACTCAATCGCAGATGGTCCGACCTCATCTCCTCCATCTCCTGCAGACGGGCGAGGGCGGCGCCCTCTCTCACGAGCTCCAGGCTTGCGCCCGGCGTTTGCCCACACACACGCACGCACACACATTTGGCACGTGGCAGGATCACGTTGAGACTTGTCGGCGGGAGGAAGCGTTGCGCGGCCGATGAACGGCGTCGAAATGGCCGATCCGCTCGCGGTTCTGCCTGTTGCTATGCGGTGGCCGCGTCAGCTGTCCCACTTGTCGGTGGAGAAACGTAACAGCGTCATAGTAATCTTGTTCGCCTGGATACAATTTGCTACTCTCGTATTCACCAAGGTTTGCATGGCTTATCTACAGCACACTAATTATCCTGCAATCATAATGATATAGTTTGCGATACCGTACATAAGCCGGTCTACTTGAACCAAGCCGTAAGAGCGTGCCAGCGTAGCTTAAGAATAGCATCAATGACTCGGGCACCAAGGGTGCAAGAGTGTATAGAGTCCGCTTTACTCTCCGTACTCTAAGTAAATGCCCGAGATTTCAGGCTCGTAAAGGTCGAACAATTTATGAATTGTTGTGGCGCCACATAGTGCTATGACCTATTAGCGCTATTTCTAGCCTCCTGCTAACTACCACTAGCGTAAGCATGCCCGCAATATTTTGCTGCATAGCCAACGTCGCCAGTGTCAACGCTAGAGGTTTTGAACGCTGTTGCGTTAACACCAGTTCCGACGCATTTCATTGCGACCTTGACGCGATGAAACGACGCTTGATAGAAATTTTCAAGTGGGAAATAAAATAATAAGCAATAGGTGCACCATACTTGAATTAACCAACGGAGCGAATTTGCGGAGGCTAGCTAAGCGGGACGAGCATATGTCAGGCCAAAACTACTAGTAACCCTTTATCAGCCGATATATAGACAAAGACATCCGCAAGGACAGAGCATGTACTGCAAACACAAAGTGATGATGCCTTAATAGAGTGCCGGAATGAACGTTGCTTGCGAAAGAAAACGCAGCAGTAGGCGTAAGACCATTTTGAAAAAATAATTGGGAAGTTTACCGGATAACATCGCTGCAGCTGGCGGAAGTGAGGGATGCGAAAGCTATATGGAACAATCTTTGGCCTCCTTTTGACATATCCGTGCTTCTCCTGCTTACATTGATGTCGGCTTTACATCTTAGATAACCGATACGCCCGCGAGCCCATACCTGTTCATGGAGACGAAGCGAAGAGGCGTCCGTGTGCTGTGCGATTTCAGCGCACGTTAAAGTTCCTCAGGGGGTTGAAACTACTCCGTAACTCCCACTAAAGCTCTTCTTTCTATCTATTAACTCCCGCCTTTCTCCCTTCCTTTACGGCGCTTTTTCAGGTATCCACAGAAACAAGTGTGACAAATGCTGCGCCTTTCCCTTCCTGTGAACCAATTCTTCTTCTTCTTCTTCTTTATTATTATTATTATTATTATTATTATTATTATTATTATTATTATTATTATTATTATTATTATTATTATTATTATTATTATTATTATTATTATTCCGGCGGATGATGGAACCGTGCAGACAAAACCAGATATATGAGTGCCGGCCGTAGTCTATAAAACCACAATATGTGACACAGGTGATCTACGGCTTGTTCTGTAATAGCTAAAGGTAGTATCTGGAAATACATCTCGACCGACAGCAGATTACTACCTGTCACAATAGTCAGCGTGCGGGCCGGGTGGCACCTGTTCTTGCTGCGCCTGTCCGTAGTACGCCTGTGCATAGGCGCCTTGTGGGTAGGCTGCTGGGTCGTACCCATACTGGACATAGGCTGCAGGGCCATAGTTGTACTGACCGTACGCCCCGGGGTACGCGGTTGGGTCGTAGCCGGGATAGTAGGACATGGCGGTAACCTGGAAGCTCGTGACCTGCTAATGGACACAATGCACAAGTGCCGCTCGTTCGCGCCCTATAAAACAAGCCATTAACGGCTTTTTTGCAGCAAAAGTACTACAACATTCCAAAAGACGTGTAGTTAAGCATGGTTTAGCGTCTCTACTTATTACATTACTGTTTCGTTGTTGCGGTAAATATTTAGCTTGTATGAAAGATTACTTATTAGGAACTAATATCCCAAAGGTGAATATTTGAAGAGCGCTGTGAGATAACGAGCGTTTAAGAAAACATGAACTGGTGATCACCGTCCTCTTTTTATTATTTAATAACTCTAATAATTTAAAGTGGGTAGCTTGATAGGCACTTCGAACTTGCTCACGGGAATAACGTATTACGCCAAGCCGTCAGGTTCTCTGACAAAATGGCAAATTTCAAAGTGAGTTGGGCTGTAGCGCAAGAAGAGCGAATTGCATAAGCAGTGTGGATAAGCAACGTTTACTTTTACGCCATCCCTGAGGTTACCAAATGATGTATCATAAATTCAACTCTTCAAGAATACAAAACTAAGTATAATTCATAAGCAGTGCAATGAAAGTGTTGTGAGTTTCTTAATTTGCAGTAATTCTGCAAGATATCAGTTTTATTTAGACAAGTGGTGTGGGATCAAAACCAAACGAACTAAACAGAGAGCAATAAATTAGAGTATGTAGCATCGAACATGCATATATGTTAACAATGACAGGATATGGGATGTACTGACATCAGAGGAGAAGAAAGTTAAAGGGCCCATGAAAAGCTTGAAGCCGTGCTTAAGAAAGGCGCACGAGCGGTCGGCGTGCCTTCGCTAGTCAGCAAAGAGCAAAAAAATTTTAGGCTGACATCTTTAATAGCGCAGATATTCCATATTAAAAATGAGGCTCCTCCTCTCCCGTCACTTTAGCCCTCAACTCATACACGCCGATGCGCCGGCCAAAAAAAAAAGAAAATATCCGGGCCGACGCCCCGCCCATAATGCGTCACAAAGTGACGCCACCGACTCTCGGTTTGTTTACTTCCGGTAGTGCTCCGATTTCTTCCCCTTCGTGTTTGCGGCGGTTCACGTGTCGGTCGCCATGGATCGCATGGATCCCGAGCTCGAAGCGAGGCTGCGTGAAGCCGCTGCCGAGTTGGACTTTGATCCATATGATTATACTCCGTTTCGTGATCCGCTAGACAGCGACGACAGCAGCACGCCATCGACTGGCCCTTCTGAACCACCCGCTGGCAACGGAGACGACGGCCTACCATGGTGCGTTCCGTGGCGCACGCGCCACTGCACATAAGTTATTACAACTTTCTTATTTCACGAAATGCCGTTTCGTGTTTGCTTCGCGGCCTTTTCACATTTTACTTATGCGCAGGTGCCGCTGCGGCCGCTGCGAAAGCATGCCCACACCTGAAGATGTGTGCTGCCGCAGCATGCCGGAGGTGCTGGTGGTGTGCCAGCAGGACGGCGGCTGCATTACGATCCTTCCAGCGTTCCGTGTGCCTAACGCCCGAAGTCCTTCGGGCTGTGCACATTGCGCTAGAGGAGGAGGGAGCGAACATCGATGGAGACGGAGATGTAAACAAGTAGGTAGTGCGGAAGCGTCAGGTGACAGATTCGCATATTTTTTTTGTGTGTGTGTATGATCCGTTTACTGCAAAGCGTGGTATTTTCAGGCAGCACCGCTTCATAGCCTACCGCCTGTTTACCAAGTGGATTTGGGGCAGGCTGGGCGAAGGCAATAGGGTGGCCCTGCCAGCCTGCGTCGTTTGCCGGATTCGGCGTGAATTTCCGTCGGCGAGCTACGTGGGATTCAGGCACCCTCCCCTTTAATCTCAGGTGATTGTCGCTTCACTGCATGCTGTATTCTAAACTTTATCACGTGTGCCAGGCGCACTGCTTCGAGTGGTGCATGGAAGTGCGTTTATTTTTAAGGTGGAAAAATAGAGAATGCTATTTTATGAACGCCAAGTTATGCACTGCGTCAAGTGTCTGTTTTGTGGCACTGTTTAAGAACAGACATCTCATTCCTCTAAAGTGCCAGAACTTGTAGATATCTAAGCAAGAAAGGTGTAGAACTGTTAGTGAAAAATAAAGCCTGGAAATAAAATTCAAATCCTAGTAAAAAAAAAGATACACATCCAAAAACAATCCAGAATGGAGGACAATGCTGAGCATCGCCAAGTCTGCTTGAGCACATGCTTCCAAGCATCTACCATAAACATTCATTTATTTGGAATGGAATTTTATAGAAAAAAAAATTAAAATCGAAACACAGAATGCTTGTGCCGAGGCAGCACAAGCATTCTGTGTTTTGATTGATACCGAGTGTGTGAGTGCTCAATACTGACACAATGAAATGAGTGCTTGAAGGTTTGTTTATTGATACTCCTAGTCGTGAATACATGACAACAAATCGCAGAATACATCCATTCCAGCAGTGGAGTAATACAGGTGAAGCACAGATCAAACCACAACTCTTGTTCCTGGATTTGCTGATCTCAATTATTAATTTGAATTTGTTTACAGTCTAATACGCTTGCAGAGTGTTACATTTCTTATCTCCAAGCTGCAGTAATAGCTGGTCCCTTTCAGGTGTGTTTGCCAAAGTGTAGGGGCAGCACTGCATATTTTCAAAACGTTGTGCAGGTTCAACCGTCCTTGAACCAAATTTCATGAGCGTTAGCCATTGGCCGCAGTCACAGTTGCTGCTGCCACTTCGACCTTGGCTCGCTTGCACCCTTGCTCAGCTTTTTGGCAATGGGCTAGACTGGCTTCTCTTTGTTCAATGGTCTCGGCAGGCTGTTTGGCACGGTTGCAACCTCCGTCTATAGTGAGGTGGCGTATGTGCATGGTGTATTTCCGTAAGTTTAATGAAAGAGAAGGAGTAGATGAAACATTAAGACGATGATCATTGTAGCGCACGAAAATGTCTTGCAATTAGAAATTGATGGAGGCGATGTTTACTGTACAGAGGAGAGTGTGTTGTAGTTTTACTACGAGGTGTGATAGGTTGTGGCAATAGCATAGTGCTCTCATGTCTAAGCTATAAAGATGACATTGTTTGCTGCACAGCGTGAGAGTTCAAAGTCAACATTGCATTCACTTTGAGGTTTGTGCACGGGAGAAGTAGAGCGAATGCTCTAAAAGTCTTATTTTAGCTGTCTCGGCTATCACCAGCTGTCATGCCTGGACATAATCCCCTATTTTTTTATTATCAGCTGTATCTAACTGTGCATTATATCGCTCTCCTTTCACAGTGAATATATGTACACAAATTCTGCCAGCTAAGGTAGCCAATGCTTCTCATTTTGTGGCCTGTACCGCAGGAATCGCTTAGTTGGGCTGGGAGACCTTGTCATTGCCTGTTCTAATATTTATCCCTCTGGCATTTTATAGAGCGAGGAGCTTCTTTCATAATTCATTCATTTGGCACTGTTGATAAGGATGTTTTTAACTTGTTCTCTTGCAATTTCTGGGGCCTGAACTTTGTCGACAGCTTGGCTTGTTATCTTGCTTCCTTGAGATCTGTGAATATGTTTCTAGTTTTTACTGTCGCTCTTCTATCCGCATATCTCTTCTTCTGTGGCTTCTTTTCATGGTCGCTTTTTCCAGTGTTGGTGTTTACATTTTATTCATCTGTGCAGGATAGTCAAAGGAAAACGAAAGGCAGTATAGAACAGAGCACCAGATAGAAGGAGCAGAACTGAAGAATTTACAGCTTTGCAGAAAAAGACCACGATGAAATTTGCAAGGAGAGAAGAAGGGAGCACTTATCCAAGGGGAAGAGGTCACCTGCTTTGGGGCAGAGCATTACGACCAGTTACGTGGGCGTGTGATGGTGGGCTGTCGGCTTTGACGGTTCCAAGCGGCCTCCACTGGCTTCTGCTTTGGTTGTGTGGGCTGAGGCATTCCCCGTCTACGGTATGAGCAATGCACTTTGCAACAAACTCTCATGCTGTGTAGTAAGCATCATTCTCTTCATCAAGTTCAAACTACAACATACTGTTCAGCTGTGCGGCAAACATTGTGATCTTCATGAAGTACCATCTGCACCACTCCTTCATTTAACCTGGGTAAATATGGCATACACGTACGCCATCTGGACGAGTGCGGCCGAGGTTTGCTAGCGTAATGTCGGACCAATTTAAGCAGTGTGACATAATTCGCAGTGCTTTCACATTACTGCACCTAAGCAGAATTGAGTGCACTCGTGCAATTTCTTTTGGAGGGTGGGGGGGGGGGGGGGGGGGAGGGAGCTGTTCTTTTCACTGCACTAGAGTATGCAGGTTGTGCCACAAATTTTTCTCAAAGTTGGCAAATCCCATGAATCCTTGCAGCTCATTAACCTATTTGTAATTTTTTAGCATATGTAATACCTTTCCTGCAGTTTTGGTCTGTTTTATATTGTCACAAACCCTGCCTTAACGATTAACAGAGGGGAAGGATCCACTTTACGGTTACCCGTCGTCCCTCTATGAGGTTTGAGAACACAGTTAAAAGTTAGGCCGGTCAACCAGTGAAGTGCGTGTGTTGGTGTGTGATCAAGGAATAAATTTATGCGTCACTTTTTTAACACACAATGGGAACATATATAGGTAGTAGTCCAAATTACACTGCATAAAAAAAATTAATAAAACACCAGGACATGATAGTAATAAAAAACGACTCAATAAATGACAAGAGAAAAAACCGACAATGAGCATACGCTGCGATAAAGAAGACTATAAAATAACAAAGCAAGTATTCCAGAGATAGTAAGTAAGGGCGAGAGTTACACAAAAACACAGCGTAAAATACTAAGCCAGGTGAAGGTTTAAACAAAGGCAAAAAGAATATTCAATTAACCGACAGTCTGTAACAAAACGGATTCTCACAGCCTTCTTATCTAATGAGGTATCGTAATCGCAGAGTTGGCCGGTAGCGGCGGCCATACAGGGAGTGGGGACGACAAGTTGGTCGTGGGCTCGGTGAAAAAAACAAGACACTTTCCTGGAGCAAGCAGCCACGAGAGTAAACGTTTTTGTATAGCAAGCCATCACATAGGCATAGGCAAAACTGGCTGTTCGAGGTTGGGTCTTGAGCAGCAGCTAAGAACGACTCCAGATGCTGATCGGTGTGTTCCTCGGTTCAAAAGGTATGAGTATTTGGAAATCTCGGAGATAAAGCAGTGACGTAATGATCAAAGTTGTCCGCGTCGCATTCCGTCGTGGCAGGTGGCAACCAGGAGAGGCAGTCTCCATCTGCGTGCCGTCGGCCACTTTTGTATGAAATGCTGTAGTCGTATTCTTGCAAGCGAAGTGCCCAGCGGGCTAGGCGACTAGACGGATCACAGAGATTGAGTAGCCAGCATAGGGAATGGTGATCGGTTACTACTACGAAAGGCTCTTCGTACAGGTAGCAACGAAACCGCTGCACGGCGAAAACAACCGCGAGACATTCCTGCTCGGTGATGGTGTAGTTGTGCTCAGTCTTGCTTAGAGTCCGACTGGCGTAAGCAATCACATGTTCACAGTCGTCATAGCGCTAAACGAGGACAGCACTGAGGCCTATGTCACTTGCGTCCGTGTGCACTGAAGTTGGAGCAGAAGGGTTGAAATGCCGTAAGATAGGATGTGATGTTAGGAGGAACCTCAGTTGTCGGAAAGGATGAGTCGCATTACCTCACCGACTTGAACTTGTGCAGTGTGCAAAATGGCTCCATTCTGCACAGCTAGTACACTGCAAGTCATGTACTTTGCGCTGTAGCCTGGCGAGTCACAGCGACCATCCCCTGCCAGGTCTGTTGTTGTCCCTACAAGCTCACTAGCAAGTTCTGCTTGCCTTTGCTGAAAAAGCTGCAAAGAAGGAGATGTTCAATTTAGAGGCTACAAACTTGCAGTCATGTGGTTGCCTTAATGCATATTAGGATGAGGGGGGCAGGTTTCAAATGCCGCATTGCTTTTCACTTTTCTCACAGCACATTTACTAAAAAAAATATTGCAAAAATTATGCCTTCAATACTAGAGCATGCAGCTGGTCTATTAAACATGTAGCCAAAGGCAACAGAGAAGTGCAGTAGCAGGTGCATTGCACTGCAATGCCTCCGCTGTTGCATATATGCTGCATTTTATATGTTTTATATGTTGCATTGTAGCTTGAAGTTGTTGTCATGAAAGGATGCGACATATAGTTATCGAGTTAATGACATATACTTTGACTTGAATGTTGTGTGAGAGATATCCTTATTGTCAAACCTCATTTCTGGCAGGTAGCAAGTATGCCCGTTGGTAGTTGTAGTAGGTCCTTTCTGTGATGTCTTGCACCCCAATGGATTGCAGGAACCAAACAACTGAAGCTATACCGCAGCCAGAGAACAAGATGTCTGCAGCCAGAAGGACATTTCTTGCTGCTTTTCCTTCAACCAGTGGTTGGCTTTTCCAGAGGAAAGAATGTTGCAGTGAGCATGTCCCCTTCACAGTCACAAGGCTTCCCGCTATGCTAAAGTAAAGGGTTCTTGTTTGCCCGCACATTGTTCATGTCTCAAGAAGCTGCCGCAGGCAACCCTCGAACACAAGGAATTTTCGCTCTTTGTAGAGGGGTTCCTCAATCGCTGACTGGGCCGTTTCATCCTGATGGTTGCTGAAAAAGAAGTGCAGTGATGTCAGCGATCGGTGCCATGTGATTGTTAATATTAGTATGAACTAATACGTAGCAGCCGTGGATGTTCATCTCGGAATGTCTTGGCTGTAAAATGTGCTAAATAAAGCTGGTGTCAAAGTTTATAGTAGGTATGCATTTTTCTTTTCATTTTATCAACAGGGAACAGAAAAATGCCATGGCAAATTAGGTACACTTTAGGGCTACGCAACATATATTTTTTTCACAACAGAATCAAATATCCTTGTGCATCTTAGTGACTTGTTCAAATATTTGTGCAAAATTAAACTTCAAAGTGCATGTGATGGCTCCATAGTAGCTCTAAAGACAGCACTAATGTACACTAGGCAGACACAGCATGACCATATTGTGTAAGGAAAAATTGCCCTTTTGCTACCTGACGCAACTGTGAATATCCTAACACCACGTCCGAGATTAGTGGTGTGCAAGGCATGTATGAGGCATGGTCTCTATAGACTCATCAAGGCAATATTTGTTGACCCATTGTGAGTATTACCACATCCTTAATCATGTCAAGCCATGCATGAGAGTTATGAACGCTGTCATTCGAATGGACTGTGTCACAGGGAGGGTATATTTGCAGGTTTGAATGAGTGAATATGTGACACATAGGTGACGTATTTCGTCAAGTTTTCTTTTTTTTTTGCCTAATGAACAGTGCTTAAATGACAAATTTTCTTGCCTGCCATAGCCAGCAATTGCACAAAAGTGGATGAAAGAAGTTCTGTTCTAACGAGCGGCCAGTGATAGCGGTAACTGGCCAGTGATAGCAGCCTGCCACAGACTTCTCTGGTGGCAGGCTTCTCTGTTTGAACCTTGGTGCTGACTAGAGATTTAAATCCAATAGACACCTGTGTGCCTGGAAAAATTTCATATATTTAAAATTATTTGCAAGCATCCCATCTACGTTTAATGTAATCAATCATATAGCTATTTAATACATTTTCACAACACTACAACATCTTTATCAATAATGACTTACCAACAGAATGGCACTCCCACATTGTGTTGCCACAGTATGAGTGCGAGTAGTTGAAGGCCCCGCTGGTGATGCTTCCTGCAGATATTCATAATTATAATGATGGTTGCAGATTTGAAATTTTTCATGCTTTCATTTTCAGGTGCTGTATAAAGTGAACTGCCCGTAACAAAATGCAAACATTGTCAACTTGCTACACATACACAAATATTCTGAAAGTGGAGAACTGATATGACTAAAAAATTTGCACAGACAAGCTGTAGTTTGTGGAGTTTCAAGAGCCCTGAAAAATTTGGAGGCATGTTAGCAGCACAAACAAAAGACACAGTGCAGGACAGTCGACTAATACACTGTTCCATGAACCAATCCAGCAGCTCATTATTTTTGAACGTCGGGTCTCCCATGTTAATTCAGTTAATATATGTGCTCCGAGTTTCTTTTTTTGGTGTGCCAGTGCACACCAAAGCCTTGCATCATCCACTAAACAAAATTAACTATTTGAACTCCAAAATAGTCTCATCTATACAGGAAGAGCTACATTTTAATTGCTTCCGGAAGGTGCCTCAAGCGATGATTGAGCTTGTGCATGGAAGCAGACATAACATTTGCACTAATTTGCATAGCTTACTTACTCGGGCAATAGAGCCATCATATGCAATATAATACAAAGCTGTTCAGTACAGTTGAAAATTAAGCATGTACATATGTCAAAAGACTTGCATCATCCACTGGACAAAATGAACTATCCAAAATATTCTCACCTCTACAGGAAGAGCTGTGGTATTTGGATCACCTCCGGTAGGTGCCTGAAGCAATGGTTGAACACGTAACTAACTGCATGAAAGCATAATGACATAGCAACAATTGTGCTAGTTTATATAGCTTCTAGCAATAGAGCCATCATATATGTGTGCAACATATTCTAAAGTTATATATGTGGCCTAAATATACATAAATATAAATATAAAAGTATATATACATTGTTATTAATACCATGATAACAGTACTAACCTGTCCAAAGGAAACCTGTGTAGTGCCGAGGTCTTTCGGGCTTCCTGGCGATGATGGTTTGCCATGCTAGGAAAAGAAAGGAAATTTGTGCATAATCAACATTGTGTTAATGGCAGTTTTATTATTATGCACATGAATGAGAGTGAAAGGAGACAACAGTCTGCAAGTGCAAGGTCATAGGGGATACCTTCTTTTTTTTTTATCTATATACCACATGTTATTTTTCCTTCCACTTGGTGTTTAATTATCTTTCTGCCTAAAATCGTTACAGGACTAATTCTGATCAATATCAACCACAAAAGTATTTTAAAAAACACCTACATTTACCTTGGACTCGACTGCTGGCTCCTTTCATTAATTGTATCATAACGAGCCAATTTTCCGCTTCATGAATGAGAAAGACATGCATATACAGGTGTTAAAAGGCAAAGATCAAGAGCAGACTAAACGCACTGTAAAATAAGCATATCTTTAGGTGGATGGGGGGGATGCAGTTGGTCTGTATTGTTATTAGTGTGCTGGTATTTTTTTATTAGAAGTCAGGCTTGGTTTATGGGGTTCAACGCCCCAAATTCGACTCAGATGAGGCGCCGCACACCACTGAGTGACATCGCACATCACATGTACAGGTGCGGACGTAAGTAAACGGAGCAGCTAGGCTTTTTCAGTCAAATTAAAATAACACCTTCCTCACTGGAGATCAGGAAATATTTGTCCGTGAAAGGGCACTTGCGTCTGCTACCGGTCCACGCATACCACGACTACCAGTTTCAAATATGCACCGAGTGAAAAATGAAGAAAAAGCGTGCTTCGTTTACTTGTGTCCGCACCGGTACGCGGGCACCTTTCTTGCGCTTCCGTCGAAAAGCGGCCGCTGTGCCTTGGGCACAGCAATCGACCACCCTAACCCACTGCACCACCCAGGCAAATTATACTGCGATTGTTGTATTCGCGCACACGTTAGTGTATGTTAATTCATGGTTCCATGTGCGCAGGTCGCCTTTTTTTTTTCCTTATCCGCGCGCCGCAGGGCGAGAGCTCCCTTTCATACATTTTCAGCGCCTTAACTTGTTGTGGTCCTCTCGCAAGAGCGGTTTGCGCGCAAGGAATCTGCGCCTGCAAAACTTGCGCTAGGCTTCATGCACTTCCATACGAGACTCCGAGCCATGCTACGCGTGTTTCCACAATAACTCGCAACCCAGAAAACTTACCATTCCAGGGAGAAACTGCGTCGGCAAAGCGTCGGACTTGAGGCGTTGACGTCTCACGTTGAGGCCAGTTTGCTGCGCCAAACTGGGATTATACTGGTATGCGTCACAGGAAAAGTGGCGGCCGCAAACTCTGAGCTCCTGGCGCTTGTCCGACGATGACAGCCCGACGCGTTGGAGCCAGCTTTCCCGCGTAACACCTTGCTTTGTAGGGACACGATGTCGCATTATAACATCTTTCCTGTCCTCGGCTTTACAGGCAACTACACAGCAATTGTGGTCCATTGCAGACCAGAAAAAAATCAGCAGCAGTTGGGATCGCGAGATTTCCAGACTGACAACCGGGCAACACGTGCTTTTGCGAGCAGACGGATCTCTCTCGGCCGGAAGTGTTCCGCTTCTATCAAGATGCGCGCAGAATTCTTACCTTTCTTTAATGTACAATAATAACTAACGAATAAAATACTACTTTCAGGAAGAATAGTGCTAATTTTAAAATCTATAATTACAAAAATTACACGTGACGTCATATGGCCATGGCCAATGATAACGCTAACCCCAATGACGTCGCATGGGCTGGGCGGCTGAAAACGCACGGTGGTGAGTCGCCCAAATCGGCTGCGAGCGGCAATTTTCCAAAATTATTTGTAAATTACAGCTAACACGCAGAGCTTTTTGAATGTGATCTCGATGCTCACTAAGACCACCTCTAAACACATGTAGCATCAAAATACGGCCGTAAATGGCGTTTCAGGGGCCCTTTAATGCGTAACGTTTAGTGGCGAAGTTAAAAAGGAAAATAGAGCGTTGCACACTGTGGCGGCATGCGAAACTTTGTAGCAACGAAGAGGCTTTTAATACAGTGTCTTGGTACGATAGCGATGCTATCAGCCCACGTTGTGCACAAAAGGAGTCAGCAGGGAACGCGTGCTTCATAAATGTGCCTCTAACATATACACTGTATCACTATTGGGAGAACATAGAAGATAAACAGTTCGTGATTATGGGTAACCAAGCAATAATGATGGTATTCGGAGATTTATTTTCTCAGAGCAGTTTAGCAATTGATACCGCAGCGCTAATTGTAGGCATCGGAAAATTTCCAAAACATTGTGTTTTGTCATCTGTTCGTACACTATACAGAACACGCGAGTTTTCAATTTCTATTCCAACGACGTTCAGCCGACGCAGCAGGGCTTGAGTTTGGCGCCCATGGACTGAGCAATCGAAAAGAAAGAACGGTCTACTCACTCACTGAGGTGACGAGTCGAAGAAAAGAGTTTGAAGGAGCAGACCTAGAAATATTTACTCGATTTTGCAGCGGTAAGGTGCCCTGCGGATGGAGAAAACTCCAACTGAAACCGAGATCTTGCATACCGCGAGATTCTTCTTCTTCTCGCCTGTCTACATTTCATCGTCTTCTTTCCAGACCTAGAACTATACTAGGGTGGCTAGAATCTGAGGTCTGAAGACAACACCACTGCTGCCATTGCCAAGCCAGGCTTTGCTGCCTGTTACAGCCGCTTGGGGAAAATAAGCGCTTCCGTCTAGGGCGCCGCGAGCTCGGGTGACCGGCGCGGTAGACTCGCAGGCATCGTAGCTATAGTAGGTCGAGGCACCGCACATGGTTTGTTTAGCGCTGGTCTGTTTTCCTTGCGATTTTGCAGTTCTGCAGTGTGCGTGGTGTGAGTGGCGGTTGCCATTCCTTGACACGCTCAGAATGCCGGTAAACATTAAGGAAAAACGCAAAAGTGATGTTTTTCGCCACGTTGCGACGACGAGCATACCTGTCGTACAGAGAACAGCCCCCCTCCCCCTTTTCCCTGCTCGTCTGCCTTTAAAAGTGGGCACGTGCCATCCCAAGAGCCGAGAAGCCGCTTCAACGAAATCCTGCGGTTTGTGAAAGGCACTTCGGCCCTTTTAAGCTAGGTTTACTTTAAGTTGTAATTGCTCTGTGGTTGTCATTCAATTCATTCCCGTAATGTTTTCCTATAGCAAAGGCTATGCTGAGCTTTTTTTTTAAATTTTCTGTAGGTCTAATAATTATGACATACTTTGTGCACGTCGTGAATGGAAGGAAATACTCATGCCATGCGATGTTACTGCATAGCCTGAAGGCTGGTGCTGTACCGAAAATTTTTCCAAGACTTCTCAAATACCTGGCAAGAGTCTGCCGAACGAAAGAAAAAGATGAATGTAACAACACTCTCTCGTATCTGCGAAACCCTGAAGAGTCAGCACGTGAATCAGTTCAGCTCACTCTGATTTTTTGGTTTCAGCTATGATCGATGATTTTCAGCACCAAACGTTTCAACATGAAAATGTACTGTCTTACCAAACAGCTGAGTTTCATGAAAGCAAAATGCCTCCTTTCAGCTACCTTCCACTATGTACCTGTGTCTTAAAACAAAGCTTATCAAGGCGCCCTACTTTCTCGCTGGTGAACGTCACTACCGGAGTACCACTGTATCTTATCTTGTGAACCATTTTTCCTTTTTTATTTTTGTTTCTGTTACTTCGATGAAATAATTGATCAATTACACACTCTACACTTTTCTTAATTAGCATCATCAAGCATTGGCTTTTCATTCCGTGCATTTGACAAATTTCAACTTCCTTCTTTACAATTTTGCATTTTCTTTAAAGTATTTGAATTATCAAATACACACTCTATATTTTCTAGCTCATCGTCCTCAAACACTGACTGAGTATTTTAGAGCACATTTGGATATTTGGACATATCTGAACCTGCTTTTAACTGCGTTAGCTCTTATTTATCATGTTTCATGATTTCTTAGGGTCTGCTACCACCTTCAAACTGCAGGGAATTCAAGATGGCGGCCCGTATAGTAAATTGATATGGAAAGCCAATTGATGATTGCTTGGTGACGTCACAGATACATTCCATATGGACACCAATTGATGACGTCAGCGATAAATTGAATATGGCAGCCCCCATACTAGTTCAATATCAGCCCAATTGGTGATTGATTGGTGATGGCAATTGTAAATTCAAAAAGTTGCAAATAATGATAAGTAATTAACGTCATTAATATTCCAAGATGGCAGCAGACAGGTCGCTACGTGATTATAATGTCATACTTCAAGATAGGGGTAAGTTCGAGCGCAAATTATGACATCATAATACAATATGGAAGGCAGATATCATAATCAAAGATGGCCCTTTAGTTTTTGAATTTCAAATGCAAGACAGGGGCCGCATTCAGGTGTCAGTGATGACGTCATAATTCAATTCGCTGAGAAAGCTGCACTGCAGAATGTTTTGGGGAAACGGGCCCTCCCGGGCAAAAGTTAGCGCAGCTGTTGTCCCGTCTTCAAAACGCCGACGAGATGATAAAAACGGACAGAGTCCTGATTTCCAAGACGCGAAATCTAAGGAAAGCAGTTTTAATAAAAAGCGCTGCATTTCTGGCTCTGACGAGCAGGGCCCAGCCGCCCTGTCGACGCGGCGCGGGATACGCGGGGAAGCGCAATAAACAAAAAAATGCTGCCATTTATGGCGTACCTGCAGACGTTATAATTAGGTGATGCAGACCCATGCGAGACTGAAGGTATCGCCCTGTAATTTCAATGCTGCGCGTTTTTTTCCTTTGTATAGTTTCACCCCACTAGACTACTACGCTTCAAACGTTTTTCCGACATATATAAAAATTGTAATACAACCGCTCAGCGTACAGCGCTCCTGTTAGTGGTCACCTTTATGTCACAAGCTCTTCACATATAGAGCGGAAGTTACGGAATCTCCTCCTTCACATATAGAGCGGAACTTACGGGATCGCCCTGCTCCTGCAAGCATGCTTCGACATGAATTACCGGCGAGTGACCGGCAAGCGCGCGCCCTTGACGATGGGCCGCGCAGCAACCAGCCAAGAGTATAAAAAGGCAGGCCGCAGCACGCCCGCGACAGGGCGATCTGGGAAGATTAATCTTCCGGGCCTCTCTTGCGGCCGTTCGCTCTCGGAAAGTGTCTTGTTTTTCACCGAGCCCGCGATCAACGCATCGTTTCTCCTCATCTTGTACCGTCGCCGTTAGCTATCAACTCTGCGACTATGACGCGTCATCGAACTAGAAAGCCATAAGAATTCCTCTTCGCCAGAGACTGTTGGTTAATTTAATATTGTTTTCGCCTTTCTTTAATCCTTGATCTTGCTCAGTATTTTTCTCACTCTGTTTTCTGTGTAACTATTTCCCCTTCTTATATCTGAAATTCTTGCTTTTGCTATCTTTATAGTCTTCTGTATCGCAGAGTTTGTTCATTATCGATAAGTATGAAGAGTACCGGCGAGAGCGAGCACCCCTGACTCACTCCCCGCGACGTCGGAAAGCTGCCGGCAATTTTGACATTCAGTACTCGTTAACTGCTAAGATCTGTGTAAAGGCCGCGTAGGAGCTGAACGTATTCTTCAGGAAAACCAAATGAGCGGACCACGGGGAACAAGTAACCATGTTTTACACAGTCGAAGGCCGTTGCCTGGCCCAAGGAAACAAAGGCTGCAGTGATCCGTTTGGCACACGCGTATTCGAAGACGCCTCTCGTCAGTGTCAGCGAAGCGAACACCGATCGTCCAGGTACCGAACTGGACTAGTATGGGCTAACCAAATCCTGAAGGTAGATTCGCTCCCTACGGACTAGCAATGTGGCTACGAGTTTATAGTCGGTGTTAAGGAGGGTAATCGGTCGCCATGATGAGGGACTCGACGGCGCCATGCCCTCCTTCGGTATTAGAAAGATACGGCCGACACTGAACGAGGGAGACTTGGCGCCGCTCTTGAGGAAACAATTTACGAGCCTAGGTAAAGAAGAACCGAGGCTGTCAAAGAAAGTGGAATAAAAACCTGTTACAAGTCTGTCAGGATCGGGAGCGGTCGACTGGTTTATGACACCTAAGGCACAACGCACCTTCTCCAAAGTTGCCGGCTCCTTAAGTGCCGAACATGCGTCTTCTGGAAGTTGAGGAAGATGCCCACAGAAGGAGCCGACAGCTTCTTGAAAATGCTCCTCCTGGTCGAGGCCTTGCGATGAAAAGAGGGCCGCGAACTGCTTGGTAAACGAGTTGGGGATGTCCGCGGGTCCCGAAGACGTCGTACCGTACGCAATCGTGACGCTCTCCACGCGAGTTCGCCTGTTACTGCGCTGGCCAACGGCTCGAGAGTGTCCGAGGTCTGCGGCATCCTCAAGCGGCATGTTTGATGGTTCCGCGGAGAGTGATGCGCGTGAGCCTTATTTGAGGATGCGGTAATAACGCTAGCGCAATGTCTCGAGATATTCGCGCATCGCGAACGTAAGCGTTTTGAAGCCACGTACGATGCGCACACGGCGCAGAACGTCATTCCGCATGGTCGTAATGCGAACACGCCGCGCTTTCCCCGCACACACGAGAACATCGCGCCAGCGTGTTTTCAACTCGTCCCAGGTAGCAGGTGTTATGTCACAAACTGCGGCCACAGACAAGTACAACTCTCGGCGTAGGTCAGTGAAGCACTATTCATCGCGTAGTACCGCTGCATCCGTGCGCCACATCAGCGGGCTGTTTGCACGGCCCGGGGCTGCCCGCAGAGTAACTGTGACCGGGAAGTGATCTCATAGTTTAAGGCCTGGTGGGAAATGCAATACCTCGCACTGTAGCAAGTCAGGTGCCATGGCGGAGGGGATGTAAACTTAATCTATTCGGCTCGCGCTCTGGCCCTAGACTAGTGTTGCCTCGAAATGGTCTCTGTGAAGCTTTCTAAGTTCTTTCAAGTGGTAATTGGAGGCGCCCTGACAAGGCCCCAGGTATCGCGCATTGTGTCTAAAACACAATTGAAATCCCCGAGCAGAAAGTGGGGCACGTCGTGGAGAAAGTACGTCATTTTGGACCGAAATAGCTCGTTTATCAGACTACGCGTGAATAGCGAGTACACGTTAAAAAACGAGTCCTGCGGCCATCCAGAAAAACGTCAACGACAATCACGCGCCAATCTATGCCATATATACAATGAGCCCATGCCCTGTATGCTGGCGAAAGAAAGACCACGCCTACGCCACAACACCCTGAGGGAGGAGAAGATAGCAGACTCACAGAAAAGTTCGTTGCGTAAACTCTGTAAACGTGTCCACACATTAGCACTAAGGAGGAGCTCGGGGAGTTAATGCTCGGTGTTGAAGCCTCAGCTGATAGCTCTGCAGAGGCGGCCAGGATGCGACGAAGTGCTAATTGCTGCGGGCCCGGGCTGCGACATGGTCTGTGTGGTGCGCGCGTCTGTGCAATCAAAACCGCAGTCAAACAGACACTCACTGGGCGGAACGCACGCAGTTCAACGTTCGCAGGCTGCAGCGACGGAGCCGAGGTGATTATTAGCCGGGAGCGAGAAGCAGTGGCCGCTGGTCGGTTCCGACTGAGCCGCGTCGAAGCCACCGCCAGACAGGCGAAGAGGAGGAGGAGGGTGCGGCCGCAGCGACCGTTGAGCCTGAGAGGCAGCGCCATGGTGGTTATGACTCGGCGTCCGAGAAGTCTTTCTCGGAGCCGTCTGGTGCCTTCCGCACCTTCTTATGCGGCGCTGATGCGTTCGGAGATGCACAGCTCTCTGTGCTGGAAAAGTGACGCTTGCCGTCGTCTGCCAAAGGCTTTTAAATAGCACGGCCCGCACTCAGGTGTTGCGGCCTCGCGAAGCCAGAGCGTCTTGCCACTGTAACGCCAGACAGGGTGACCTCCTTGCTCGTGAGGACGGGGGCGGAAGCTGCCTAGTGCAGGAGGCGCGAGCAGTTCACCAGAGCCTCCAGGTTTGCCGACTTCGCATGTGGAGCCGTCGTTGTCCGCAGCTTGTCGCTGTGCGTGTGCTGGCCCGCCACGGGTTGCGACTCCAATGCTCGGGACTCAGAGCTAAGTACGTCTGCGGAAGTCTCGGAGTCGCTCTGAGAGGTTGTCACCTCTGTCACAGGCTCGCTATCCGGGAAGGGCTCCGTGGTTGCCCCATCAGAGAGGGCCTCAGACGTGGTCGTCAAGGCCTCGTCGTCGTCGCTCTCTGCATTCCTGCTGGGCTCCTGGGTGCCGCCGAACAGCTCCAGGTTCGCGGCTTTTTCGGGATGCACGCCAGGCGCCGAGGACGACCCGCTGAATAAGAGCGTGGTAGAACACAATCCACCGTTGGATGTTCGCCGCCACAGCACTTGCACGCGGAGCGGCAACTCGCACTATCATGGCTGTAAGCGCTGCAACGACTGCAGCGCACCGCCGAGCAAGAATCGCCAATGGAGCCCTCAACGCCGCACATGGAACACACGCGTTTCATCCCTCTATACTCCAGCATAACGCGGGTCCCAGTTACCATCATGAAGTTGGGGGGTGGCCGCACCATTTCCAACTTGACCAGCCGCGTCCCGTTCCGGACGTGGCTTCTAGACTGGACCGCTACTTCTGAGACGGATCGGATTTTTCCGTACGGGGAAAACTCCGCAGCGAGAACCTTGTCGCTTACGCACGGGGGAAGGCGGTAAACCATCACATAAACCACCGGAGCTCCCATCTTCTCCAGCGGCACTTCCTTTCCGGCGAGACGCAGGACATCTCTCGTCACCATTTTGATCGCTTGCTCCATGGAAGACATGGCGGCCAGGAAACGAAGACCTCCAAGGTGCTGCAGGTACTGCAGCCCCCCCTACTCCGACAACCTGCTCGATAGTGTCGATGACGCTATCAGCCGGAACAGGTTCCGACACCGTGAATGTAAAGCACTGCGCCTTGGACGGGCGCAGTACCGAGGTAGGTCGTTCCATGACTCGATCCAGGGCCCGGGCAGCCGAAACAGGAACGCGGCGCCGGGCAGGCGGATCCTCCCAGGGAGAGCGCGGGAACAATTCGGCGCGCAGCAGCCTCCTCAGAAAACGACAGCTAACGCACCAGGCGAGGCCGCAAACGAGCTTCGGGTTAGTGGAAACACTGGAACAGAGTTTGTTCCACCCACATGTTCTGCTACTGCGCGAGAAGTTGAACAATTTCTTCACATGGGACTCTGAGCAATACTGCAAAGCCTACATAGTACCTCAGGGATGGGAAGAAATGGTTAAGCGACAGCCGATTTATCTGTGCATATACACGGTTGTGAGGAATTGGTACCATTAGCTTTTTTACTGCGCGAAGGATGACATACCAAGCAAAACACAACAGTAATTTTTAAACAAAACATAGAGAAAAGTTAAAAGCACGAAGTTTTCAAGCTGTTAGATATATTAATCAGTATCTAGGCAGCACCGTTAGGGTTTGCTTGAATTTGGCTTATTCTTGAATCGAAACTTTCACTCTACTCTACGTAGAACCAGTTTTTGCGTGGCAATAAATACCTTCACAAATACCGCGCCACTCATTTCTGAATTGAGTGAAAAAAAGCTTTATTTGCCACCAGAAAAAGCAGATCACTCCCGTCCTCGCATTTAGACCTGGACAATGGGATCCACAGCAAAAAACGCTGATTGACAGGCCTTAACCTACAGCGGTTGTGCCAGGTGAACGACATTCCGCTGGAGCTCATGGTCAGAACTGTGCAGAAGGGTCTCCAATTCTGATAACCAATTTACAATTTCAAAAAAAAAAAAAAAAAAAATAAAAATATGAACTTGATTTGGTTTGGAGTAGGTGTCCGCCATTCTGTGGTGTCAAACGAAAAGTATAAGGCGCTTTTCGTTTTTCAAAACCACGTAAAAGATCCCAAGTGGGCGCTCCGCAGTGGTGTAGTGGTTTAGTTGCCCGACGGCTGTGGCGGAGTACCCAAGTTCGGTCTCGACAGTCGGCGGTAGTGTTTCGATGGAGGCGGAACTAAGTGAGACGTGCGTGTGCTGTGCGATCCTCAGCATGTCCGTGTCCGTCTGCACAATAAATTACACCGTATCCTTTCACTACGGTACTCCATTTTCTTCTCTTCCGCCTAATGGAAGACTTCTTATGGAGTGAGTCACGTGTCCACAGAAACTGTGACATTTACTATGCCTTCCTTTCGTGTAAACCAATTATTATTATTATTAGATCCCAAGTGGCACAAAAGTATTTCGAAACCCTCCACTAGGGCTGCTCTTGATATCCTTCCAATTTGTGTATTACCTTCCACCCTTCCATTACGGCAGGGTATTGGTGTCTACAGAACGAAATTGTGCGTGGCTTAGTTCATCATAATAAATAATAATAATAATAATTGATTCACAGGAAAGGAAAGGCGCCGTATCTGTTACACTTGTTCTGTGCACGCTTGAACTGCGCCATAAGGGAAGAGACGAAGGTGGGATTAAGTGGAAATAGAGAAATGGGAGCCGTAGTGGAAGCCGTAGTGGGGGGCTACGGAGTAATTTCGGCCACCTGGGGATCTTTTCGTTTCTCTCTTTCCATTTTCACTCCCACCTTCATCCCTTACCTTACAGTGCGGTTCAGGTGTCCACATAGCAAGTGTGACAGATACAGCGCCTTTCCCCGCAATTCTCACTAGGTTTTCCTAAACCTAAGTTAAACCTAGGTTTAAAGGCCACCAACGATGACTTCCTATTAATTAACATATACAGAACTGCGCAAATATTAAGCACCAAACATCTGACTTATAACGCTTTCAGAAAACCTCCTTAACTTTCGCTTACCTTTCACCATAGAAATTATTTCCCAAGACAGCCTGGTTACAATAGAATGAAAAAAATTGAGAAGGGTTCAACGCTGCTAAACCAAATATGGAGCGAAAGCATTAGCTGTGGGTGACCGAGCGTTCCTCTTCTTCTTCTTCTTCGTCTTCATCTTATTCGCGGCTGTTCAAGGTCATTCTTGTCTGCGGTCACGGAATACACGACGGGCCGAAACCTGGTGTAGTATTGTTTCGCAATATATTGTGCGAGAACAATTATACCACTGAAAAAACTAAAGAACAATAACAAACAGTATGCTAGGAAAACTGGCATTGCTTTCCTGCTTTGCAAGAGGCGTCTCCGGTTAGCGGAAGCAACCGCGAATGGTGATCTATTTTCTCCGCTCTCGTAAAGGCGACAATCGGGCGTGTCCCTTGCATACATAAGGAATGAATGAGCCTTTAGTGACGCTAATGGTAGGGCTGTCCCGGCCAGTCTTATATAAGCACGGCCGGCTCCAAGACAGGCTCCATCTAATCAATCAGCTCCGTACACCTTTAGCTCGCCTTTCGAACTCAGCTTTGCCGTTTTATTGATGATTCACAAAGGAGCTAGAATCCCATTACGGAGATCGGGAACACGCATATGCTTGAAAGTAGCGATAGATCGGAAGTCGATGACGTACGTGAGGTACGCTGTTCAATGTAAAAATTAAGGCTAGCCATATAGTTTATTCACCCTTTCTTCTGCGTTATTTTTGCCAGCAAGTATTTTGATACCCTACTACCCTTTTCTACACTTCAACACGGACGATTGGTCAGATCGAGATACATATGGGGGAGAGCTTTTATTTAACGTTCTTTTAATCATCGCCTAGGACACTGGACATATTATGTTCACTACCCACTCCTGGTCTGTTTGACTGCAAATGCTCCTCCTTAAATTGTTCTACCTAAGTAACAAAGAAGACACTTTATTCAGTCACTATGTGATAGCATTCAAAATAGTTTATTTAAACAAGGCTAAAATATATGATTTATATTTATAAAACTCCCTTTTGAACGCAAGGAATGCTTCTTGATAAAACGGCAAAAAAGAACCCACTGGTTTCAATTTTAGTGCGCAGACTATTCTGGTAGAAGCCGGAGCTTCGACTATTTTCTAATTACCTTCAATTCATCGTTATGAAGTTTCGCATTTCTGTATGAACTGGACATAAAAGGGGAGAGCATATTCTTGGCTATGAAATTCGCGACGTTCTCTTCTATTTCGGATAGAGTATATGAACTTACCTTGCCTGCCCTTCCTTTGTTACAATCAAAAAGTGTGTCGTGACAAAATTCCTATAAGGCATTCGTAAAGGTACCCAAGGACAAAAAAAAAAAGCCTCGCGCATAAAATGACTTACTGCCTATACTTGATTTTGTGTAAATTAGCAACTATGGCATGAACATAAAGTCAGTGACTTTCGCGGTGACAATGGCTAACAAAAAGCATTGGCGGCAGTGAATATATTTTCCTTGCACTGGTAACATTTGATGAATTAGTTCGTTTTACTTGTTTTGCTTTTTATGTCATAATATTGTGTTCAAAAATCACTTTGGGGATGTTTAAAGAAAATTTAGTTATATAGCCTTGTTTTGTAGCTACCACATATTCACGATGCATTGCGCTTAAGAGTGAAATTCGCCACAAGCAACGAATAATGTTTGGCTCCCATACTTTAGATTGTCAAATCATTTCCACTTCGCCATGATGGTTCTCCAGGGAGTGTTTTCAGGCTCGGTAACGTTGCACATTATTTAGAGATAGCGTCACAAAAGTGGACACTTCACCTTGAATGTCCCCATCTCCTATTTTCAAAGTTTCGCTTTCTATGCGACAGTATGGTGGCATATAAGAAAAAGAAAATTACGGAACACAGGACGTCTAATATAACAATACCAGGCGGCAGCTACAATGATTCCGGCTTCGGCTTCCCTTACAAAAGTTTATTCGCGCACATATGCAGCTCGCTACTAATTTACTCGTAGACCTCTTAATTTGTTTCTCTGAAATATCACACTTAACCATTAAGATGCAGTCATACGCTACGACGTTACGTGCCTTCATACGATGTCTGACTTGAGTTATTAGTGTTGGAGTGGGTCGCCTGAACGCAATCTTCTTGCTTTCTCTCCGGAACGATACTACAAAAGTTGTCATGTGCTTGCGCGTCACGTGGTCACGTGACGTCGCTCATCTGGCTGTCCAATCAGCGCCCGATCACGTCACGTGACGCCTGCCAGAAGAATGCCCGCAGTTCCCATCTGTGAAAGCCAATGGCGAGAACATCACGTCGTTGATGTCGCATTTTCAGTAGAATGGGGCATTGAACGCTTTCACGTTAAACGCTACCGAACGTTATTTCGAGCTCGGTTTTATGACTATTTGTGAAAGGGACGTTTTAAGTACTATAGATGCTCTTGCATATAACCACTCTCGGTTGTATGAAGAAGTGTATTTACATAGACGGTGTTCACACTTTTGGTCTCGCTGCTCTCACTGATGCACAGCCAGGTATAGTTTTGCGCTACGTTTTGAGATTTTCTGGCCCAACCTTTTAAAGCGCTGAATTTTACGATAAACAATAGGTGCCAATTAAGCTGTAAAGAAGTAGCTTCAGTGGCTAGAGGCAATTTCTCATCATGCGGTGAGATAGTTGGCGGAATGCTCTAATCGATTTGCTGAGCCGTGCGTTGTCCGTGGATATAAACCATCCGTTCGTTCCTACGATTCTGTGCTCTCAGGAACTACAGTTGATTGGCTGTCACCCCACAATAGTGCAGCAGATATTAGAAGCGTCCGCCGAGGTTTACGAACATGGTCGATCATATTATGTGCTGTGGGCGCAGAGCCTTCTGGTCATGCAAGAGCAAGAAATTAGCTAAAAGTAGAGTCATTTTGTCCACTGCGACTTCGTGACGTCACGTGGTCGTACTTGCCCACAACTGGAGGTTTCCCTCACTAGAGATGGTCTTTAAAAAGTTTGTAGGCCGTCATTGACTAATGACACATGCGACTTTAGTTCACGTACACACCCCTTTCATCTGTTTTGCTTTCTCATAAAGTTAAATGAAATTCTAAGATCTTATTTGCACTTTTTTTAAATATTGGCAATTTTTTTAATCTCTGCACTTGAAGGGAGATGTACAGTGATGGGATTAAGCGCGTAACAGAATAGGAAATTCGTAATGTCGTCTGACCCTGCATGCTTGCGGGGATATGCAGCGGATACGTTTTGCCAAGTCGAGGAAAAGAGTCTGTAGCAAAGCCAGTCTCTGATCGACAGAAGAGCGCGTACCACTCTGGATTACGTTGAAACATTAGCCGTGATGTATTGCCGCGTGTATAAGATTTGTATTGGCCTGTCGTATAATCCTGCGTTCGCGCTCATAAATCTCACAAATGTACTACTAATGGGTTATCTCTCACTCAATGTTATTTTATTTTATTTTTATTTTCAGAGTACACATCTTCTTAGTGAATGCCGAATTGTTTTATCTAGCTTGCGCATGAGAGAGTGCAAATTCCAGCTTTCTTGGCTGGAATGCCAGCAAGAACAATGCAATTGTGCACTCATTGCTAATTAAGGACCCCAGAGTAGGCTCACCTCCGTATGCACAGAACAAAATCTTCCTTGTTTTTTTTTTGTGTTTTTTTTTTTAAGCTACAGCCAGAGAAGATTAGCACCTATATTGCGGTCTCATAATTACTGCATAAGCCTAAGCTTCTTACGCTCGAAAGGATTTGAACACTGTATGACGTCTTGTTGATGCGGGCCACAATATTCGCGACGATAGAGCAGCATCATTCTCGATCTTGGTGGCAAGCCATCATACCGAAATCGGCCTGCAGTAGAAGTTGGACGTAAACTTGACTAAGGCGCGTGATCGAAAAAAATGCAAAAATAAATTATTGGGCAGGTCTCTATTTTGTCGACGAAAGTAACGACTCAGTTCTGTTCGCTAATTGCTTTGCTTTCTTTTTAAAACAAAAGTTAGTGAGGACAAATAAATTTCGCTGTGCTATATGGGGGTATAGTCTCGCCCGTGCGGCGTGTGAGTGCGTGCGTGCAGGTGCTCAAATTTATATCATCAAACTATATTTGTTTTTCATTTGGCGATTTATTTCGTAAATGAGTCACCTCAATGTTTATCGGCCAACATCCTGGAAACTCAACAGTGACTCTCTTCCTTGCGCTCGCCAGAGATATAATTGCACCCTGCGTGATCAAATGTGATCTTTTCTCAGTTTTTTCAAACGCCTTGCAATCTGTTGGCGATGCCAATTGCCTCTTCATATCCCTCAACTTCATTAGGCCGCCAACAAAAAAAAAAAGACATCTGCGAAGAGGCGAAGTCGCATTTATTTATGCCATTACAATTCCAGCGCATAGTCCCTCAATTGTGGACAAAAAAGAAATTAAAACCCGAGCTTATTCTTATCACAGTCACTTTGGGCTGGACGCCTTGTGGAGTTGATGGTAGTACTTATTTTGCTAACTTCACTACATACATTAGTATATAGCTTAAGAATTTAAGCTCACAAGCGTGTATTGGAGCAGCGGCGCGCCTGGGAAAAAGTTGATGGTTTACTTTCTGGTCGGATACAAATTAAGTTGTGTGGCCATGCTGGAAAACTGACTACTTTTTTGGTAATTTTGAAACTCGCTTTTGACGTTTGCAGTGTTTTATCGCATCGAGCAATTTATTAAGGAGAGAATTACGTCTCTGTAGCGTGCAATTTCTAAATTTATTTATGTTTAGCAAGCGTTTTGCACTTGCACGAATAGTCAAACTCTAAACGCAACCTCTCGTTCTGCAATCAACAGCACTGGTGTGTGTTCAACTGAGCAAACCCACAGGGCACGGGGCGCTAAACGCACACTGGACGCCTTTAAAATGGTATCTTTAAGAATGCGGAGCCACTGTACTGAGACTTTCAATCAGGGGAACTTCGAATACTCGCATGCGAAACCGGGAAACGCAGACGAGTTTTCAGACACTATAATACAGTATATCATACAAGCCATCGAAACGGGATCAGTACAATTCTCGTAGCAAATTACCTTTTCACCAAGCTACGAAACTACAGTAGGGCGTTAAAAGCGATCACCACCATATAAAGAAGGCAGGGCATAAGTCGAGTGACTAACGAGGACAGCCGACTACTAATACAAACAAAAGAAAAATACAAAAAAGCAACCAATATCAATTTCCTGAGAAGTGTGACGGCACCCAGCTACCATCCCTACGGCTTACAACCATTTAAACGTTTCTCTGAGGTCAGCTTTAAAATTTCAATACTTTACGTTCGTTTACCGCTAGTATTTTTGTTACAGTCCTCGATATTCCTTGTTACACGAACGTTCGTAACTTTTTATTATATGAAACTTTGAAGATTAAACATCCTATGCTTGATAAGCACCTCAGCGTGAAATAAATAGACTTTTTTTTGCCACGAGTACAATCATTGATGTTATGATGACTGAACTCAAACGAGTGGCTTTAACTGAAATGAGCATATTTCAATTCATCCACCTGCTGCTACAAATATGTTTGGGGTCAGTTCATTGCTCAGTAGAATTTTCTAATTATTTTGTGATCCCCAATGACAGTTGACGGACCGTTCAAACTGCCATTCTCGAGGCCAATATGAAGGAAAAATTATTATACCTAGATTTTCAAATGTTCTTCAAGCTGTCAACACAACTTGATGTTGCTTCAAAGTAGCGGAGCTGTGCAAATCTACTTTATATTTTTGTTTATGTAAACACAATACATGCCACAATATTGCAAATATATTTAATTTTACTTGCTCTTATGAGTGATGTTCGGCACCAAAACGTACTGGATATTCGTAAGAGGATAGATCTAGATGTTATCCAAAATTTCATTCTGTGCTGCACGATATTTATAAATATTGTTAGCAGCTATTCAAAATAAATCTCACAGAGATCTTAAAGCTAATTACTTCGAATTTATAAAGTCTATGTTGAACCAATATGTTGGTCCAAGAGCGCAAGATGTTAAACATTTTTTGGCACTTCCTTTATTTTCTTGTAAAAACAGCTGGGAGAGTTAGAATACATTTCGATTAAGAACTTCTCGTTTTACACAGCGTGAGTTGAACTTTGCGAAGAATATTCAAATCGTTTGAAACGCTCGTTATTATCTGCCAGTTGTTATTTCCTCCGTTCCTTGTACTTATAATCTGAACATTCCCCTAAACAAACGCCAATAATCGGTCTTTTCCATTGCACGCCACCCTTAGGGCTCCATCTTTAGCGAGATTTTTCGGATTTGACACCGTGTCGGTCAACGCCGAGAACAAAATTGGATAAGTGACAGAACATATGTTTTCATCTTGAATCCTAACCAAAACGGTAATCGAAATTTTCCTGTCTCCAGTTGCTTCGCTCGCATTTACGCAAGGCTAACTAGCACTCTATTCACACGTAAAGCTACAAAAGATCTCATTGTTCATAATAATCAAAGTAATAAGTGTTCGAATTTGAACACCACTTATTTCTATGCATAATTTGTCAAAGGCAGTGTTTATGGCAGCCTATATCAATGGACTGATGTTCGTGATATAATACAAGAAGTTGCTACTAAGGTAGTTCCAAAGCAAAAGAAATGCAAGAAAGCAAACTGGTTATCTGAAGAGGCTTTGCAAATAGCTGAGGAAAGGAGGATGGCAAAAGTTATGGGGGAAAGAGAAAGATACAAGGTTCTCAATGCAGATTTTCAGAAAATAGCAAGGAGAGATAAGAATGCCTTCCTGAACATACAGTGCCAAGCAGTTGAGGACAACAGCCAATTAAGGAACACAAGAGCTCTGTACAAGACAATCAAAGATATCAAAGGAAGCTTCTGTGCTAAGATGGGCGTGATAAAGGACAAACGAGGCAAGGACCTCAGTGACGCCTCAGAGATAAAGAAGAGGTGACAGGAATACACAGAAGAACTGTGCACGAAGGACCCGAATGTGCAAACCCAACATAAGACGGTTGTGATTACTGATCTCGAGCCGGGCATCCTGAAGAGTGAAGTTGAATGGGCCTTAGCCAGTCTTGCTAAGAAGAAAGCCAGCGGAAGTGATGGCATTCCAGCTGAGTTGCTTCAAAACCTCAACCATGACGCTGTTAGCATTCTGCATACATTATGTCAGAAGATTTAGACAACTCTGCAGTGGCCACAGGATTGGAAGAGGTCAGTTTACATCCCCATTCCAAAGAAAGGCAGTGCCAAAGATTGTTCCAACTACCGCACGATCGCACTTATTTCGCATGCTAGCAAGGTGATGTTGAAAATCCTCCAAGGTAGGCTGCAGCAGTATGTGGATCGGGAGCTTCCGGACGTGCAAGCTGGGTTTCGCAAGGGCAGAGGAACTAGAGACCAAATTGCCAACCTCCGCTGGATAATGGAAAAAGCAAGAGAGTTCCAGAAACCCATCTACTTCTGCTTTATTGATTATGCGAAAGCGTTTGATTGCGTAGATCACAGCAGATTGTGGCAAGCTCTCCAAGAGATGGGAGTTCCAATTCACCTCATCTGTCTCCTCAGGAACCTGTATGAAGGACAAGAGGCCACAGTCAGAACTGGGCATGGTCTTACCGATTGATTCCGATTGAGAAAGGAGTGAGGCAAGGCTGCATACTGTAACCCTGCATATTTAACCTATATGCAGAGTGCATCATGAGGAAGGCCGGTCTGGACGAGTCTTCATATGGAGTGAAGATTGCTGGAAAACGTATTGTGAGGCAGAAGAACGCACCAGCAAATTCACCTTTTTACTTCAGGTAGGCCGAAGCAGCAGCTACCGACTAGCCACAGCTTAGCAACACTTCGTCTTCTTCGCACGACCCGATGACCGATGATGATTACGCTGAGATGAAGATGAAGGTCACTCACAGTGCTTACAACATTCCCCCTCCCGAACGAAAGCGACCATCCTGGTCGCAAATTAAATCTTAAGGTCGGCGGTTAAAGGGTTTCAAGCGCGACACGTGCACAATCTCGGTGCCGCGACACCGACGATCGCGAACAGGCGATGCAGGTGTGATGAGATAGTTTACAGGGGAAGTTTGTTCCAGAACCGTGTACGGGCCAATAAAACGGCTCAGAAACTTTTCACACAGGCCGGGGATGCGAGTAGGTGTCCAGAGTAGCACTTCGTCTCCAGGGCGGAAAGACACTGAGCGATGAGTCGCATCATACGTGCTTTTCCTGGAAGCTTGAGTGGCTTCAGTTTGAAGGCGGGCACGATCACGGCAGTGGGCGATACGAGACACGAACTGTTCGTGGGAAGGCGCGGCAGAAGGAGTAGAAGCTGTGAAGAAAGATGCTTCGAGGGAGAAGGTAGGATGGCGGGCATAAACAAGAAAAAACGGAGAGTAGGTGGTGGTTCGTTGAACGGCAGTGTTGTAGGCGAAGGTTACAAAGGGGAGTAAAGAGTCCCAGTTGTTGTGCTGAGGGTGAATGTAGGTGGATAGCATATCAGAAAGGGTGCGATGAAAGCGTTCTGTGAGGCCATTGGTCTGAGGGTGGTAAGGAGATGTAGTTTTATGCACCGTGCCTGAAGCATGAAGCACTGCGGCGAGGACGGTGGAGAGGAACGACTTGCCACGATCGCTAAGGAGGAGGCGAGGGGCGCCGTGGCGAAGAAGTATGGTGTGGAGGAAGAAGTTGGCGATTTCGGAAGCGGAGCCGGAAGGAAGTGCTGCGGTTTCAGCGTATCGGGTGAGGTGGTCAACGGCAGTAACGACCCAGCGGTTGCCAGCTGGAGTCAAGGGCAGGGGTCCATACAAGTCGATTCCGACGACTTCGAAAGGTGTGGAAGGACATGGGAGAGGTTGCAAGAGACCGGCAGGAGGCGACGTAGACCGCTTGCGTCGTTGACAAGGGATGCAAGACGCTACGTATTTTAATACTGAGGTTGAAAGGCCAGGCCAGAAGAAACGACGTTTGATGCGGTCGTAGGTTTTGTGGTACCCAAGGTGACCTGCGGTGGGGTCGTCGTGAAAGGCTTGTAGAACTTGAGGACGCAGGGAAGAAGGAATTACGGGAACCCATGTGTCGCCCAGTGGGCTGTAGTTGTGCCAAAATAATGTGCCATCCTGTAACTTGAAATTTTTGAGCCGACGACGGAGACGGGCATTTGGAGGTCTAATAACACCGCTGAGACTATCAATCAGCTTTTGACAGTAAGGGTCAGCACTCTGGTGGTGAGCAAGATTGCAGTGTATATCTGGCATGGGAGCAATAGAGGCGGCGCTCAAAGACTGCATAACTGTAGGGTTTAAATGGCTTGACTCCGTTGGGACAGGAGAGGAATGCGAGGACATGGGTTGCGACGGCAAAGCAATAGGGCAACGAGAGAGAGCGTCGGCGTCCTTGTGCTTCTTGCCCGATTTGTAAGTGACAGTAAAGTCGTACTCTTGAAGGCGGAGGATCCACCGCCCGAGACGACCGGACAGATTTTTCAAAGTGGATAACCAGCATAGGGCGTGGTGGTCAGTGACGACTGTGAAGTGACGGCCGTACAGGTAAGGACGAAACTTCTGAACAGCCCAGACGACGGCGAGACATTCTTGTTCGGTAATAGTGTAGTTTTGTTCCGCAGAAGTCAGAGTTCGGCTCGCATAGGCAACAACATTTTCTGTAGAGGTGTTTTGGCGTTGCAGAAGGACAGCGCCAATGCCATGGCTACTGGCGTCGGTGTGCAAAATTGTCGGTGCTTTATCATCAAAATGGCAGAGGACGGGACCCGAAGTCAGAGCACGCTTCAGAGTTTCAAATGCTTCTTCGCAAGCAGGAGACCAGATGAAAGGCGTGTCGTTGTGAAGAAGCGCATGTAAAGGTGAGGCAATAGAGGCGAAATTGCGGATGAATCTGCGGAAGTATGATGCCAAGCCGAGGAAACTGCGGAGATCTTTGACCCGAGTTGGACGGGGAAAGTGCAGCGCAGCAGCGATTTTTTCAGGGTCAGGCTTAATTCCTTCGCTGCTTACGAGATGGCCAAGAACTTTAATGGATTTTGATGCAAAACGGCATTTCTTCGTGTTTAGCTGTAGGCCAGCGCTGGAAAGTGCTGTCAAAACTTCATCGAGACGAGTAAGGTGATCAGGAAATGACGAAGAAAAAATGACGATGTCATCTAAGTAACAGAGACATGTTTTCCATTTGAGGCCGCGGAGAACTGTGTCAATCATACGCTCGAATGTAGCAGGAGCGTTGCAGAGTCCAAAAGGCATTACATTGAATTCGTATAAACCGTCCGGTGTTGCAAAGGCGGTCTTCTCTTTATCATCTTCATTCATGGGGATCTGCCAGTAGCCTGATCTTAAGTCAAGGCTGGAGAAAAATTGGGCACCTTGCAAACAATCGAGGGCGTCGTCAATTCGAGGGAGGGGATACACATCCTTACGAGTTATTCTGTTTAGAGCACGGTAATCTACACAAAAACGAACCGAACCGTCTTTTTTTTGCACTAGCACAACAGGCGATGACCAGGAACTAGACGATGGGCGTATGATGTTGCGTGCAAGCATGTCAGCAACATTTTCCTGAATAACTTTGCGCTCGGTTGGAGAAACACGATAAGGCCGGCGTCTAACTATGCTTGATCCGTCGGTGAGTATGCGATGCGTTGCTGCAGCGGTTTGACCCAGTGTGCCGGAATTGACGTCGAACGAGTCTGCGTGCTTGTTCAATACAGCGAGCAATGCGTCTGTCTGGTCTGTTGTCAGGTCGGTGCTGATCGTGTGGCGAAGTGCTGCACTGAGCGAGGCAGGGGATGAATCAGAGCGATCGGAGGTGGAAATGGGAAGAAGTGTGACAGGCTGGGCGGAAGCAATTGATGCAACAGTAGAGTCGCGTCGCAGAAGAATGGGCTCTGATGTGGTGTTGAATGCGGCGAGAAGAGAAGAACCGCTGGAGAAGCGAAGAAGGGACACGATGATGATAATACCTCTTGACAGGAGACGAGGGCTGGGTGTAATCAGGACGTCGCCATCGGTGACGGCGTCAGAAGTCACAGATAGAATATCTTCGTTGCCCGGATAGAGGACGTGATCGGCAAGCATAACTACACGGGAAGAAAGTGGTTCTCTATCGGCAAGAATGTTGCATTCAGTGACTTCAATAGTGGGAGGGGAACACGTAATGACTGCTGAGGCGTTTTGGAGGAAATCCCAGCCGAAGATGAGTTGATGGACACAGGAGGATAGGACAGCAAACTCAATGAAGTGCAAGATGCCATCAATGGTGACTCGGGCTGTACACGCTCCACAAGGGTTAATATTCTGTCCATTTGCAGCACGTAAAGGAGGACCGGTATAAGGTGTGCGCACTTTTCGCAGTTTTAAACACAAGTCAAGTTTCATAATAGAAATAGCGGCGCCGGTATCAATTAAAGCTTCCAGTTCATGTCCCTCAAGGAATACAGTCAACATGTTTGATGGGAGCAGAGGAGGAATTGGAGCGACGACAGGCGGTGCAGTTTTACCTCCGGAAACTGCACAGGTTAGTTTTCCGTTTGGCGGGCAGAAGCTGAAGATGGAGGGCGAAGGGGCGACGAAGTCCGGCGAAAGGGTGACGGGGAGCGACGACGCGATGGCCGTGCTGTCCTAGACCGGTCAGGAGAAGTCGACGGGGAGGAAGAGGGACGGAGGTCATTATCGGTGTAGTACTGGCGAGGAGGAAGCTGGTAGGCGTCGTCACGTCGAACGTACCCATAGCTCGCACGCTCATCTCGCAGTCGTCGGCGACAAACGCGTGTTACATGGCCGCGGATTCCGCAGTAGAAACATACTGGACGAGGTGGGAGAGGCCGCCAATTACCATACACCGGTGGTCGCGGGGACAGGGCGGCGAGGCTGGGTGGGACAGGCGCGTGATGGACAGGAGGACAAGGAGGAGGAGCCGCAGTGACTTCAGCATACGTCGGAACGTAGGGAGGGGCTGGTGGTTCTGTAGCCATGGGACGATTGAGTGAAGTAAGCTCCTCCTTGATAATGCCACGCAACCCAGTAGATTGAGCAGGTGGGCGTGAGAAGGCAGGAACCGACGAAATATCATTGTGGAGCTCTTCCCGTATTATAGATCGTATGATGGTGCGCAGATCAGTTTCGGGAATTTGGCTCGGATCCCAGGTGTTGTTGAGGCGGCGCGACTGTAGATAGTCAAGTCGCTGGCAAGTGGCACGAATGTCTGCCACCGTGACGGGATTTTGGGCAGCTAGAGCTGCGTAGGCAAAAGAGCCAATTCCTTTTAAAATATGTCCGACACGTTCAGCCTCGACCATGCCATTGTTAACTCGCCGGCAAAGGGCGAGTACGTCCTCAATGTAGGATGTGTATGTCTCTCCTGGAAGCTGCACACGGGTCTCTAGCTTCTTTTGAAAAGAGGCCGGACCAGCACCAACAGTTCCAAATATCTGGCGGATCTGTGTCGTGAATTGAGGCCAGTCAGGAATGGCGTCCTCATGGTTGAGGAACCACGTCTTAGCCACGTCACTCAGGTAGAATGAGACGTTGAGTAGCTTCATAGAAGCGTCCCAACCGTTAAAAGCGCTCACCCGATCGTACTGCTGTAGCCAGTCTTCGACGTCGTCACCGCGGAGACCGGCGAAAACCGGAGGGTCGCGCTGACGTGAGGTAACTGACCAAGTTGGGTGGGTCAAATGGTGCTGAGCAAGTGCACCTTGGGACGTCAGTGGTGCAGAGGTGGCATGGGCAGCCGTGGGATGCCCATCGGTAGCTACAGGCGCCGGAACGGTGAGAGCAGGGGGATGTGACTGCGCCATGGCGGTTGATGTGCCGCCAAGAACACGACCGGAACGGAGCTCCAGGGGGTGCCGCGTTGAGGACGCTGGGATCAGGAGTCACTTCCACCACTTGTGAGGCAGAAGAACGCACCAGCAAATTCACCTTTTTACTTCAGGTAGGCCGAAGCAGCAGCTACCGACTAGCCACAGCTTAGCAACACTTCGTCTTCTTCGCACGACCCGATGACCGATGATGATTACGCTGAGATGAAGATGAAGGTCACTCACAGTGCTTACAGTATCAACAACCTTAGATATGCGGATAATACCACTTTAATGGCAGAAAGTGAAGTGGAACTCAAGAGACTTCTGATGCACGTACAAGAAGAGAGTGAGAAGTTTGGGCTTAAACTGAACATCAAAAAGACAAAGATCATGGCGTCTTGCCCTATCAAGTCCTGGAGCATCAATGGACAAGAAGTGGAAGCTGTGACAGATTTTCTCTTCTTGGGCTCCAAGATTACCTCGGAAGGAGACTGCAGCCATGAAATTAGGAGACGCCTGCTTCTGGGAAAGAGAGCAATGGTTAGCCTTGACCGCCTAGTAAAGAGCAGAGACATTAGTCTGCCAACCAAGATCCGTATAACTCGTGCTATGGTCTTTCCAGTTGTGATGTATGGATGCGAGAGTTGGACTGTGAAAAAGGCTGACCGCCGAAGAATTGACGCGTTTGAATTGTGGTGCTGGCGAAGACTCTTGAGAGTTCCTTGGACTGCCAGAAGATCAAATCAGTCGATATTGCCGACCATAAACCCTGACTGCTCATTGGAGGGTCAAATTCTAAGGTTAAAACTCAGCTACTTTGGTCATCTGATGAGAAGAGAGGAGTCGCTGGAGAAAGATTTGATGTTGGGAAAGGTTGACGGTCGCCGGAGAAGGGGTAGGCAGCGAACGCGATGGTTAGATGGCATCCTCGAGGCACTGCAGATGAAGTTTTGTGATGTTAGGAAGATAGTGAGAGACCGGAAAGCGTGGCGTGAAATGGTCCATAGGGTCACGAAGAGTCGGACACGACTGAACGACTGAACTGAACTGAACTGATATCAATGCAAGTGTTTTTGTCTTACAGATTAGTAGGTTTGAAATTGGTTCGAAATCAAACTGGCGTGACCTTGATTCTGCATGAACAAATGGCTGTTTTATCAAAGAAACAGACTAGCTTTATGTGTGCGTAAACGCTAGCTAGAATGCCAAAAGAAATGTCAAATACCGATACCTGTGCTGCTATCTGAACCGTTTTTCAAATGAAGCATTCTTATTCCGTTTTTCCTATGACGATTCATATATTTTCATACCATAATCTGGTGAAGTATTTTTAAAAACCCTCACAATTCTTCGATCAATGTAGTGTTACTAAAGAGTTCTGGGATTTGTTTTTAAGAAAAGTGCCAAATGGAGGGACGCTCCGTCGGCTGTGCATTGAGCGGTAGCCATGTAGTAATAGGATGCACACTGTTAGCATGAATTATCCTTTGGATCAAGTTCTTATACAGGCTTGTTCTTAGCTGTTGTTGGAACTGTAGGTAAAAGGAACAGAACTGACACTGGCTCTGTAGGTGGCTGAGCCACCTCTCTGCCTCGTGCGGACAGAAGAGAGAAAGTAGAGAAGAAAGAAAACGAAGAGGGAGAAAGACGCGCGTCGCAATAGCCGTCGTCCACCACCGAAGCGGTGACGGGTGCAATCACGGCCGACAACAGTCAAAAATCCGGTGGGAGGCTAGCACCTGCCACAATTAAGCGGCGGAAACCTACCAGTCCCAGCCCCATAGGGCCAAGAGCGGCCACCCCTCCCATTTCGCCTGGCTGTTGTTGTTGCGACTTTAGGAAGAAAGAAAAAAACTATGCTTCAAGGAGCCATTTTCAAAAGAAACGTGTGCTCTTGAACAAATAAAATATGCGGTATTTGTGTCCTAAGTTTTGACGAATTCAGAAAAAAAATATATTGGCGAAATTCAATCAGAACTCCGGTCTTCCCGGCTGTGGCATGCTAATTAAAAAATTGTTTTTTTGGTTCTTGTTGACTGGAAGTGCCAACGCCAAAAAGTACGTTTCTACTGCAGTGACCGTCCTTTAAAAGCTCCAAGCAGAAACTGTTTATGAGTTTCAAATCAGACTTGGTCCGTTTAATTCACGAGATATCAAGGCAACAGGATTCAGGTTTTTGTGTACAAGATCCGGATTGGGCGAATATATTCTGAGAAGTACAACATGCCTTAACCCAAGCCTTTAATGTACGTGACAAACTCCTTTTTGGTAATTATCTTGCTGTTCCTCAAATTAGGTGATATTTATGTCCTAATTAAGCTTCAAGATATATAAAACGTCCGGTCCCTATTTCTCAATGCAAGAACTAGAGGCTTATCAAATACGTTGCTAACTCTTAAAACTAAGGTTTTAGCTTAGATGGAATTGGTACGCGAACAAATATTTGGCAGAGGTGTGTATGTTAAGCCGATTGTAGTGCAAAAATAATGGAAGCTGCAGTTACTGCTGTACATGTGGCTCCATATCACAGCCACCGCGTCACATGGGGGAGGTTTAACGGCGCGTTTGGTCGCGGAGATCCCATATTAGTTTCGCCATCTGGGAGCCAGCGCGTCATATGGCGGACATTTAACGCTAATAAAATAGTACTATAACATGACAAACCTCTAGCCGTGGTGGTTCAGTGGATAAGACGCTCCGCCACGTAACTCTAGTATACTGGTTCAAGCCCGGGTGGCTAGAATCCCCTGCGACAATTTTTTTATCAAGCATGAAAGCACTGCTGAAAATCATGGTCACAGGTTGGCCAGTAATAGGCTGTATGAACTTTTGTACTGGCTGGCGGCCTTGAAAGACCCGTAGAGAAGACTAGAGCGTTAAAGCCGCTATACTGCACTTAGCTTCATTTTTCAACCCGAAACCACGCTGTTGTGACCGCACGAAACGACGCTGGGACAAAATTAAGATCTTAGTCAGTGGTGGTTAGCGGGAGAGTATTTTCTCACTAAAAGCTCGCTCAATGCGGGGAAGCGTCAATACTAATGACACGTAGTTACCATGGGTATAATTGCTTCCGCTCATGTAGTCTGAAGAATTGAAAAAGCTAATAGATAGGGCATATTTATGACTGAAGTAAAAAAAAACAAAATTTGGATCATTTGCTTCTTTTGTGTACATTTGTGTATAAGCCTAAAAACTTGCTTACGTTTCACGTAGCTAATTTTGTGCAGACTAGACGTGCACTAATTGTGAGCAGAAATATATTTTTTCTCCCAGAGAGAAGCATTCTTGTAGGAACACAAAAGAAGTTGAATGATCCTAAATCAGCGAATTGCAGGAACAAAGTTATTATTGACTTATTCTTAAAAAGCTGCTTTTTTGTAGCTCCGCTTGCTTCTCCTCGGAAGTAAAGTCAGGTAACCATGTTTTAGCACGAATAGCCACGATGGCTGGAGTTGACCATTTTTTGGTTATAAACGCTATTAAATATACTGTTACGTGGCGACAAGCAAGAAGACAGCACAACAAGGCGATAGGGTGAAGGATGAATTAATGGCTGGCCTAGCGCAGGAGCTCCTCTCGCGCCACTGCCCATCTTTGAAACACTTCCTGGGCCACCAAGGGATCGTCCCGATTGGTTCGCTGAAGACGGTGGTGACGTGACGATGAGCGCGTTGAAGAAAAGTTAGAATAGAATAATTTGCTTGCCGCCACGATGAGGACGAATACAATGATGCATGGTTAATCCCCTTCCCCTTGAGCTCTTCAACCATCCGGCACGGAAGCATTCATGGGATCGGTGGCTCAGGGTCGCGTTGGGCTGCTGGGCCGGGGTTGCGTGTTCATGTCCTTCGGTTTCTTCGAGTCGTTCAGGCCCTTGCTCAGATCTCGTCTCTAGTCAGTTCGTCTGTGCGCCTTGTCTTCACATCTGGGCTTGGGGCGGGGAGGTGGGAGTTGCACCTGGTTTGGACTGGGCAGGAAGGGCTGCAGCAAAACTGCGCGGAGATATCCACAGGCCATCGGCCGAAGGTCTCGGCGTGCGGGCGGCGTCGAGGGTCCAGGTTGAGGATGGGGATTACGGACCCCGCACCTCCACCAGAATATTACGTGACGACAAGAAGATGGCACAACATGGCGACAGATGAAGGATGATTTAATGGCTGGCCTAGCGCGATCGAGGGCTCTTCTCGTGTCACTGCCGATTTTCTTCGCATTATTATTGAACCAAATTGTCTTAATTATGTTTTCCGCTTTATATATGCAAAAATGGGAGGGAATTAGCAACAATGAACCGGCTCCGTTAGGTAAACACCGATGTCCCACCGGCGTTAGCTTGACTCCACTCAGAGGAGAAAAAAGCGTGCCGAGTAAAATGCGGCTCTGGGTTACTCACAATATTGATTAAGAGAAAAGGGTCTGATGGTGGTCCTAATTAAAGGGCACCACTGGCGCTTTTTGAGAGTTTTGAGATTATAACCAACATTCCTTATACATTACATTCTTTATAGTCCCCTCTTAGCAATAAAAATAAGTTTTGAATATATTAAGTAGAAGTGTTATGAGAGTTAACACCATGAATCTTAAACCAGAAAAAAGGTTCGGATGGCGTCCGTGTGCTTTGCGATGTCAGTGAAAGTGAAACTTCCCAGGTGGTCGCAATTACTCCGGAGCCCTCGACTAAGGCTCCTCTTTTTCTCATTCCACTTTCACTCCCACCTTCCTGCCTTCCCTTACATCGCGGGTCAGGTGTCAACAAAACAAGAATGATCGATACAGCCACTTTTTTCCTGTGAACCAATTATGATTATTAACTATGCCTTGTGATCGAATAAAAACTCAGTGCACATGTACTTATTTAACAGGGTAATGCAAGTTATAGCAGTAGTCGATAATTCCCTAAAATGATAACCAATAACAATATTGATATTAACTATAATTGATTGGCAAGACGAAAACAGTTGGCAGAGGCTTAGCTTGGTTAAGCCCGGTAGGTTGCGAAAGCTTCCTTAGCAGTAGGCGGCATCGTAGTCATGCGCACCGCCGTCTCTCACGGACGGCGCGAGTCGGTCGCTGCTTTATACAGCTGTATAAAGCGGCGACCGACTCGCGCCGTCGGTCCTGTGGCGCTCCTGGCGCAGAGAGCGGGATTTAAGCCGCCATTCATGCGCACTGCCGTCTCTCACAACGGTGCGAGTTGGTCGCCCAGCTTTGAGGCGTGACGTCATAACACCTGTGGCGCTCCTGGCGGAGAGAGCGGGAGTTAGGCCGCCGTTCATGCGCACCGCCGTCTCTCACGGACGGCGCGAGTTGGTCGCCCAGCTTTGAGGCGTGACGTCACACAGAGGTCATGCGAAAGGTCATTTCATGAGCACCGCCATCGCACCGCAAGGGCTTGAAAGTGAAAGTAGTATTGCTTTCGCAATAAAAGCCGCTGTATATCTCTCACCCAATCTTTTCAGTGTACACATAAAGCCTAGCATACCGCCGCATTGGAAGAGAAGGTGAGGCTTAAAGTGGAAAGACAGAAAGAGCAGCCGTAGTGGAGGGCCGCGGAGAGTAATTTCAGCCACCTAGGAATCATTAACGCATGGTACTTTAACGTGCACTGACATCTCAAAGCAAATACACGGCTCTGCGTTTCGCCTCCATTGAAACGCAGCCGCCGGCGGTGGGTTAAAACGCGGGTACTGCGGCGACAGTAGGGGGCTGGGGCAGATAGCTCACCGCCGCTTGCGGCGGGGCTAGCCTGCCACCAAAAATTTTATCTGTTGTAGGCCGTCATTGCACCCGCCACTGCTTCGATGATGGATGACTGCTGTTGTTGCGGCGCGCGTCTTTCTTTCCTTCTTCCGTTTCTTCTTTATTCTCTATTCTGTCTGCACCAGGCAGCGGAGGTGGCTCAGCTACAGAGCCAGTAGCAGGCCCGTGCATTTTCTTTTCCTTCTTCCTACAGCCACAACAGCAACAACAACACAGTAGTCGGCATCCTAGGCACTCCATCAACGCGGAGGGACAAATGACTAAAATATAATTGGGAATCTTAAACATGTGCTGGCATCGCACAGCAGACGGACGGCTCTTCCTTTCGCCTCCATCTAAACGCAGCCGACACCGTCGGGATTGAACCCGGGTACTCCAGCATAGTAGTCTGACGCATCTGACCACTGCACCACCGCGGTGGGGCCAAATGACTAAGCCGGGAGGGAGGGTGGCTGGTCCTGGCCCTGATGGGGCTGGGACAGGCAGGTCACCGCCGCTTGCGGCGGGGGCTAGACTGCCACCGAATTATTATTAGTTTTAGGCCGTCATTGCACCCGCCACCGCTTCGGTGATGGACGATGGCTGCTGCGGCGCACGTCTTTCCCTCCCTCTTCTTTTTCTTTCTTCTCTATATTCGCTTCTGTCCGCATGAGGCAGCGCAGGTCAACGAAGAGGCGTCCGTGTGCTGTGCGATGTCAGCGCACGTTAAAGATCCCCATGTGGTCGAAATTACTCCGGAGCCCTCCACTACGGCTCCTCTTTCTCTCTGTCTCTCTTTCCACTTTCATTCCCACCTTCCTTCCTTTCCATACGGCGCGGTTGAGGTGTCCACAGAAAACAAGTGAGACAGTTACCGCGCCTTTTCTTTCCTATAAATCAATCAATCAATCAGCGCAGGTTGCTCAGCTACAGACCAGTAGCAGGCCCATGCATTTTCTTTTCCTTCTTCCTACAGCCATAACAACAACAACAAATGTGATAAAGTACAAACGCCGAGCGAATACGGGCGATCGTGCATAAAGCGACATCACGCACACAATGCTGCCCAAGGAAATCTGCCCGAAGGAAATCAAAATTTACACATTCATATATTTTGCGCCCATAAAAAGAATCGAACTCTGCTGTATATTTTTATAAATGAGCAGCGAACGGAGGAGAACGCAAACCTTTACTTTGATGTCAATGATTAAAAAAAGAGAAAAGTTATTTTAGGCAGAATTTGGAAGTCTGCAGTGCATAAAAGGGATCTATAAAATGAAATATGTAACAACAGGTTTCGTGCCTGGCAATTTACAACGGTTTATGTCGATATTAATGTTAGTTCAGCTGCACGACTTTATAAGCCCGTACCAGTCCTGGTCGGTTCCTGTACGGCCCGTGTTAGCTGCACTAACACTAATGAGAGACGTATTCTCTTACGCTTGCGTTAAAGGCATAGCTGGAGTATTCGTCGCCCTAGACCACACCTAAGCCTTCAATAGCATTGAGCACAGCTATTTGTTTGCTGTGCGGCGCTCGTTTGGCTGGTGCGAAGAATTTATCCGCCTTGTGCGTTCACTCTATGCGGATTTTTCTAGTGAGCTCCTTCTAAATGGTCCCATTGCAGGCAGATTTCCTGTTTCCCAGATTTCGGCAGGCGTGTCCCCCATCGCCGGCCCTCTTAATTCTTGCACTCAATCCGCTTCTACGTAGAGTTGCAGTAAACAGTGGCCATCTCTGCGTTCACGAATAAAATTTCCCTTTTCTTGCGAGACGCATTTTTTAGAGTATTTTCCGAGTACGCAGCCGTGTCCGGAGCTCAGCTCAACACAAGGAAAAGTCTCGCGATCTGATTTGGACCATTTCAGGGTTCATGGTTAGCGGAGGTCCCCTTTGTGGACACGGTCCGCGTACTTAGAGTACTACTTCAACCAAGCGGAGTATTGGCTCGCACGTAGGACGAAGCAGTTTCACGCACGACCCGAATACTCGTTGAAGTCACGCGCGTCGAGCTGTCGCTCAACTCCGTGGTCACGTTAGGGCTTGCACATTCACATTTTATGCGGCGCGAGTGGCCATTTTTGCCGCGTCGCACGGCTGGCCATCTCGCGAATTTGATTGACGCGTTCGTGTGAGATGCTGCGATGGCTTTCATCGCGCGTCACCTCCTGCACCTACTGACTAGCAGAGGAGGGCTCGGGCTGCCTTGCATCAACACGGTGGCTCGAGTCGTCATGGCTAAGTTAGTTACGACACTGCTAGATAGTGATTGGTACCCGAGGCGATCGCTCTTACTCTACTAGATTAGCACAGCCAGACAAACTTTCACCGCGGATCAACATAGTGGCCCGCAGGGCCGAAAGACTACACCCGTTCTATCGCTTCGCAGCGGGTTTCAGACAGACCCTAAACGCTGACCTACCCGGGGTGTACATAGATGTGGTTCCTCAGATGGTCGCCAGCTTGCGACTCAGCCCAAACGATCAGCGGGGCAGCTCAAATAATAGATGGAGACCTTGGACAGTCAGCCGCCTGCCCCCCGAGATCAGAGACTGAGTGGCGGCGGTGCTGTGGTTTCTTCCCACGCCTCAGCGCCTAGCTTCATGAGGCGTCGTGCCTAACGACAGCCGTCCCAACTGCGGCGCGACGGAAACGATCTACCATGTAGTATTTGACTGCTCAGTGGCGTGAGTCATGTGGCGTCTCGTGAGACGTATGTTTTCTATACACTACGGGCCAGACGTTCGTTGCCAGCGCGGAGTGTTTGCGCGTTTGGTTGTGTATTGTGTCATGTTTATTATTGCGAAGCAATACTACTTTAGCTATCACCTCAGCCCGTAAAAAGGCGCGGCGGTGGCAGGCACGCTTGACCTTTAGCGTGACCTGGCTATGTGACGTCATACCATCTGTGTAAGAGCGGGGCTCAACTCGCGCCGTCGCCTTGCGCGGTGGCAGTTACCGCCTGACTTCTGCTCTTCTCACCAGTGGCGCTGCGCGCTGCGTGACGTCATACCATCTGTGTAAGAGAGGGGCTCACCGTCGCCTTGCATGGTGGCAGTTACGGCCTGACTCCGCTGCTCTCGTCAAGCTATGAGACGCCGCCTACAGTCAAAGCGCTTAGGCAGGCTGCAAAGAGGAAGCAAAACCGAGCAACAGACAGAAGACGAGCGAGATGAAAGGCTTTCCAAGCGACGAGCGCAAGAAGCAGCTAGGCGGAAAAGGCGGTCAATGTCTTCGGTAGCAGAATCAACGACAGAAGCAGGAGGGGAAGGTACGAATTTGTCCGATAGTTTGGAACGTGCATCTACTAGAAGCACTACCAGTTCGTCGACTAAAGTAGTGAAAGGCGAAAGCCTGAGAAGTCTCACCTTGTCTAGCGTTCCTGCTAATCCCACACTTAAACTCGCGCCAAGGAACGCCACGCGACAGGAGCGATGGCGTACAAGCCAAACGCACACTTGTCGGAGAAAGTGTGTCAGATACAGCGCCTTTCTTCCAGACGTATGTAAACCATAGCTAAACATAGTACAGTCAAGCGTCATCATACTATAACAGCAAACATAACAGGAGCATCACCATGGATGAATATAGCAGAGCCGAGCATCACCACAAGCGGTACAATAGTAGTACCACGTACCAGGCTCAACGAAGCTAAGCCACAGCCAATTTTGTTTTGGGGCGTCGCCGCTCACTGGCGGAATCACTCAGGCAACAGGCACGCGAAATGTATCCAGCGCTGTGAAATCTGCGTCTCCTGCGCTGGAATTAGCTGTCCGAGCGTCTGAAAATATGCGGGGGGATGGGGGGGCGGTTCCCGCAGCACTGGCACACACGTTTCTTTGTTGTTTGTCCGGAGATATGGTCTGGCTATGCCGGCATGGAGGTTGGAGTTCGTGAAGGGTGGCTTTTCCTGGCCCCGGGCTGGCAAGGTGGGTCGGCGCCGTATGCGGCGATGGCTAGCCAGTCACCAAATCTTTATCTGTTGTAGGCCGCCATTGCACCCCCCACCGCTTAGGTGGTGGACGACGGCTGTTGCGGCGCGCGTCTTTCTCTCCCTCTTATTTTTCTTTTTTCTCTACTTTCTCTCTTCTGTCTGCACCAGGAAGCCAAGCTGCACAAGGCAGCGGAGGTGGCTCAGCTACAGAGCCCGTAGCAGCCAAAACAACAACATGCCGGCACGGCTGTATTGAGTTTTACCAAGTGTAGTGTGTTCGTTGTAAGAACATTGTGACTTGTGCGAAGTATGAACATGCCCCTTCCCTTTTTCTCTCTTTTTGGGGGGAGGGATGTTGCAGTCTTAACATGTGAATGCTGTGTGCTTCCTAGCTTGGCGCTGGTGCACTGGTCGTCGCACAGGACGGACCTGCAGCTTGTATATCATTGTTTGGTATAGTGTTGGACAGTGTGTATATCAGCATGTGTCCTGCTTTGAAGTTACAATAAACTTATCTTCAGTGTTCAGGAAGTTAATAGCTGTCACCAGTTATTAATTATGAGTTATTAACAAACCGCCACTAATGGTACGCACACTCCCAGACACTCTTGGAGTGAGTGTTGGTAGCTGTCGCGGTCTCAATGAAGATGCCCTCTACTTGGGTGGCAAGCTCAGCTCACTACTTTATAGTGACGGAACGGGGTGGTCATTTGGTGCCCAGCTTTTGCCCGTTCAAGCCAGAGTAAGGGTCAAAGTCAGAAGTAACAAACAAAAACAAAGTTTATACACAGCAAGACATGATACAGAAGAATTTAAAGAAAGAGAATGCTAAGCATGCAACTAAACAGGATCTCAATAAGCACAGAGGCTTTACAACAATGAGCAATACACGAGAGAGTCAAATAAAGAAAGAAATAAACAAACGCCCATGTAAGATGAATGTCACTCCCTCGCCTCTCTGTGGGCTTGCGGCAGTGGGTTGAGCCCGGGCGCCGCGCAGTATCACTTTCGAACTAGCCGCAATACTAGCTTAAAGACTGGGTTGCTGGCACGAGCGAAGCGAGTTCAATAGATATAGCGCGCCAAAGCCGGCATGCACATACACTTAACTTCGGCAGTGTAAGCGGCGTCTCTTCGTACCGCCGAGCTGCGCGTCTTCATAGGCGAGGCCGAAACTTCCGGAGAGGAAAAATCACCTTCCGGCCGGTTGAGTCACCATCTCTGCCGGGTGATGAGCAGGAGGGTGACGCCAATGCATGCAAGGTTATGCGCTCTCCTAGCGAGGAGAAGGAGACGCTTCTGCAAAATGCTAGAATTTTCTATGTAGACGTCGTGCTGGATTTCTTCCCGCCGCGCTGATGTAATAAAGATGTGAGTCGATTTTGTGACAATGGCCCGTTTTCTACTTCGCCAGTCTTACTAATTAAGCGAGATACCATCACTTGTCTACGTCAGTCATTTTCATAAGGTATGATCGCATATTTAGCATGCTTCATTCTTCAGCCTGGTCGCAGATTTAACTGAGTCGTCACCAAAACTTGCAACTGCTTGAGGGAAGTGTACATATTCCATAACATAAGACAGCAAGACTGCAGCTTTGGAACAAACACACTATAGGCGAGAGGAGATTGAGCGCATTTACCAATATCTGGCGTTGCTGTCACATGGCAGGTTGTGGCATTCCAATCAACGAAAACCGATTGATTCATCAGTATTTGCCTGTAACACGGTCTGGCAAACGTCACGAGTTGAACAATTCTGACTCACTCATAATAATATAATCAACTACAAATGACTGCTTCTAGACGTAGGCCTTAGCGTTAGGTGCTAAATATTTTCAAATAAAGTAAATGGTGGGATACATGCTAATTAATATTTTTTTAAACATTGATATTTTTCATCGCAATTAAAGCACCAATATTTTCTATCATGTGACGTTCATGAGCCTGTAATTGCACCGCAGATATCACCATGCATATTCATTGTTTCGGACAACATGCTTGGCCAGAACGAGCAAATATTTTGCCTTCGAAACAACTTATACCTATGTCTTTATATCTCGATAACGTCCTCGTCACTCTGCCGCCTCGCGATAGATAATACCGAGTTACGAACTTTTGCTCTCACCTGCTGTACATTCTATCGTGGTTGAGGAGGAAACGGCTGTGCTATCTCCATCCATGTCTGAATTCTTTCAGGTCATAGATTATAATGTATGTATAAATGAACATAAGTCGCTGAGAAGGAAATAACAATTTTTCAGTAATATTGTATTATAGTTGGATTGTGTTGCGCATGATCAGGCCACAACTTTTATTTTGCAACGTAAAAGTACAAAACCCCGAAACAAAAGGCAAGCGACTACAAATGACAAAGGAATCTGGCGTGTGGTCGCACACTCGGTCGTGGGCCAGCTTTCTTTATTGAACCAGGAGCATAAGACGACAAATGTAGTCTCTGGATGAATGAAACTCAGTCTGCTTTTTAGGGAAAGGTTTGTTTGACAGTAGGAATTGGCGCCGTTCTCTCCTTTTGACTTTATTTCTTCATTTTTAAGCCTACAGCTTTTTTTTATTCGTTCACTAATCTGGAGCAGCAAATAAAAAATTACTTCTCTTTCAACTGGCATAGCCAAATAAAAGGAGAATTTTGTTTGTGTTTCACTGACGTCACGATTTTTATCTCAGCTTGTTCAGAACATCTTTGCTCAAATTTTTTTATTGGCGTTAAGATTTATATCAGACTCATCATCATTAAAATAAGTATTAAGAATAAATGAACCCGACGAAGGCTTATTCTTCTATTCGCCTTCACTTGAGGCTGAGATGGGATGCCCTACTTAATATATTCATAGTTCGCGAAGCGCACCTAATGTGTGTTTCACTGTCCTCTCTTTTAAAATAAATACAGTCGGCTTCTGTTCCCGTCTTTATGCGTTCATCTGGCGATATTTTATCTATTTTCCTTTGCAGGAACGCAAGCTTCTCAACAAACCAGATTCAATTTAGAACACTGATCTGATTGAGTGTTTTTATTTGTTGTCATATATCGCGTGTATGCTTCAATTCTTGTGGCCAGCACTAAACATTAGGCGATAACATTTCTCCATGGGTTATAGTTGCCCCTTTTTGAACAGAACATTTTTTTTTTATACCTTCAAGACACCTTAGGTACAACACAAAATGCACCCTTCTATATATATATATATATCTTGTGATTTTGCTCACAAAATACAGTACCGGCTTGTGATAGTAACCTTGTTTTGACCTATATCAGTTCCCACGAATTCTCATCAGCCAATTCTACGTCTCTAACGACTGCACTCTTTGACCATATCGATCACAATGCAGTTGCCAGTTCTTGTCCCTCTCTCGGCTGCGCAGGCATCCTTACAAAAATATTTACAGAATGAAAGAGAACGCCACGCATTCCTTCTTCTTGGTTGTTAGTGGAATATTCTCTTTCCTCGTATACCCAGCGTACCTCCTTCGGCTACCTTATATAAGGCTCCCTCAGAGGACAGGAGCACCTAATCGCATCACCGGACAAACAGGAGGGCTCGGACGTCTTACCTGCTTCCCTTCCACAAGCCAAAGAGATACCCGATGTAGACAGGACCCTCAGGGGAATGTGCTATTGGACACAAGGTATGTCATGCCATTGATTGGACAACAACGGGTTTCCGTCTCCTAAGGAAACTGGTCGAAAAACCTATAACAGCCTATATTGAGCAGGATATCGGAAAGCAGCGAGATAGATTGTATCAGCACCAGTACCGTGATGTGTTTTTGTGTATGACACGCGAGCACGAATGGCATGTCCTCCTAATAAGGCCCAAGTTAAGGAACTAACTAAGAAAAGTGTACTCAAAGTTGTAGCGAGCTTTGATTTTGGGCGCTGCCCAATCGGTAGGGTGAGTCCTACCCATCGTTTTATGTAGTGAAAGGTTTCATGTAATTTTCTTTACGTCCAATCTTTTCCGGTCACTAATATCAGCTACTAATTTGTGATTTATTTCAATATTTATACATATTCGGTGCCCCCCCCCCCCCACCCCCCATCTCTTTTCCTAAAAATTCAACTTTCTCCAAGAACGAAATGAATCATGTGTAAAAGGTTGCTCCGCAGTCATTTCTTTTCTACAATGCAACTAAAAGGTAGCCGGATATATAGGTCGATGTATGCTTAAGAATTGCCGCCTGGATTGATTTACCTTTAACAGTTGGATGTTTACTAGCATGAAATCCTTTAAATCTTGCCTCCGCGAATGTAAGCCAAGAAAGCGCACTCATTGGCAGTATTGACCGCTTTTTGGCGTATTCACAATTCTCTTATTTGAACTTGCAGAAATAAAATAAAAATCTAAAGATTTAAGCATGCTTGAACTTTGCTATATGAACGAAAGATATATTAAGCACGGTTGCACATGGTTTGAAAGTTTTATTTAGGGGAACGTTTAAGGTTCACCTACAGAGTAGACGCGATAACTCCAATAACTCCACTTTTTTTCCCGCGAAATTAAAAAAAAATTGAAATTACTTTTTGGACCAAGAAAGATCTAGCATATTTTTCAGTTTTGGGTGGACACCTGCACTTAACTATCGCGAGATCCCACCGCCTGTATTCTCCGATTTTGTTTTATTATGTGCGAACGTTAAATGGCGAACAACATCAACAGGGTGGCAAACTTCAGCCTGGCGTCTGCGATTTACAGCTCACCGATTTACACCTGCAACCAATTCTTACGCAGCAGGGCCAAAACCGAGTAGCGCCTGTGCTTATATCAGGCGAGCGGCGAGCCATGTGGTTAGGCTTCTCCGTGGTGCGAAGTGGTGGTGGTGGAAACGTTTATTGGTTAATTGGAGTTTGGGAGCCACAGAGTGGACTGATGGACGTCTCGCCTATTAAAAAGCTGTAGCTTTGGCGCTCCGTGTCTAGCGTTTTGGCCAAACAAAACACGATAGCCAAAAGGCCTCGAAAGAAGTGCTCTAAATGTGCTTTTTATTAACAGAACAAATTGATCTTAAGTTTACAGATAAAGATGATATTTAAGTGTTGTTCCTTTTGAAGACGAGTAGCAAATTGTTATTCATGATTTAGTGTTACTTGCACTTCGATTGTTTATTTTTTTCGCTTTTTATATTCGAGGGATGTGTTGTAAAGAGTCAGAATAAGCTATAGTGGACACTTACCCTAACAAAAATCTAGAATGCAAAGTCCAGCAAGTTGTTTTTTTTTCTTGGAAGTATGCAGGAATCGGCGGGTGGTTGCATTCAATTAAATTCAATTGTTTATTTCTATCAAATGGCTTAGTAGTGTCGCGCAATTAGTATAATTCCGTATATACATTTTTGTTGTCATCTCAAGGACCAACAGCTCCTTGAGCAGATATTTTGATGCTAAATTATTGTTTTTCTATTCACAAAAGCACTGAGCCCTGTGTGTCACCTGCGGTCACATTTGGCCCATTATTCATTCCTCATATATATGAAGAACTGTTTTACATAATATGTACCCTTGAAGATCTGTTTTGTTGCAATACCGCGCGCCTGATCATGTATTCTGAGGTTCGTTTCTAATATCATTGTCCTAGCGAAGTTTCCGGTATTTTGCAACGCCTTTGGATTAACCCCAAATATTTTGTTTCCACCTCATCACGCAGGATATCACACGACTTCTTTTGGAAAAGTTCTCTCACAGACACCACTGAGAACACCATCAAAGCCTTGCAAGTAACTTAGTGAATCGACGATTTTTCGAGAGAAAGATGGCGGTGAGGACATGTACAAATAACCTAAATGAAAGCAAACAACACTGAGAAATACAAGATGCAACCTATGGTCTGACTAATATCGTTTTTTCTAGCTTTCATGCTTCTCACGCTGTTTCTCACTAATCTTCTTCTGAGGATAGATGGAAGTGTGTTATTTCGAAATAATACAATGAGCCGCTCCAAGCTGCTACAGGAGAGCTCAACGACACATTTTAGACTTCCTCCTGCGCTACAGTCACATATAGTGGCTGTTGCTTTCAGAGTTAGCCACCTAATCAGTGTAATCGCTTGTGTTAATGCACGATTGCCATTGCTAATTTTATATAGTCCTTATATAGTGCTATGAAGCGCTTTGTGTATGTGCTGATATCAGAATTATGTAGAACACTAGGACGCATCTCGTAATCAATAGCGCCAGAAAGGCATGAAATGCGCTGAAACACTTTGTTGTGGTCGTTTTGCTTCATCCGAATTAGGTCTCTTTTTTGTATTTTACACTAGTATGCACTGGGAAAGTTATTACCCTTCTGTAATTGATCATCGCACGCCTTCTGGCAATGGCCTTATTTATAAGGCAGAGCTAAGAAAATGTGTGATTGTCTCTTCACTCAGTAAACCTGCTGGCCTTCCTAAAAAACGCATTTGGTTATAAAGCTGTCACTCGGCGTTCCCATACCCTTAGTCATCTAAGTATTTCCGCATTGTTAGAACTGACGGAAGTGAAATATGGTGTGATGAAGTGGTTCTTCATGATTGCTATAAACGAGTCGATGCATTTAAGAAAGACATTGAGCTTTGCATTTTTACTGACGATATGTAATCAAATATATAATAACGCAAAAAAAAGAGTTAACAAAAGGATTTTTTCAAACATTTGGCGCTGGCGTTCTCGTAGTTGGCGAAAAGAATGCAGTGTGCTACTTCTAAGGCAAAGCTGGTAACTGACAACGACCGGCTGGCTTGTCAGTGGCCTTTTAGATGTCATGACGCCTCGTGACAGGCAGAATTTCAAGAGCTGTTAACGTTGCTACCTGTTTTCAGATGAATGGTTGAGTTGAGGGTCATACCTGGAACCCTTGCCTAGTCAGACAAGCTCTCCTCATGTGCCACACAAACATGTTTGTGCAGCTAGGTTAAAACAGGGGTATACATCTATATCAAAGTCGGGAGCATTTCCAGATAATGTTAAGCTGATGACACTAACATATTCACAACTGCTAAAAATGAAACTGTGCTAGGCAGAATGGCTCACGAAGCTTTAGCGAAACTTTCTTCTAGGTTTCATGCTAATAACTTAACATAAAATGTATCTAAAAGCAATTACATATTATTTTGTGCAAACACCACGTGTCTGTCTACAACGTGCAAACTTTTTTTCGAATATTGGCTGCCTGGAAATAGGGTAATGACAAACGTATTTTAGAATTACCATCGACAACCAATTATCATGGCTCTCACGTGTGTAGCAGATATGCTCAAATATATTTAGAAATTTATCAGTACTTTACGAATTACGGCATAAGTTTTCCTAAAAAACATAATTGTTATTATAAAATTTATTCGTTCGATCAAATATTCTTTCACTCACTACTCAAAAAACACTGCAAAATCGTTGCAATCAAACCTCGCCGTGGTAACTCAACGGTTACTGCGCTTGACTGCTGAACTCAATGACACGGCATAGAATCCCGGCCTTGGCGGCCACTTTTCGATGGAGGCGAAGAGCAAGGCGCGCGTGCACTGTATGTTATAAGCGCACTATAAAAATTCCAAGACGTTCAAAATTTCCAGTGCCCTTCATTACGCCGTTCCTCGAAGCGAGGGTCGTTTCATGATGGTAAACATAAGAAACAAACCCAACGATGCCAAGCCCGTTGCAATCACCGTGAAGCCCGCCTAGACGAGCAATTTGCCTATCCGGCGAAGTAATAAGGAGCGTTTTTTTCATAAAAGTACACTCTTTTCTTCATGAAAAGTGGTGAAATAGAATTGTCGCCTTCCCAGCATAAATAAATAACGACCTTACCCCTTCCTATCCAAGATATATTGCTGCTAAACAAGAGGTACTTAAAGAGCTGTCGATATGCATTGCGAGTGCTTAAAGTTAGCATAACTGGATGGTGCAATCCGTGTTTTGTATGCGCTTCGATTGAACCTTTTGTAGCCTGCAGAAATAACAATACCACTTTGTGCTAAGATATACCTGCGATCAACACATGAGTGATGTACCGAGAGTTCAAGTGTGCAACACTCCCTCGAATTTGAAGGTCGTGAAACGAAAGTCCCCATTGTACTTTTTTATTCTTCTCGTAAGAACCAAATATTTCATAATAGAAGGGGCTTAATATTTATCGTAACCCCAACTTGAGGGCTAGAGAAAATGATCATTGCTACCAGTGCCTCATTAATGCGCTTTCTGGCTGAGCGTCATGTTTGTGAAATTGCAGTACATTTGGACAGCTGCAGAGACGCATCGGATTGAGTTACCGAAGTCTAGCCCGGCCCGATGGCTGGGACACTACGAAAGAGGTAATAGCCTCATTATTGGTGGCCATTTCTCTGTGCAAATTGCAGAGGAAGGAACCGCAGTTTGTGATCAAGACTCATGGGTGCACAGATCTCGAAGCGCTTAATGTAAAGGCTGGACTTTATAGGGCAATGAATAGCAATGAAGCAGCACGGTATGCATACGAGGGCATCGCGACTGGAGATGTTTGAGCTTTGGACAATTTAGATAATTGTGAAAAAGGCAAAACACAAAACATATTTATGGAGCAAAGCTTGGCTGCCAGCGTCAAAATTCTACAGGAGCTCATTTACATGCGTGTACCGGTATGATCAGTTGAAAGGTCGCACTCATTTAGAAGTGTTTGGTAAAGCTATATATACGACAATAAGGAAACAATGTAACGGAGCGTGAATGAACATTTGCAACGGCAGCTGCAGTCGGTAGCACTATCGTTATCTTGAACTATGGTTATCTTGATAAACTAAGCACCAGACTTCTAATGGCGATAGAGAGCTTATACCAAATTCTCACCTCGCTATATCTACGCATCCAAGTTAGTACAGATCGCCATACTGCGCTGTCATTTAAACAGTTGCAATAGCTACGGTCAGCTGATCTTCCTTGTTTTGCTCGTTTTATTTTCTTTGTACCCATGCTCATTTATTACAACAAAAATTGTGACCGGTGTGAATGGTTGTAGAGAGTTCCGGACGAACGCGTCCCCGCTGGCTAGTTTAAGTGAAAGCGGCCTTGATTAAGGTTTTCTAGAATACCGCATGATTATAGAGCACTCTAAAATGCAAGATAAAACGTCGCAAATACTTGAAAATGCTTTTGTTATACGTCAATAAACCAAGATCTTCAGAATGCGTGGTGCCACGCCCAACAGCAAGTGGCTCCTCCGATGTCTAGAATATATACGTTTTGCTAATACTTCAACATTTCACGAATAACCAGTACAGAGTTTTGCTCAGTCGGCTATCATCGATGCATTAAGTGCATACCATACTCTGTCCATGACAGTCATAAAAGTCGGCAAGGGGTATCGCGTGTTGATTACCCAAATTCGTAGTGGAAAGCTTGAAGCCGTAATAAAACTGCCTATGTATAAGGCGTCCTTACAATTGCAATTCTTGTTGTGGTGCCGTGATCTCCAAACGGAGAAAAAAAGAACTTAAAAGAAGTCAATGTCTTTGCTTTTCGTTCGTTATACGTTGCCTAGGAGTATATTTTCACTTCAAGGCCTTTATTACCAGTAAAACTAGTTTTCAAATTTTAAAGCGAAATAAATAAGAAATGTAACTTATAAAGTATTCCACAATTCAAATGCAGCTATTAGAACAGGCCCAACTATTGCGACACCGATCTCATCTGTTATGTACACTTTCGGAATGCATTTGTATAATTATTACAGTATAAATTGTACAGTATTTGCCCAATAATATTTTTTTATTCAAATGTGTATTTTCCATCTCGGTGAGAGGTGTTCAGTCTGTAAGAAGTTTGAAAGATTAAGTAATACCAGATATTTCTGGAGCTGTTATTTATGGCGCTATGTTTTTCTACTTTGTTATCCTACCATGCATCACATCATCGCTTTCAGGTCCGGTTGAGGCGCGTGCTTGAAATGCGTTATTTGCCATGCCTTTCCTTTTCTTAAGAGCAAACGTAGTTTTGCATTTGTTTACATTTGTTTACATTAGAGATGCGAGGCATCTGAAGGCTGCAGTGCTGCAAGCATGATCCCTGGAAGGAATATGCAGGTACAGTAACTCGGCTTCTGTGCATTAAAATTCGCAGGTATTTGCTGTAGCAATTAGAGCGTAGATTAATTGACAGGAAATTCTGTTTAAGCTTAGCCACTTTTGAGTTTCTTTTCTCACTGCACGATAGAGGGACGAAAATCATCATTCTTCCCTTTCAGTTTGATCTGCGCCTTCATGACTTTACATTGTTTACGTCGTAAATAAAGATGACTGCTGGGAGAACTTAAATATTTTCTTATTTGCGAAAACATGAGCATGTTCTGCATATCGATTGAGGCATGACACAAAAGTTCTTTTTAAGGCGGAAGCGTCTAACTGCTTATATTGTTGTCCGCAATTCTATCACGCACTTCCGTGACACTTCCGTAATGCTACAGCTGTAAATCATCCTGACTTGCCACGCCGGGCACGTGAGAAAGGTACCTTAGTTCTGCTTGTCTAGTGTCATGCAACGCTATTGCCACATAAACCGCCACCGCTGTTTACCTTTAATGCAGTCAGTGAAGAACTTTAGTTCGCGGTAGATAGTGGCCAATAATAATAGTGGTGGTCAGTGACAATGATCATGATAATGACAGAGATGACTGTGACTATAACATCATCAGATGGTGATGTCATCGAGCCCGACATTATGACCGGATGTGACGTAATCATTACGGCACATCCTGTCATGCCTAATAAACAGAACTGACGTCATTATTACGTCACATTCGGTCATGATGTCACCAACGGTGATTGCGTCACCAGGCGATTCTCGCATATGCGTTTGACTCTGGAGAGGGGAGGCTCGGGGAGGAGCGCGCGAGTGTGTCGATGGCAAGCTTCGTTGCCTCGACTGGTAACCCGGTATCCAGATCACACTGATCATTTCGGCCGGTTAGCCAGGAAGAACCTGTCTAACCAAGAGGCAGCAACCTAACACTAACTACAAACAAATCACGTTCTTTCGCCATCGCTCATAAACCTCTGGCACCCCTTCTTCATTCCCCTGACGATCCCCATTGTGTGAGTGGGCAACGCTCTACTACATGGTTTACCACATTCCTTTGTGCACTTCCTCACCCTTGCATAGAAGATTGGGAAGCCACCCTGCAGGACCCCTGCCCGGAGCGGCAGCAATGGCTGGCTCGCGGAGCTATTATTCGAGCTTCGGCCAACGGGATCCTGGTCTGAGGGTCTCCTTCGCTTACTGAATAAAATTAAGATATTTTGTCCTCCTCCTCCTTCACGTATATGAAAGCTTATCCGGCTTGGCGTCTGATCCAGATGTCCTTTTGGCGACCTTACAATTCGCGCTTTCTCGAACGCCGCACCACCCAGCATACTGAATCATACTCAGTACAGTAGGCATCAGGACGGTCTCGAATTGGTTTAAAGAAAAGAAAATGCTCAGCATCTGTCACATTTCTCTGGGGACATCTGTGTGTTCTTTGGCTTCTCGTATGGAGCATCAAAACCGAACTAAGCCTGGAACTACGGCCATCAATAAAACCATGCTCGACTAGTGTAAATATTGCCATATAGGAGAAGATGCCAAAAACGACTGAGAATGCAAGCGCGACGGTGGATCCCGAGCCATAGCCGCGGAAACTAACAGCCGCACCCTAGAGAGCGGAGCTTGCAACCAGTCAAAAAGATTCAAAGCCCTCATTACCACGTCAATTGACGCCCAAAACGCGTGATTCTTACAGTGATGTTCACATTGGCATTGCCGCACTACCGCCGAAAATGCCGCACCAGATGAGCAGCCCGATGACGAAGCTGATAGCGCCTACCTTACCACACTTCTGCCGGAAATACTGAAAGAGACGAGCAACCCAGACGACGTTGTTAGCGCTGACCTCGCAGTTTCTATTGACGGACTCGAGTACGCGCTCTGGTTGATACAGGGGAGGATTTTTCAATTAGCCAGAAACTGGCTGACGTGCTGCGCAAAGTAAAAACCGAATGGACTGGGCCAGTAATAAGTGTAGGCGGTCACCTACAGGTACCGACTGCGAAGTGCACTGCCCAGATAGGAACAGGAAACGTAGTGTTCGTTGGCAGCTTCGTTATTCTTCCTGACTGTTGCAAAGGCCTGAATCGGCATGAACTTTAGGCACCTTCATGGGGCTGTTATCAGCATTCGATCGGGATGGCTTCGTTGCCTTTATCAAAAATGTTGAACACTTATGTTATGCGGAAGTGCCACTGAGGTTTTTACGCTTCGCCATTGAGATGGTGACTTTACGTCATCGATCATGGTCTCTTGTAGAAGTGAAATGCGACGTGACGCATACCGGCGATGGCGTCGCCGAACAGGCAGTCACCTTGATACTCAGCCGAGGTGTTTCTATTGATCGAGGGCTATATTCAACCTGGCCAATGGGCAAAACGAAGTACTGCTGACAAACTTTAGCGATGAGCGTCTGCGAACCCCGAAAGCACAACAGTGGCCTTTATAACTGACAGAGGAACTGCGCTTATGGCCAAACTTTTGGAGACCATTATTTTTCGGCTCAGCGGTACCGGTCAACTTAAAGCGACGGCTTATCACTTAAATCAAATAGAGTGTACGTAAAGCCTAAGTCAGACAATCGCAGATATCGTTTGCTTGTACGTCGACGTAGAACTTAAGAACTGGAACGAAATTCATGCCTACGTAACATTAGCCCTCAATACGGCACGACAAGACACCACTCGCAAGACACCATTCAACCTCTTTCATGGGCGACCAATGACAACTCTACTGGATGCAATGCTGGTCCCGAATACTAACGTTGACGCCGATGATGTCGACCAGGACGCTGACAAATTCGCTCAGCGCGCCTAAGAAGCTCGACAACTAGTGCGTGATCGGATCAGAAAACAGCAGAAGTGTGATGCACGACGCTACAATCTTCACCGCAGACAAATAATGTACGAACCTGGTACGTCATCAATGTTGTACGTACGAAGCCGCACCATTCTTACTGATCTTGACCTCCTATATCCATTCGTTGTCAACGGGACGATGCGTCCTGAGGAGGGGGAAAATGCCCCATAGAAGACGCCAAAGACGATGAATGAGACTACGAGCGTGAGGCTGAAGAGAAGGAAGCTTCTAACGCAGGACTCTGTCCGGTTAACTATTAAACCGTTTTATTTTTAAGCATTCTTTGAGGTCCTATCGAGGAGTGACGATTTTATACGAACCGCCCACCAGGTCTGTTCTTTACGCGCTTGTATTTGATGCGCTGCGCTTCTAAAAGGGACTTGGTGTGTATTATACAGAAATAAAAAAGTGTCGACGAATGGCGGTGATTTGGTTCAATCACACGACGACGCACTCTGGTATTGATGCATCCGATCTCTTCGATTGTTGAATTCAAAATCCCATCGGGCTCGCCGTCAAATACCATTGTTTTCATCAACTTGCAGCTGTCGGGGATTGACGCCGACTCATCGCTACCTCACTGTCCTTTAAAAGTGCGAAAAGTGGCCGCACAGTCCTATTCTGCGCTGCAGCTATGATCTCAATGCCCCTATTTGTCCGGTATTTGTCTCAACACGTACAAGCCCTCAAACCATAGTAACGAATCAAAATCGGAATGAAGCGCGTTGTGCTAGGGGACATGTTTCACACTGGCCGAATTTAGATAAATTGTTCGGCATTCACTTAATCAAGAAAAATATTTATACTGCATATACACTTTGTTATGTTTAGATCCATTAGGCTAATTTTAGTCGAACCCTAGGCGCAAGTGACAAAATATATTTCTGCGTTGTGGCTACAGCTATTGAACTGCACGACATACATAGAATATTTGGTGATCTATACTTGTAATATTGCCTCCCGTGGATGTGTCTGGGTGCACGGAAAACAGATTGGGATTTTTATTAAGGGCCAACATGGATTGGCTGGTAATGCTCGTGTAATTATTGGCATCAAGATCTCAGTAGTTTTATATGTTTACCTATATACGCTGGTACGATCAGGCAGGCGGTGACAGCCCTAGTCTCTGCCACAGTGTTTACAAAGCGTTCTTTTTTATTCATCTTCTCAGGTTATTAACTATTTTTTTCATGTTTCCTGCAACATAACTGCCCTGCTATGACTTGCAAGGATAAATTTATCAACGTACTCCAGGTGTTCGCAAAACACAATCTTTTGCTTAAAATACCTTGAAATCCATGGAAGAAAAAGAAACGACTTCCCTTGAAACACGCTAAACAGCAGTCGTTCTGAGCGCAAAAACGTGGAAGACAAAACTGTTTTCAAATACGATTTCTTGTACAATAAACCCTTTAGAATGGTGCTCTTGACTCTGTGCAGGGTGAACACTTGTATAACGTTTGTGATGTGACTTGTAATATATATAAATTTATCTAATTATTTACTTTATATTATATTTTAATTTATTACTGACCTTTACGAACTTATGCTGCACATTACACATTTGGCATACGCTGTATTACTGTGATATCTATGTATCCATTACCGTATGATCTAAAAATGCATCAGCTTGGCGCTTGTTATGTCCATTAGATGTAATTAGTGTGCTTGTATTTCTTTCTCCGTATATAACCTGTTATCTCGAAAATTCTAATTGGTGAGCGGGAAAAATCATAAATGAATATGGAAACGAAATTCTGAACTTACTATGATGTCTGGGTTTCGGAAGCACTTCAACTTTACAATCCGCCCCAACTCTTGAGGTTTCAGCAGAACTGCGCCCTCTCAAGATATTTGTCCTACCTGTCTCACGCTGTGGACCAAGTCTAGAGGGCCGCGCGTTTTCGTTTCGAAGCATTGTGCCACAGCAGATCTCTCACTGAGTGCGGAATGATTATCGACAAAGCCGGAAGGCGTGCCCTACTTCATTTGCATAATGAGCGAGCTACGGTTTTCAAGAGAGTCCCACAAGCGAGCTCATTCCTGGGCAGCGAAGCCGTACCAGTGGGTGTGAGCACGTGTTCTTGCCAGGTGATGGTTAAGGTCGTAAATGACGTCCTTTAGCACGCAACTCCGTACTTGAAAGAAAATATTTCTTCTTTCAAAATCCGGGCGAGATTTGTACTTGGAGCGCTTTGAATACTAAGCGTGTCTCTAGGCCTGCAAAAGATAAGCATAGTTGGATATATCATCTAACATCAAAATACTCGCTTTTTCCGGGAAACATAACTGTACTCTCTTTTATTATTCTGAAAGTAATGATGAGTGTGGTGCTTTACGGGGAAAATAAGGCTGGCGGTAGCTAGTTTTTAGATGTATCTTCTTGCAATGCTTTTGATCAAATATAATTTAGTACCTGGGAACACGGTATTTTTGAGTATTGGAATTCACCTCATCTGTAGCCGTTAGCGCCAAGACCAGATGAGCTGCTATACTTGTATGTCAATCCATACTCTTTGAGTGCAGGTTATCAAAACTAATTTTTGAAGTTATCAATGAAATGAGTAACAAAACAAATTGGCCATCAGCTCTCATGTTTTGAGTCCCAGTGAAAATTAGAGCTGATCTCTTTGGCCATACGCATCCGGAGATTTAAAAATTTTGAGAGGCTAGTTACTCGTCCCTGGAGTTTTTCGTCCCATTAACATGACCTACCTAAAGCAGATTACTCACCCTTAGTGCCGAGAACAAATATGTATCAATCGCTTTTTGTTGTCTACGTCTAGAAATCTTAGATGATATTAATCATGGTAAATCACTAGAACCGGATGGACTTCCTATTCAATTCACTAATACTCTAAAGAAAATAACAAGAACCTTTTTGAAACAGTTCGCCACGAAGGTTATGATGAAAACCTTCTTTTACCATTATTCATGGTTGGTTGGTTTGTGGGGTTTAACGTCCCAAAGCAACTCAGGCTATGAGAGACGCCGTAGTGGAGGACTCCGGAAATTTCGACCACCTGGGGTTCTTTAACGTGCACTGACATCGCACAGCACACGGACGCCTTGCTTTTCGCCTCCATCGAAAAGCTGCCGCCGAGGCCGGGATTCGATCCCGCGTCCTTGGGAACAGTAGTCGAGCGCCGTAACCACTGCGCCACCCCGGCGGGGTCCATTATTCATATCCTCCCATATAGTACTCATAGCTGAAAACAATTGTCTATCCAAGCGGCGGTAATTGAGATTATATTGTTACGTGGTGGCATGACAAGCGATGAAACACGGCGACACAACAAAAACTTGTGACTTGTGAACGACTTGATGACATGACGATGAAATATGCTTTAATGGCCAGCGGGCCTGGCGCGAGCGCTGCAGCCCGCGCCAATGCCCGCTTCGTCATCTTCGTAGCAATATTGTCGGCTTTATTGCCAATAGTTGGCCGCAAAGATTTTATGAAGCCTTCACACTGTGCGTGATGCAAGAGGTTGCGGGTACTTTCGGTACCAATAGGTGCAGTATTATTACAAATATGCTGAAGGCGCGAACTGTGTTGGAGCCACGTTATGATGCATGAAACTTTGTTTCAATGTTTCTAGTAAAATGAAAAACTTTTTTATCGTAATCTCATAATATTCATATTTTCCTTTAGCCCATGTCGTAATTGGAAAATGTATTCACAGTAAAGGAGAGTGGATTTCAGCGGTCGCACATCGTGTCTTATTATGAACAAAATATTCGTAACCGATATCGGGCCGAGCAGAGAAGCGCCAATGGTTTATTGCATTCATGCTAGTGTTCTCCTTACGTAACGTCGAAAATAATTTTATAAAAGATTTTAGACTGCATAGAGAAATATTTCTTGCATGGACGTACGCTAAAGGGTGCCGTGATCCAATCAAGCTACCAAGAAACATCGGGAGTTGTTTTTATTTTAACATGCCTCGTCCTCCAAGTGCCTAGCCAACAGCAGCGCATAGGAAAGCATAAGTACTTATTAGTCAGTCTTAAATTTTGCTGTGATATAATTATCACTATAAAGTTAGAGAAGCATGCCTGCAGAATTAAGCTCGACCTGAAGTGTTTGGGGCCTTAACCTCTCATGGTCTTGAACCTCCGCATTTTACTGTTTTTCTTGGTCGGCCGTCTGTCCTACGGGATGCTGTTGCCGCTATGTCCGCGTCTAGCTGTGAAACATTTGCCTAAAGTGTTTTCAGCGTTCGTGTGGGTTCGTTCGTCTTCGGAACGGAGAATTAGGAGCAACCTGGAGCAGACGCGCTGGATAGCATGGTCTACGCAATTTGTTTTTATGGCGGTTAAGACGATTATATTTTATAGACCCTAAACTATTTTAACGTACTGTTAGTAAGCTGAGAAAAAGGTCACTTTGGCCAAATTCGTAGTCAAAACACATTCAGCGAACACGTTGTGTGTATTTGAAAGAAGTTTTACAATTCCCTTTTTATGCTGACGCACATTTCTTTCTCACTGTGTAAGTCGAATGACATGAAAAAAAAAATTATAACAAACCTTTGTAGCGAAAGGTAGTGTATAAGGTCTACTAAAAGGGGAAGAAAATGGACATTTATTCTCCGGATAAAACATTCTTTTTTCAGCTACACAGCTGAAGTTTGAAGCTGAAACATATTCTTAATGTTTTGTGGCACATTACTATTGGTAAGCTAAATAAAGGTAAGCAAAGTACGTTTTTTGCGTAAGCAAACCGTTCCTCTATTCTTGTTTAGTGAAGTGAGAACTTCACCTAGTATCCACTAATTCGCTCATATTCAAGACATAATAATAGCATCACGTTTTGTCAGTCATTGTGATTTCAGGAGGCCAATTTCACTTCAGAACAGGGTTTCAGTGTGGAAGACAAGGAAACATTCTCTGAAAAAACTCTTTCAGCCCTTACATTTTTTGTTATCTCTAGTAAAATATGTTTATGCTCGTTTTTTGCTCTCAAGTTCACGTCCCCAATGCAAGCAGGATATTTGCATATAGGGCCAACACTGCTGGCCGTACAGTCGTCTTCATTGTCTCGTGGAAATTTACTGATTGAAGCACAGTGGATACATGCAATCCTCTAATCGACATGCTAAAAGGCAATTTTTTATAATGGTCATGTTTTATTTTTCAAACCAGAAAAATATAGTTATTGAAAGTTCTGAGTGCTCCGAAGTATTATGACTTGATTACAATATGCTGAAAGGGGACAGCTCTCGGCATTGTGAATATGAACCGTTAGTATCAGAAATAGTTGCTGAGACAAATTAAATTTGTGATTACCGAAAAGCATTTTATCTCGAATAAACCAGGGCAGAAAATATACTTTAAGAATGTGCTGGCCTGCTGCAAAGCGATTACTATTTTTTCAGCCACATGCATGATGAGTGATGCAGAAGCGCCGTGACGAGCGAAGCAGAAGAATTGTTGGTGCAGAAGCACCAAATATTGATCTTAGCCTCTGAACCCTGTGCCTTTCGATTTTACTACTGCGCAGGTATTATACTTCCTAATTTCTCCAGTATTCGAAGGCAGACAGTAATAAAAATTACATGCCACTTTTGGAAGGCTACAAGAGAGATAATCACTGTGATAATCGGTGCATAACGTATAAGAGGCGGAACGTGCGTAGCCAAACGTAAGTGTCTTCCCTGTCGTGTCCTGAGCCTCTTTTTAATGGTTCCATCTCTCGTGGAAGCCTACACTACAGAAGGCTTTCAAATGCTTGCATCGCTTTCCTATATCACGCATTATAGACCCTTTTGACGAAGCAAACATGAAACCGAGCACATTTTAGTATTGGGCAGACATGAAGCACATGCACTTAACATTCACATGTCTGCTGAGATGTTCAAAAGAAAACAGTTTGAGAAATATATGTGCTCTCTTGTTAGTTATCTTGACCGAAAGCTTTCCTATAAAGTCTACAAGAAATTTTTCGTCATTTATGCGAACGAATATCTCGTGTCTAAGCAGGACAGTTTAAACAGCGCGTCGCTTGTGCAGCATAGGCAGAATGTTCCCAAACATGATTCAGTGCCGTAGGAGCGTTAAGGGCACCATTCTGCTGAAAACTACAACGTCGCCTCGGTGGCGACCTTCTCATATGAGACAAACTCATGTAATATTTGGAAGTCTGAAATTGAAGAAATCACAAAGTTACTTCCAAAGCGGAATAATATTCAATTAAAATCACAAGCAGCCTAAATATAGCAAGTGATAGATGCTACGTACCTGGATATTCACATGTTTTAATAAAAAGTCTCACCCAATATTTTTGCTTTTGCCGGCTAGGTACGTTACCATTCTAGCTAAGAAAAAGCAAGGTAACTTTGATGAGCTAAGAGTGTGGAAAGGGGGTGATCATTGCTTAAGTATGGCTGTTAATTTAGTAATGCTAGGAAAGTACAACGACTGTGAAGAGAAAGTACCAGTGATTACATTTGACGACTGGCCAGCGATGCTTACAAGAGCAAAAAAAAAACAGCATTGTAAAAAAGAAATGAATGCTAGAGGGCAAATATCTACTTATTTTATCTGTTTATTTTGATTGCCGGCGGTAACCTACATATGAACCGCCCTTACCAGGTAAATCTTAATAAATTTCCTATAACACATAAACATATTCCATTTCCAGATCTTAAGCAGGTGCTTTGAAATTCCTCTCATTTGATCGAAGCGTAATATACCAAGAAAGTGAACAGTAAACGGTAGAGATATATTTCCGAAAAAGACGAGCGGATGCTGTTGTTAAAATATTACCAAGCGTCACTTAAAGACGACCATTGAGGACCGTCCGTTCAGCACTGTTGAGGTTGATGTTGCACACGTTGCATAATTGGCGCAGTGAGTACCTTACACATTTAAACCGTAATGGGGTAGGCATAAGCTGAACAAGCACTCAAGGAACTATTAAAGACGTTAGCCACGAAGTAGTTGTGGGTAATAATAAGCGCTTTCATAAAATTTTTATATTTCGCCTTTTTTAAACCTTCCTTCTGGAGACTTTTCTCTACGTCAGGTGGTCCTTTTAAGTATAAAAATCAAGAACAATAATACCGACAATCATATTGATCCTTGGAACGCCGCCTTGCTGAAAATAGCTTCCGATCTGCACTCTGATCTGGGAGGAAATTTTCTTTTCTCTCATTGACGTCTTCAATGCTGAAAGCTTTAAAAGCGGGTTTCCACTTGATGCTACTCATGAGCGGATAGTTGCGTAAAAATGTGTACAAACGTACAACAAAATAATAATTTCATCACCAGAGTGCACATGACTCTTTTTCAGGGTAGGTATTTTGTAAGACAGAAGGATGGTCAGCTTAAAGGCAACCAGTCTACAGATGTCGCTTGCTGTCTTACAAAGGCTGGCGTACTGAATAGAAAACCTTGCAGATAATGTATCACTAATGTGTCTATTATGTTTGGGCGAAGGTAATGCCATTTTCTAGTAGCTTCTTTCGTGAGAGGAGGCGTCTTTTTAAATATTGGGCGTTAGTCTGTACACTATACCTGGCACAAATTGCTTCATAATCCTATGGCCAACACAGCGCCCTATAAAAGGTCTATTTTGTTCTTTGTCCACTAAGACTAAAAGACCTTTTAAATAAAATAAGTGCACAAGTGATGCTTGTGCATCTGGCAGGTAATTTTGCATTCTTTTAGATGTTTTCTTTAACAAGCTGCATCTGTTCTGTGCTCTGTATACCCCTGAATAGCAATATAATTGGTGTCCGACGGATGCTGATCAGAACGGCCTCTTCTGGAGGTTTCGGGGACAATTCCCCAGCGGACGCGGGGTGAGCACAGCATAAATACTTCTGCGACTGACACCCCAATTCTCACACTCTACTGAGTACCCTAATGGTATGCAGCAGATGTGCGCTCGACGTGCGCTCGACTCGCACATCAGGCAGAATGAACTACTGCCATGTGTTCTCATATTTTTTTTCTTTGCAGTGCACAGTGTCCGCAATACTTCTGACACTCTTTCCTAATTCTGTGACCCGTTCTAGGAACGTTCTCGCCTCTCATGTTGATTTAGGAGCGGCGCACTGTTTCACAGCACTGCTGATCTTTGCTTTTATTTATTTATGTAGCATTTACGTAGCATTGAATTTATTTTGTGCTCCAGGTATTTGTTGCAGATGTGCTAGCTTGGACACTTATGACAGTTATCTATATAGCACAAAAGCGTACCCAATACGTCATGTTGCACATAAAACGTGCTAAAGAAAGAGCCATAATTGATTTCATCGTGTCTTGTCCTATTTTCTTGGGCCTAACGCATTACAGGCGTCACGCTTAGTTTCTTACCTCCTGTGTTTCGTCCCTTGTTTTTAGTCCATAAAGTAGGTACGTAATGTGGGTTTGATCCGGCTGTAGTGCTCGCGTTTGTTGAATACAAACTCTGAGACAAGAAATGACCCAAATTAAGAAGAACCAGTTATGTAAAAAGAAAGCAATATGGAAACGCTTACGGATATTAACCGCAGACAAACATATTCTCTCGTGCCATATCTGTGTTATCACGGTTTCAGTGGCAGTGTCTTGCTTCTGCCGGTTTGGCGACGCTTTTGGCACAATTTCTTCCTCGATTAAGTTCGCAGATAGCCGCTCGCTTTTCTGAAGACTCACCTCATATCTTCAACTGTTTGACATTGCGGTTGCTGAACCAAGTATGTGCTAAGCCTTGCGAGGATTGAAGGCAGAGTAATCGAATTCCGGTGATCTGAAGTCCTCAGATCCTCTTCTCGGTCTTTGGCAGCGGCTCTCAGCCGCTCTACAGCGTAATATTTCCAGTTGTGGCCAATCCCCCAGGCAGGCTAAATATTGATGATGTTAAAACCACCGAGTCATCACTCAGCATTAGGAAGTCTAAAGTGCAGGTCTTGTTAAAAAATTACCTTCTCAAACATCTGACCGCGCAAACAAATGAATCGAGAAGGCACATACAAAGACGCGTTTGTTGGTGTACGCACCCAAATGTTTCCGGAGCGCAAGGCCAAAGGACAGTCGTGGAGAAAAAGCGATCGAGATAAATCAGCAAAACATTATTTTGTTCTAAACGTAAGGAAGCAATCGATACATAATATCAGATTGCGATTTCGCTTTTCGGTTTTATGCAGCTCCGATACAGACGTGGTCGCAAAACCATTGCGAGATTACTCCTTGATAGCGCCGGACCTAATTACAAATTTGCCGGCTTCACTGGTGGAAACAGTAGTTCATTTAGCGGGCAGATAAACATTGCTTGACTACAATCGCCTTCAAGATAACTGCCTATGATTAGAGTTGAATGCATTTTTCGTAAAGTCAGCTATATGCGTGCAGAATTTGATTGTTTTCTCGCTTGTCCGTTTTTTTATTTTGGTCTTTGGTGTTTCTATGGTCGGCGCCGTATTTTATGAATTCAGATGGCGCGAGGATGGGCGATGACACCAAATACTACAGTAGACAGAAAGAAGACAGTGGCGTCGGGCATGTCTGAAACCTCCACTGTTTAAGCTTGAAATGAGGGCCAAACGTACAGACAAATGTCGTTGAAAAGTGCATGTCAAATGCGGTGGACATTGATCTTCGATAGGTGGTGATGGTGGTTAAGCTAGATGTAAGCCTAGTTGTACTGTGCTTGCTAACATTCACGTGAAGGCATTTGGAAGTAAGGAACACAGCTCCGCTTTTTGTGTCGATTAGAGCTGTTGCTTTAAAAGTGTATGATTGCGTTCGTAGTGGTTGTAGGACAGTTACTGTTTCAGAAGCCACTAATACATCATGCTGTCATTTGCTTGAATGCTTAAAATTGATACATGCTTTGGAATCCTATGTTTAAAATTGTGCCTAAACGGTTGTGACGTGAGCTCATTTCATCATCGGCCTCACTGTACACCCAGCGCAGGGAAATTTCCTGTATTGCTTCAATTACCTTGGCCCTGTGCTAGCTTCTTTGCTCCACTGCAAACTTTCAACCTCATCCTTCCACCTAACGTTTTGCCTCCCTCAAAGACTCCCCCCTTTCTCTAGGGATCATTGCTTACTATACAATTCCAAGTGCATATCCTGTTCATGCACGTTTCTTCTTGATTTCGGCATGATACTTTTCTGAACCACTCGGCACCTTTTCTGCCCTTACCTATCCACCCAACAATTTCCTTTCAATGCCAGTCTCGTTGTAATCGACTTGTTATTCAAATTTCAATATCTTACATCTACTGATGTAACGCCCAAGGCCCAGAGCGCACTCACAGTCCAATAAAGCCGAGAGAACCAACTCGTTTTCCTCGGCCATCACTTCGAGAGTGCTTGAGGCTGTTTTGTTCGACCCCTCATCAAATATTAGAGCAACCATCAAACATAAATTAAAGTACTTTGCTTTTGGTTCCAAAGGTGCGCACAAAGTACCCAAAAATTATGGGCACTACGTTCGCTCTATTGGAACCAGGCTTAAGGAACAACTGAAGGATTCGAAATTGTTAAATGAACGAGAGATTTCGTAGGACATAATATTGCCACCTGGTGTCCCAGATGTTTTTAGGTGACACCTGGTAGAAGAGGACGCCGAAGTTGTCTCGCGTGCTGTGCGCGGAACTTTGCCGGCTGGTTGAGCTTCGTCCCGTCGTCTTAGTCACATCTAGCCCTCTTGTCCGTGACATATTTTGGTGGAGGTGCGGGGTATCGATCCCAGTATATGTCCCGAACTCCTCCGCATACCCAGGATTCAGGTCCTGTGCCAATCGACACTCCTGTTCACCGCGCTAGCCGGAGGAACCTAGGCCTACCACCTGAGCACGGGCCGTTGGAGTTCAACACCGCAGGCGCCCCTCGACCGGCTATGCAAGGAGCTCCAACTTACTACACCCTGCAAACTCCACGACTGCCTCAGCCCTTCCACGGCAGTCAGAGCGAAGACGTCGAAGACTGGCTTATCCAATTTGAACGGGTCGCCTCGTTTAATCAGTGGGACGACGCCGCCAAGCTTCGAAATGTCTTCTTCAGCCTGGAAGATGGCGCTCGTACTTGGTACGAGAACCGAGAAGACGCCCTAACATCATGGCGTGAGTTCTGCCGACAAATTCGTGAGACCTATACCAGCGCGGATCGGCGAGAACGCGCAGAAAGGGCTCTACAGTCTCGTATACAGATGCCAAATGAGACTGTGACCATGTATGTGGAGGACATGACCCGGCTCTTCCGACGTTCTGACCCGGCCATGACCGAAGACAAACAGGTGCGCCACCTTATGCACGGTATTAAAGAGCAACTGTTCGCTGGCCTCGTGCGTAATCCACCAAGGACGGTTGCCGAGTTTCTTTCGGAAGCTGTCACAATAGAGAGGATGCTCCAGCAGCGGTCTACCACTTACAACAGGCCGGTGGTCGCCGCTTCGGTTGTGGAGCCGTTTTCGGCCTTCGGGGCTACCCCGAACCTACGCGACATCATCCGTTCAGTTGTACGCGAAGAGATCCAGAAGGTTTTCGGTGCTCCACAGCCGATGGTCGGCTCTGTAGCTAGCATTGTCCGCGAAGAGCTTCAAGCGTTGAAGCCCTCGGTAGCGTCCGCTGATCCACAACCTTTCCCCACGGAATACCTGCGTCCAACTTATGCAGATATGGCGCGACGCCCTGCCACTGCTTCGGCGCCATTACCGTCACCCGATCAAGGCTCACTGTATTCCGCACACACTGAGCCGTTCGTCGACAACCGACGACCACCCCAGCGGAAGGCGGACCTGTGGCGCGCCCCAAATCGCCAGCGCCTGTGCTTCCATTGGGGGGAGCCAGGTCATCTCTATCGCCAGTGCCCCTATCGACACCTTGGACTTCACGGATTTCCCATCGACATGCGTCGCCCTCCAATAGCCCAAAGACCCCGGGAGATTGAAGACTACTTAGCGCAGCAGCGCATGGCGCCAACTTCTCAGCGGCAGTCACGATCCACGTCCCCACGCCGACCATCGCCGCAGCGCGGGCCATCCTGGACGGCGCAGCGACGCTCGCCAAGTCCCCACCGGGAAAACTAAAGACAGCGACCTCCGGGGGCGAGGCCGCTTGCAATCGACGTGACGAAGACCCCCTGACAAGGAGACCTGTGAGCGATCTGGATTTTACGGCACCGACGACTTCCTACGCATGAAAATCGACTCTCGCTGGACATACCCGTGCTTCTCGACGGCCATAAGGTTAGCGCATTGGTGGACACTGGCGCGGATTTTTCGATTATAAGCGGGAAGCTAGCAGCGCTTCTAAAAAAGTCACGACACCATGGTCGGGCACGCAGATTCGCACCGCTGGCGGACATGTCGTAACTCCTAGTGGCCTGTGCACGGCACGAGTTCAAATTCGCAGCTCCACGTTTATTGTAAGCTGCCTCGTTATACCTGACTGCTCCCGTGACGTTATCCTTGGGGTTGATTTTCTCCGGGAGTATGGAGCTATTATCGATCTCCGAAAGCGCGCAGTGACATTTTCAACCGAGAAAGCTGCTGATACTGACGTCAAGAATCGCCAACGCCGCGCCGCCCTTCGAATTTCCGCCGACAGCGTTTCGATTCCGCCACGCGCCAGTGTTTTTGTGACTGTTACTTGCGACGAACTGCGTGACGGGCATGCGGTCGCGGAAGGCAACCAGTCACTTTTGCTCACCCACGGCATCTGTACAGCGCGCAGCCTCATCCACCTCCGCGACGGCCGGTCTGATCTCCTGGTGACTAACTTCACCAACGAACCCCGGAATCTTTTTCGTGCTACTGCCATCGCGTTTGCTGACTCCTTAGCGGATGTTTCTGAATGTTTTACGTTTGGGGCTGTTAGCACTTGACCGTCTTAATATTAGTCCGGATCTCTCGGACACACAGAATCGTGAGCTACGTGCCCTCCTACTAGAGTTCAGCTCTTGCTTTGCGTCCTCATCGAAAGTACGGCAAACGCCTCTCGTGAAGCACCGCATCATTACACCTGACGACGCCCGCCCTATCCGCCAGCAGCCGTACCGCATCTCAACGACGGAACGTGAAGCGATTCAGGCACAAGTTCAGGAGATGCTTTGTGATGGTGTCATACAACCATCCAACAGCCCGTGGTCATCCCCTGTCGTGCTAGTAAAGAAAAAAGATGGGACCCTTCGCTTCTGTGTCGATTATCGAAAGCTGAATGCAATCACTAAAAAAGACGTCTACCCGCTGCCCCGTATCGACGATTCGCTCGACAAGCTTCGCCGCGCCCAGTACTTCTCCTCCATTGACTTGAAGAGTGGGTACTGGCAGATTGAGGTTGATGAGCGGGACCGCGAAAAAACAGCTTTTGTCACCCCAGATGGACTGTACGAGTTCAAAGTGCTGCCTTTTGGCCTATGTTCAGCGCCGGCAACTTTTCAGCGCATGATGGACACCGTCCTCGCCGGCCTCAAATGGCAAATCTGCTTAGTCTATCTCGACGACGTTGTCGTATTCTCTGAAACCTTTGAAGAACATCTCGAACGCCTGCGCGCAGTATTAGATGCCCTCCGGTCAGCTGACTTGACGCTCAAGCCCGAGAAGTGCCACTTTGGCTACAAAGAGTTGAAGTTTCTTGGTCACCTTGTGAGTGCCGCAGGCGTTAGGCCAGACCCCGACAAGACTGCTGCTGTCGCCAAATTTCCCGTTCCTGCAAACAAGAGAAGTTTGAAACGCTTCCTGGGTCTCTGCACGTACTACCGCCGCTTCATCGCCGATTTTTCCAAAGTTGCCGCCCCCCTGACTCGCCTCACGCGCGATGATACACAGTTCGTGTGGGGCGCCGAGCAACAAGAGGCTTTTGCGGAGCTGCGCCGCCGACTGCAAACAAGCCCTGTTCTTGCGCACTTTCATGAAGACGCTGACACCGAAGTCCACACCGACGCCAGCAATATCGGCCTTGGCGCTGTACTCGTTCAACACCAAGCTGGCGTCGAAAAGGTAATAGCGTATGCCAGCCGCACGCTCTCCCGCGCCGAGACAAACTACTCCACTACGGAAAAGGAATGCCTTGCGGTTGTGTGGGCAACCATGAAATTTAGGCCTTACCTCTACGGCCGCCAGTTTAAAGTTGTCACCGATCATCATTCCTTGTGCTGGCTGGCTAACCTCCGCGACCCATCGGGGCGCCTAGCACGATGGAGTCTTCGCCTCCAAGAATTTGAGTACACCATTGTGTATAAATCTGGCCAGAAGCACGAAGATGCTGACGCGCTGTCGCGCGCACCCGTCGGTTTAGTCGATGAGAGCACGGACAATGAGAGCGGTTTTCTTGGACTGGTGAGTGCTTCAGACATAATGACCCGACAGCGAGCTGACCCGGACCTTCGACCTGTCATTGACCACCTGCAGGGTCGCGCTGCTGATATCCCTCGGCAATTTGCTCGAAACCTGTCTGCTTTCTGTGTCCGGAATGGCGTTCTATACAAACAGAACTCCAGCACTGTTGACCGAGCGTTCCTCCTCGTAGTGCCAGCCGACCTCCGTGCCGATATCCTTTTTGCCTGCCATGATGAGCCCACCTCCGGCCACTTGGGCTTTACACGCACACTCGCCCGAGTTCGTCAAGCCTATTATTGGCCTAAACTCGCTGACGCCGTTCATCGCTACGTCAGAGGCTGTCGTGAGTGCCAACGTCGAAAGGCGCCACCTCTCAAGCCAGCGGGTTTGCTCCAACCTATTGCGCCTCCCCGAACACCGTTTGACCAAATCGGCATCGACCTTCTGGGCCCATTTCCGCTGACATCGGTCGGTAACAAATGGATTATAGTTGCGACCGACTATCTCACACGGTATGCGGAAACCAAGGCGGTGAAGCGTGGCACGTCATCTGAGATCGCCCAGTTTTTTATGCAGCAGATCGTGTTGCGCCATGGCGCACCGTCCCAAGTAATCACCGATCGAGGCACGGCGTTTACGGCACAACTTATGCACGACGTATTTGAGCTGAGTCACACGAGCCATCGCAAAACCACTGCTTATCACCCACAGACGAATGGCCTCACGGAGAGACTCAATAAAACGATCGCCGACATGATTGCAATGTACATAGACTCCCAGCACAAGACCTGGGACGAGATTCTCCCGTACGTCACGTATGCCTACAACACTGCCATCCAAGAGACTACGCGTTTTACGCCATTTCACCTGCTCTATGGACGCGACGTTCAGATGATGTTAGATGCCATGCTTCCGTGCTGCACGGATAATTCTCTCATCCCAGACGCTGAGCAGTTTGCTCAGCGCGCCGAGGAAGCACGTCAACTTGCCCGCATCCACATTCAGCAACAGCAGAGAAAGGATACGCGTCGCCACAACCTCCGTCATCGACACGTCACATACCAACCAGGAGAGCAAGTTTGGGTGTGGACACCGGTGCGCCGGCCCGGCTTGTCTGAAAAACTGATGTCGCGATACTTTGGACCTTACAAGGTTCTGCGCCGTGTCACAGAAGTGACATACGAAGTCCTTCCAGCGGGTACTGTGCAGACCTCGCGTCGACAACCACACTCCGAGGTGGTGCACGTTGTCCGCATGAAACCGTATTTCACGCAGTAATGTGCGGTGTACTATGCACTCGTTTAGTTGTGTAGGGCACCGCCTCTGTTTTATATTCGTTTTCTGTACTGACTTGCATCGCCCATCGCTCGCGCCCAGTCTGTGCTTTCGTTTTTTTTAGGAGGGGGAGTAATGCCACCTGGTGTCCCAGATGTTTTTAGGTGACACCTGGTAGAAGAGGACGCCGAAGTTGTCTCGCGTGCTGTGCGCGGAACTTTGCCGGCTGGTTGAGCTTCGTCCCGTCGTCTTAGTCACATCTAGCCCTCTTGTCCGTGACAATATACAGTGAAAAGCATAGAAATGGCAGTTCATATCTTAAATGCTAGATAGAGAATTACATTCCGCTCATACCAACCCAAATTTGATCTCGAACCTTTTCTGGCCCTAGGAATCTTCTACCATGGGAGTAGCCACGAAATCAGGACGCCATAAACATAATATTTACGAAAATAATCGATTTTTGGTTGGTTTGGTTTGTTTGTGGGGTTTAACGTCCCAAAGCGACTAAGGCTGAGAGACGCCGTAGTGGAGGACTCTGGAAATTTCGACCACCTGGGGCTCTTTAAAGTGCACTGACATCACACAGCACACGGATGCCACTCCGTTTCGCCTCCATCGAGACGCAGCCCGCGAGGTCGGGTTCGAACCCGGGTATCCGGCACAATAGCCGGGGGTCTTACCACTGCACCACCATCCTTTTTTTTATTGCATGATTTGGTACAAATACATCAGTAAAAGATCATGGTTGCCATGCCCCTTGGCTGACAACCGTGCCTAATGGACTTTCATTACCACAAGTTCGCCCATCAGACTCAAGACCTCCTTCGCAGCGTCTTGCTGCTTCAAAATTTCTTTTAGTTTATACACTTGTTGACCACTGCACCACCATCTGCCTCTTTGTACGTTGTTTTTCTCGACGTTTTAACAGCGGTGTGTATTTATTTGACAGTTTGTGTTCAATTAATTTAATTATATCATTTTCCTGGCAGCTAGAGGCCGATCGGGTATTTATAGTTAAACCCAAGCTAACAATTGAAGGCATAATTTGATACAGGTGGAGCTTGCCATGAAGCCTGTCTTGAAAAGAATACCTCTTATTGAAATAAAATTTAGTTATCCTTCCGGCCCGTTTCTTTTAGTGTTTTCACATGTCACAGCATGCAGCATTAGCTAAAATATTTATTTATGCCAACAATGCTAGTCAGGCTGGAGTGGGTCTCGTCCTCAGTATAAGGTCAAATGTATGAAGGCGTTGTCAAGGCTTTCTCAACCAATTAACTCTGTTCAGTGAGGTCAGATCTAGACAGGCCGCCTTTCGATCCGTCCTCGTGGGTTCGCTTTACAGTGTAAAAGTTATTTGTTTTAGAAGGTTCGTACCACGTAGCTAAAGTCAACATTTCGCCTGCTAAACTGCATTTAAAAAAACTAATCTCAGCTGGGCTGTTTCAGGACATGGTGTGTAAGCGCGAGAGGTGGCATTCGTTTGTAATATTCACTCTGTTAGCGGGTCACAGGTATGTTTGTAGCTCCAATTGGATATATTAAGGTATCTAAGTATATTTAGTGTGATTGGGGCTCTTCGTGAGAGAAAAGCGACAAGGCGTACCCACACTGAAATGCTCGTGCTGTGGGTATCTTCAACTGGGTATCTTCCATCGCCTGCATAATTTTAGCACAAGCGAGGCACTATATGCCTCCCAAAGCAAATTCATAGTGTTACCTGCAGGTATAACACCAGCGCACGTTAAATATCCCCAGGTGGTCGAAATTCGCAGCCCTCCAGTACGGCTCCTCTTTCGCTCTTTCCACTTTCACTCCCACCTTCTTCTTTTCACTTACGGCGTGATTGAGGTGTCCACAGAAAGCAAGTGAAACAGTTACCGCGCCTTTCCCTTCCTATAAATCATCTGATTCATTTATAGGAAGGGAAAGGCGCGGTAACTGTCTCACTTGTTTTCTGTGTACACCGGAACCGCGCCGTAAGGGAAGGGAGGAAGACGGGAGTGAAAGTGGAAAGAGAGAAAGAGGAGCCGTAGTGGAGGGCTACGGAGTAATTTCGACCACCTGGGGATCTTTAACGTGCGCTGACATCACACGGACGCCTCTTCGTTTCGTCTCCATCGAAACGCAGCCGCCGAGGTCGGGTTCGGACCCGGGTACTCCGGCAGAGTAGTCGGGCGTCTTACCACTGCACCACCCCGGCGGGGCGCTTCTTATAAATCTAATTTAAAAAACTGATTTATTTATAGGAAGGGAAAGGCGCGGTAACTGTCTCACTTCTTTTTATGTGGACACCGCAACCGCGCCGTAAGGGAAGGGAGGAAGAGGGAAGTGAAAGTGGAAAGAGAGAAACAGGAGCCGTAGTGGAGGGCTGCGGAGTAATTTCGACCACCTGGGGATCTTTAACGTGCGCTGACATCGCACAGCACACGACGCCTCTTCGTTTCGCCTCCATCGAAACGCAGCCGCCGAGGTCGGGTTCGAGCCCGGGTACTCCGGCACAGTAGTCGGGCTTCTTACCACTGCACCCGACTACTGTGCCGGAGTACCCGGGTTCGAACCCGACCTCGGCGATCCCCTTCAGGAAATGATGGTAGTGGGAAAGGGTAAGGGGTGAAGGAAGAGTGTGTGTTTGCAGTCTGCGCCATAGTGTTGCGTGTTTACTGTCTAGGGAGGGGTGCTGGGGGGGGGGGGGTGGAGCTGATTCGAGGCTCTGTAGGCCTGCGTCAGCTCCCTGAACGAGTGCATGCGCTCCTTGGTAAATCCCGGACACTCCTACTTGTACCTTTTGCCCAGAACCCTTAGCCTTTTCAATTCAAATCCCCTCCCTCTGCCCGGCGGACCCGCCCCCGCAGGGCCTAGAGCAACTGAAGTCTTGGAAGGACTGGGAGACCCTGCAGCGTTCGGAGGACCCAGCCGTGCAGACCATCGCCACCGGCCGGACTGCCAGTGCTATGATCCTGAGGGACATAAACCTTGAATTTCAGTGGGGTCATGCGGGGACCCAGGGGCCTGCAGTCCCCGAATTCTTACGTGTAATAAATGTTTTCTCTCTCTCTCTTTCTTACAGGAAAGGAAAGGCGCAGTGTCTATCACACACAATCCGGCGTTAGTTCGGACAGTACACCATCGCTCCTATCAGGTGGCGTTCATTGGAGCGTTCAAGTGTGGCATTGCAGATTGGCAGAGACGCATCCCGCCTCGGCCAATCAGGACGCCGCAGAAGAGGGACACACTTTGTCCAAGGCAGCGTGAGCCCTTAAAGGCTTTTGCGTTAATAATTGTGGGACATTTAACGCACCCTAAATGTTCCTATGTGCAAGCGGAAATTATAGGTGCTTCAAGTCCCCAATCTTTGTTTATGTAGGTGACACTATAGGAAAAGTGATCAGTGTGGTACCAGCAAATAATTAATGAAGTTTGTGTGGCGCCCACCCCTACACTTTTGTAATCAGGCCCTTCCTAGTCGAAAAAAACTACAGAACTGTGTCAAAAATACGACAAAATATCCTGTAGTTCTGTCGTAACCATCAGATTTTTCTGTAGTTCTGTAGTACTTTTCTGTAGTCCTGTAGTTTTTCTGTAGTATATTTCTGTTGTATGTAGTTCTGTAGTACTTTTCTGTTGTAACTACAGAAATTTCTGATGTTACTACAGAATTTCCTGTTGTCACAACACGTTTCCCGTTAAAAACCGCACAGAAATTCTGTCGTAACATCAGAAAATTTTCTGTAGTTTTTCCGACTGGGTTCACGAGAAAAGGAAGGGTAATACAGCTACAATTGAAGGGTATAGAAATTCTAAACAAAATACAAAGAATAAAAATATCTCCATAACTAATACGAAATCCCTTTTCTCTTTTCTTTCTGTGTTGTGACAAGTACAACGTTTGCGAGTGCAATTTTGAGTTCAAAACATTGGTACGTGAAGGTTCAATGTGTTTAAAAGTATTCACAAGATAGATAAGCGAAACCGGCAAAAAAAAATAAAAGATTCCCCTGATGGGGCTGGGACAGGTAGGTCACCACCGCTTGCGGCGGGGGCTAGCCTGCCACCTAATTTTTATCTCTTGTAGGCCGTCATTGCACCCGCCACCGCTTCGGTGGTTGATGAAGGCTGTTTTGTGGCGCGCATCTTTCTATCCCTCTTCCTTTTCTTTATTTTCTATTTTCTCCGCTGTCTGCACGAGGCAGCGGAGGTGGCTCAGCTACAGAGCCAGCAGCAGGCCCCGTGCATTTTCTTTTCCTTCCACCCGCCGATTTGCTGCCAGCTCCATCTCTGGAGTGAGAAGCCGTGCTGCGCTGCTCGGACCCGGCCATCCAGGCTAGGGTCACTGAGTGGGCCGAAGAGATCTCTGACAGGACGCAACTGGCGGCCATCTGGCGCGACCAGCAATCAAACTGAACCCCTTAAAGCCGTTGAAATAAATGTTTTCCCATCCATCCATTCCTTCTTTCTACAGCCACAACAACAACAAGCCGGTAAAGCACCGAGCTTACGAGGAGCAACTATCCTTTGTCATCTAGTCTGCTCCCTGAGCAAGGCCAGAAGAGATTACTTCGTATTTGTGTCTTCGCAACAATATTCCCGGTAGCGCAAGCACGGTTCCAGCGTAACTGGCAACTGAAGAATTCTTTATCGCATATGGTTTATTTATTTTTTCAGGCTACCCCTAAATGCCCTCTAAAGGAGGGTATTACATAGGGGGGTATACAATTGTAAAACAACACGATGCAATTAGCAACAATTACAATAAGAAACATTAAATGTAACATCAAAAGAGGAAACAAGTACAAAGTCTGAGGCACGACGAGAGGATGAGAGTGCGGGCACAAGATGTAAAATAGGTGACTTGGCCTACAACGCAGGCATGGCCATCTCCAGCCCATCTCGGCTGTACCAACCCCGACCTTTTTTCCCCTGCATGCACCCTGTGCGGTGCAACCATCTCTTCTACTTTTCGTCTGAACTCCAGCCACCCTCCGAATTGCAACTAGACGAAATAAAGCGATGGGATGTCGTGATGTCCAGCTCGGACAAGGCTGCACAAAAGCAGCTGGTGGACTCGGCTCTAAGCATCACTGAGAGCGCTAGCCTCTTGCCACCCTACGCGATAATGAAGAGACCCTTCGATATAGGATACAGTGATAGGACTGAAGGACGGACCGAAGGACTAGTGACAGAACGGCGACATAAGCAGTGCTCCGCAGAATGTAAAAACCCATCTGCGTCTTACTGGTGGTATGATGGAGAAACAAAAAAGGAGCCCCATGAGGTGCCATTGTACGAGACACCTCAGCCAAACGAACAATGGGTGGCGGTGTGCGCAGTGGCCAATCCACAAACCCGCTACTGACAAATAACGATTAACAAGCTCTCTGCACAACTCACAAATGAACTAACATTTCACGGCGACATTTACACCATGGTTTACGACGATCTCTATGTTCTAGTACCGTTCAAAGCCAACACCACGTGTTGGGATTTGAGGCCGCGGGCTCCTTTTCCAAGCCATGGTCCCTGGGTAGCCGAGCACCAGGCCGGGCAATGGCTTGTACCCATTTGAGAAAACCGGTGGGTGTCCGGCCGGCAGTGGGAGTTGAACCCACCACCTCCCGTAGCCGAGGCGGGTGCTCTACCACGAGGCCACGGCTGCGGTGGGAGACAGGAGTAAATTGCTCGTATTTTGTAGCTACAATTAGCGACACATGATCGGAAAAAAATGGGTTGTGGGCAAGAGAAGCAGCCTAGTCTTAATGCTATTTTTTACTGCACGTAAACTATTCCAAGTGTACAGAGCGTTTTATTTTCGCCCCCATTTTCATGCCGGTAAGGCAGGTGGCGCTCACATGTGGCAAATCCTTGAGCTACTATATAGCCTATTAGTACATCTAGCAGATTCTTAAGCTTCGTTTCTTTTTCATCGACATAAAAATCAGCTTGTTCTTTTTATTTGGGGGGTGGGGGGTGGGGCTGACAAAAAGGATTACAGGTACCACTCGGAGGACAGCAGTCATGTAATGTAAGAAGTGTGTGAGAGAAGAAACAAAGAAGTGCTAGAACAACAGCAATAACAGAACGTGGGAAGAAATGTCTAAGCATAATTCGATGATCCCAATGCAAAATTTCAGCTCAACTATATAGGAGTTTTGCGATATATTGTGGCAAGAAAAAATGGGAGATTCTTTTATGTTTGTATGTTCAGTTACAAAGCAGGCTAATCGCTCAAGCCGAAGAAAATTTCTGAGACAGAGAGAAAGAAGAGCCACCAGCTTGAGGCGCTTCTTCCTCTTCGGAGAAATTTGTCTGTGGCTGGTGACTCGTGACACGGGGCATGTTACTTGGCTGCATTGGCAACGGCAGCATCGGCGACGCAGCTCTAATCACCCAACCGGTGTATGAGAGCCGGGCTCAAACACCAAGTAGTGTTCCACAGTCCTAAATTAATCATTTCAGACAAGTTACTTCGTCCTAAGTTACTCCAAAGATACCTGAAAACAACAACAATCCCAAGCCAAAGTCTCGCAGCCAGTTTATGAGCCCTGCTATTCAGATCAAAACTAAGCAGGGGTGCGATTCGCCTTGAACGTTTCTCAAGACATTCGCTCGTTTAAAACCGGTGTGCGTGAGCCGCTAAGTCAAAATAACAGGAAGGATTTTCGATGTGAGTTTAGATTATTGTTAATCTGTCGGTTATTTGTCATTGTGACGTATAAGACATAAGCGCGCGTTCTACTGCAGGCCCCGAATAAACGTTTGACCAATCCAATCCAATCTATATTGTCGTACGCCGTGTTTTATGTAGGTATTAAACAGTTCGAAGCAACTTCGAACTCTAAAGATTCATGAATGAACTCCTAATAAAAATTTGGAGGACGCTTAAGCTTCGCCTTCAAGAGTGGAACGCGATAGCGTTATTGCACATCGTTCGCACCGCCCACTTATTCGCTCGGTATGCTCTTGAGTCACACAAAGACATAGTTTTCATACTCAACACTTCTAAGTGCACTGTACAACTTTTTTCTAATTATTTGTTCAAACAAGTGCTTCTCACAATCTACATTATCGCACTGTGTTGTGCACACTACAACGTTTCTTGCTCCCGTGTTCCTTTACCGTTCACACGCACTGAGTATGTCGGTCAGTCACACATCGCAGGGGACGCTTTCCCAGCAGAAGCGCTACGGCGCAGCGATCACGTTAGAGGCGTCCGGCATCAGACGCTCTACCTAGCAATCGCGCTGTGAGCGGAAACAGGAGCCGCGTCGCCTAAACACCACTGTTCGAGTGACGCACGCTGGATGTTGGAAGGAGAGAGAGCGAGAAATCTTATTAAACGCAAGGGTTTTGGGGCATCCTCGCACCGGTACCCGCGCAGCCCGAAGTGGAGAAGCGGGTGAGCGAAGATAGTGATCTAAAGAAAGGAAAGACGCTTGATTCTACAACCCGTGGGGTGCACGGTGAAACGTCAGGGGCAAGTGGCGCGCCACGTGTCGGGGCCGCACATTGCGAGGAGGGGTTCGTCTGTGTTTGCCGCAAGATGGCTCTGCATGTGCGCAGAGCGCACAAGAAATGTAGCGGAAACGTACTTCGCTACTCGTGTAACTGCGACTTCTGTAAGTAACATGCTCATAATTACCGATATACACCGCAGTATAATGTTCTACGGCACGTTTCTAAGGCAACACCGCATTCACTAGAACCGCTTTTCTACCGCTTTCAAGCATCGAACTCGTGGCTGAGTGGTAGCGTCTCAATCTCACACTCCGGAGACCCTGGTTCGATTCCCACCCAGCCCATCTTGAAAGTTGGTTTTCTTTTCCTTCCTACAGCCACAACAACAACAGCCTCGTAGGGCCAGGAACAGCCACTCTTCACCATCTCCAGGGCGAGCGCGTGCGGCGGGGGCTAGCCTGCCACAGATTTTATGTGCACCCGGTGTTGCTTCGGCGCGCGTCCTTCCCTCCTGCTTCTCTTTCTTTGTTTCCTTTCTGTTCGCACGAGGCCAGCGCACGTTAAAGATCTTCAGGTGGTCGAAATTAATCCGTAGCCCTCCACTACGGCTCCTTTTTCTCTCTTTTCGCTTTTACTCCCACCTTCCTTCCTTCCCTTACTGCGCGGTTGAGGTGTCCACAGCCACGCCGGGTGGTGCAGTGGTAAGACGCCCGACTACGGTGCCGGAGTACCTGGCTTCGAACCTGACCTCGGCGGCTGCGTTTCGATGGAAGCTAAACGAAGAGGCGTCCGTGTGCTGTGCGATGTCAGAGCATGTTAAGTATCCCCAGGTGGTCGAAATTATACTGTAGCCCTCCACTACAAGTCCTCTTTCTCTCTTTCCACGTTCACTCACGGCGCGGTTGAGGTGTCCACAGAAAACAAGTGATACAGTTACCGCGCCTTTTTATTTATGAAGTGCATGCCGGGATTTATCGCTCACGGCCAACGCCGCCGACGACACCGGCTTTTCTGCGACACGAGCTCCTTAACGCTACCGCGTTAAAATGGTGCTGTACTCTTTTTCACACGCACAAAATTCACATAGGCCTCGACAGCAGCGACTGTAATTCAAAAATTACTATTAAATTGAATTAGAGCGCCAAAAAATCTGAGTGCTCATTGGTTTTTGTAGAACATTTTATTATCCATTGACCTGTGTATTTACAGTTTTTTAAATATTTATCAAAGGCAGCCTTTAACCCTTACTGTTATTGAACCATGGATACTTGACATGACGAAAAATTCTGGGGGGCACTTTGGGCTACTAAATTGCGATGAGGCAGAAGCAAAAAATGGCTGAGGCTTAGCTTGGTTAAGCCTGGTCAGATGCGAAGCATATTGATTGGTAAACTCGGTATTCCATGGTTGCTTCCGTCGCCTAGAGGCATTCCAACGCTCCAAACGTGTCGGCGTACAACTAGACTCACTGTCCATACTAGTGGAAGCGTTGCTCGTATCAGTGAAGCATCGTTGTCGCCGAGCCGCATGCCGAGAACGCTCCTTGGCCAAACGTTCTTCCCGCTCTTCTGGGCTCTCTGCAGCACGCCGCAGCCTTCGCTTTTCATTCCACCGCTCGGCTGAACTCCCTCGAGGCATCGCCACCTTTTGTGAGGGTCTACTGGAGGCGTTTGTTGTTGTTGTTGTGGCTGTAGGAAGAAGGAAAAGAAAATGCACGGGCCTGCTACTGGCTCTGTAGCTGAGCCACCTCCGCTGCCTCGCGCAGACAGAAGAGAAAATAGAGAAGAAAGAACGCAATCGTGTCCCCTTTATATATAAACCTGCGCTATACCACGTGGTCCGCACAACGTGCAACCGCAGCCGACGGCGCGAGCCGGTCCCCGTCTCTCCTCTGTCGTTACGTCAGCGTATTACGTGGTGTGACGTCACCATACCACGTGGTCCGCACGGCGTGCAACCGCAGCCGACGGCGCGAGCTGCACCCCCGTCTCTCCTCTGTCGTCACGTCAGCGTATCACGTGGTGTGACGTAGCATACCACATTCTTTGCACAGCGTGTAACTGTCACGAAGGGCTGTGGTTTACCTCTAGCAATATGCTTCGCATGATATAAGCGATGGGTCGTAGCCCTCCATTACGGCAGCTTTATCTCCCTCCCTTCCTACACTCCCACCTTCCTCACTTCCTTTACAGCGTTGTACATCTGTAAACGCAGAATTGCCCCGCCGGGGTGGTGCAGTGGGAAGACGCCCGACTATTGTACCGGAGTACCCGGGTCGAACCCGACTGCGGCGGCTGCGTTTCGATGGAGGCGAAACGAAGAGGCGTCCGTGTGCTGTGCGATGTCAGCTCACGTTAAAGATCCTCAGGTGGTCGAAATTACTCCGTAGCCCTCCAATACGGCTCCTCTTTCTCTCTTTCCCTTTCACTCCCACCTTCCTCCCTTCCCTTACAGCGCGGTTGCGGTTTCCACAGAAAACAAGTGAGACAGTTACTGCGCCTTTCCCTTCCTACAAATAAATCAGTTTTTAGAAGGCGTCCGTGTGCTGTGCGATGTCAGCGCACGTTTAAAGATCCCCCAGGTGGTCGAAATTACTCCGTAGCCCTCCACTACGGCTCCTCTTTCTCTCTTTCCCTTTCACTCCCACCTTCCTCCCTTCCCTTACAGCGCGGTTGCGGTGTCCACAGAAAACAAGTGAGACAGTTACTGCGCCTTTACCTTCCTACAAATAAATCAGTTTTTAGAAGGCGTCCGTGTGCTGTGCGATGTCAGCGCACGTTTAAGGGTCCCCAGGTGGTCGAAATTACTCCGTAGCCCTCCACTACGGCTCCTCTTTCTCTCTTTCCACTTTCACTCCCACCTTCCTCCCTTCCCTTACGGCGTGGTTGAGGAGTCCACCGAAAACAAGTGGGACAGTTACCGTGCCTTTCCCTTCCTATAAATAAATCAGTAAATCAGTAAACGGAGAACTGTGACAGATACTGCGCCTTTTCTATCCTGTAAATCAACTTCAAAAGCCGCTGATGCCTAGTGTATTAACGCCTCCTAAACATCCTGGTCCGCTTCTGTTTGCTGTGTGGTGCAGCGTTCGAGGGAGCGTCAAATGAAAGGCACCGCACGGACACCTCGATCCAACCCCCGGCGGAGTCAGCTTCGTCTATAGTTCACTATAGCTTCGTGTATGCATTAATCGCCTGGTGACGTCACGACCAGTCGTGACGGAGATAGCGCGCCCCTTGTCGAACATAACCAGCATTCCATAGAGCGCATTAAAGTTCACCGATGTTTTATTACTCGTTTACGGGAAATTAAAGGCGCAGTACCTGTCACTCGCAGAGTTCCGCTATCCTGACAACAGATAAGGCTAACTATGACAAACGTTTCACGGTCCGGGCAAGGCGCTCATGCGTCCGAGGGTAATGTGAACAACGCAGTGTCTCAGGCTACAGCGAACTTTCTAGTTCACTGTACTCAGGCATTGGACGAGGTGTGTCAAGCGTCTAACAAGGAAACCGCCGACGAGCCACCACTTGTTCCTGAACACCCAGCGAGTGCCTCCACGGATATTGGGGCCCCTATGGCCGTTGCTGTGCAACAACGTCCAGACCAGTGCTCGGTTTCTGTGGCTGACGGGCTCACTGCTGCCGACGAGCCAGTCTTGAAACGCCGCGCATCATGTGCCTCCGAGTCCAGTGAGGAGGACTATCAAGCTGGCAACAAGCATCGCCGTCGCGTTCGAGCGTCGAAGGGCGTTCGCGGTCGAGGAGGCCTGGCGGTGGGTCGGAGGCGGCTTCGCCGTCTTCCGACAGGCAAATGGAATTGTAGGCATAACTACTTGCTGTCGTCATGGCGGTCTCTAAGAGATGGTGTTTGCAACTCTCAATGTACGGGGTCTTAGGTCTCGCCAGAGACAAATGCAACTTGGCCGACGTTTGCACAGCAGGCGTCTAGATATTGTGGCAGTCCAAGAGACGAAGATAGAGAGCGAGGAGGAGACCGAGAGGGCGTTAAAGCCCTTTTTGGCAGATTTGAATGTTATTGTTGCGCATGCTATGGGCCTGTCGGCAGGTTGTTTTATGTATGTGCGAAAGACACTGCCTTGTTCTGGCCTAACTTATATCGACGCCAAGAGCCGGTTGATATTTGGCGATCTTCTCTTTAGGAAGCCATGACGGATAATTAACGTTTATGCTTTCAATACTGTGACTCAGCGCATTAGTTTCTTTGAACACATAGCCAGCTTGCTTGACTGTGACCGACATCTTGTGCTAATGGGCGTTTTCAACTGTGTTTGCAACCCCATCGATTGTTCTAGGCCAGACGCACGCAGTGACAGAAGCGGTGAACTTTTGTTCCGTGTTTCAGCCTATGGGACTGAAACGTGGAGGCTAACCAAGAAAGTTCTACTTAAGTTGAGGACAACCCAGAGGGCTATGGAACGAAAAATGGTAGGGGTAACATTAAGAGATAGGAAGCGTGCAGAGTGGGTAAGAGAAATAACTCAAGTTACCGACATTCTAGTGAAAATTAAGGAGAAGAAATGGGCATGGGCAGGACATGTAGTACGAAGAGAGGATAACCGATGGTCGCTTAGGGTAAAAAACTGAATACCAAGAGAAGGAAAGCGTAGCAGGGGGCGGCAGAAAGTTAGGTGGGCGGATGAGGTTAAGACGTTCGCAGGGGTCAAGTGGATGCAGGTAGCACAGAACCAGGTTAAGTGGAGAAATATGGGAGAGGCCTTGGCCCTGCAGTGGGTACAGTCAGGCTGATGATGATGATGATGATGACAGAAAATGGAGGACTGGTTGGTATAAGGGTGTCTTGCCGAGCTTCTAGATCATTCAACCACATTCAGACGCTCGTCTAGACCGGATTTATACATCTTGTGCATTAGTTTCCCGCGGGCTTGTATGCGAAACTATACCGGTTTCGTTTTATGATCTTTGCATGGTAGTGGCCCGCCTCGGTGGCAATGACCATTGAAAGTTTAGGCCGCTGTGGGAATTTTGGAAGTTAAACTCATCGCTGTTAAATGACCTAGAATTTATCATTCGCGTGCGCTAACAGCTCCAAACATGTTTTTCCGAAAGTCTACCATTGTTCGCCGCTTGGGAAATGTTCAAGCAGGAAGTACGTGCGACAGCAATTGAACTTGGCTGAATTAAATCTTGCTACAGGAAACATCAGGAGCAGGCACTTACCAAAACGTGTGTAACCTGTATAAACTAGAATCTGAATCCCCTGGCTTATATGCGGACGAAATTGCTAGTGTCAAAAGTGAATTACAAAGGCATGATGCGGAACGATACGGGGGTGCCTTAATTCGATCTCGTGTCAAGCGTGCTTTGCATTGCGAACGCCCGACACGGCAAGCTTTGCTTGATGAGAGTCATCATGCGGCTACAAAGCTGATTGGACTAATGTGTAATGGCACATTTGTCACGAATACGAAGGAGGTTACGTCCGCATTCGTAGATTGTTACTCGATGTTGTTTAGTGTCACTCCTCCAGTGAGAAATTCTGACATTATATCGCGTTTCACATCCCTGGTGACCCCTTTATCAGAAGACGATTGTTCTGTAATTATTAACACTTTCACGCAGCAGGAGGTAAAAATGGAAATTGATCAGGTACCTCTCTCAAACACGCCTGGTCCTGATGGCATTTCCTCTGAATTTTACAAAGCTTCTAAAACTGTTCTTGCTCCTATCCGGCTAGATGTCTTCGTGATGAGTTTTGATCTCGAAGCCCTTCCCGAGACTTTTACAAAATGCCACACAGTCCTAATTCCAAAAAGCACTGATGAAGAAAAATTACGCTCAGTGGAAGGCTATAGACCAAACACACTGGCAAATGTGGATTACAAGATTTTCGCCAAAATCTTATCAAATCGCCTACAGTTCGTAATGTCGGTTCTCATTGGCCCTCACCAGACGTGTGGCTTGAGGGGCCGCGCCATTCAAAGTAATGTACATATTGCGCGCACAATCCTCGAATCGTGCTCCTGCTTTCATGATCAGGTTGCTTTACTTCAGGTAGACCTTGCAAAAGCATTTGATCAAGTTCGTCATTCATTCCTGTCTTGAGCGAGCGAGCGAATGTTGGCTCTGTAGTACTGAAGTTGGGGCAACTTTGCTATAGGAATTGTTCGACGCGCCTGATTGTAAATGGCCACCTATGAAGCCCCGTACCAATCAACTCTTCTGTGAATCAAGGCTATCTGATGTCTCCGCTGCTTTTTGTTCTTTACTTGGATATACTTTGTCGGAGTGTCTTACATAACAGTAGTATTCATGGATTCCCTCTCCTTGCAAATGACGTTAAAGTGCTTGCATATACGGATCATCTTGAGTTTTTCTGCACTGACAAACTAAGCATAGAAAAAGCTATATAAAGCATAGAACAATTTGGCATTGTTTCTGGTGCTCAGATGAATCACTCCAAGAGTTCCGGCCTTTGGTGTGGTTCGTGAGACTCAACACCGCCTCTATATGCAGGCGTTGAATGGCCATGTGTGCCCCCTATATATCTGGGCGTTCCTCTGCATGCATTTAAGTCAAGTGCAAATTGCTGGAAAGAGCGAGTTCCAGTCGTTCAGCGTAATGCTAATACATTTGTCCCTTATCGGCTCTCAATCTTCGGTAGGACTCAGACCTGCAACACGTTTTTGGCGACAAAAATTTATTAGGTGTTTCAGGTCCTCCAATGTGCTAGACATTACATCCAGCGTTTTCACCGAATATTTGGGACTTTTATTTGGTCATCAAATTTTGAGCCGATTCGACGTGGTAACCTATTCAGACATGTTTGTGCAGGTGGGCTCTGCTTAGTGCATCTGTATGTAAGGCAGTTAGCTGCCCGTTTCTTCTTTTTTCGTGATTGTTAGCATCCAATTATTAGAGCATTCCATAAGTTAGAATCTGCTTCCTGACTTAGTGGTTTCTTTAAATTTTGCTGATTGCCCACAGTTACTAAGATTTATGTAGGAAGTTTATGCTTCGGTGAGGTTTTTGACAGTAATATTCTCGAATGAGTACTTATACCCTGTTTCGCGCAAGGTACTATACAAGGAATAGATAGCAATGCTTTTTCCGCCAACACTGTATTGTTTTTTAAACTTTGGTCTTAAGGGTCATGATGTGTTAAAGAAGGTGCGTAAAATGCAGATTTCTCCTTGCATGAAAACATTTTTCTTTAAATTACATACCGAAGTTCTACCTGTTAACACAAGACTGCATAGGAAAAAGATTTTTGTATCTTCTGTAAACTGGCGTCTGTGTGATGTACGTGAAACAATTGAGCACTGTTTAATTATTGGTCTTTTGGGACGTTCTGAAAAGAACTCTAAAGAAATACTTGGTTATAAATTCTTCCAGTGTGCGGTATCTTGCTGTTACACAATCTGATTACGAACCATACGGCATGTTTTTCCTTATTGGACTTCCTAGCTTGTCGAAGACGCGCATGTTGGATCGCCACGCTCAACCTGCTGTTCCACCTAGACTCCATTTTAGCAGAATATGATGCTGCAACTGAAGAACATTTATGATGAAAATGACTTTCAACCTGATTGGTTTCCGCAGGTGACACGGTGTTTATCTTTGCCTGCCTTTTAATTGCGTTTTTTGTTGTGCAGCTCAACAACGGCTGAGTGCTTTGTATATAATATGTGTACATAACCTTTTCAGTACATAAGCACGTGTAATAAATACCATGTCAGATAATCTGTGTACAACCTTTTCTGTACATAAGCACGTGTAATAAATACCATGTCAGAAAAAAAAAATTCGGGCAAGGCTCAGTTGCTGAAGCGCTCAGCTGGTGATTCAATGAACGGAGGTTTGATTCCCGGTGGAGATAAGGGTATTATTTATTTCTTCACTATCTCCCTGTAAAGCTTGACACCTTCTTCCGACAACGTCTGCCGACAGCTCCTGCTCTCAAAGATAAGGCAATAAAGGCGTTCGCCTTAAAATATGTAAAAATAGATAACAATACAGAGAGCGTTTCATAAAGGGCAGGTTCAATATATTTAGCTTTTTTTTCACTATAATTTAGAGTCGCCAGCTGCAAAAAAAATTTTGATTTATTATACGACCTCCCCGTCGGGTATAGTTACGGTCAAGGCACGTTTTTCTTGCGACATTAAGTAGAACCGTAATAGCATTCTCATCAACGCTCCAAAATAAATCTCCTCCTCGGCAATTATTGATAATAAAAAGACCAATTTTTCTTGGGGCATAATATTATTCGGAATCTAAACAATGATAAGCAAAGTGCTTCAAATTCATAAGCAAACCTGTTTTCTATTCTGCTTAGTGAATTGAGAACTTCATCTTAATATTCACAAACGCCGTCATATTCAAAACGGGCGAATAGAACCACTTGTTTGTCAGTGATTGTCATTCGAGGAGGCTAATTTAAGTTCCAAGAAAGGTTTCAGGAAAAGAAGGCAACGTTCTCTAAAGAAAAGCTGTTCAATGTGTTACATTTTTGGTTTCACTTAGTAAAATATTTTATGCTTGCCTTTTATTAACAAATTCGCCTGCCCAATGCAAGCAGGGTATTTGCACGGAGGGCCAATTCTACTTGCAGTACATACATCTCATTGTCTCTTGAAAATTTATTGAATGAAGGACAGTGGAGGCATGAAAACGCCTCAGACGTCTAGCAAAAAAGCAATTTTTTAAAACGGCCGTACTTTATTTTGGAGGGCAGCAAATATCTTGTTTTTTGTAAATGCCGAATACACTGAAAAAGTATGAGTTCATACAAGATGGTGAAAAGGAACAGCGTTCGACATACAGAATATAATTTCCTTGAAAGGAGAAACAGTTACCAAGACAACGTAAATTTGTGATTGCCGAACAAATGTTACTTTATTTGACGATATTGTAACAAAGTGCTGGGCCTGGTGTAACGCGACAAATATTTCTTCATCCACACAAAGTAATGAGCGAGAAAAATCTGTGATGACCACTACGATTAAGTTCGGCCAGTAAACATTCTTATGACTTTAGATTTTACTTCGGCCGCAGGTATTATTCGTTCTAATTTCCTTAGTATTAGAAAGCGAAATTGAATAAAACTTAGATGTCATTTTCTTAAAGTCTACAAAAGAGCTAATTATTGTGATAGTCGGATCCTAATGTACAAGAGGCGTAAACAGCGAAAGCAGGCGCCTGTGTCTTTGCGTTGTCCTGCGTTTCTTTTAATTGGTTATATCTCTTGCGGAAGCCTCAATTGCTGAATGCTTTCAACATACCTGCATCCATTTATTATATCTAGCATTATAGAGCATTCTAACGAAGCTTAGGGTTGAGCCGAGCCCATTGTATCATTCAGCAGACTTAAGGCAGATCCACTTAACATTTACGTGTTGCGAGGAGAGTAGTTTGAGAAATGGATCTGCTCTCTTGTCAGGTATATTTACTGAAAGCTTCCCAATAAAGCCTAAAAAAAAAAAACTTCCTTCATTAACGCCCACGCATACCTCGTGTCTCAGATAGGTGGAGGCGTTCACCAGTGCCTCGCGTGCGTATTCTCAGCACAATGTCCCCAAACACTATATAGCGCCGTACGAGTATTAAGGGTACCGTTCTGCGAAAAACTGTGCCGTCGCCGTGGTTGCGGTGTTCTCATTTCAGACTATACACGTAATGCTTGGAAGACTGAGATTAAAAACAATGACAAGGTTGCTTTCAAGGCGGATTATTATTCAAATAAAGTCACAAGCAGCTTAACTATAGAAACTAATCGATGATATGTACACAGATATTCGCAAGTTTTAGGCAAGTTTCCAACGCATTATCTTTGGTTTCAGCGGTCATGTGCGTTACCAGTCTAGCTATTAAAGTAAGTCGACATTGCTGAGGTAACAGCGGGGAAAGGGGATGTTCACTGCTTAAAAGTAGTTGGCATTCTGGTCATGCGAAGATAGTACAATGACTATGTGAGAATGAACCAGTGATTACATTTCACGACTGGCCAGTCATGCTCACAGGACGAAAAACGGCAAGTAAAATAGAAATTAAAGGACGAGGTAAATGGCTACTCATTATACCTGTTTATTTTGATTAGCCGCGGTGGCCTTGATATGCGCTGCCCTTTCCTGGTCAATCTTAACCAATTTCCTGTAATGCATAAAAACATACCATTCCCAGATCTTAAAAAAGTGCTTTGGAAATCTTCACAATTGATTACAAGCCAATATACCAAGAAAGTGAACAGCAAGCGGTACAGCTATATCCTACGAAAGACAGATTCTGTGGTTGAAATATTACCAAGCGTCACTTGAGCATGACCTATGAGAACCGTCCGTTCAGCACTGGTGGCGTTGATGTCGCACACATTACATAATTGGCACAGTGAATACCTTACAAATCAAAATTATCGTGTGGCCGACATAAGCTGAACAATCGTTTATGAAACATTTAAAGACTTTAGCCAAGAAGTAGCAGCGGCTAATAATACGCACTTTCATAAAATTTCAATATTTGTCCTTTTTTAAACATTGCTTTCCGATCCTTATTTCTCAACCTAAAGTACAAAAATCAAGAACAATAGTACCAACAAACATAATGTTAAGTACGTAACGTGGGTGTTTATTGGTAGCCTAAAGCGCTGCGAGTCACGCAAGGAACACCAGCACACACCACTGTGTCTTCCGTTTGTTCTTTTCTCCAGCCTCTTCTTCCTTTCCTGACGCCCCGAAGCAAGTGACACTTCCCCCCTCGCAGACGAAGCCCCAGGACAAGCAGTTTAAGGAAGGTGCCGGGGATGGAAACTTTTTTGACCGAGCCGCATGCATTACCTGGGTCCGGCGTGAGCATCGACCACTTTCGGTGCGGCGTGAAATTACATAGTTCACGTCACTCAGGCGCTCCAAAATGACAAAAGGGCCGCTATTGCGAAACAACAGCTTCTGGGCTAAACCACGCTTGCGCAGCGGCGTCCACAGCAACACTAAATCACCGGGCACATAAGAGACATGTGGGCGTCGGTTGTCATAACGCTCCTTCGAACGTTCCTGTGAGTCTAGGATGCGGAGGCGGGCAACGCGGCGAGCTTCTTCGGCTCGACATAAAGTAGTGGCGATAGAAGGCTCGTTGTGGAGGGAGAAAGGAAGGATGGTATCAAGACTACTGCGGGGAACTCGAGCATACAAGAGGTAAAACGGACTGTAGCCAGTCGTCTCATGCTGTGCAGTGTAATACGCGAATGTAACAAAAGGGAGGATTTCATCTCAGTTCTTGTGGTCACAGTCCACGTACATCGCCAACATAGTGGTCAGAGTGCGGTTGGTCCGTTCAACAAGTCCATTCGATTGCGGGTGATACGGCGTTGTATGACGATAATCGCAGGTGCATAGACGAAGGAGTTGTTTGATAACTTCAGCAGTAAATTGGCGCCTACGGTCACTGATCAGAACTCGAGGAGGGCCATGGCGCAGAACGAGAAATCGCAGAAGAAATAGGGATATCTTCGTAAGCAGTGGCTGAGGGTATTGCGGCTGTTTCTGAATATCGAGTGAGATGGTCAACACATACCACTATCCACCGGCTATCGTTAGAAGATCGCGGAAAAGGACCCAAGAGGTCGATGCCCACCTGCTCAAAGAGTGGTCGGAGGCGTAATAGGGTGCAGTGGTCCAGGTGGATGGGAAGTAGGGAGCTTGTACTGCTGGAACTTGACGCAACTGGCTACATAGCGCTGAATGACTTGACGCATTTTCGGCCAATAAAAGCGTTCCTGTGTGCGATGAAGGGTCCGGGCGATACCCAAGTGTCCCGACGTGGTATCGTCGTGCATCATTTCTAGAACGGGAATGCGGAGGTTTCCGGCACGACGAGGAGAAAGCGTGCACCTCCGGGGTTGAAATTCTTCTTGTAAAGTAGGCCGGCACGAATGCAGAAAAGCGCATCTCTTGAATCATGAGCGGCAGAGAAGAGCGGTGCCAAAGTCTGATCGTTGCGTTGTTCTGTCTGGAACAGTTGAGGGTCAGGAAACGTTGCCGAGATAGGCGCCAGGTAGTCATTAAAGTTGTCATCATCACTACCAGTTGATGAAAGCGGCAAGCGTGACAGACAGTCAGCGTCAGCATGTTGGCGGCCGCTTTTGTATGCCACAGTGAAGTTAAACTCTTGCAACCGCAGTGCCCATCGAGCGAGCCGGCCGCAAAGGTCACGAAGATTTACGAGCCAACAGAGCGAATAATGGTCAGTGACGATGGTAAAAACATTGCCATAGAGGTAGGAACGGAATCGCTGCACCACAAAAACCACTGCGAGGCACTCTTGTTCAGTAACGGTGTAGTTGCGCTCCGCCTTGCTCAACGAACGACTAGCATAAGCTATCACGTGCTGATCGGTGCCATGACGCTGGATGAGCACAGCCTCAACGCCCACGCCCCTAGCGTCGGTGTGAACGTCGATGGGGGCAGAAGGACAGAAGTGACGTAGGATAGGTCCTGATGTGAGAAGGAATTTGAGGTGGCGGAAGGCAGAGTCGCAGTCAGTAGTCCAAATGAACGGTGCATTTTTGTGCAAAAGGCACGTGAGCGGGTATGCGATGTCAGCGAATCTGGGCACAAAACGACGGAAATAGGAACACAGTCCTAAAAAGCTCCGAAGCTGCTTCACTGATTTCGGTGCTGTAAAGCTGGTTACAGCTGCAATCTTCTGAAGATCCGGCCGAACACCATCCTTATCGACCAAGTAACCAAGAACAATCGTTTGGCGTCCGCCAAAGTGGCACTTCTTAGAGTTGAGGACGAGGCCTGCTCTTTCAAAGCAGTCAAGAACGATGGCGAGGCGGCTATTGTGTTCCTGAAAGGTCTTGCCTAAGATCACAACGTCGTCCAAATAGCACAATCAAATTTTCCACTTGAGTCCGCGCAGAATGGTGTCCATGAATCGTTCGAACGTGGCAGGCGCATTGCACAATCCGAAGGGCATAACGTTGAACTCATAGAGACCATCGGAGGTCACAAATGCCGTCTTTTCTTTGTCGCTTGGATTCATCGGTATCTGCCAGTACCCCGATCTCAAGTCTACCGAGGAGAAGTATGACGCTGAATGAAGACAGTCGATTGCATTGTCAATACGTGGAAGTGGATATACATCTTTTTTAGTGACGGCATTAAGGCGACGATAGTCCACACAGAAACGCCATGTGTTGTCTTTCTTTTTAACGAGAATAACTGGAGCCGCCCAAGGACTTGAAGATTCCTGGATAACGCCACGTTGGAGCATGTCATGAACTTGTTCGTCAATAAGCTGACGTTCGGCCCGAGACACACGATTGGGCGTCCGTCTGATCGGGCGAGAAATTCCAGTATCAATGGAATGATGGATGCGAGAATTTGGAATCGGTGGCTGATGATCTCAGCGAGAGGTACGGGGATCGATACCCCGCACCTCCACCACAACTGTTACGTACTCAGTACGTAACGGGGGTGTTTATTGGTAGTCTAAAGCGCTGCGCGTCACGCAAGGAACACCAGCACACCACACCACTGTGTCTTCCGTTTCTTCTCTCCAGCCTCTTCTTCCGTTCCTGACGCCCCGAAGCACGTGACACTATTGATACTTGGGCGCAGCTTTGCTTATAATTGCTTTGGATCTGCCACTTGGGTCGCAATTACTCCGTAGCCCTCCACTACGTCTCCTCTTTCTCTATTTTCACTTTCATTCCCACCTTCCTTTCTTCCTCTACGGCGCGGTTCAGGTGTCCACAGACACAAGTGTGACAGATACTGCGCCTTTCCCTTCCTACGAACCAACCAACCAACCACCCGGGAGGAACATTCATTTGATCTCATTTGGCGTCTTCAGGCCTGAACGCAGGTTTGCACACGATGCTAATAATGAGCGATATTTGCTTGAAAATGTATGTAAAGGTACAACAAATAATAATTTCATTAGCAGAGGTGGTAGGTATTTTGTAAGACAGTATGATGGTCAGCTTAAAGGACATCAGTTTAGAGTCTCTTGCTTGCTGCCTCACTAAAGCACATGTACTGCACAGAATACCCACAGAGAATGCATCACTGAAGTGTTTTTAATACTTGATCAAACGTACTGTCATTGGACAGTAGGTTCTTTCATAAGAGCAGGGGCTTTTTATTTATTAGGCGTTAGTCTCTTCACCATAGTTGACATAAATTGCTCATTAATGCTTGTGATCGGCACATCCGGGTCTTTCCGGGGACGGGGCAGGAAGCGGTCGTGGTATCAGCTTACGCTGACGATCTGCCCCTTTTCTTACGCGATGGTCGCAGCTTCGGCGCCTTTATTGCTGTTGTGGACACATTCCAATTTGTCTGGAGCACAGATGAACGCCAGTAAAAGCCGCGCGCAGCGATTTGACTCTTTTGCGGACCCTCTCCCAGTTTGTGTTCCATTTGTCGACGTGGTCCGTGTGCTGGGTGTCATTTTCGATGCGAGCGGCGTATCACCGTGGACGTGGCAGGATGTGGTAGCGCGTGCCACAAGTGAGATGTCGGAATCCGCCCCCTTTGCGCTTTCTGTAAAGACAAAAGTCGCGGTCGTAAAGACCAAGGCGCACGCCCACTCGCTCTACGTTTCGCGCGCGGCGGTGATTCCGCGTCGAACGGTAGGTCGCCTCGCCTCCCTGGCTGGGGTGTTTGTCTGGGATGGCGGGACAGCTTTTGTCGCGCGCCGTTTTCTTCACCTACCGCAAGAAAGAAGAGGCATCGGGCTGCCATGCGTCAACACTGAGGGCCTAGTGCTCGCGTCGAAACTGGTCGCCACGGTGCTCAATGATCCGCTGTACCCGGGGCGCTCCCTGTTACAGTACTGGCTGAGCACAGCTCGCCGCGCCTTTACTGCAGACCGGCACCTGGGCCCACAGGCCGAAAGGCCTCGCAGGTTCTACCAACCGGCTTTAAGACAGCGGCTTTAAGACAGCGGTTGAAAGCGACCTGCCTGACCTAAATATTTTTGAGGTGCCCGCAATACAAGTCAGCGAGATGGTTGCCTCCTCGCGTCTAAACCGCGACGTCGGCGGGCGGTGAGCCGTGTGCCTCCCGAGGTCCGCGATTTCGAGTGGCCTCGGCGATGGGGTGTGTTACCCACGCGAAAACGCCTCGCCATGTGGCATGTCGTGCCGAATGACCAATATCCAAACTGCGGCCGCACGGAAACCACGAGGCACGCATTCTTTGAATGCCCAGTCGCGCTGGTCATGTGGCGCTTCGTGAGGAGGATGTTCTCCGTGCACGGTGGCCCTGGCGCCAGGCCACCACGCGGATGTTTTGTGCGGCTAGTAGTCGCCTGTGTATATTTTGTGCTGTGGAAGAGGCGCTGCCTTGCTGAAATCCGCAGACAACCAGCCAGGGCCATGTACCCAGCGCTGCAGAGACTGCGTCTTCTAGCAGTCTTCTATTGTGGAGGTATCTCTCTGTTTAAATGGACAGAGATGGAGAGGCGTGGGTTCTGCAGCGCTGGCACACCCGTCTTTTCGTCGTTCGGGACGTGGACGGCAGGCTTGTTATGTCAGCTTTGCCATAATAACTCCTCCCCCCTTTGTTACGTACCTCGAATCATGAGGAAGTGTATTGTCATATAAGATTTATTCATCTGTCATTACGTTTTTCAGTGTAACTCCTTTTGAGCTTGTGTTATCTGGGTATTGATGAACACGGAATGACCATTATTATGTGATTCTGGCTATTTAGGGAGATTATCGCACCTTTTGTTGTCCTCCCATGTATGTACTACAGTGCGTGTGTGTGTATATACAAGGTACGTGTGTGTATATACAAGTACCTATGTGTGTGGAAGACAATAAATTCCCTCTACTAATACTATGGTCAACGCTGCGCGCCTATCAAAGACCTCTTTTGTTCTTTGTGCACTAAGACTAAAACGCCTTCTACTGAAAAAAATAATTTACGTGCACAAGCTATGGTGCCTGTGCATCTGGTTGCGAATTTCGCAATCTTTAAACATTTTTTCTTTCAAGCTGCTTCTGTTCCTTGCTCTGCATGCCCTCGAATAGCAAAATAAATGGTGTACGACAGATGCTCATCAGAACGACCCCTGCAGGAGGTTCCGGTGACAATTCCCCAGCGAGCGGGCGGCGAGAACAGCAACAATACTTCCGCTACTGACAACCCAATTCTGCAACTCCCATGAGCCCCTAATGTTATGCAGCAGATATGCGCTCCACTTGCATGCCAGGCAGAATGAACTGCTGCCATGTGTTTTCATATTTTTTCCTTGCAGTACAGATGGTCCGCAATGATTCTGACACTCTTTCCTTGTTCCGTGACCAGAGTCAGGAACGTTCTCGCCTCTCATGTTGATTGAAGACCAGTGAACTGTTTCACAGCACTGTTGATGTTTGCTGCACATTCTATCGAGTAGCATTACCTTTTTTTGTGCTCCAGGCAACTGCTGCAGACGTGCTGGCTTGGACGCTTATGATAAGTTATCTATATCGTAATAACGCCTATGCAATGTGTCGTGTTGCGCATAAAAAATGCTAAAGCAAGAGCACAAAAGAAGTTTCTGCGAAAGGGAGGTCCTGAGGGCAAGCCCAGAGTATGCGTTTTAGTGGCTTCATGGTCACATAGCATACAGGAGGAGGAGGAGGCTCCGGGATATATTCGAGCATATATCGCAGGGTTTAAAAAAGTATTCGTTTTGAGTTGTTTCTACGCAATCTCTTGCAGGTTTCCTGAGGGAAATATGCGTAAGGGGATAGATCAATCTACTTAAGCTGTAGTGCATGGTGATTTCATGAAACGTAGCCATACGGTCTCTTGCTGTCCGCACAACAGCCCGGTCGACAAATACTCGGGCGTAAATGTAGGCCACCTCGTTCCCTAGATGGGATGATTGCGCTGGGACCTAGATCATTTTGATCTGGCAAAGATGGAAATTGGTGGAATGGAGGGATAGGATGACGGGGGAGACCCGGCATTTGGCAAAGTTACGAAATGCCGAGTACCCAGAAATGCGGTGCAACAAACACAAACACGTGAACAGAAAGACAACACACTTGCACACCGGTAATTGTGATAGGAAATTGAAAACGCAATTCCTCTTCAAAACACAGCCACAACTTCCTCTTCTACACCCAAGTACATCTCACTCGCGCACCTCTTCTTTGCCTCGCAGATGTGTAGCCAAGAAAAATGTTAGGACAACAATCATCCCCAGTTCATCATTCACCTGAACACTTAAAAGAACAGCTGGGGGGAATGTGAACGTTATATGTGGAAGCTACAGATACGGGGTGGTTTTTCTAGTGCGTGTTTACATGGTGGAAGGTGTGGCTGTCATGCTTGGACGATGTGAGTGATGGACTGGTATGATTGTGCTCCGAACATTTTTTTGTTGGCTACACATCTGCTTGGCAAAGAAGAGGTGTACGAGTAAAATGTACTTGGGTGTAGAAGAGCAATTTGTGACTGAGTGTTTGAAGAGAAAGTGTGCTGTCTGTTTTTATTACACTTGGAATGTGCGCATGTGTTGCCTTTCTATTCACGTGTTTCTGTTTGTGCACCGCTAAGAACTTCGCACCATTCGTGCCAAAGATGCATTTCTACCGAGTTAAGGCTACTGCTTCGGGTGGTTGTCGGCGTTCTGTGCGAAGACGTTTCTTTCTTCACTAGCGCTGGGCATCCCCAGACGAGTATATCGTCGATGTAGACGCAGGTTCCTTGTACGGCATTAAAATATTTGCCTTAGCTTAGTGAAGATCTCGAAACCCGGTGCATTTTCCAAACTGCATATTTAAGGAACGATACTTTTCAAACGGCCAGATAATGATGCCGATTCGTAATGCTTTTTCATTCAGGGTAATCTGATGAAACCCGCGGTGAGTAACAGCTTGCAAAATGCATTTGCATTTGCAAACTAAGACTGGATTTCTTTTCTGGTCTGCAGCTATTAAGGCGAAACCCTTTATTGGCTCATGATGGCGTGGACGAAGTGTGTATGTGTGTGTGTCCCGCTTTTGCTGCGTTTTGATTGGTCGAGGCGGGATGCGTCCCTACCATCTGCAATGCCACACTCGAACGCACGCCAAGACGAGAGCGAGGTGCTGAAGGGTGGCTGTTCCTGGCCCTACGGGGCTGGGACAGTAGGTCAACACCGCATGCGGCCGGGGCTAGCCAGCCACCGAATATTGATCTGTTGTAGGCCGTCACTGCACCCGCCACCGCTTAGGTGGTGGACCACGGCTGTTGCGGCGAGCGTCTTTCTCTCCCCGCCGGGGCGATTTATTTATAGGAAATGAAAGGCGCGGCAACTATCTCAGTTATTTTCTGTGGACACCGCAACCACGCCGTAAGGAAAGGGAAAGTGGTAAGAGAGAAAGAGGAGCCGTAGTGGAGGGCTATGGAGTACTTTCGACCACCTGGAAATCTTTAAGTGCGCTGACATCGCACAGCACACGGATGCCTCTTCGTTCTCCGCCGGGGTGGCACAGTGGTTACGACGCTCGACTACTGTTCCCAAGGGCGCGGGATCGAATACCGGCCTCGGCGGCCGCTTTGCGATGGAGGCGAAAAACAAGGTGCCCGTGTGCTGTGCGATGTCAGTGCACGTTAAAGAACCCCAGGTGGTCGAAATTTCCGGAGTCCTCCACTACGGCGTCTCTCATCGTCGCTTTGGGACGTTAAACCCCAACCAAACATCCTCTTCCTTTTTTTTCTTCTTTAATTTTTCTGTTCTGTCCGCACACTCTTTCCACTTTCACTTCCATCTTCCTCCCTTCCCTTATGGCGCGGTTGCGGTGTCCACAGAAAACAAGTGAAACAGTTACCGCGCCTTACCCTTCCTATAAATAAATCAGTTTTTTTTAAGCAGAGGCAGCGGAGGTGGCTCAGCTACAGAGCCAGTAGCAGGTACGTGAATTTTCTTTTCCTTCTTCCTACAGCCACAACAACAGCAAGTAACGACACGCGACAGGAGCGATAGTGTACCATCCAAACGCACACTCGTCAGATAAAGTGTGACAGATACTGCGCCTTTTCTTTCATGTATACCAAATCTAATTATATGCAGAAGTGCAACGAATGCCGATAGAAGAAATCTAATCTTATCTAGCGTTTCTGCTATGTGCAATGCCACACTTGAACGCGCGCCAAGGAACGCCACGCGACTGGAGCGATGGTGTGCCGTCCAAACTCCCACTTGCCTGAGAAATGTGGGATAGATAATGCGCCTTTCCTTTCCTGTAAACCAATTATGAATAATGTAGCACTGCAACAAATGCCGACAATAGCTAACGATGGGAGGCCAATCATAGGATAGGAAGGGTAGGCTTTCGCCATTCTCCTCTTCAGACATCTAATACCCCTGTCACACGGACAGTTTCTATCCTCTATATGCATTCAACTCAATGCAGATCGAGGTTGTCACTCGGTAACTTTCAAATGCAATCGAGCTCGAGCCCGCTTGACTTCAAGCTGCTTCCTCAATCGCTCTTGAGATTTCAAGCACACTCGAAAGCGGTCGTTGACTCACCTAGCACACAAGAAAGAAATTTCTCAATGCTCATTGAAAACGCCGGTGTAGCACCGGATGCGTCAATCCTTTTTGAAAGCCTCAATGCTGATCGAGTTCAATGGGGATCGGAAATGTGCGTGTGACAGAGGTATTAGAGATGCTCTAATGTTTTATTCTTAGCGCTTCACACATCAGGTTTCCTGCATAAGGCCCACACAAGTGCGCTGACGACCATCTTCGTTATTGACTAGGATGAGGGACTCACTCAGATGCTTTGTGCACTCCTCTGATAATAATTTGACGTTCCTGTTGGAATGGCGGACTACACTCATAGAATCCGGCGGCATGGCAGCGTGAGTGGGTTCATTGCTTCATTCAGCTCAAGACTTAATGGCCCCTTTATCCAACCTAGGCGTTGAAAACGATGCAGAAAGTCACTGATAACTTGACTGCCATATCAGCAGGCTTTCAATTTCTTGGACTCTTGAAAGAAGTTTGAAAAATTCCCAAGCTGAAAACCCAGTAACGGTCTTTGTAGTTCTTTCTTCACAACAAAGAACTCCGCCAGTTCTACAATCTTGCCGAATTGAAGTGTCGGCAGTACTGTTCGAAAGTGTTTTATCGCTCCACAGCCGTAGCACCACAGGAGCGTGGGAGAAGCTTCAAGGTACTATCCTTCACAGACGTTCTGGATCAAACGAGGAAGCAAGTTTTCATGTGCCCTCGTGTCACTTGTAATGAGCACGTCGTGATTAGGCGACCTTGTTGTTATTAGCTAATATTGATCCCTTGATACTCGGTTTATGCTCATACCTATATTTTGGAATTGTCGTCCAATTATTCTGGAACTTGCACTGGACAATCAGTTTTTTTAATGCTTTTCATTGATCTGCAACACACTGAATGTGGTTTCTTTTCAGTCATAAGCCGCTCGGTTTGTGTCACGCTGGACGTCTTCGTGGCTCATGGTTGCGTTTGCAGTTTCTGCATTGATGACTATATCTGCAGCGCTATCCCACTGCGCGGCATGGACATCCAGGTTACCAGCCATGAGAACATGGGTTGCTAGTACCCACGCAATGAATATTTAACGGTATAAACTTGCGGATTTAGCACTGACCCTTGTATTCGGTGCGTCCTTCCCTCTAGCCATAAAAAGCCTTATGCTCATTGAATCATGCAACCACTACCTTGAGCATATAAGAGCAATCCTCAGAATCTTCGCTGTACATATTCACAAAGTGAACATTGACAGCAGACACAAGATAAGCAACATTGCGTGAAAATATACATCTCAATGGCATGTTCTGGTTTATACTTCTTTCAATAACACGTATTTATACTCACTGTATATGTATGCAGAAGGGTAATAAGAGCGTTATATCAAAGACCGTTAGCCAAAACGTGAACAATTGGGACATGCATTTGGCTTCATGTATGGTTGCTGAATCCTTGTGCTTTTCCTTATGTGACTGGCTTCCGGAGACGGCCTCCCGCCTTCGTTTTTTTTTTTTTTGCTGATAAAATCCAAGTAGGTCAAACCACTGTGCTCAAATGCACCAGGCACCTTTGTGAGGCAAAAGACGTTCACCTTTAGTATAATCTTTGAGCTGTTATTTCAGGCAGTGCCGTGCCTACCCTATGCCTGTTTTTTACGTGAAATTAAGAAGATATTGCACCCCACAGATGCTGTATGAGATGTACGTTATCCAGTTCCTACTTTGGCTCACATCTTTATCTCCATAACTGAAGGTAAACAGCTGTGCACAGTTATACGGCATACTAAATGTCGCAGAGATTATGCCTTAAACCTTTTCTTATTGTGGTGCTTATTTTCACTTCTTTTTCTTTGGGCTTTCAATTTATTTTGTCTCTTATTTGTGTTTGCCCAAGCAATTCACATTAAGAATAATATGTAACAACTGGCCCCAGTGGATATCTATAGGAGCTTCTGTGTTATAAATATTCCTCCACAACATTCATACGGAGGACTGGAACGTGGCTAAGACTTCTTTACGATGCGCTACGTGAGCAGAAGCGGCCAAATAAAAGGCGCAGTGGGACTATATTCGCTTTTGATGCTAGCCTTAATGTGTAAGATGCAGTAGCTGCTTATCATCCATCAATGTTTGTGCGCGTCTAGTACTTTGAATCATAGAAATATCTACGGTTGGTGCTCTAAGATTATTGGCCACGGAATATTGTTGACCACGATAAGTACGCAAGCGCGTACTCTGAAAGTTGCCGCATTTGTGGCTAAGAATGCGTGCGCTGAAAACACACATCCTATCGGCACAATGCGTTCCAAAATATTTCATCAAATAAAGCAATAAAAGCGTGTTTCATGCAATGTCGTTCTTTCCCTGTTGGAGGTGAAGCCAACCTTAAAAGTGCCAAATCGTCTGGCCAAGCTAGTGCTCTGCCAGCTCTTTCGGTGTCCGAACTCGTTTGAGAATAATCTAAAAAATGCTCATGGGTTCAGTTTTACTTCCAGGGTGCTTGTATTTTTTCGTTCATATGACAGCCCTCATAAACTCCAGAACTATAGTAAAAATCCAAATCCTTGCACCACTCTTTTGTTTGAAACATGAACTCTGAAGGAAACGATATTGTGTGAGCTTGAATAAAATTGTCTGCCCTATTTTTATCCCCATTAAGGAAGTGTTTAACTATACGTGGTCGATGAGTCATTCTTGTAAGGCATGTTTTGCAAGTTATGTATCTCGTGGCGTTTCTTGATTGAAGAATACTTTTTCGAGCTGCCTGCTTCTACATAAAGGTACCTTTAAATCATCTTGCAGCACACCTGCCGTCCGTGTGCTTCCCTCAGGTGTTTTAAAGATTTTCAAAGCAAACCCTATACTAGAATCAAACTGTAGCACGCAAGAATCCGCGCCCCTATGACACCTTCGAGTATTAAGGCGAAATACTTTGGGGTTATTCCTACTGTAGTGTTTACTTGCCAGAATCTCACCGATCACACAGTGCTTCTTCCGTGCTGGCTTCAAGATGAGCAGCTGCATTGGACGGCAAATGGTGTGCGCTCATGCGATTTCCTGCAGACTGGGTTGAAGGCGTAGTCGTTGCGCCCCTATTGTTTCATATAGACGGTCGGAACGCTAAAAAAGGAAAACTAAAATATATTTATCAGATTCACTGCGTAATCATGCCCTTTTTGTTCCTGCTTCACAAACTGTGAAATAACGTATACCATTCGGCTACAGCAGCCACTTTTTAAGACTTGCAATCATTTCATAACTATGGGCTTGCAGATTGTGTCAGTCACGAGAATAATGGGCACCTTCAAAATCTGACATTTCACATTCCATTTTTCGTGTGGAATTGAGGGTAAGCATTAGCCTAAACTAAACAGCGTTTGACATTCATTTGTACGTGTAAAAGAACTGGTGCGGAAATATCTGTGTGCCGTCGCGTTGACTCCGGTTTTTTCTTTAGGTTGTTATTTGGACAAAGGGACTTGCTGAGCAACATGCTGAAAGGATCACTCAATAACTGGCAATATTCTGTGTCACAAAGAATGGTTCACGGAATTTTGTAGTTTTCCTAAGTGTCTTTTATACGCTATGCAGTTAATGCTTTTATTCATGTCCGAGCGTCAGTTGTCGTAGAGTAGTAGTTGAGTGCAGACGGTTGTGCGGTTAAGTTTTTTTTCAGGTCTTGTGGACTTTTTGTGTGCGCAAGAGGACAACCCGAGATCACATATGCCCCACAGCGTTGCATCAGATGCTGTATATGTAGGTTTGTGCAGTGTAATAATTTTCTTGCATGTGCGAATGAGTGGCCCATGTGTAGTGTGGTACGCGGCACCTTGTGTGGATTCTCCATTTTCATTTCTTCAACATGTTGACAATATGTGCTCACCTTGGTACTATGGGCAACATTGCGCAAAACTGGGGAGACCACGCCTTTTTACAATGCACGGCAGCTTTTTTTGAGGGTGGAGCGGTTATTTCCATGTTGAGTATACGGTAGCTGTATACCATAATGCCCAAGCAAATTATTTAGGCGCATCTTTATACAGATAATAATAATTACTGCGGTTCAAGCGGTCGATCTTTTTGCAGGAGTGTACTTTCGGGGATCACGATTATTTATGGACATAGAGAAAAAGGAGCTTGGCGTGACGCAGTTCATTAAGGCGCTCGTCTCGTGATCGGAAAGGGAGGAGATTGATTCCCGGCGGAAAAGGATATTTTAAAACGTTAAACAGAACCCCGGGATTATCCCGGGCGATGTCGCTGACATATCTAGCAGTTGCATATATAACGATAACACTGATTAGCCTATAAAGGTATTTTCCTTAATAGTATTCTCGCCTGTGCCTTTTGTCTTCGCTATAATGTGCTTGCGGATTTGTTTTTGTCCGAAAAGACTCATAGCAGAAAAAAATATTCCAACGTCTCCAGTTGTAAGAATGAAGCAGCCTATAATTTTAAAATGAAATGAATTATGTCTAGACAACGCACCACTCGTGACTGAAGCTCTAAACCGTCACAGAATCTAAACAAAAAGAACTGAAGACATTTCCAACAAGAAAAGTTATCTGTGTACCACGATCTCAAGAATAATTTCTCTGCTATATAAGCTTTCTCAGACCACATGGAGTTCTTTAATCTGCACTGACATCGCACAGCACACGGGTGCCTTGCATTCCGCCGCCATTGAAAAGCGGCCGCCGAGGCCAGGATTACAGCGCGCGACTTCCCGCACCCTCGGGAACAGTAGACGAGCCCCGTAACCACTGCGCCACCCAAGCTGAATATATTACCTTTTTTAAATTTTCTATGGGGCACCCAGTGTTCTGAAGCTTAGTGTCCGTACGACGGAACCAATGTAACCGATGGTCACTGAACGTAAATGAAATGATTATGAAAGATAAGAAGCATATCTGAAGGTCATAAACTCCACGTATGCGAATTAAAATAAAAGGTTGGGATTAGAGGCGCCAGCTGGCATATACAACAGATTTACGGAGAAAATATGTGAGAGGGCTACATTCTGCCGATGGACGTGGGAAGGTGGATGCTGATGGCGCAATTGTTATTATAACAGTGCGACATTTTATGACGCACGAAAAGAAAATTCCAAGTCTCAAGCCACTAAAATTTGCGCCCCAAGCCGGAGCCGTCCGTGCAGATATGATGGAGCCTTCTGTTCGAAAACTGTGGCGATTGATTGAAATCTTTATTTAGTGCATGAAAATTTTCGGAATTCTGCGTAGTCCGCCTATTCCGGGAGCCTAGTGCGATGTCCTTGTGCGCTTTCATAGATAAGATGAACAGTATTCTTCTCGTATCAATCAAGCGAGACTGTTGCCTGCAATTTGAACATGTTACTTTTCCTGAAACAAATCAACCTCTTCAAAGTTTGCTCAGGCAATTGCTACTAAATCTGAGACAGTGGCTGAATCTCTATCCTGAGCTTTCAGAAATCAACGAAGTGCCCCTGCCGCTCGTTAAATCTTCTATTCATATATATAGATATTTACGTTAGTGCACAATAGTAAAGTGGTCTAAAAAATCGCACACATAGATCAAATACGTCACAATGACAAATTGCCGACACAGTAACTCAATGTAGACCCACATCGTAAATCCTTCCGGTTATTTGACTTAGCGGCTTACGTGCACTGGTTGTAAACGCTCAAAGTTTCTGAAAAACGTTCAATCATTTCGCACCCCTGTTTTGTGTTGGTCTCAATAGCAGGGCTCATAAAATTGCAGCGGAGTCTATATTTGGGAATGTCGTTGTTTGAGGTATGTTTCGAGTAAAATTAAACTCGGATGAAGTAACGAGTCAGGAATACAAATGACGGAAAAAGGGCGCACTTCAAAGTAACTGAGCCCATCTCTTATGCTACCGTCCGGCGATTTGAGCTGCGAGGCAGTTGCTTCCGTTACCAATGCAGCCCATTCAGAGGCACCAGCTGCGAGTCACGAGAGAGTCCCAGTCAAAGAGAATTTCTAAAAAGAAGAGAAAGAAGAGCCACGAGCTTCAGTCCGCTCTCAAGTGGCTCTTCTTTCTCGCCATCTGAGAAACTCTCTTCGGCTTGGAAAAGAATAGACTGCTTCTTAACTCGGATACAAACATAAAAGCGCATCCAAAACTCTTTGCCTCAATATATCGCGAAATCCTTATATAGCTCCGCTCAATTTTCGAGTTGCGGTTATCGTAATTATGATTACAATTGCCTTCCTACGTTTTATTATTGCTACTGTTCTACTGCCTTTTTCTTCCCTCTCGCACACTTCTTTCATTCCATGACAGCTGACCTCCCTGTTGTGCTGGTAAGCCTTTTTGTCACCCAGTCCACCACTCCTCGCCATAAAAGAAAAAGAACAAACAGTTTTCTTGTCTATGAAATAAAAGCGAAGCTTAAGAATGCGCTAGTGGTACTAACAGGCTAAAGAGTAGCTCCAGAATGCGCCATTTGTGAGCGCCACCTGTGAGTACCATTTGCATCATCGGCATCATAATGTGGGTAAAAGAAAACACTGCACCCAAGGGATCGTTTACGAGCAGTAAAAAAACAATATTGGAACAGGTCTTCTACTCTTGTCGACCGCTCATTTATTTCTGGTCATGTGTTCTTTTTTGTAGCTATAAAATACGAAGAATTTGACCATGTCATCCACCGCAGCCGTGGCCTCGTGGTAGAGCACCCGCCTCGACAACGGGAGGTGGTGGGTTCGACTCCCACTGCCGGCCGGACACCCACCGGTTTTCTCAAATGGGTACAAGCCATAGCCCGGCCTGGTGCTCGGCTACTCAGGGTCAGTGGCTTGGGAAAGGAGTCCGCGGCCTCAAATCCCACGTGTTGGGCTTGTACTAGTAAAAGAGCTTGTGGTAATCCGTTTGTTTGTAAGTATTACAAAGAGCTCAACGTTAGTCGTTGCTTTGTCAGAATCACGGAGAGCTCGTTTGTTACCTGTTAGTTTCTCAGTTTAAGTATTACGGATTAGCCACGCTCACCCAATCTCGCCCATTGTTCGCTTAGCTGAAGTGTCTTGTTGGGTGGCACCTCATGGGGCTCCTTTTTTGCTTCTGCGCCATGGAAGCTGTAAGAAGCAGATGGGTTTATTTTCTGGGCTCTTTCTCTGACATTTTGCAGTGCACTGCCTCTTATTGTGGTGAAAGCATTTAATGATCCTTGAGTTTTAGATTTTGAGGCTATACCGATGGAACGGCTTGATCTTTCGTAGACTGGCCTTAAGCTTGTGGCTCTCAGCGATGAATAGAACCCCGCCCACCAGCTGCGTTTGACCTTTGTGCAGCCGCGTCTGAGCTGTAGACCTCGACCTCACATACCTTTATATCGGTTAGTTGAAATTCGGAGGGGGGCTGGAGCTAAGACCAAAATTAGAGGAGTTAGTTGCACCGAACATATGGTGCATACAGAGGAGAAAAGGTTGGGGTAAATACTGCCGAAATGAGCTGGAGATGGCCTTTTCAGCGTAGTAGGCTGTCACCTACCTGACTTATACCTTGTGCCCGTGCCCTCATCTAGTCGTCCTGCCTCTTGCGCTGTACATGTTCCCGATCACATGTGATGGAGAAGTCTATGATTCATTGCCAGTATAACGCTGGGACGGAGCTTGCGTTAGCGTGGATTAGGTTATGAAGACACAGAGAAGACGAAGGGCTCTTTTTCTGGCCTTGAGCAGAAGGCAGACTAGAGGACGAAGTGGAGGTGTTCCAGGGTGCTCCTCCCTGCCATCCCGGCTGCGGCTAACTTGTAAACATTTTTAAGCGCATTGAACCTTCAGGTATCAATGTATTGCACTCAAAAGTGCACTCGAAAATATTTTACGTGTCAGCTAACACAAAAAGGCAAGGGGTGTTCTATTAATATTTTAAAGGAGTTATTTCCATTTTTTGTATTTGCTTTACAGATTACATACCTTTACACTGTAGCATTATAACAACTACCTCTCATGAAGGGGCTTGTGACAAGAGTGCAGTTGTAGGCTCCGCACAAAGTTCATCTTTTAATTCCCCATTCCACAATGATCAGTTTTCGTATCGTACCTTCGTCATAAACAAAGGTTGGGGACCTGAAGTGTGTATGCTTACCTCTTTAGGATAGGAATGTTTATGGTGTGATGAGCTTCCCACAGCTCTTTTATTCGCAAACTAAAACAAAGCTCTGGTCATTAGCAGGTACCGATGTTTTTATACGCAGGAAGTAGTTACAGCCAATTAGATATATCTACCAATAAAATCCGCTGGAGATGCGTCCTCATTTGGTGTAGCGCTCTTCTTCTCGTTGTGCATGGTTTATGGCTTCGGGGTCGACTTCGTCTCACCTCGTTTCTTCAGAAGTCAAGGCCAGACATAACCGGATTGGAGGTTTCAGTCCCTGCCTCGTGCCCTTCATATAGGTATCTCTCTTACAGTATTTATATAGACATCGTTTTTGTGGTCTCTATAACGTAACCGGTTTATTTCGTTGGACAAAAAGTTCCTCGCTCCAACTCATAATGCGGAATAAAGCACACTGACAAGCAGAAGCTCCTAAAACTATTGCCATTCTAACGGATACACGAGCCCCGCTGCGATTTCCTGCAGCCTTGCAGCAACTCCCGTTTTCTCGAGCCTTATCGTTTGGAAATGCAGATTATGCAGTGCACACCGAGAATACTAAAACTGAGACAGCTAAGCATACTGCAACACAACACAGCCTAAAAGGAGGAGAACGAGCATTATTGCCTAATGTTTTCCCAAGAGGTTGAGTGAGTGGTTCTAAATGGGTAATCATCATTAGTAAAGAGCAGAGATGGCAGATCTGCCAGCACCGGGACCCCGATAAGTTTTCCCCGAGTGCTATGCAGCACTCTCCATGTTTCATGGAACTCAGGATTTCCTCAAGCTCTTGCACTGCCCTTACATGAGCGAACTAATTTCATCAAGCCTTAGAAATGAGCGCTTGGAACAGTTCCGATTTCATTGCTTTATCAAGAATCAGTGTGGTCTAATCACCTCTTCGGCGCCGCTTCTTAAGATTTGTGTGCAGTCGACAAACTACTACTCACATGATCACTCTTTCGGTACCTTTCGTTTGGTCATGCATGGTTCCACCCTGGTATTTACGTTTGTAAAAAACCAATGGAAGAACTGTTAATAGATAAATTTTTTATACACTTGGTGATTATTTACAAGCTTTCAATAGTATGTAAATGAATGTGATTTAGAGCAACTTGAAGGTTATTATTTGAGTCTGAAATACAAAAGACGGAGCAAGGACACACTGCTTTGTAACTGATACCTTCTCTTATACACCTGTCCGGCGATTTGAGCTGCGAGGGACCATGATGTACTGCTAAACCGACGCGACTCAATTGATAATGAAGCAAAGTTAGCCGATGAAAATGCAATAAAATGTCGGGAGTAAGTACGAACTTTAAACAACATGAGCCTTCGCAAAACGGAGCCGTTATATGATTATTGCATGTGAATCGGAGCTATTCAATTCATATATTTTGTGTGTCCTTCAATAAAAGAAAGAAATGCCAATTGCACGTTGTCCTTTTTTCTTCTCTCGTGTACTGTCTTTTTAGTGCTAACATGTTTTTGTTTTATACGATGTGCCCATCCTCGTACGGCCTTTTAAGGATCGATGTAATAATAAGTAAATAAAAAATAAATAGAGTGTGAAGACATTGCTTACCCGTGTATTACTACGCAATACTTCGGTGGCAGTTTTTATGTCCTCCACGAAGTGCGCCGCTGCTCTGCAGGAGCTGTGAAAAGACACTCAAAAGATGAGTCAATCCTCCGCAGAATCCTTCTTGGGAACACGAGGCGCGGATTGTGGTAATGAATTGTATTATTGAATCGTAAATCATTTTAGCCTTAGTTCAATTCTTCGGCCAAACATATATCGGCGTCCTGATGTTACCCTTGCAAGGTAGAGCTGCTGACGCCGTCTGTCCGCAGCGTGCATAGCCAAGCAGCCATGAGCCCCACCATGCGTCCGAACAATGTGGCCCAATCACATTGTCAGTCGTTTTCCCCCTGTTGCCTCTTTGCGAAGTAATTGATTACAAGTAACCAATTTGAGAAGAGACATAATTGAATTACTTGAAACGTTACTGCTTGAAAAAGCAAACAAAAGTACTAGAACATTACAGAAAACTGCAAAATTATCATTAGCGACTACTTAGAAGTAATCTGTTACGTAAAACACTGCTTGAGGGCCAGCGCTGTCTCTAGCTCATGAGAGTGGCAAAACAAGCCACCTGCCGCCAGCAGCTAGACTCAGGTGAGGCTCGAAAAAATTACTATAAAACATTAGAAGGGTACAACGATGCTGAACCAAATATGGAAGAAATTGGCTGTGGAATCATTGTACCCGAATGCGAAGCCGACTAGCGGCAGCTGCGTTTTGATGGAGGCGAAAGTGAGAGGCATCCGTGTACTGTGCGCTGTTAGTGCACGTTTAAGATCCCCAGGTGGTAAAAATTTCGCCGTTGAAGGCAGATTGAATTAGATTGCAAAAAAATTATTTCGTCGCTGAAGCAGGTCGAAGGAGAGACGTACTAGATAACCGCTAGTCAATGGCTCGCGGCGACCTCATTAGCCCGCTCGATGACCCGTTGTTGGATCTTCGGGTCCGGGCTGACCAGCACGGCTTCTCACCAATTCTTACCAATTCCAACGCAGGTGGATCATTTGCACTGTTCCAGAGAATGTGGTCGTATGTCACTCGTTCAACGCATGTACTGCAGTTTGGGTTGTACAGGCCTGGGTACATCAGCGCAAGCACCGCCGGATTTAGGAGAGAGCCTGTTTGTAGTCGATGCCAGTTAACTTGAACTGATTTATTTATTTACAGGAAGGGAAAGGCGCGGTAACTGTCTCACTTGTTTTCTGTGGACACCACAACCGCGCCGTAAGGGAAGGGAGGAAGGTGGGAGTGAAAGTGGAAAGAGAGAAAGAGGAGTCGTAGTGGAGGGCTACGGAGTAATTTCGACCACATGGGGATCTTTAACGTGCGCTGACATCGCACAGCACACGGACGCCTCTTCATTTCGCCTCCATCGAAACGCAGCCGCCGAGGTCGGGTTCGAACCCGGGTACTCCGGCACAGTAGTCGGGCGTCTTACCACTGCACCACCCCGGCGGCCTGCGCCTTCGTTAAAGACTTGTGGGGAGGAGAATATGCGCGCCTTTCCAGCCTGAGGTGGATGGTAATATCATGAAAAGAAATTAAACCGTCCCTCGTGAAATTCGGGTCGGAGGGCGCGCTCACTACCCGGTCGACGAAACCTCGGGCTTGCTCGTGAGCAGCCTCTCTCCCTGGATTAGACGAGTGGGCCTAGATTAGTTCAATTTCTTTAATTGGAGCAGGGGTGGTTTGGAGGATGCGGGGAGAGGTAGACGTGATGCGGCCCCTTGCGAAATTGCGAATGGATGTTTTAGAATCAATGAATGTAATATCAGCGGAGGTGTTTTCTAAAGGCGCCGTCTCAGAGAAGGTGGTTGCGATTGATACGGCCACAAAAGGGGAACAGTTCTCATTCACAGCGGCCAGTGCGAACGCTTGTCTATGGGCATGACAATATTCCGCCGCGTCCACGTACTCGCCATTGACGTGTCGGCCTTACTTGACATGTATAGGGCGAGCACTCGATATGCGTCGACTCTAGTGGTGCGCAGTCTGCATATTCTTAGGGTAAGGGTTTAATGAATAGAGCTGTCCTAATGTGTGTTTTAGCGTCCTTCTCTGGAAGTTGCTTGCACATGTGTAGTCTGTATAGGATGGCTCTTTCCGCGGTCGTGCGAGTGAGTCGACCGAGCTGGAAGACAAGGTGTGCCTCGCACAGCTCCGATAGCCTGTTGTAGATCACAAGGGCCAGCACCCTTTCCGTAGACGTGCTGTGCTGGAGCCCAAGAGCAGCCTTCTAAGCCTGTCGGATTGGGCCCTCGACTTTCATTCTCTCAGCGAATTGCAGTTGCAGGTACGGAGGGGGTGTACAATCCTAGTCAGTACTAAAGCCTGGAATAATGGAACCAATAACTATTTACCAGGTGGTTACTGCATGTGATGTGCTTCAGTGTGCCCTTGTTGCTAGCATTCGTTTCGAGGCCTGCTGAGATGTCGTGGTCAGCGAGGATCCCGATTTACGCCAAGGTAGAAGCATTTTTCTTCTGTTGTAGCTTTCATGGCCTGGAATAATCGACAAAAATGGTTTATTTCAGTCCTTTTTCATTCGTTGGCGATTGGTCAGATGAGTCGTGCAGCCTGATTGACCTTAGCCGGGAGTCTGTTGATTGTTTCGGTGCTTTTGCGATTGTTCGGTATGTACTTGTCCAGTATGTGATAGTCTGGACCTCCCTGACTGGTTGGCTTCTCACACATATATTCAGAGGGATCGGAGGGGGTGGGGGGGGGAGGGTTTGTTTATATTTCTTTCGCACGGCTTGGCCCTGAGAACCAGTAGTTCCGATTTCGCGTGTGAGCATTTAAGGCCCGCTCCCGAAGCGTAAGTTTTGATTATGCCAACTTCCTGCTGCAGCATATCCTCTATTTGGCAGTCATTGCCGTGGTTACCCACAGGGCGATCTCGTTCGCATAGAAAGTGTGCTGCAGCTCTGGCAGGGCAGCGAGCTTCGGGGGAAGTGAAATGAGTGAAAGGTTAAAGAGGAAAGGCGAGAGCGCTGAGCCTTGTGGTGTGCCTCGGCTTCCCTAAGGAATGGTGTGCGATTTAAGCCTAAATAGAGTGGGTCTGCCGACCACTCGGATAAGAATGATCGGACATTATTAAATATCCGTTCATCCGTGTCCAATTTAGAGGGATTTATGAGAAGTGCCTCATGCGAGACACTGTGGAAGGCTTTGCTAAGGTATAGCCCGTGTACCGCCCTCGCCCTGGTTTCCCATGGAGGGTCCAGCATGCCCTTCCTGTGTGGACAAGTTTGCCCTAAATCCAATAAATGTTGGAGGCATAAGCCGTGGTCTTCCGCGTAATTTTGCATTCGGTAAAGGATGACTTGTTTCATTAGCTTTCCGATAGAAGACGTGGGGGAAATGGGCCGCAGATTCTCGATCGAGGGTGTTTTACTCGGTTTTGGGATGAAGGTGACCCGCGCGTGCCTCCATTCCTGACGGATCTCACTTTCCCTCTAGTAGGCGTTCATTAGTTCCGCCAGGGCCGCGACAGACGTGTGTTCTAGGTTTCTGAGCGTTTAGTCTGACACTCCGTCATGTCTCGCCGCGGTGGTGGTTACGGAGCTCAGAGCAAACCAGACATCGGCACCTGCTATGTCGGCATCAATGGTGTCGTTGGGCAGATCCTCATATGCGCTTAGTGGGTCAGTGTGAGACGTGTTCAGGTAGCGATTTCGCAGTTCGGCGAGTAGCTCAGCGTCCGTACCCTGATATTGGTGAATCAATTCCGTGAGCCGATCTCGTTGTGTGCATTTGTCTGTGTGGGGTAGAGCAAGTATCAGAGAAAGAACCAAGTCTTTTTGTTTCCAAGCTGCCCTCTCATATTATCAGAAATTTTGTCCCATTGTTTTTCTTGCAGGTCTATATTGTACGCTTTGATATGAAGCTCGAGTTGCGCTATACTCTTGCTTTGATTTCTGTTGTGTCTCTATCTCTTCCAATGTTTTAGTAGGCTTGCATGCGCTTCCCACATGTGGAGAAGTTTAGAGTCAGTCGTCTGGTGCAGCTCCTCGGTCGGCGTCTCGACAGCGATGGTACTGACGTCCTCTTTAAGCGTAGCGATCCACTCCGTTAGGTTGTTTATCTGACTTGAGCAGTTTGAACTCTTAAGCGTCTGAACTTATCCCAGTCGGTGATTTGTGTGCGCATGTAGTGCATTTAGTGAAATATGTCAAATGTAGTAGCTATTATGGAATGGTCGCTCTCTAGTAGGTTTCTCGTGTTAGACCAGCACGCGTTGCAAATGGTTAGTGTAGATCAGGCGTGGTATCTGCGCTAACGCTGTTGACCACTCGCGTGATTTCTTGGGGATCGTTAAGAATTTTGAGGCCCAGTTCTGGATAGACTGCCATAGCTTTGTACTCTTGGGTCGTTCTTCGGATAACCCCAAGCCGAATGGTGGGCATTAAATTCGCCCACCACCATAAGCGAGGTTCCTGCGGCGAGGCGAGTTGCTTTAAACTGGAGGTCGGAAATTTCTGACTCCCTGTTTATCAGTGAACAGTATAGGTTGAGTATAAAGAGATCAGTGTCCCTCTTTTTTCTGGGCACAATTTCAAGCAGCGTGTACTAGCTGTTCGATTGAATTGTCTATGGTGTGTTGTATAACCGTATTGTTGCGTTGCACAAATGTTGCTTTGAATGATACTGTCGCCGTCATCCCTGCATTCGGGGGGGGGGGGGGGGGAGTAAACGTTTTATAACCCGGTGCTTTCGCCCCATCGTTAGCTTCTAGAGTGCTATTACTTCCGGTTGTTTAGCTAGGCTTTGGATGCGAAACAACAAATTACTACGTTTATTGCGGAACCACCTGCAGTTCCACTCCCATAAATCAATTTGCTCGCCAAGGGCCATGTTGAGACAGAACAGAAAAGCAATACCTGCAGTCGCTTTCCCTTTCGACTCGACTACCTTTCCGCTGCGGCGAGAACATATGCACTGTGAAAACTTCCCTTCCCCTCCTCTCTAGTCCAATGTGCGTATCTGCTGAGATGTCGCTGTCCTCCTCCTCCTCTCTATACCTAGCGCAGCGGCAGAAAAAAAAATCAAATGCTTGTCGAAAACTAATTTATTTATAGGAAGGGAAAGGCGCGGTAACTGTCTCACTTGTTTTCTGTGGACACCGCAACCGCGCCGTAAGGGAAAGGAGGTAGGTGGGAGTGAAAGTGGAAAGAGAGAAAGAGGAGCCGTAGTGGAGTGCTACAGAGTAATTTCGACCACCTGAGGATCTTTAACGTGCGCTGACATCGCACAGCACACGGTCGAACGGCGCAGCTTTTTCCGCGGTTACGGAGCATGTGCTGTGGCGGCTTGTGCCATGCGCGGCGAACTTGATTTTACATGGGGTAGTGAAGCTTTCGCGTCAGTAACCTTGGTTTCAGTTCAGAAATAACGGGTTCGGGTCCTGTATCCCAATGGCATTCTAGAAGCTGACGTTTCCATGACATGGTACTTGACATAAAGACACCCAAATACTAAAAAAGTGGAAACAGCAGATGTTTTCATTTTCGACACATTTGATTGTCGTCTTCCATTTTTCAATGAGAAGAATCTTCCGACTCGTTTTGAATCAGACACCGGGAAAGGGTTCCAGAAACCAAACAAAGAGATTTGAGGAAATTGGAAAAAGTGACATTTCAAAAGGAATGTTCACCCCAAATCATAGTTAGGTGATGGAATTGCGGAGATCTCCAGCGTTGTGAGTTCTTGTACTGCATCGCACGGAGTTGCTAACGTCGCCTTACACGTATATTTGTAGTGCCACAGAAGTTGCTGTGCGAACGCTTACTTTCTCCTATTGCCACCAAGTAGTTTTCGTCCACTTTAACTTAACACTGCGGTGATATTACGCGGGATTTAGGGATTGTCTGCTTGAGCATGATACGAATAATACGGCCGAAAATTTGACGTTTTTATAAGCGCGTCAAAATGCCGATCCTAACTATCTTAGCCCTAAAGTTCAAACAACGTACGTGATTCCATAGAAGTGTGCTGGGGTTAAGTAAACAACGAAGACAGACATGCACACTATTTGAAATATAATACAGCCAGAACTGAGTCCGAAACATTGCTTTTATATATCAGAATGATATAAGTAGGGTTAGTTAACACATACTGATTGTTAACTAGCAAAAAAGATTACGGCCGATCGGAATGCAATGCCACACACGCGCACGCGCGCGCGTGAACGTTTATTGGTAAGAAACAGGAGAGCCAATGCATGCGCCTCCTCGGAGGCATAATCCAATTTCTCTTTAGTGTCATCTACTAGAAGTAAGCCGGTCAAAAAATGTTCACAACAAAAACAGGAGGGTACAATGAAATTTACTGCAGGAGCAGTCAAGTCCCTAATTTTATAGCTGCTGTCCCAGGCTTGCTTGTGTCGCGGTCGGGCAATAAATCCTGCTCAGCACTTCCTTGCTAAGGGTGTTAAAACTGCTAAGCCTGTCTGAAGATCTCCATATTACGCATGCACACAGCCTTTAAATGTATTGAGCTCAGGGGAATGAGCGGTCAGCGACATTGCTTCTGGGTGGCAGTCAGGTCATTTTCTCCCCACTCGGACGGCGACCAATTGATGGGCGAGTAAGCGTCGCTATTTCTGTGGGACATGCGGATGTCCAAGGTCTTGAATCTGAAGTTGCGAAAAAAATTACTCATTTGTGCTTCATTACAACGAGAGGACGTAGTTGCCCCACTAGTCACCCGGTAATTTTAAACTTATAATTTATTTACCTACGCGCTTCTATCCATTGCCATTTTGATTTGAGTTCGTTCCCGTCAGACGCGTTAGCATGACCGATGATTGTCCAGGAACAATCCATTTAAAGGAACGGTGATTACGAGGAATTGAATGGTTTCCATAAATTGCGAAATGAACAGTTCCAGCCCAGAAACTGTGTTTCAAGTCTGATAGTGCATTCACCCCTCTCTAAAATATAAACGCGCGAATACAAAAAGCCAAAGCTATTCGAAGGAGAATCGCAAGGCCATGTCAAAAGGTTGAGGTACGTCTCACCTTATTGCGGCATGCATTTTACAGCAAAAGAACGTTTAACTCCGTATGAGAATTGTTTCTTATTTTTCAATTGCGATATTGGCAATACAGAGGAACAGGAATTCGAGGAGGTATTATGGCAGTCTGTTCAACGGTTTCTGCCTTGGAAGGATCAAAGCTGCCACGCAGTAACGGCTATCCGAGCTTCTCACGAAAAGATGCAGAAACTCATTGCTTGATATGAAAGATCGCGAATGTTACGCTCAAAGCTACAACTCCTACATGTGACAGAAAATTTATATGCATCACGTTTCCTCATCCTTGAGAACATTTGTCGATTAATTCTGGCCTCGGTGGCCGCCTTTCAATGGCGGCTAAAAGCAACGCGCCAGTCGTTGTGCGATGTTAGTACACGTTAAATAACCCCAGGAGGTCAACATTTCCGGAGTCTTTCATAACCTGAGTCGATTTGGGAGGTCAAGAAGCACAAACCAAACCAAACGAGTTTATATTGCAGAGAAATTATTTCATAGAATATGCTACACATGTAACTTTACTAATTGGGAATGCCTTTAGTTCCCTTTGTACACATTCCGCGAAGCCTGCAGCTTGAGCCACGAGGGGTGCGTTCCCTAGACGTAATTCTTTTCATTTTAAAATAGCTGCTTCATTCTTACTAAGGGAGCCATTAGAATGTATTTCTCTGCTGTGAGTCTTTCCCGACAAAAGACAAATCCGCAAGGGCATTATCGCGAAGATAAAAGGTAGCGGCGGGAATAATATTCAGAGGGAAAACTTTAGCGGCCTGTCAGAGTTATCGTGATCTGTGCAACCCCTAGATATGTCCGCAAGTGTGACAGCGATATCGGCAGAGTTCTGTGAAACCTTTAATCAAAAGTGTCATTCACTGCCGGGAATCAAACTCCTACCGTTCCAATGTCCAAACGAACGCCTTAACCAACTTCGCAATGCCGAGATTCTTTTCTCTTTGTCCATAGATACGTGTGTTCTCTGAATGTTCACCAGTGCGCCAAGATGGAGAGACCGCTCGAACCGCTGCAATTATTATTTGCTCTATGAAGATGAGCCTAAATAGTTTGCTTGGACACGATAGTAACCATATCAGTGAGGCTTCGTCACAGACAACTTAGAAGTAACCCCTGGACCGTCAGAAAAAGCAGGTGTGCAATTTTGTAAAAACGCGTGGTCTCTCCACTTTTGCACAAGGATGTGCACTGTAACAAAAGCAGCACTTCTTGAAAACATGCTGAAGAAACGAAAATAGAGAGGTCACACAAGGTGTCATACAGCGATACACAGGAACGTTTTGGTTGGTTGGTTTGTGGGGTTTAACGTCGCAAAGCAACTGAGGCTATGAGAGACGCCGTAGTGGAGGACTCCGGAAATTTCCACCACCTGAGGTTCTTTAACGTGCACTGACATCGCACAGCACATGAGCGCCTGTCATTTCTCCTACATCGAAAAGCGGCCGCCAAGGCCGAGATTCGATCCCGCGTCCTTGGGAACAGTAGTCGAGCGCCGTAACCACTGCGCCACCCCCGCGATGTGCAGGAACGTTTTATTTGAACATGCCAGAAAATTGTTTGCCAGTGCGTGCGTTGTGAACAGTTGCCTGGACGCAAAGCTATTGCGGAGGCCCGCCCGATGGGCCGAGTGCTCAGTGACTTAAGACATTTGCGGGTGGGCCTCAAGCAAACTACTGTATACTGTACCATAGTGTATATATTTCTTTTATTTTTACCTACCCTTTTCTTTCTCCCTATCACTCACCTCTTTGATTTCCTCTACCTTCTCCTTGCTATCCCTTTATTTCCGCCGCCCCAGTTCAGGTGCTTCAGATATAAGATAGCAGATACCGGGGCTGGCAAACATCTTTTCTTTCCTTTTGTACATACAATAAATAACCACTACAACAACAACAACAACAAAATTGTTAAAATATACAAACCGGCATATACAGAACCTGATGCAACGTGGTGGTGCATAGGAGAGCTCAGTGTGTCCGGTTGCACACTCAACAGATCCACAAGGTCTCAAAAAGACTTAACCGCACGACCGTCTAGACTCAACTATTACTCTGCGACAACTGACGCCATGCTACGGTTAAATCATTAACTGCATAGCGTACAGTCTAGAAAAACTAAAAGATTTCATGAACTATTTTTAATGTCATACAATACTAACAGTCATTCAGCTATCCATTCAGCATGTCGCTCAGCAAGCCCCTTTCTCCAAGTAACAACTTATAGAAAAAATTGGAGGCTTATCAAGGTTAAGCCCAGTTGGATGCGAAGCATGTTAAGCAGCTGCACGCTGCAGCCTTCGTTTTGCATTCCTATTATTAACGTCCTTAGCGTTTGAAGGCATCTTGACCGCATACACGCCCGGAGCAGAGACGCTGGCGCGGTTGCGGACACAGAGACTGACGCGACGGCGGGCGCGCGCCGCTTCATCCGTGGCGTGACGTCACATATCACGTGATGCAGCGATGGTGGCGCCGCCGCCGCGTCGCGCGCGACAGCGCGAACCGATGCGTGGAGGCCTCTGCCGGGCGACGTCCGACGGCGCGATATGAGGCCCATCTGCAGCCGGTGTGACGTCATCACGTGACGTCACATCATGTGATATCACTTCAAGGTCAATGGTGGGCACCGCCGGGAGGCGACCGACGGCGCGATATGAGGCCCCATCTGCAGCCGGTGTGACGTCATCACGTGACGTCATGTCACGTGACCCCCTTCAGGGTCAATGGTGGCCACCGCCCGGCGTCGCGCGAAGGCCCGAAACCTACGTTAATATGCTTCGCATAAAACCAGACAACGCAACGGCACACAAATATTTTCGCAACACTTTTGCCGGTGCAAATGAATGTCAGACGCTGTTTACTTTAGGCTAGTGCCTGCCTTCATTTCAACACAGAAACTGGAATGCGGAATGCCAAATTTTGAAGGTGCCTATTATTCTCGGTGCTGGCACACTCTGCTAGAGATCTCCATAGTTACGAAATTATTTTAAGTATTTAATAAGGTGGCTACTATAGCCAAGTGATATAAGTTATTTCAAAGTTTGTAAGGTAGGAAGAAAAGAGATCAGTTGTTGAGCGCCGTAACCACTGCGCCAACCTGGTGGGTTATACAGCTTTTTAATTTCCTACTGGGCTCACCGTGGCCAGAAGTTTAGTGCCCGTATTACAGAACCAATGTAACCGATAGTCGCTGAATGTATATCAGGTGTATATAAAAGATACGAAGCGTAGCTGAAGGTCAGAAACATCAGGTATGTCAATTATATTAAAATATTTGGGGGATTAGAGGCGCCAGCAGGTACATACCACAGTGTGCGGGCAGATATGGGAGAGTGCTACATTCTGCGGTGCGCGTGGGGAGGCTGCTGCTAATGATGCTATTATTATTCGTGTAACAATGCGACATGTTACGACGCAACTGAAAGAAATTCCATGTCTCAATCACTCAATTTTATACACGAAGCCGGAGTTGTATGTGCACATGTGATCGAATCTCCGGTTCTAAAACTGTGGCGAAGTTTTTGTGCGCTCTTCTAGATAAGAGGAACAGTATTCCGCTCGTATCAATGAAGCGAGACTGTTGCCAGTAATTTGAAGGCGTCACGATGTCTCTTTAACCAAATCTCTCCCTTCAAAACTTTCTCAGGCCATTACTACTAAATCTAAAGCAGTGAATGAATCTCTATCCTGAGCTTTCAGATATCACCAATGCGCACCTGCCAGTCATTAAATCCTAAATTGATAGATATAGATTTTTTACGTCAGTGTACAAAAGTCAAGTGGTCTAAACAAGCGCACGCAGATCATATACGTCATGACCACAAACAGCCGACAGAGTAACTAAAATGTAGACCCACATCCTAATTACTTCCGGTTATGTTTGATCTATAGGTTTACGTGCACTGGCAATAAACGCGCAAATTTTATAAAACATAAACTGGGATGAATTAACGAGTCTAAAATACAAAAGGCGGGACTAGGGAACACTGCTATGTATTCGAGCACAGTTCTTATACACCCATTCGGCGATTTCAGCTGCGTGGCCTATGCTTTCGTTCCCGATGTAGCCGAGCCAGAGTCACCAACCACGAGCCACGAAGAGTTATTAGCGAAGAATGTTTGAGAAGAGAAAGAGGAGCCACGAGCCTAGCGCGGCTCTGTAGTGGACCTTCGTTCTTGCCATCACAGAAATTATCGTTGGCTTGGAGAAATATAGACTCAACTGCACACACAAACATAAAAGCGTATCCACAACCCTTTACCTGAATATATCGCAAAAACGCTTATATAGCTCCGCTCCAGTTGCGCATAACGGTTATCGTACTTATGCTTAGACGTGTCTTCCCATGTTATATTATTGGTATTTATCTAAACCTTTTCCTTCTCTCTCGCTCACTTCTTCCATTCCATGAGCGCTGACATCCTTGTGGTGTTGGTAATCCTTTTTGTCCACCCACTCCACCACACGCCCACAGAAAAGAAAAAAAGAAAAGAAGCTTATGCATGCGCTAGAAGTACTAACAGGCTATTGAGTAGCTCCAAAAAGCGCCATCTGTGAGTGCCATCTGACTCTTCGGCATGATAATGTGAGCACAAAAGAAATCGCTGTACTCTTGGGGTCGCGTTTACGCTGAGTACAAAATACATTGGGACAGCGCTTCTCTTGCCCATCAGTCATTTTGTTCCGACCGTGTGTTCCTAATTATAGCTAGAAAATATGAACCATTTGACCCCATCCTCCACCGCAGCCGTGGCCTCGTGGCAGAGCACCCGCCTCGGCAACGGGAGGTGGTGGGTTCGACTCCAACTGCCGGCCGGACACCCACCGGTTTTCTCAAATGGGTACAAGCCATAGCCCGGCCTGGTGCTCGGCTCCCCAGGGTCCGTGGCTTGGGAAAGGAGCCTGCGGCCTCAAATCCCACGTGCTGGGCTTGAGCAGTACTTGTACATAAAGCTCGTCGTTAACCGTTCGTCGTTGGTTTCTCAGAATGTTAAACATTCGATTTCTCAGTTGTTTAAGGATTTTCCCACTGCGCTCGCCCAATCCTGGCCGCTGTTCTCTTGGCCGAAGTGTCTGGTGGGTGGCACCTCATGGGGCTCCTTTTTGCTTCACTGCAACCCGCTTATGAATTTATATCCGGATGGTTTTTCTGCGTTTTTTTCTCTCATTATGCAGGGCAGGGCCTCTTCACAAGTAAAGCCACACCAAATAGGTTGGGGTTAAAAAATTTATAGATCCATGAGATTTAGAATTTCAGCCTATACCCATAGCCGGGATTGATATCAAGTACAATAGCCTTTACCTTGTGGCTTTCAACGACACTTAGAGCCCAGCACACCAGCTGCGTTTGTGTAGCTGCGTCTGAGAGGGACACCACGACCTCGCATAGCTATATATTGGTTAGTTGCAATTTGGAGGGTGGCTGAGCTCACACCAGATTTAGAGGACATGGCTGCACCACACAGGGTGTACACCGAGGAGAAAGGGTAGGTGTGGATACTGCCGAAATGAGTTAGTGATGGTCCTTTCCGAGTGGTAAGCCGAGTAACCTATCTCACGTCCTGCGCCTGTGCCCTCGTCCACTTATCCTGCCTCTGACAGTGTACATGTTTCCAACCATATGTAATAAACCAGTCTAATTCGCTGCCAATAAACGCTGCGACGGCGCTTGCATTGCCGGGATCAATTTACGAAGGCACAATAAGAGGAAGGGTTCTCTTCCTGAGCTTGTTCGGGAGGCAGACTAGACGACGAAGTGAAGGTGTTCCTGGGTACTCCTCGCTGCTGTCGCGCTTTCGGCTAACATGTCAATATTCTTAAACTCATTGAACATTAAAGTATAAATATATTGCAAGAAACACTGCACTCGCAAATGTTTTTATCAATGCATAGAAAGGCAAGGGGTCTCGCAATATTCAGGGAGTCATTGTAATTTTTTGTTTTTTCTTTGCAGGTTACATACCTTTAAATTCTATCTGTATTACGATTTCTTCTCTCGTGAAGCGACTGGTTACAACTGTGCAGGTGTAGGTGCCGCACAAAATTCATCGATCAATTCTTGGTTCCACACTGACCGCTTTTGTTATGGCGTCCACTTCATAAACAAAGATTGGGGACCTGTGTAAATTTACCACTTTCCATGGGATAGTTTAGGCGTGATGAACTTCCCACAGCTATTCCATTTGCTCGCTAGCACAAAAATATTATGATGGGTACGGGTGCTGATGTTTTGTATTGCAGGAAGTAGGTATAGCCAATAAGGTATAACTACCTAGAACATGCGCTGCAGAATCGCCCCTCATATGACGTATATATACATATATATAAATGAAGGAAAGAAGCCAACAGTCGTCGAGGCCAAGGAAAGCGTTGGGGATTGTACTTTGTCTTTTTTTTCTTTTTTTCTTAATTTTTACTTGATAATCACGTAAATTAATGTAATGTGTTTAGGGGAAAGATAAATAAACACAAAGTAGAAGGAAAAACAAAGTGCTGTTGGTGGGAACCGAACCCACGACCTCTGAATATCGTGTCCGGTTCTCTTCCATCTCAGCTACATCGGCCGCTGTCCCCCCTGCTACTTTCTTGGGTATTAATGTTGTCTGTATACGAACCTTGAGAGTGTTCACCAGCGCCACCCCCAACGTAGCTCAGTTGGAAGAGCACCGGACGTGATATTCGGAGGTCGTGGGTTCGATTCCCACCATCGGCACGTTGTTTTTCCCTTCTGCGTTTTATTTATTTATCTTCCCCCTAAACACTTCACATTACTAATTTATGTGATTATCAAGTAAAAATTTAGAAAAAAAAAAATACAAAGTACAATCCCCAATGCTTTCCTTAACTGTGTTTAGCTGTCTATATATATATATATATATATACATATATATATATATATATATATATATATATATATGAGCTGAGCCCGCTGATCTTTCCCGCTGCCTAGCAGTACTTCCCGTTTTCTCAAGCCTTCTTTTTTGGATATGCAGGTTATGCAGCTTACATGAAAAATACCAAAAGCGAGACAGCAGAACATACTGCAATAAAACGCGGCATAAATTGACGAGAACGAGCATAAATTGTCAATTTCCCAGGATGTTGAGTGAAAGGTCCTAGATGTTTCAAAATTATTAAAAAGAGCAGAGATCGTAATCATGCCAGCACTGGGATCTCGACACATTTTCCTAGAATGATATGCAGGACTCCCCAAGTTTGATGGACCTCGGGATTTACTCCAGCTCTGGCAATGCCCTTACATGAGCAAACTAATCTCATCAAGTTTGACGGACCTAGAGATTTACTCGAGCTCAGGAAATGCCCTTACCTGAGCGAACTAATCTCGTCAAGCCAAGAAATTAGCGCTTGGAGCAGTTCCAATTTCATTGCTTTATCAAAAATCATTCTGGTGTTATCACCTCTTTGGCGCCGCTTCTTAGGCTTTGTATGCAGTCAACAAACTACTACTCACATGATCACTCTCTATGTCCCTCTCATATGCTCATAATCCCACCCTGTTCTTTTGCAAGAGCAAAAAACCAATGGCAGAACTGTTCCCAGGAAATGTTTAATATACACTTGATGATTTCATACCAGCTTTCAATTATGTGTAAGTGAATGCGATTTAGAGCAACTTCAAGGTTTTTTTTAAGTTGTGCTCAAGGAAGAGCTACCACTGCGTGATCAACCCCAAGCGGCAGTCATTTTACGCAATTCTTCAAGAGGGTTCCTCCTCTTTATACATGACTTGCAAAATGACGCGTTTGATTTCAACATACTGGTAATCCTGAACGATGGGTTGTTATTTTATATCGCGAAAAATGGCACCCGACCCCCAACCGCGGGGACAAAGACTCTTTGGATAATTCTGTTCTTGTACGAAGATATGCAGCTTCTTTTCACTGACTAAAAGCTACTCCAAACTTTGTAGGTGTAAAGCAAAGACTTCTTTTCCCCCTTTCGTAGTTTTTTTACAAACACGGCGGAAGTAAATTGATGGTTTATTATCTAGAACTATACGTGCACCTAATATTTTGCCATACCATTTGCAAACCTGATAATAGGGCTGCTACACATGAGTAATCCGGCCACTGTTAGAACCTGCTTTAATATCAGATGCATTATCAGCAGCCTGCGCATTTTGCTTATGAATATTTTCTATAGTGCCTAAAAATATACAGAGGCTGAACAATGCTTACAATGATAAGAGAAGCTATTTTGTAACGTTGGACTGTGTTAGTTATGGCTAATGGCTGCGAGTGTCCGAACAGTTATTTTAATATATTTAGCTGTAATGCAGTATGAGAATAGTTTTGGTGCAATTCAAAGGCGCCTAGAGAAAATCGCATTTAAGATCTTCATTTGTTTGTTTGCACTATTCGTGCACTTATATTGATTGTTGGAGTAAACCTTGTTGCTTGGCTATTTGATGCACTTTCGATCAAAAACAGGTCAACGCAAAGCAAGATGGACAAAAGTGAGGAAGGCTGGACGAAGCGCTACTGGCGACGAATTGTTTTATTGAAGGATGCACAAAATATATAGGTTCTCGTTTACTCTACCTGTCGGTCGCGCCCATTTCAGAAGGTTATACGATTTTATCCCATGAACAAGAGATGCATATCTAACACCAAAAAATTAGGAAACAATTTACAAAAACCAGTGATTGTTTGAAAGCGTAGAACAAATTGGAACGCGGGCTAATGCAACATGTTGGAGGAAAAACAAAGGCATGAAGCGAAAATTCAAATGCATATCTAATAAAACTTACAATAAAAATGCATCAAAACGTACATAACGTCTTATGCTTTCTATTATTTTTCCGCGTACGTTGTAATACAGTTGAGCTGTTAACAAGGACCCGTGGTGTACTGTCAAAGCGACGCGACTCAATTGATAATGGAGCAAAGTTATCTGATGAAAATGCAAGAAAAAGTCTGGAGCAAATGCGAACATCAAATGACATTCGCCATCGCAAAATGGATGCGTTATATGATTACTTCATGCGAATCCAAACAATTGAATTTATATCTCTTGTGTGTCCTACAATAAAAGAATCAGAGTAGCACGTTATCCTTTCTTCTTCTCTCGTGCTCTTTTTCTGCGCTAACCTGGTTTTGTTATACATGGTGTGCCCATCCTCGTAAGGCCTTTTTAAGAATCAATGTAATAATAAGTAAATAAAAAATAAATAGGGTGTGAAAACATTGCATACCCACATACACCAACGGTTTCTGAAGTGCTTCCTAGAAATATTAGGCAATGTTTTCTTCTTACAAGATAGCATTCTATGCAAGTTAGAAGTGTAGTATGAATAATTAACTGTGAAAAATGTCTGCAGCAATAGGCTAAACTAAATGAACAGCGTTTCTAAAGTTTTAAAATATAGTCTACACGGCAAGCGGAATCTATGGAACTGGGTTGTTATGATGGAATGACGAAAGTTGAGTTTAACCTGAGAAACCGGACGTAAATGCGTATTGAGTTGAAGAGAAATAGTTATTGTTTTATAGATAGCTAATTAACTTAGCATATGACATACTAGTGTGCCCGCCGTTTCGTTCTGCGTATGTCTTTGTTCCACGCTTTATATATTTTTTTCAATTCTTAAACATGTTCGACTATTTTAGAACGCGCGCTTGCCAGAGACATTGGCCAATAGATAAATGTTTTTATTTTACCACGAGTCTCTTGCAAGGGAAATACACCGAAGATATTGCATTTAACAGCTATGTTGCCGCTTTCTACCCGTTCTGAAACAAACCAACTAGGTACGGGGCAAGTGCAGTTGCGCAAGTGTTTAAAATGTAATTTGAAATGACCTCAGACTGCTGTGTTGATGTAGCTTTAACTTTCTGTGATGAAAGCATGATTAGCCATTTGGAAATTCGCAGTTCGTTATTTCAGGTCAGGGCACTTGTAGGCATATTACAGCCTGTTTAATAATAAGGTCAGAAAACATATGCTAGAAATAAGTTTTGCGAGCGAGGTTTGCCGGCCGCATCTCCGCCTAAATAATTTCCATTATATCAGGCAGCTGAATAGCACAGAAAGTTTTTTTACTTGTAAGCTATTTACAGAAAACGTTTGTTTTTTATTTTAGTCTGCCGATTGACAACGAAAACCGCAACATGAATCAAACAAGGAAAACGCAAGGAAATATCCGCATTCTCTAAGACTATTGCAAATATCACCATCAGCATAATATTTTTTGGCGACATATCGTTGGGGGTCCCCAGACGAAAAACCTGGGCCGGCTTGCACGATAAAGTCCGAGCTAAGTCCAGACTTAAATGGTGTCTTTAGAAAGACCAAGCTTATTTAAGACGGCTCGTGTTCCGAACGTTGAACGCTTCGGGTTCATGTTCACCAGAGTGGCTTCCCAGAACGGCCTCAGCAACCACTTGGGGCATTTTTCCTCGTAACACAATCTTAAGCCGCAAAAAGCAATGGCACGGATTTTACACAACGCAAAATTGACGGAATGTGTACATCTTACAGCAGGGACAGTGCCAGCGCATCCCTGTATTTCCCTAATTTCTCTACTTAGACACCTGGCGTCCTTGTGTCTTAACCAAGACAGCACTAGAGTCGTAATCATACAAGCGACTTATTCAAGTCAGGACTGAAGCCCAGTCTTGACTCCAGTCTTAAGCGGCCATGCTAGTGGCCTATTCTTTAGACTCCAGTTAAGTCTGGACTTAGCTAAGACATTCGTAAGATTGTTTTGTGCAAGCGGGCCCTGTTGAGAGTGCCTGGGCCGATATGCGGTTGAAGCATACAAAACACCGCTGTGAATTAACAAAATTGGAATAGAAATTTAATTAGGTGTATATGTAAGAGCTACAAGCAAAGTAATCACATACCTGTAATACCAATGAACCGAAAGGTGAAGAAATGTCGCCACCAAACAAACTATGTCATCGACAAATAAGCATAGAAAATCAATGCCGTTAGCAGTTACATCTCAAAAATGCGTGTAATTGTGTTCCAGTAACAGTAGGGAAGTAGATAACTTGGTCAGCAGCTTTATTTATTGCGAATGTAGATCCATGTTACGAACTGCACACAATTTAACAAGCCAATCTAAACCACACTGTTAACTCGGACAATGAATAGCGTGGAACGAAAAGCTTCCGCTCAGTGATCGAGGCTGTTAGGTGAATGTAGTCTTGCGTTGTAGTCGCTTTGAAGTTGACGTCAACGTCGGAGGAATTTGCCCTGTTTGCGTCGGATTTGGTGCCCGATAAGCTTTGTTTGTCGCAGGCGGTTGATGGCATAATATCTGGGAAAAGACTTGTAAATTGCGCGCGATTGCAGAAGAGGTCTTGAGAACAGAAGGATGTGACGACGGTGGACGATACTGCTTACAAGATACTGAGCTATTCTGCACCCCCACTCCCCCCGCCCCATCATACCAAGCTTATTACACTTTTCACGTCATGTTTTTTACATCGTGTCCATTGCCAAGTTAAGAATACACCAAAAAAAGATGCGTTGACGTGGGTGAGAAGCATGATGAAGCGTGTCAGCTAACTCCGACAGTTTCGTGTCAGCGTTGCCCATACCGCGTTTTATTGGTCAGGCGAACAATCTAATACGTTTATTTCACTTTCAGGTAATAAGGCGGGTCACATCAGGGTTACATACTGTGCACAAATTGCAAAGACCAGCTAGGAAATCGAGCTTATCGCTTTTACACATTAGCTGGCTTATAAATATAGTACGGTTGTTGCATACTGAAACCAGTGTTCCATAATGGGCAGGCGTTGAGATTTCAGTTGCCATTCTCCACTCATTTAGTGGTTGGTTGTTTTGTAAGGTTTAGTGCCCCAAAGCAACTCAGACTATGAAAGATGTTATACTCACTTAATGTGAAAACCAAATGCCAGACTGTGATCGTACCCCAAAGCTAACTGCTATCAGTGCTATTCAAAATATATTGGGACGACGCTTGCCCTCTACATTTAATAGTAAAAATGTTTGCACACCATGTCTCTACGATACCTTGTAGCCGGATCATATTTACTTTTCGTATTGAAAAAGAATATATGGTGCAGTATGGTGTTTAAGGAAAAGGTAGAGTCGGGCTGATAAGTTCATGTTTAAAGACGGAGAAAAAAAATAGACAGTAGAAAAGCGCATGTGCTGGACCCTTTTCTTCTGTCCCGCCTGTAAGCGCTGTTTTCGTTGTGCCATTTCAACAGTATTGTATAGCATACCATGTGCGTTTACCATTTCAGAAACACTCGGCTTAGTAGAGGCTTTTTGGGGCAAGGCTTCGGATTATTTAAACAGCCTGGACACAATCAACGGGTACTGACATCAAGCAACACATGAATGAGCTCTACCTTCGTCTTGTTTGAAGCCCAGGAGCAAAAGGTACTTGAACTGGGATACTCTTGCTCAGTAACTCACCCCCTAATTACTGAGCAAACTAACTGGCTCATTTTCGAGCACATCTAAGAAAATTATTCTTCAGTAAAATGAATGAAGCTGTGTGTGTAAAGGTGAAGAGGTTAGCTAAGAATACAAAGTAATAACGGGCAAGGCACTTTTTTTTGCTTATGGGGTGTGACGTCCTATAGCAGCTCAGGGAATAAGAGGCGCCGTAGTAGATAGCTCCAGATATTTCGACAACCCGGGAATTTTAACGTGCACTGAGATCACACAAGCACTCGCATCTTGCTTATCACCTCCTTCTAAAAGCGGCTGCCACGGCCAGATTCCAACCGGCATCATTGGGCACAAACGTCGAGCGCACTAACCGCTGCATCACCGCGGCTGGGCCCAACATAGAAATGGGTCGTTCAGGAAAGAGAGAGATAGACAGAGCCGGCTTTGTCTCTCTCTCTCTCTCTCTCCAATAGAACTCGCTGTGTCGCTCGCTCCTGAGCAATACAGATAAAGTGAGCTCGTGAGCCGTTGAAATGAGATATCTCACTTCAGTGAGTGGGGCCGTTCGTAGCCGCTCACTGAAATGAGCCGCTTTGCCCATCCCTAGCCCAACAGCTACTGACACCAAAGAAAGCATCGGGTTTTTGCCCTGTGAGCTGCACTTCAACATATCTATGCATGTATATACTTATGTATCTATGTATGGAAGTATTGGTATAGAGGCAGAACATTCGCCTAGCGTGCAAGAGGACCGTGGTTTGAATCCCGGTGTCGCGAAGTTCCCCAATGTGTAAAACTTTGAAAACAAAAATCCGCGTGTTGATGGAATGGCATACACAGGTTTAGTGTGCAAGCTGATGCCGGTAAACACCTCCTGAAACGCCTCCCTCATCAGGACCGGATTTAGCCCTAACTGGCCACTACCTCCTCTGAATGCTCCAACAAAAGCCTGGCTATCGCTCCCCAGCGGCTGCGAAGCCAATGAGCATGGTGACGGTCAGACCTGCAATGCAGCAAATGATGCTAAGAATATCTGGCTTCAGAGATGCGCTTTTGGAACTTGATTGGTTTGGTTTAGTTGGTGGGGTTTAACGTCCCAAAGCAACTCAGGCTGTGAGAGACGCCGTAGTGGAGGACTCCAAAAATTTGGACCACCTTGGGTTCTTTAACGGGCACTGACATCGCACAGCACACGGGCGCCTTACTTTTCGCCTCCATGGAAAAGCGGCCGCCGAGGCCGAGTTCGATCCCACTTCCTTGGGAACAGTAGTCGACTGCCGTAACCACTGCGGGGTCCTTTGGAGCTCGACCCTGGCAAAGTGTAACTACCCACACTAGCTAGGGTTCCAGCGTTATACCTTGCCTTTGGAACTTGACCCTGGCAAAGTATAACGCTGGAACCATAGCTAGTGTGGATAGTTAAGCATTACTGTTAGAAGATTTAGAGAATATAACATGGGATGCAAAAGGGCAGAGGTTAGGAGGCCAAATTAGATATATACTGTGCTGAAGGGCGGACATGTGTTGTGTTGCAGAACTGAAACTTGGAGCACGGTTCCTTGACAAAAGGGATATAGCTGGTAATACCGAGGAATTCTATAGCAATAATGAGAGGGTGGCAGGCATTGCAATGGAGGTTAATAAGATCAATTACACATACAAACTGAATTGTATACAGGCCTATTCGCCTACATGTAGTCATGATGATCAGCCAGCCGAGAGCTTCTATGAAGATGTAGGATTGATAATGGAGACCGTGAAGACTATATTTTACTAATGGTGAATTAGAGTGTTAAGGTAGTAAAAAAGCCGGCTGGTGACTAGGCAATGGGTGGCTATGACGTTCGTCAAGCAATAGCAGGGAGAGTTAGTAGTTGTGCTTGCACACCCGAATAACTTAATAATCATGAATACAATCTTCACAAAAGAAAAGAACCGGAAGTGTACATAGAAAAGCCCTAACTGGGAGACTAGAACTGAAATTGACTTCATGATGTGCCCTAATCCCGACATTATGCAGGATGTAGAGGTAATCGGAAAGGTGCGATGCAGTGACCACAGGATTGTGAGGTCTGAAATTAGTTCAGATATGACCAGTAAGACAAGTAAGAAAAAAGTCTATGAACGTTTTAGCGATAAAAGGGAGGACAGACAAAATTAAGGATCTCGCTACAGAATAGATATTCAGCTTTAACCAAGGGTTGCGACCTTAGCCTAGAAGCAAAGCAATGATTTGAGAGATGTCGCTGCTGAGTGCGTAGTAGAAGTAGACGATAGGATAGTTAAATAGGATATCGGAAACTTTTCTAAGGAGACGAAGGTTTTGATTTTAGTAACTCAAAAGTGTGAAAGCTTCGAACCCAACAGACAGGATATAACTGAAAAAGATACCAAAGCTTATCAATAAGCAAAAAGTGGCCGAAATAAGGAAGTATAACATAAGGAAAACTGACCATGCTCTAAAGAAGGGGAAGCCTTTCAGTGGTGAAGATGAAATTAGGCAAAGGCAAAAATAGAGATGTATGCGCGATGGGACAAGGCGGCTGTTATCATCACGAATTTGGACAGAGTGGTCAAAGTAGTCAAGGAGTTCTGTTCTGATCAGTAGAGTAGCCGAAGTAGTCAAAACCACAATGAGAATAGCAGTAGGGAAAAGCAACCAGACTTTCCATCACTGAAGAAAGACGAGTTTAAGACACTTTTTAGAAGCTATGAACATGGGGAAAGCAGCAGCGGAGGATCAGGTAGCTAAAGATTTGTTGGAGGGTTGCGGCTGGACAGAGAAATACCGTTGATGTCCAAACTTGCACAGTATCATTATTAAGGAAGGAAGCCTCACGGGACTGCGCCAACCTGATATGCGGTGACGCGGTTCTGGGAGCGTTAGTTGACAGTGGCACCGAAATAACTGTCGTAAAGGAGGGCACGCTGCCTAACAATGTGACGAAGAAGGTGGGCGATGCCACACTGGTGGGTGCGTGCTAACAAAACTAGCTCGGGTTGCACTCAGCTTTGAAGAAGACAATGGTCAGCATTGTCGGAAGAAGCTCGTCACTGCTATATGCCGTAACACGGGAACTGCCTTCCAAGGAAGCAGACTGCCTGCTTTCTACAGACGCTTGGCACACCCTTGAACAACAGGCAAGCAGCAGTACTTTCGACGTGCCCGATATGAGAGGACAGGCGGCCGTCATCTTGGAGGCAGGTAGCGGTGAGGGAGGTAGAACCTCGCTCATTTTAAAACGCCGAGATGAACCAGAGACCGGAGGAGGTTATTGGAAACGCAGAAGAAAAATGTGGCGTAACACTGAGAGCGCCATAGGAAGTAGGGGTAAGTTGCGGCAAAATCAAACATGCGCATGCCAATCATCGGAATCTCTATGATGGCGCAGCAGGCCACCAGAGCTGTTGTCGCCTACTGTTGTTTCCGTGGGCAAGCAAAAGGACCACTCTGAAAATAGTTTTCGTGTGGGATGCGTTCGCATGGTGCCATGCTTGATGCCTCGCACGCGGTGGTTCCCTTGTGTATCAGTACCTAATAGTGGAAAGTGGCGTTTCGTTTTTTGGTGTGTTATAGTGAAGTTGTGAAGACCTTTGTGTTATTTATCGTGTGCAACAACTAGGGAGATTGTTGCAACGATCTTAGGAGGGGCGTGTAAGGTTGGCAACAGTGCATGTTTGCTCGGGTTTTCTTCTTTTTGTGTGTTTCCTCCCGTTTCGGGGAGCCGGCTCGCGAGGCGGGCGGGCGGAGCGGCGCCCGTACCCAGGGAGGGGGGACCATTTCCTTGTGTTTTCTTACAGTGTGAAGCGTCCCAGCGTGCGCTGTTTTATGTCTCTCTTGAAGGGTGGTGGTGTCGCGCCTTGAAAAGCGTTCGGCCGTTCTGTGTTTGGCCTGTTAGTGAGCGAGGCTCCGAACGCCGTCGGCGGACCCCGTCGAGCCCCGCTGAATGCTTGTACGTTGTTTTTTCTTTGGTATGTTTAAGAGGCAGGCGTAAATTTCGTGCGCATTCTCGAGAGTGATATGCCAGTGGTGGAGAGGCCGGGGATGAGATGCTTCGGCGAACTGGCGCTCGGCTACGATTTCCCACGAAACTGTGTCAACGGGAGGACACCAAGGACGTTTTCACGAAAAACGACACTGCGCGAGAACGGCGAGTTGCGGGGGGTAACCCGGGAGTTGCGGCCCGAGAGAGGGAGATGACGGACGTTCTCCTGTACGCTCGCCTGGGACGACAGAGCGTCCTAAGCCGGAGGGCGACCCAACTCAGTGTCTCTTCTATCCTTTTTTTTAGACTCTGCTGTGCTTGTTCATCCAACGAATCTATTATTTTATTATATCAGTTTTTTAATTTAATTCGGCCCATTGCGATTCTTTCGGCGAAGCAAGGAGAATCGTAAGAAGAAAACCAACAAGAAGAAAAAGAAGAAAAAGAAACAGGAACTTCAAGAAACCATCAAAAAGTTTACTCAGGGCTGGTAATATTTGGCTAGGAAAGCTGGCCCCGCTCTATACGCTGTATACGCTGTATACGCAAGGTACCGGAATCATAGAATAACGCTGATATTAACCTAAATCATAAAAAAAGGGAGCGCTAAGAGCTTGAAAAGTTACAGTCCATTCAGCTTACTATAACTAAACTATAATTTATTTACTAAGGTAATTACTAACAGTCAGGACAACCTTAAACTGCAATCAAGCAAAGGATCAAGCAGGTTTTCGGAAACGGTACTCTACTATCGATCATATCCATACAATCAACCAGGTGGTAGAAAAATGCTTAGAATATAACCAGCCCTTATAGTAGTAGTAGTAAAAGACTTTATTGAGGCACAACACTAAGGCGTCTAATACATCGTTGGCCTGCTGGACGAGCAGGCGCTGTTCTTCATCCTCAGCACCAAGGCAGTCCACCCAGGTCCAGATAGTATGAGAGGAGGTGGGAAAGAATCCCGATTGCAGTGCAACCGGATATGAAAATAGGCAGTGTGAAAGGTTGTCATAAGTGTGGGGGGGGGGGCAGTTGGGGCATGATGGATCTCGACGGAATTTGTAGAGATATAGCCGTGCAGGGGTTATGAGTGTGTTCAACTGTATTTGCCGAAGGATATGAGGATATGGAGGGCTGTGAAGCAATTTCGAAAGAGCTCCATGACACTGACGGCTATTAATAATAATTGGTTCACAGGAAGGAAAAGGCGCAGTCTGTCACACTAGTGTCTGCGGACACCTGAACCGCGCTGTAAGGGAAGGGAGGAAGGTGCACACCCGCACTTCTTTATCTCAAGGTCATTTGCAGGGCAACTTCAGTGTCACAGGAACAACTGCTATACCTCTCGAACTGAAGGTTTCGCTTCCATCATAAATTGTTTTATAAGAAAGGAAAGACCAAGTATCCGTCAACATCACTTGAAATGGAAAGGCCGGCTCTGCGTAGAAGGCTCGATCCATTTACCATTGTGAAGCTTTCGCTTCAAACTACAACCGCAAGCTGCCGGTGTGGGGGTGGGGCCAAAACGCACGGCATCAGCATTTTGCCTGGAGGGTGGCTGCTGCTGGCCCTGCGGGGCTGGGAATTATTGGCATCTGCTGTTTGCTGCGAACGCTAGCCTGCTACCGGTGGTTGTGCCTTCTGTAGGCCGTCATTGCACCCGCAACCGCTTCGGTGCCGGACGGCGGTTGTTGCGACGTGCAACTTTCTATCTCCCTTTCATTCTTTTCTTGTTTTCTTCAAATGTTTCTCCACTGTCCGCATGAGGCGGCAGAGCTGGATCAGCTAGTGCCAACAGCAGGCCCATGCATTTTCTTTTCCTTCTTCCTACAGTCGCAACAAAAAATTTCACTTTCAGTACTCTGCCGACTTAGCTACCGCTATGGTTGTTCAAATACTACTTTATTAGGTACTTAATTGATAAATATAATATAAAGATGGTTGCTTTGAGAGAAAAAACCTTATGCCACCTGTGGTGTCCGACCCCATGGTCACTGAATTTCGCCTTCGGTGCTCTGCTGACTGAGCTAGTGATGGCTATATAACTACTTCTTCATGATGTGTTTAATATATCAATGTAATATGGAGATGGTTGCTGTGAAAACAGACAAAACAACTATACATTTTTGGTTAGAACGAAACTCTACCTTGGGGAGCGAGAGTTCCTTCGTCATTGGTCATGCCCTTTTGTGTTCGTGTTGGGGTGGCTTTTAACCCACCTTGGTACCTGTAATATAATGTAAATATTTATGTTCATATCGCAACCCACATGTGCAATACATACTGTACATGCGATTGCTGTATATGTATGTTTATATTCATTTTATTTGGCAAATTATTCTACACTGTTTATACCTTCATGTATATTGCCATTCATTGTTGTATATGTCATCATAACGAATTGCCAAATTTTATTCTGAATGTAAATACTGATTTGTGACGTATTTGTTCCTTAGGATGTATCTTATGTGCACTTTCATTTTTTGTTAATCGTGTATTTCCTGTTTTGGTCATTTGTCGCCGCTCATGTGAATGTCTAATGTGAACGTCTAGTGTCTAATAAAACTTTTTCTAAACACCCACGACCTCAGCATTTGGTCTCCGATACTCTACTGACTAAGGTGCGGTGATGATGTTCAATGAAACTTAATGAAGTTTTGAAAAAATAATTTTGGTATGAAGATGGTTCATTTTAAAGCAGAAAAAACATCCAAAAATCACCCTGGGATCTGAACACAAGGCCCCTGAATCTGGTCTCCGGTTCTCTACCGACATAGCTCCCAGGGTGACTGTTTAATTACCATTTTATTAGGTATTTATGTCATGGTTTGCTTTCCTTTGAGTTCTCATCCATACTATCTTCGTCCATAGCGGCGTAAGTGGAAAGCCCTCAGTTTCCGCGAGGGTCAAGTGGAATGTGACCTAACGGGCAAAGAGGGTGCTCTGCAATAACCTTTTACGCAACCTATGAGATGAAAGCCAAAAGCCACGACACGGAATGCAAAGTAAATTTCTTCGAGCTCCAAGCTAAAAATAATTCCTTGAAACTGCCAATTTGGCTGGTACGGCTGGGATATCAATATTTTGTATGTAGCACAAAAGCGCGTACTTTAAGCTTGAAGTACTTTTAACTACAGGTATCGGTAAAAGTAATGTGACATCGAGCTAAAACCAGAAGTGTTCAACCGGAAGCAGAAAAGGGATCATAAGAACCCTGCAAGACATGTAATGAGCTTTAACGAGACAATCTCGGCTTCATGGCGGTTTAAGTAGGCGGACGCGCGTCACTTCGGCTCCTCAAATTTTGACCGATTTCACCGATCCAACGCTTTTTCGCGATCGGATTGTATTCAGAACTGAAAGACATCAAGTTCTGGATCCCCTGGATGCCATAAATAAGCGGTAGGACCTTGTTTTGGATCTTTACCGGACTTGACAGATGCAAAGCGGGAACCAGCCCTCTAACCCTGACGGGACGCCTAGCTCGACATCGGGAGAGCATGGGACGGTAGGCCTATCGACAACGATGGCGCCTAGCACCGATGCCTCTTCAAAAAGAGACCATATGTGGTGCCCAGCCAAGCCCCAGGTGTGTCGCTACAATCCTCACCAAATGTCCCCCTTGACGAGTTCCAAGGAATGATTGAAGACGACTTTGGAGACGCCGAGTCAGGAAGTGAAGACGGCATCCCGTCAGATTCCTCGCAGGAACCAGTCGGGTACTACAACGATGCCAGTTGGCAGCTTGTTCAAATTAAGCGCCAGAAAAACCTTCAAATACGAGGACAACGGAAAGGCACAGGAACTGCCCCGGACGCCCAACCTCACGATGAAAAATCACTGGGTAATGCAACCGGCTGCAAGAAGACTGGACAGGAGGAGCAGAGGAGGCCTAGGCGAAGACTTTCGCCACTCCCCAAAAACGACATCAATATCATTTTTCGACCCAAGAAAGGACTCATGGTGAAATCACTAACCACACAACAAATAGCGCGCGCCGTTTTCATGGCGTGCGGCCAACAATGCAAGGACAAGGGCATACTTGTAATGCTTCGTACAGGATCTAACATCATTTTCGTTAGCACCCTACATGAAACGGCTCACCTGGTGCGGCACATTACCTGCCTGAAATTCGCCGGAAAGGCGTACGAGGTAAACGCTTACGTGGCAGCTCCGGAGAACGTCCTTCGCGGCGTACTACACGCTGTTGACCCAGGTACGTCTCCCGAAGAGCTCAAAGTACACCTATGAGTCAGAACTTGAGTGACCATTCTCCAAGGAAGGATGCTTGGAAAATCCAAGACCGCGGTGATCACGTTCGACGGCCCGATTTTGCCGAATTTTATATTTACTACGGAGGTGAACTACCATACTACCAGTACCGCCCCGCGAGGCAAGTGTGCTACGTCTGTTTCCAGCAAGGACACCGCTCAGACGTGTGCGCCACACCGGACATTATTCACAAAATCTTCAATGTCAATGTCATCAGGGGTTTTCTGTCAATGAAAACCACAAAATCATCAACATAACGAAATGTTATGTTTTCATTGACAGAAGGGGGTTTAGTAATCGCATGGTAAACATCCTAAAAGTCTTCAAGGAATGTGTCTCAGGGCTCAAGTTAACCTTAGAGGTTCCTAAAAAAATAAGTTACAGTTTCTTGATCTAAAGCTGCCCTTCATCTGCACACATGTTTGTTGGCAATACTGGACTAGATCAAAAAAAGAACCATTGCTCAATTATAGCTCACAACATTTGAAACTAGTTAAAAACGAAATAGCGGTTTCTTGTCTCAGATCCTGCCTTACAAAATAATGCCCACATGTTCTCTCTGATAGCTTCAATATCCAAGTTTCTAGAACGCGGGCTACCCCAATAATGTAGTTTCACAGTCATGCATTGAATTATTAAAATGGGTCAAAGGCCACATATCGCCCTCTCAAGTGAACTTGAAGAAGCGTGCTGTCATTCCATACATCCATTGCCCGTCACACGGGTTAAAACACGTAAGCCCTATCCGCCTCTTTGAAGTTGAGAAGAATATGTCATCTTGTGCAAAGAAAGGCAGAAAATGTAGCCAATGATTCCCGCACCTGCAAAGTAAAGCATAGAGCAAGGCTTGTGCGTTGTGAGTCTGGTGTGGTGTACAAAATTATTTTCTTTGTGGTTTAGCTTACATTGGACAAACTGGGCTATGCTTAAATATTCGACTACGTAAACACAAATATTATAGCACTAGTGGGTTGAGGAAACACCTGCGAGAGTGTAATAATTGCAGCCCTATCTATGAAGATACACAGATCTCATTTCGTCATCATCAGCAAAGAACCAGAGAGGTGATGGAAGCGTATCTACACTGCATCACATGGTAACTGCGCAAGCGAGCCTTCGGTTTCACTATCTAAGAAAGAAATAGGATATCTGCGAAGCTTTTGACATTGTTTTCTTTTCCTGGATTTGTTAACTGACTATATTTCTTGTCGATTAGATACTTGTTCATATTTAGGAGTTCGTATTTTTCGCAATAAACCAGTTGTGAAAACGGTGCTTGTATTCTTGTATTCTTCTCTGTGTCCACGTTCCGTCGGCGCCCTCTAATCCATCATAAACAGCTTTCAACTATCGCAACTTTCAATTCTGCTCAGCAGTAGTCACACTGTTACCATGCTCAAAACAAAAACGCTACAAGTGACAAACATGATTACCCGAATCACCAACAGGCGGCATGGCATCTGCGAAGAGGACACACTACAACTAGTTAGAAACCTGGTAGTGAGCTAAATTGTGTACAGCCTACCCTACCAGTGCCTCAACAAGAGCGAAATACAACAAGCGGATGCCATGCTACGTAAAGCGTATAAGACGGCGCTCTGTCTACTGCGCAACACGTCGACAGAAAAACTCATGGCGTTTGGATTGCAAAACACCTTCGAAGAGCTACGCGAGGCGCAGCTTGAGTCGCCAAACCTCAGGTTGCTGCAGAGAACTACTGCAAGAGCGCTCTTACAGATACTCGGATACCGCGAGCAGATGCGAGAAATAGCGAGGACGCAAACGATCCCCGACAAACATAGCAAGTCCCTCAAGGTAGCTCCAATTCCGAAAAACATGGACCCTAACGTCAACCAAGCTAGAAGTGAAGCAAGGGTGGAATTCATTCATAACACATACGCTCCACAAGACACGACCATGTATGCAAACGCGTCCTCCAGAGGAGGACGACGCAACAAAATTGCGGCGGCCACGGTAATCGATTCATCTCTACGCGAAGTGACCAGCGCCTCTATGTGATACTGCACAGTAGCAGATGCTGAGGAAGTAACCGTTGCTCTGGCGGTTACAGAGGGCTATAGAACCGGGCGGTCGCTAACGATACTCATGGACTCTCAAACAGCCTGTCGAAATTACATCAATGGTAGGATTGGTCGTCACGCGCTCCGTATACTCCTCGAAGCGAGCGACAGAAGGTAAAACGACGAAGAAAACAAGGCCAGACATAAATATATTTTTGTACCGAGGCACATGGGGCTGGAAGGGAACCAAGAAGCCGACAGGATAGCTCGAGCATACACTACTTTCCGAGCATCCGACGAGTCGTCCACGGAACCTTTCCCAGCACCCAAGGCATACTCGGCCATACTAGAAAACCATAGAGGCAGAAGAATGCGACATTCTCCACCGCACAGTTCTCTCAACGGAGAGGAAGCTGTCAAGTGGAGACAATTACAGACGGGTTCATACCCAAACCTACACATACTAAACAAAATGCACCCTACCATATACGAGGACAGATGTCCGTGGTGCGATGAAAAACCCACACTATATCACATAACATGGGCCTGTCAAAATAAGAACGTGGTCCTCAAAATTCGAAACCCTAGTGCGGAGCAATGGGAGACTCTGCTGTCCAGCGACCGCTGCGAAGACCGGCAAGCTCTGGTACAGCGAGCTCAACGGGCGGCAGTAGCCAGCGGATCCATGGACTGAGGGCAACCGACCATTGTGTAGAAGTGGACGAGGTCGACGGAAAAGACTCGTGTGGATGCAACAAGCAGAGATCTCTGAAAAACGGCCAAAATAATATAGGGGAAAATAAAGTTTCTCCTTCCTTCCTTCTGCTCAAGTACATGCATACAAACGCTACCTGCCGCCTAAACGATTTTAAAAATAATAGTTTACAATTTCTTAAGATTCCTTTATATATCGGTCAAGGTCTGCCATAAAAAATAATGTTCAAGTTTATATTAAAAATTCCAATAATGATCTTCCAAAATGTAGATAAATGGCACCATACACTTTATTTTAATTCGTCGCGTGTCACTAGCCTTCGAGAGTGGACCGCTCAAGGATGAGAAGGGCCCTGCATGGCGATAGGGGCGCAGCGCGAAAGAGCGGCTCCCGCGTCAATCCTGCGCCCCAGTCCTATCTCCCCAGGCATTTCATGATTAGATCTACCTTGGATTGCGGGAAGGCAAGATTCTTAGCACATGGCCAGAATCTCGTTAGCCCGGTGGTATATATTTGCCTAATTTTGACCTAAATGGTATGCAAGGAATGTTATGTAGTTTAAAGCTCTGAGCAGCATAGTTTATTTCACATACTGTAGTTATATCCGCGTTACTATCGCCTGAGGATGCTTGTGGTTCAGTACCATTATATAGCACAAAACAGCCTTCCCATATTTCGCAAACGTCGAAACGCGGCTTCATCGACCGGATCCGAACCCGGGTACTTAGGCTCAGCCTCCAAGAATTTGTCGAGAGGGGCAACGATGTGGCTCGATTTGGAAAAAAGGAGGCAAATTTGACTGCCAGAAGAAAGCAAAATGGAATAGGTATCCACGACAGTAGAAAATATTTATCCATTAATGGCTTGAAGTGAGCAGTTAGTAATTCGTGGAGTTACAAATTCAAGATTTCGGTAAATCATGCAATGGCAAAGGTTTACTGTTAGTATTGTTTTTGTCATTTTACACAAGCAAACGTCGCTTTAAGAATTCTTTACTCAGTACCACCCGTGCCTTTTTTTGGTACTGGTTATACTGCCGCATTCGAATTTGCCGTCACTACTAGGTGTTCTCTAAACTACAATAGAAGTAGCGGGGTGCGCCTATTTGGATGACCTGTGTTCTGAAAAGCTATTTAGAAACAGATTTTTGTCCAAAGCAAAGTGGTTATTGCTTATAAAAGAAAAATAAGTGGTGAAAGCCTCTATTTCTACTGTGTTGAACGAAGCCTACCGCCTGTTACAATGAGGCGGCGTACGGTTTGATAATGAGCAACAGATAGAGACTAGAATATCGGTAAAACACGCACTTCACTACATGTTACTGCAAATTTCGTAGTCCCAAGATACGTGCACCATTTAAGTGTGCTGAAGAAAAAAGGCACGGTAGACAGTCATAGGCATCATGCGTTTTATTGCTCTAATATTCAGTGAATTCCTCACTGGAACCATAATCATTTGCCCAATATTGTATTCATTTCGAAATCCGCTAGTCCTTCCTAGAGTGCTGTGCTAAAGAATCACCCTTTTGAAACTTTCTTCGCCGCAAGGCTGGTTGCCACTAGCGGTGCCGTCGCCAGGGTGTCTGGGATTTTGCGGGTGTGTTTAAACATGACCAGCTATGCGCGATGCTTTCTTCCTAGGTGTCGCTGTCTAGCAGAGCAGCATTGGTGTTTGAAAATGGGGAGTTAGCAGCAGAATCTTGACGTTCGGCTAAGAGGAATGCGGGCGGCTTTCCCAGGCACAAGGGCCAGGCACTGCAACTCAGCATATTGTGCCCATGCTTTTGCGTCCTGTAGTGTCATATGAAGCAGCTGTTTGAAACCTCTATATTGTGCATCTTGTGTCACACAGCAACCAGAATAATCTTTATGATAACTGCAATCTCTAAGTTGGACATGTGTAACGCTTCATGGCAGAAAATACACCCTAAGTGAGTAGTGTGCGCAAACGGTTTCTAACAGTGTAGTTGGTGGCCGTGAGATCAGTGTACATTTGCAGCCTGACCGAGGACGCATACTAGAAAGTGTTCTGAGTACTATAGCAGCAGCGTACTAGAATGAGACCCATATTTGATTTCAAGTCTTCGATTGCTCTGTGACTTTCTCTGATGGTTTTACACACCTCTTGAAGTCCACATGCATCATCAAATGAACTCAAGGCTTAGTACATAAATGATAAACAGGTAGACGCTATGCATACCACACTTTGTTAACTTCTGCATTCTAGCCTGTCACTGTTTTTTTAGCCGTCAAGGTGATGAGTCATAATAAAGGAGACTGGTAATATTCCCAATCTGACGTCCACCCCCATTCCTGCTCAGCATGCCATGCTCTATTGAGTAAGCATAACTTCACTGGATACAAGCAAACCACAAACAAGTGTACTGTATTCAGAGCCCCTTGTAGTTGTAAATTTGGTCAACATTACTTCCCGGAGGTACTGCATTTTTGGGATCAAATTATTGTACCTGCAAATCATGCACAAGCAAACTATAAAATGTTTTTTTCAGCACTAATTGCTGGTCGACCCTGTGATAAACAGTGTCACGAGACAACCCGGAGTTACCACTTGGTTTCAGCAGGTGGCGTCCTATGGAAAACCTAATTTGCACTCAGCGCCAGGCTGAAAACTGGCTTCGTAATAGGATCCAATATAAATGCGACGGAGGCTTGTTATCGCTATTACACCACCTTGCTTACAACAGCACTCTCGTCAGAATAAGATGAGTCATAACGCAGAAGGGAGCCTACGATCACTTGGGAGTCATCTCAGGCGCTATTTTCTACACATCGCCAGTGGTGGTTTGTCACTAGCTACTCTTAATACGCATATAAACTATTCATATTATAAGCATATAACATAATTTGGTAAAATATACACAGGTGAGTGAGCCGGCCATTTGAGTGAAGCAGGAGCAGCTTGTACGATACCCAACCGAAGAATGCGGAGAAAATGTATTGGGTTCAGACTACGCCTACTGAAAAACTACCGAACTAGAAAAAGACTACACAACTACAGAAATTTCTATTTCTACGAGAAAGCTACGGATCAGGTTTTACGTATTTTGATATGGTTTTAAAATTTTCTCGACTGTGTGCGTGTTTATGAAAGACCACCACGACGGGTGAAGTCGCCTGAGATTATCTCGGCTATGAAGACGAGGATGCTGAGAGCGATGAAGACAGCGTACATATAGAGCACCGACCCCATGTCCTTCAGAGTGAGATCCTGTTGCTCTTCGATGATGCTGCAGCGATCGATGGGAGGAATAGCGAGTGTATACTTGCGGTTGTATATACCGGCCTCTGTCAAAGCGGTCGTGCTGCAAGAGAAGATATGCGAAGAATTGCTTTCTTTACCCTTTTCTACAAATAAAACATTTCACTACGCAAGTAATATTGTAACGCTGCATTGTAGCAACATATATAAAATGAATGTCTTAAGCGGCATAGTTTACTACGACGCACAAGGGAATTAAGCAAAGGGTATCCACGTATGTATAGAAAATACAGAAAACAGATTCTTCTTTTGTACCCACCCTAATTTCATAATTGAGCAAGTTTAGATGAATCCAATGTGTGAAACGTGAAATTATAGACTGAAAAATTATTTCAACGCTACAATTTGAATTCAACATTTGCTCGTCGAGAGAAGTCGCAACAAAACTGGCTCAGCTATCTGGTTCTGATTGAAATCGTGCGCTCCCTATCGTACAAAAACAATATTTTTCGCCGAAAAACCCACTTATCTTGAATTCTGGTCATCACATTCGTACTGCCAGTTTTGATTGGCACACGTGAATACCTTAAAAGGCGATAGCATGCTTCGTGAGCTTTTGTCTGCACCTACACATTTAAAATGTACAAAAAAGGTTTTTTTTTTTTTTTGTATGAAGGCTGCTGACGCATCAGCCCGACTAACGCTGCTATCCCTCTGGGAGATTGCAGTTGACGCAGACATTGACACTAAACTGTGACCTCTGTGACCTTACTACTACCTCTCTCGCTTGAATAAGGTTTTGTGCCAACTTCATTGATTATCAAGGACTACTAATTCATTCATAAAGACAGAAAAAAAAAACGTCAAGAATTGTTCACCGCTATCGGACGTATCTCGCACGGATTCAGATACAGGCAAAAAAATTCTGAAGTTTAAGTAACAATTACGTTACTGTAGTGCTTCTCTGCACTTCATCGAGATTATGAAGGAGGCCACAATCGGCAGAATCTAATTCAAATGCTAGAGAAAAAGCTCCTCGCAGTCTGTCTCTGCACGCTTCACGCAGTAGAATGCTTAATTTTTGCTACATTCTCAAAAACGTTTCGGGTAGATGTAAAGACACCAGTACCCGTTACCAATTCTAAATGCTGCTCTTTTTTCTGACTCGCCGTGAATCCACGTTGATCAGACAAGTGCAAGTTTGTTATGTGACCTATATAAACAGCACATACCTGTGCAACAACCAATTATTTTGTTTGCTTTCAGATTTTCACCGCACTGATGAGTAATGCTCTGGTAGTACGTTATTTGCTTTCCTCTTGAGGGCTATCTGTCAATCTTTGTTGGTTGCCTTAAATTATCTATGATATGGATTCGTCCATTTTCATCCGCCGTTTTGTTTTGCTCTGTGAGGGCTGGTACGGGTCACTGAATAACCTTGTTGCCTTCCCTCTATCAACACAACGCTGTCTTTTTTGTGAACAGCAACCTTCGGGGCATTGTCAAATAAACACGTATGTACATGTTGTCATACAGTTGAGCAAAAATGAATAAAGCGATATATCTTACTTCGATACTAACTTAGGTTTAATGAACCCAAACAAGAAATACTGATAGATAAAATAGAGCAGTAAACTGCTCTGTGCTTCTGAGCCCACTGAGCAATATGTTTATTCATAATATTCTAAGATTAACATTTCTTAATTGCTTTTGATGCCTCGTCATGCTTTCAAGTACGCCTTGTGGGTCAGCAGGATGATAATAGCACAAACGGATTGTAAAACTGCTAAAAGTTCCTCAGTTAACTTTCATGCCAAACTTTATCGCTCGAGTTGCTCTTACAAAGACATTGTGAGTTTTTCAGCGTGACATAATTGGCAGGGGCCCAAGCAACAGAATAAGAAAGTTACTTCGACAATTGTGTCTTCAGGCTTGTTAGGTGTACTTGTTTGCATTAAGAAGTTCGTACTGGTAGTGTAAATGGCATCCTTCCTCGCTCAAATAAGTGTGGTTTGACGCATAGTTTCAGGGAAACGTAAAAACAGTACAAATAAAAGAGTTGCTTTCATACTACTGCATCGTATGTGAAATGATCGTTTTTCCCTGCCATCTTTTGCGAATGGCGTAAGGGAGAAAATAGATTGCGAATGCAACTTTCGCGAGGAGGAAATATCAAGTAGAGCCTTACATCCATTTTATGCGCTTGCGAAGCGTCACATTCATCTGACGGCTCATGTAGGCTGCAATCATCAAAGTGTACAAGTTTTCATTTCCGAAGTAAAATTCTCCAATTTCTTCACCACTGCAGAACTTGCCAGCCTATCGACAAAGAAAACCACCGAAAGTTATTGTTTCAGTTGCCTAGTGAAAAGAGTTAAAAGGGTGACAGGTGGTACAGCCATATGATTAAAAACATTTAGTGCCACAAACCGTGTAGGTAGGAAGGAATAAAAAGTACAAAACAAAAACTATTCGTATTTTTATGAAACCTGATTATGAAAGCAGCCATCCTTCTTTTATTGTTATGCAATATTTCTGTTTTTTATTAGGTGCCTATTTATTACAAATTGTACATCTATAAACGGATGCACCTCTAAAAAAAGTGGCAGATACCGCTCGAAACCATCGGCCGATCTTCGGATGCATCGGCTACTCCAAAGAAGGTGTGCCGAACTCCATTTTGCCTGCGACATCCTTTGCCACATGGGAAGTCACTATTTCCTGCTGAACGGTCCTTATAGAGGCAAAAGTCATTTTTTTAGAGTTGAATCGTACTGCCATGCTAAACTGTCCTCTGAATCCCGATTATAGCGTTTGTTCCTGCCCTTTAGAAGTTAAAGCGATTGACCGAGTCTCATAAGCTGACTAAGACAAAAGTACCTGCGCATGTCTATTAGTTCCCTGAACTGCTCTGCTACACTTCCTCTAAGAAACACCAGGGCCCGCTTGCACAAACGATGTTAAGACTGTCTTAGCTAAGTCCAGAAATTAACTGGAGTCTTAAGAATAGGCCGCTAGCATGGCTGCTTAAGACTGGAGCCAAGACTGGGCTTCAGTCTTGACTTGAATAAGTCGCTTGCAAGATTACGACTCTAGTGCCGTCTTAGTTAAGACACAAGGACGGCAAGATGTAAATGACAACGTTTACATCTCAAAGCTAGGACGGTGCCAGCACGTCCCTGCTTTCCCCTATTTCGCTACTTAGGTACCTGCCGTCCTTGTGTCTTAACTAAGACGGCCCTAGAGTCGTAATCTTGCAAGCGACTTATTCAAGTCAAGACTGAAGCCCAGTCTGGGCTCCAGTCTTAAGCAGCCATGCTAGCGGCCTATCCTTAAGACTCCAGTTAAGTCTGGACTTAGCTAAGACAGTCTTAACATCGTTTGTGCAAGCGGGCCCTGGTCAAATGTTGCCCGCCAAAATACGTTATCAGTCGCTCAGTTTACCTACGTTGTGCCTCTTGCAAGGAAATTTGCCGTACGCAAATTAAAATGTGATGCGACGATCTATAAATGCATCAAACAGACAAAAATAAACCAGTATATGACAGCGTTCTTTGTGTGTGGTGGTTTGCTCTGCCTTCTTTCCAGGAAACTGAACAGAATAAGGCGCTAACCACATGAGGCTACTATTCCTGGCGAAACGCCGCGGTACGACGCCGTGTGGAGAACAGAACGTGGCTCTAACACTGCCGCTCGTCACGCCGCTTAGATTCTGAGTTTGTAGAAAATTTAGCCCGTCGGCCGGAAGCACCTCGCGAGGCAGCCAATAGCAGAAGGCCTCGTAGATAAGAAACTTCCGTTCTAGCTTTTCAAGGAGTGAATTTGGTTTCTATCGCTGCTTGAGCAAACAATATGCAGACGCTTACTGCGTGTAAGCCATACATAGGTGTTCATCAAAATACCTCAGTGAAACATGGTAGGATAATGAAAGGCAGGGAAGGCTATTGCAACTAGATAATAATTATTAACGACAGGAGCAGAAGAAATCTACTTATAGCAAGCCGCTGCATATCAGCGCTAAAATGTGACGCTTTACCAGAATTTTCATCAATGCTTTTATTGTGCTACCTGTGTTTAGCGTTGAAACCAGCATACTAAAACGAATGACCGACGGCGAGGCAGAGGCAAGAAAGCAATGCAAATAATGCGCAGCTCAGTCGACAAATTTCGTTGCTTTTTGTTGATGACCCTGTGGGTACAGGAGATTAAGTTGTCGATCGACGTATGCCAAGGAATATAGCCTCATACGGCTGCCGCTTAATGACTGAGAAGGCAAACGAAGTAAAGAACCATGGCATAGCACAGCATAAAACTCGAGGGAAAAGAGTTTGACTGCAATAGCGCTCGTCATCTAGTAACAGTGAAAGCAGAGTCGCCCGTCTATACACAAAGTGTTCTTTACAAGAAGCTTCTTGGAGTCAACGTCATCGACGTCTTAGTAACATATACGGCGAGCTTAAGCGCGCGTTGAAAGGGAGTTGTAAGAGTGTGCGTTAAGAAAATACAAGTTATTGCATTTCATATTCATTCATTCACGAGCTCATCTGATTCAGGGTAAGCATAAGCGACGCGCTCATTTGATTCAGGGTAAGCATCAGCCACGCCTGAAGAAGCAGTGGTATAGGCCAACGGTTAGTTCTCTATTGCTGCTAGCCGGTAGCAAGGGAGAACTAGACGAAACACTACCTTCTATATGTGTTTTCAACTCTCATGGACTCACAGCTGTCCGTTGCTGTGCGTTCAATATGCATAAAAAAGGAGGAACACAGTGGTTCAGGGCTATGTAACTACCGGGCATAAGGTACACGGAGTGAACCAGCTTTTCTGGCTAATACCGGAATTTGGAACGCTGTCTTTATCATCAGGGTTTATTCCTTCGTTTTGCAAGTACAAATAGACTGCATCGCAAGCAGCACGATTTTTCTTAAGGAGCAACACGTTTGAATACAAACGTAAGCGATAAATGAAAATAAAAAAAAATTATGTGCTTTGAAAATGATGCTATATACAACTGTGGCCCATTTTAATCGATGGCAGATTATAACGACAGCAGTGATTCGAGCGCTAACAAATTGTTTAAATTAAAGACGTACTCTTCGACCCCGCCATGGGGAGGGGGGGGGGCGGGGAGGCTTGTTGACAGCCATAGTCATGTGGTTGTAAAGCATAGATATATCGGCTCGAACGAAATCTAGAGGTTCAGTTCCTGGTGAGAGGCTTCGTTAGTGTTTATTTGTGCGCCCTTTGATGTGTACGTCTGAGCGTACAGTGAGAATATATACCTCATAATACCGCTGTGAATATTATGCTGAATTGGTTCTTTTCTTTAAAACCTGTTCCCATGGACTGTCATATTCATTCTTAAGAGCACCAACAGTTCAATTATTTACAGTTTGTGCATAAAAGGACGATATCAATTTGCTTGTTACTTCCGAATGGACTAACTTTTTACCACTTTCTTTTCATGTGTGTATATTAACCAGAGACAATTAGATGAATAGTTAAACGTTGTAAGGCTTAGCGCACATATACAGCTTGTCTGAAGACCAATATTCCTTGTAGCTGCGGCTACTTCATAGGCCTGATTATTGTCGTGTAGAATTTATCAGCAGTGGGCGTGAGAAACCAAGGTGGCCAAATCCGCCTCCGCTGGGGAAATGTTCTTTCGGTAGTGTGGTGGGCACCAAGCCGAAGTTCTGGTATAGGAATGCGTTCTCATCAACATGACCATTTGTTTATCATATAAAAGCATGAGGTCCTGCAAGATTGAATGCATGGCTGTTGCGGGAGGCAAATGGACCAATTTTATGACATCGCTGCATAATGTTGTTCCGCTGTCCCTATTGCTTCAAAATTAGGTGGCTTGCATTTGGATTTGTAGAGCTATCAATTATCCCATCTTATTGCTGGAGACTGGAAGACAACTTTATCTGTTTGAATGGACGAAGAATGTGACATTAGTGTGAAACTTTTACGGCAGATTATATATCACTATGAGTGCAGGCGAAGCATCGTTGTTTCATTGCGTAATCCCTCGCTTCCCTCCGCTCGCTTTTTTCTTTCTTATCATGTAATTGTTGTATCAGTGCGGCTACGTTTATCATCAGGCTGTGCCTGCTGTGAATTATCGTGAATGTATTATCTCACTTTAAAAATAAACGAAGAATACGTGTGCTAAGTTTGTGTAAAAATTTTCAGAGCATGAGTTCCTCCCTGCGCATAACATGTCGGGACTCCTTAAATTGAGTTTGACAGTATTGTTAAATTTAATTAATAATTTATAATTTTTTATATGACTCGAGCTTTAATTTTATGAGCTATTCAGGAATGAAAAATGCAGACAAGCAAATGGTTAGAGAAGAGCATACCTCGGATGCTGAAATCCCGTTTCCATGTACGACTACCGCTTTCTCCTGCAGAACCTCGCGGAGCATGTTTTCTGGGTAATGAAGAAGTCCAAACAGGTCGCTGTTGTCGCGACGAATCATGCTCCACACTTTCCGCTCGGCGACGCCTTGAGAATGCTGCGTCACATTGTTAATGAAGACAATATATTTATTTCACTAGGTAGGAATACCAACTCCACATACGTTCCTCAGTATAGAAGGAAAGGAAGAGGAAAGTGGTATAATGAAAACGAATTAGAATGTGCCAAACCAAATACAAAAAATTACGAGGGACTTTAGCGACTAATGTAGTGAATGGTGTAAGCCCGAGTGCCGCATTTTGCTACGCAACTCGTACTAATTAGTAAATAACATTGAGTTCTATGAAGGTTAATATTAAAAACCTTTATTTAGTTAAAATGGATTACTTGATGAGTCATAAATAGTAATTAAATAAATCCTAATTAGCAATTGATCCTTGATTGTCATATGGCCATAAAAGGCACACATTCGAACGTACTGTGTGGTGCTCTGTGATTGATCGAGACCTCTATGACGCCATCATGCCTCGGCCAATCAAAGCCGCCGCAAAAGTGGGACACATTTTTTCCACGACAATTTGACCCATTAAAAGCTTTCGCCTTAAAAGAAGTAAAGATATATAGAGAAGGCTTATTTGGCCATCCAGCGCCCTCGCACCAATGGGAAGCGTCAACATTCAAGACGCTATATGCCTTGTCGATTGTTTCTCGTTACCAGTGCCTTCGCTTTTATTTTCCCTCCTTCATTGCTATAATATGTTTTCTGCCTTGTATTCTACTCTTTTTTTCCTCATCTCATTTTAGCTTTTTTATCGTTTGTAATTTTCATAGTGGCGGCCATAGAGGGGCTTATTGCCATTCCCTGAAAACTGCAGCAACAGAAGTTCCGGGTGCGTCACTAAAAATAAAACAACAAAAATGAAATCAATAAATCTATATGTCTTGTGAGTATACTGTGCAGTACATAAACTGAAATGCATACACAAAAAATAGTTTGCTGGATGAAAATTGCTAGCAGTAATCCTCTGATCATTCCAGTTGCGTTAGTCGCACCAACTTTATCACGTTCAATCAAAAAGTATAAAAGCGCATTTAAAGCTCGCACTTCTCGTCGCCGGCCCAACGGTTAAATACCATGTGCCTGATTCTTGTGCGTGCTTTTTTTTTTTTTTTATTCACAACATTCCAACAAATTACCAACATTTTACCTGTGGTGGTGTGCTCTCCTTTAGGTTGTATATTTTCTTAATAGCCCCAAGACCATCCGCGAACACAACCAGGATGTGTCGGTATGACAACGGCTACTCTACACAATTAAATACACCGTAATCAATTCCTGTCGTCTTTGAATGTCTGTTACCTTTAGGTTCCGGTAAGAGGCACCTCTCAGCAACAATCGCCGTTTAACTCGCGTTTAACTCTTCTAAAGGAATTATGCCGCGTCGATATTTAAGTTAAAAATTCCACCTGCCAACGATGGCGCGACGGATGCTACCAATTTATTGAGCTCTTTACTGTAGATAATTTCATTAGAGAAAACTATTTTCTCAATAGTGAATTTCAATTTCCGTACTGCACTTTAGGCTCAAACAAAACGTAATGGTGTGTTTTATTTTTTTATTGACGAGGCCGGAACTTCCGTTTCTGGATTTTTCGAGAAACCGAAATGCGCAGTAGAGGGTCCACCGCCGAAGAGATGAAGGGGCCTTTATGACATGCAACATACGTAATCATTCGTAATATCTTTAGATGTTATTAGTCTAATTTCTTTTATTAGTTCTGCTGTTTATGTTAATTTCAATATTATAGTTATTTTCTCTGGTAGGTTTAGTCTTAACAATTTTAATAATTGCTTCGTAATTTTAGTTGCAAATTGTTCATTTATCCGAGAAGCGATCATAATGCTTTATTTGCCCTACTACCTGGTGCTACCGCTTCGTGTACTTCGACAGTTTCAGTGCGGCTTCTTTCCTTGGACACACAGCAACAGCCGCACTGCCGAAGACAGCATGCGCCAGAGCTGGGTTAAAGAGCCTCATCACCTCGGGTCCCTTTCAGGGGAAAACCAGAGGTAGCTGTCATACGTGACTAGAGAAATATATGCTCAGGTTCGAAAAAGACTGAAGACAGTTCCAATTCTGAAAAATATGCACCGAAACACAAGGTGCGCAGGGCACACAGAGTCAAAGTAATAAGAAAAAGACTATGAGGGGCAGACTCAGCCCTATAAACGACCGTAATGACAGTAATGAATCGGGACTACGAGGCGGGGGTCACCGCATTGCTCAACATTAGAAACTCGCTCATAGCGGAAGAGGCTCCTCTGTCGTTAGCCTGCAGGAGCACCAGAAGCCAAATTCGCACTTTGCGACAGTAGGATAGCAGTAACAAATTTTAATACGGGGATAGTTTTAAAAGAAGCACTTAAGATACTTGGACAATTGCTATTGGGTAGAGAGATCTCCATTATATGGGTCCCGGCTCACGAGGGGAGTCCATGACATGGGGCTGCTAACCGTCCCGCCCGAGATATTTACACCCGGGAGACCGTGGAATCCCACTTACCCGGGTTGAAGGATCCGTTCATCACGTACGCAGAAATCACTGTTGCACACAGGAATGAAAGATTAGACCCCCCGCCTCTAGATCGCGGTCTCTCACACCTAACGAGTGCAGAGACTGGAGAAAATTACAAGTACACCGATTATTTAAACCTTATCTATATGGAAAGGGAGAGGAACTACCAAACTTCTGCACCAAATGCGGGATAATAGCCAATCAGGATCATCTCGTTTGGGAATGCCCCGATTCTCTCGGGCATACTGATAGAATCAGAGAGAATGAAACCTCGGATGCCGAAGCAGCATGCTAGAGTAATCCGTCTGGCTCGGGACGCTTTGAGAAAGACGTCCCTCTGCTGTGCTCCCTCTCCCTTGGATGCCACCGAGAGTCTTCCTGAGGGAGCGGAGGGGCCTCTACATCGACGGCAGTAAAGTTTTCATGAACTTGAACTTCAGCGAGCTTTGGTGTGTTGCATTGAACAACATGACTAACGCATCGTTAATTTTTATGTAAAGGTTTTTAACATACCTTCACGTTTTTCTAAGCACTGAAGCGAGCCGCTACTGTTGCTTTAATTCCCACTTAAGCTTTGTGATTTTATCTGGGAATGTACGGACGGGTTAAGTCAAGCATTGTTATGCTGTGACGACAGTGAAAGCAATCCTGTTCCTCAGACAACAGCTGCGTCTTCGTACAAAACAGACTGGGACGAGTCAATGCGAAAACGCATGCGCGATCTTGAAAGAAGTAAAAAGTTCAAACTGAAGGACAGGCTGATTTGTTAACTGCCTTTAATGCCATCAAAGAATTACATCGACCAATAGAGGCAAAGTTTGCTAGCATGAATGAACGATTGCCGAACGTTTAGGCAAATACTAACATATTAGCCAACGTAGAGTATGGTCTACATAATGAGCAAGAAGTGTTGTGCAATTTTGCGCCGCAATATGCAGTTTTGCGCGCCCGCCTTGACGATACGGAAGACAGATTAAAGTGAAAAAAATTGAATTTTTCGCTGCATTCTTATAACAGGGAAACTGAAAATGAAACAAATTAAGTTGATGGCTATGCTAAAAGAACATATTGATCCAAATTTGTTTCACGATGGCATTGAGCATGCTGGTTGTATTGGCGGTTCCTATGGCGAAAATAATTTCTGACTGGTATTGAAACTAAAAAATTACGCGAAAACATTTTCTGCAACGCTTAAATAAACGGACCACGACATATAAGTCGTGGAGGATTATTCACTTGCAACCCGTCGTGCACGTCAAAGGTTCAGAGTTTTACATTTTGCTGGGGAGTTCATTTAGATATAGCGGTATAGCCCTGCCATCGATGCACCCCTGGAGCCTCGTCGTAGCCGCAGCCTCGCTGGACTCCGGCCAATGCTGGTTACCATGCCGCTGCCGACTGCGTCTCATGATCATCATCGTCATGGCCATCATCAGCCTGAATATACTCACTGCAGGGCGAAGGCCTCTCCCATATTTCTCCACTTAACCCGGTTCTGTGCTAGCTGCATCCACTTGACCCCTGCGAACTTCTTAACCTCATCCGCCCACCTAACTTTCTGTCGCCCCCTGCTACGCTTTCCTTCCCTTGGAATCCAGTTTGTTACCCTAAGCGACCATCAGTTATCCTCTCTTCGTACTACATGTCCTGCCCATGCCCATTTCTTCTTCTTAATTTCCACTAGTATGTCGGTAACATGAGTTATTTCTCTGACCCACTCTGCACGCTTCCTATCTCTTAATGTTACCCCTACCATTTTTCGTTCCATAGCCCTCTGGGTTGTCCTCAACTTGAGTAGAACTCTCTTGGTTAGCCTCCACGTTTCAGCCCCATAGGTGAGCTTCTCGGCTCTTCGTCAGGCGACATCCGCCCTTTATCCACCACACCGGGAACCCCCTCCTTTCGCTGGCACAACCTGAGAGGACGTTGACGAGTGGCTCCACCGTTACGAACAGGTGAGCTGCTGCAATCGTTGAGACTCCGCCATTAAGCTCAACAACCATTAAGCTCAACAACAGCCCTTGCTCGGTGTTAAAACCAAGAGGACACGCTGACAACATGGGGAGGGGGGGGGGTAGGGGGAGAGGGGGAGCTTTGGTAATAAATAAACAGTGTTCCGGAGACTATTCAGTGCGCACGAAATCGAGCAGACCCTCGTCCATCGTGCCAAACTGCCTAGCAAGACATTCACAAAATACACGTAATAAAGAAACATGGCTTTATGAGAGCATTCACAATTCCGAAATATTTCAATGCCCTAAAGCCTATAATGTGAATCATTATGACAGAAAAGGTTGGCACGACGCTGGGACGTTGATAGCTCTATCTCAGAGCATTATATTTTTCCAACTAAGTGTTGAAATTAATCTAAAAGTTGTTTAGGTTTGCGCGACTATTTCACATTTACACTTCATACTTTGTAACTGCAACCGGCCACCAAACGTTGCACCAAATTTTGTGAAGAACTTGCATGACAATCAGACCTACGTTCTGCACCGCTATTCTCCTTTTCAGTACTTTTGTTAGGAGATTTTTGGTTTCCAATATTGACTGGTTTGGCCCTTTTTCCCTTGTTAAACCTGCTACATTAAAATATATTTATGTTTAGTCATATGTGCTTGCTTTAACTTCACACTGTAAGTAAAGTGGGTACCCTATTTGCGCACCGCAGAGTGCTCCAATATGCTAGATTTGATTTTAAGCCCTCATACAAAGATTTGGTGCAGTATTTTTACTTATGTAAACAAAGCAATCATCTATTTTTTCAGTTCAAAACTCTTCTCTGTCCCCAACGTTATGCATGGGAGAATAAACTTATCCTAAACTGCAGCAGAGTTGAGTAGGATGCGATCAATGAAAAGCTTAGTAAATATCTGGGTATATATATCAAACAGTTTTATAGAAGTGTATACGAAAACTGGAACCTATTCACTAACAAGTTCAAAAACGCTAAGACGCGCACGTGCCTACCAGAAGCCTTTGGTATAACACCAAATTACCCTGGCACTCAAACACCCTAAAATGCCTTTAAATAAAAAATAGGACTTTTTAGTGATGCAAAGATGTTTATTTCTTTTTATTGCTTTGAAAAGTACAGCTAGGTTGAAGATGACTATAAAAAACACTTCGCTAAGAAAAAGATCACATTTTTAGCAATACTGTGCCGCTAATATTGTTTGAGTCAAACCAATTCTGAAACATTGTAATTCCCAATTGCAGTCGCCAGATTGTTTTCAGCAATTATTGTGGTCGCCAGATTGTTTTCAGCAATTATTGTGGTGAGCCAATCCTTCGGTCAAGTGTGCCTCAATATTTAACGTTGTGTTTTCAAATAGCGCTTGCTTCTCCACTGCAACCGCAACATTTCATGTTCCCTGTAGCAATTCTGTACCTACAGACCCAGTTACTGACCCTGCCGGCATTTTAAAATTAATTGATTCTTTAAAAATATCCTCTTCTTGTGCTTGTGACATTATATACAAGTTCCTTAAACAGACTAAAATCTGTTGTTTATACTTCGCTAAAGTATTCCAGCCCACCCTCTACCATGATATGTTACCACTGCAATGGAAGGCCACAAAGGTGGTTTTCTTGCATAGGTGTGGTAAAAGAGTCGTCTTAAACTATCGACACATTTCGCAAACAAGCATTCATGTACCCTTGGAACGCATCTTAAGTTGAAATATATTTTAACATTTTATTATCAATTTAGTTTCACCTTTGTTCAATACGGTACTTCTCGATCACTCACATAGGTGAAACGTAGCTCTTACAATTCACTCATTCATTAAATGCCATATCAGGCAACATATCTTAATATAGACTATTTTTTCCTTGACTTTGCTAAAGCTTTTGTAAAGTTAACAACAAACTCCTAATGCTTTATCTTTATGCACTAAAACTGGATTTTGACAAAATAACATGCCTTAAATGTTTTTTCACTAATCGTTCTCAATATGGTAATAATAGCGGCCTTGAATCTCAATTATAAATGTAACGTCGGGAGAGCCTCTGGGCTATGTTCTGAGTTCTGCACGTTTTCTAATATACATATATTAACGATCTGCCAAAGTGCATGTCATCGCGCATACACTTCTACGACGACCACTGTGTCGTATATCGTGAAGTTAACAGTGATGGTGACAGGCTGGCCCTCGAAATAGACCTAAATAGCATCTTTATTCGATGCACAATGGGGCCAATGCAATTAAATAGCAAAATTCAAACTGGCGAGCATATCAAGACGTGCAGGTTGTGCACTCTTTTGTAAACGTGGAGAGATTACGCGTTTTGAGAAATTTGCATGCCAGCGTTTTCTATCGTGAAGCGGCTTCTTTTAAGACATGCATAGGGAAGCCTCACTGATGTGCTTGTCATCTTGCTGAAGCCAACTATTCTGGTGCATCTTTCTATGCAGAAAAATAATTTTTAGTGTTCGTGTTGTCGGTCCATATTTGCGTAAGGGTGTAGGTCCAACTACACATTGTACAGCGTCTAACTTGGGTCTGTTTATCGTATCAATATTTTGTGCCCACTAATATCGCCATAAAATTGAAAGGCTCATAGTCACCCCATAAATACCTATGCTAAGCGCACGTTAGTTTACTTGCGGCAAAACATCACTAAAACTCCGATTCCAATGAAATTACACTTTTATAAATCCCGTCTGCTCCAAACTATATTACTCAACATCAATCTGGAATTATAACGATTCTACCTTGAATACTGCTCTTGAATTTATTCAGAATAACACTGTTCGTTCATTTTTTCTAATTATAACCGCATCGCCTGAATTACTACTATAAAGGCCAGGCTGTCCCTGTCCTGTCTGTCACTTCGACGGAAATTGCTTCGCTTTTCTCTATTTAACATGGTTTATCATCATCACTACTTGCACAGCCATTTTACACCAGCGCAAACGTACCTTCCTTTTAGAGTTGGTCACCAGCACAAAGTGCACGTTAGTCACCGCTCACAAAAAAAAAAGCTTTATTATTCGTTGATGCCACGTATCAAATGACTGGAACCACCTCTTCGTAGACACTCTGTGAATAAATGATTTCGATCTCTTTCGTCGCCATTGTCAGTATTTTCATTTCGTGGCTTTGTTTAGTGTTCTTTAAATGTAAGCCGTTTATTACTCTCTTTTAATCCCTTTTTAATGCTAATGAAGTTTTGTTTGTAATTTTCTGGTCTCCTACGTTATTGCTGAAAAATGTTATACTGCTTACATTATGCCATCAGCAATTTGCTAGTGTTTTTATTGTGTTTATTTTCTTATGAAAAATTCTGTTTGGGCTTGTTTCTAAGACAGCTGTTTTGTTTTTAAGATTTACGTAACCCCACTCTGCTTATTAATCCCTAGATGAGTGAGGGTATGGAAAATAAATAAATATACCAATTTTTCCTACACTTGCACATTGAAACTGCCTGGAGTGTCGAATCAACCCAGTGAGAATGAACAACTTCCTTGCCTATAAATGGCTTGCGCTTTAGGAAACTGCGTACGATTATGTTCGTTTTTGTAGTGATTACTAGAACAGTTTGTGTAGATGTGTATTTTATATCTGTTTCACTCGTATGCATTTGCGTTTTTAGTCTTCTCTCTACAGGATGTTCAGTTTCTCAACAATTTCTTTAAGGGCTATTATATGCATTGTTTTGGGATAGGTGACCGTGCTTCACCTATTTTCCAGGCTGCTTTCGTAAGCTGGTCGGCTTTATAATTGCCTATATTTCCATTCTTTCTATTTTGATGCATATGAGTTGAATTTGTCTTTTATTTCTTGTAGTTTCTCATTTATTGCTTGCTCAAAAAGATTTATGTGTTTGCACAGTCATTGCAAACACTGAAAATAGCAAGTCAGTTTTGAAAAAGACTCCCAATTTGGCAGAGCGGATAGTGCAGCGTACCAATCTAAGATGACATCTGAACGAGAAAAAAAAAATTATCCTTCGGCACCTTCCATTTACACCTCTGCTTCCCACCGTTTTGCCTGAACCCTCCAATCACTAAGCATAAACAGCGTGGTTGGGCCAAGAACATTTGCCCTCGCCCCATATCCAGTCGCAGCGGTCCACAGCACAGTTCTCGCACTCAAACAAACGATCAATAGTGCTTCCTTTTGCAGGTTCGTAGTCACCGACACCGTGGAAATTCAAAAATATTTATTCCTAGAGCCTTGTCGGCCCTAATCAGCCTGGTCATTCATGAATGATCATCATGGCCCACTTCAAAAGGGCCTATAGGAGATCCGCTACTCCTCGCAACGGTTTATCCTCGGCTGGACATCCTGAATAGGAAACCTGACACGTGGTTCCGACAAAGTAGTGAATAGTTGATTCGACGTCACTCCACGGTTCCTTCTCGCGTGCTACACTTTCGCGACTTTTTTTAATGCGACCCGGAGAGAGCAGCCAATTGAGGTATGCTGAAAACGCACACCACCTTCCTATTCAGGGAATTGGGACTACTAACCCTCCAACAATGCGTCGGTGTGTGCGACGATGGGAGCTACGCGTGTTTTCCATCACTTCAGCTATTAACCTCAGCGGAAGCTTTCGCATTTATCTGATCGGCCGGTTAAAGTTAGTCTTTACAGCTTCTTATGTGCATCATTTCCGCTTAGTATTACTTTCGCCTCCACATATATGCATCAACATCAGGCTGGTTTGCTCTCCTACCAGGCCTTCAATTTTGCCAGTTTGTTGGAGTCCGGTTTTTGATGCCGTTTGTTGCATGCCGCGCTTAACACAACGGCAAATCCAAACAGTTCGTGCGACCTGCGGCGCTTTGTTAAACGTCTATTGGCCATGTTTTGGGGAGCGTCCTCTTCCAACATTTACCCTAATTATCATTTTCGGTAGACACGTAAAATGCATAAGAAAGGGCATCACCAGGCATTCTCGTGGAAAAAAGTAAAGCAATCCAATCGTCTATACATCTTCTCCGTGTCGTCCACCAGCATTCGTAAATGAATTTGCAAGAAAGGCAAAATAGACATCTCGACAAGCTAAATCTATCCGCAATTCCATATACTTCTGGCGGTTGCTATTATTTAGCCTCCTTGATTGTGCCTATGCCTGGCATAGCTAACCTGTAATTTATAAACAAAACTGCACTTAGCAGTATTACATTAAATAAAGACGGAAATCATACTCAAATCCCAGCCAGAATCGTCATCTAGTAGTCAGGCTATGGCAAACTCATGCACGTTCTTGGGGTTCAACGAACATGACGTTGCTAACAGCAAGTATGGCACAGTGTGATGCAGGAAAGCACAATGTCGCTGGGGTTTCACTTAGGTACTCCTCACATTACGGGTGTCGGCTGAGTGAAGGCAACACAATAACGGACGGGCCGCTAGAGGGTCTATACCCATGCACGTACATTTTTAACAAACTCTGTTTCCTTTCATTTCGAATTCCATTCCCAGATGTCGCATATTTGGAATTTTCCTTGGCCAGTATGGATTGCATCTCGAGGAGCGTAATTTCCGTCTACCACCTAAAATCCCCATTGTGTGCATTTACCTCCAACAGATGGGAGATGATGCTGTTCTTGAGGACGTAAACCTTTAGATGAGGCCTCGAAGCTATGTCTTCCACCGTGTTGATTTTTTCGAGCTTGTTTTTCACCAAAAGGCAGGCGCGCATCTGCCCTGAGAAGGCGTTCATGAGAACCACGATGGCCAACAACCAGACTGCGATGACGATCCGCAGCACAGTTTTTTCCGGCATTACTGCAGACGCTGCAAGATCGATTCGTATCAAGAAGTGTGCTGTATACGTCTTCCAGGGATACACCATTTAACCTGCCAGTGCAAATTAAGGATGGACGGTGCCAACTGAAACAAGAATTCGAGTGCCTTACCCTTGCACGTTGCAATGTACGAATGCATGCGCCTAACGCAACCATTTAGTGGCGTTAGGTAATACGTGAATATTTCGTGCAATACGCCCGTCACGTTTCAAAAAGTACGTCAATTAATGCCCAAATTCACTGGCACCCAGCCTTATCACTACTGTTTGTGTGAGACGAAATGCCCCTAGAATCATCGCAAATGATTGTACTCATACGAAAACGCTGCTTTCTTTCGGATTGTCGCAGGTGCAGCTGTTTTTAAAAATACAATCCGTGGATCTGGCATCGAGAGTAGCCGCAGGCCCACACTCCGGCACTAGCATGTGCAGAGCTCTCGCTGCATGAGTTCACAGAACGAAGACAAAATTCGCCCCCCACACACTAGAACTGCAATGTTACACTCCTCATAAAGTTCATGCTCGCTTGTTTTTGCACTGACAGTCGCAATGAAGAAAGCTCCAAAAAAGTAATGGGGCTTTGAAATCCAGCAATTACCATTTGGACGCGCAGTTGATAACAGCACTTCATTAAAAGTTATGGGTGTGTTGATACTCTCTTGTCCTCGGCTTCCATGCAATCGTGCTGTTACGTTCCCTAAATTACTAACTGCATACCAACAGCATATTACCATTTTAGCACGCACCTTCACAAAACATGTTCTCGAAGAGTGTCCAGAAGTACTTGTCCCAGGATTCGGCTGCTACTGTTCTGATTCTACGCATTCGTCCAGATGCAACGTCCAGGAAGGCCATCAAAATGCTCAAAAGAATGAGGAAAAGCAAAAGCATCATCCATACCTGTGGAAGAGGCATGTCAACACAGGAGCGACAGAATACATTAAATATTGTTGATACTTGCTGTAATTTGTTGAAACTAATTGTTCCATTCAGTATAGGGAATATCCTACGCTCGACCGTAACGGGGAATAAGCAAAAACATACCTACCGTAATTGCTTTTTAGAGTGATACGTATGAAATGATAAAATGGACCAGAAAAAGTAAATCGTCGCCACTCAACGAGTGCTTTGTAATTTGTGATGGCATTGCCTTTCATCCTGAAGCTTCACTGTCAGTTTCTAGTTGCTGCAAGAGACCTAAGTCATCACAAGTTGCTACATTGTCACTTTGCACACAAAAGAGCTGCCAGATATTCGCTGTTTTATAACTTAAATGAAGCCAATGTTTTGTTCTGAGCTGCAGCAGAAGCCTAAATGGTTGTTTCTGGACAAAAACTATTATGTTGCGATTTTTATGCTTCTATGATGTCACTCAATTGTGATGTCTAATTTCATGCACAACACTTGAAAGCGAAACAGTGTTTGAGAAAAATTTCATTTCTAAATTGTTCACTTAGTGCAGGCAAATTACACTATCCATATTTAGCAAGTTCGTACCCAAGATTTCAGATTAGGTATGCTCTTAAAGAATTGATTTTAATACCCGTTGTAAGTTTTTTACAGCTTATACAACTAATAAATAAGGATTTTTCTTGTATGTAAAACATATTCAATAAATTGCTGTATATTTTCTTCGGTCTTATAAACGTACCGTCTTTGCCAAAAGTAACCAGGCTGCTCCGACGGCTGCCGGAGCAAACGCGCGGCCGTGTGACGGCGTTGCGCTCGCTGTGGCTTATCGGTGCTCGTCACCTCCGAGGGTACAACAGCTGACGTAACTTCGCACCCTCACTCTCGCCCGTTGGATGATTAAAACTAGGCGCGTATGATGTGTGGGCTGCGGGTTTCACGTGTGCGAAGCCTGGTTGTGCCCAGCGAGGGCGCTCGTTATAGTGACGGGGCTATTCGCTCTTCTCGGCAACAGCCCAGAAGCCCATATTATAGGTCGCGTTTCTTGCTATATAATTATACGTGCTTGTGTTCTGTATTCCGCTGCTGAAACGTACCAGCACAATTGCGCTTTCCGGCGTGTTTGATGCACCTGTAAAATAGAGAATGATAACCCACCTCGAAATTTCAATGTGCCTTCTCGGGGGTGCCTTGCGTACTGCCAGTTTAAGGACCATGACTCCGGTACAAAGATATGGGAGAGCTTGTTAACCCTTTCAAGCCACCTTATCTCTCTTTTAGGATTGCAAAATTGTGTTAACCCTTTGAGGAGGCTGTGTATAAATAAATGCAATGATTGATTCTAAACAATTCTTGCATTTGCTTGTAGGTAAGTTTTGTTTTAAGCAACGAACTATAATGAAACCTTTCTCACGCTTAGCTATTAGATGCATATGATTACTTTCTCGTTCGCGGAACCCTTATTCCAGGGCAACACTGTCAGGCAAACCTAGCGTATATTCGTCCTAAAAACGAACAACCAAGGCTCACCGTATCTGCTATCACCTGCTTTTCTGTTTTCTGCATTTGCCGAGAAGAGCGAATAGGCCCGTCGCATACTGAGCGCCCTTGCTGGTCACAACCAGGCTTCGCATGCCTGAAACCGCAGCCCGCACATCATACGCACCTAGTTTTTATCATCCAATGGGCGAGAGTGAGGGTACGAAGTTACGTCAGCTGTTGTACCCTCGAAGCTGACGAGCCCCGATAAGCCACACCGAGCGCAACGCCGCCACACGGCCGCGCGCTTGCTCCGGCAGCCTTCGGATCAGCCTGGTTACTTTTGGCAAAGACGGTACTTGCGATTTGCGTGTTATGCAAGCTGGAATGCTAAGTAAGGTAAAAAAAACGAGAGTTATTAGCCATAACAAGGTCCGAGGTTAACTTGCGAGAGGGCCACGTCTCTACACAGCATTTAAGTAAGTTTAGCTTTGTTTCAATTATTTGCTAATTAAAACACAGAAGTTATGGTCACTAATGTTAACCAGGAGTATAATCATACAACTAAAGCTAGGCTTAGTTTTTCAAAGAAAATTTGGTTAGGGGGTAAAACTGGAAGGCAGAATCTTGATATCGGCGAAACGCATCGTCCCAGGCCGACAGTGGTTTCGCATTAAAGAGGTTTAATTTGAACTATTACGCTTAGGTAAATCGAAACAAACCTAATTAGGCATTGCAACGCGTAATTTTGCTGCTGCCTGTTTATACACATTCAGGCTTCATTTCTGAATCACTGCACAGGTTTAATCATTGTCTGTTAGGTATAATTACCTTTTACATTTGTCTAGCTGCGGTCATGCTACCGATGTAATGCGCGGACGTATTCTCCATTCTCAATTCTACTATGAAGAAGGACGGTCCACCATTCGAAACTGTTTGAATGAAATAGATAATCGGGAAAATTGTTTGACATCATGTTTCAGTATATATATGTATCAATGTATCATGTATCAATAGTTCACTGTAATTTTTACTGTACACTGATCATTGTCTTGCTTCGTTTATTTCTGACCGCAATCTTCCTTTTATTTTAAATGATTGTCCCTGCCTTTGAACATGTTCCAAATATTGTCTGACTTTTTGTATGCGTTTTGTACCCTGCCTGTAACGATCCCGCCCGGGATTGACAGTATTCCTAAATAAATAAATAAAATAAATATACTTATATGTATGTTTGTATACATTGTTACGTGGTGGCATAACAAGCGATGGAACACGGCGACGCAACAGAAACAGAAAGACGTGATGACATGACGATGAAATATGCTTTAATGGACAGCGGGCCTGGCGTGAGCGCTCCGCCCCGCGCCACTGCCCGCTTCGCCATCTCCGTAGCATTACCCGGGGCCACCGAGCGATCGCCCCGATTGATTGCTAGAAATCCAATGCATGGCGTGACGATGAACACAGACACAGGATTGGGACATGAAACGCTGGACACCACAATGAATGCGAAGATGGGAAGAATGCTTGCACCGCAGCATCAAGTCCAATCTTCACCGTTTGCCGAAGGCCAAGGCTCACGGACACGCCGAACGGCTTGGGCGGGGGTGCTGTCTTCGCTTGAGTGGTCGTGAGGTCACTTTGTCGTGGGGTCTATATGGTCGGTAGGGTCGGTTTTGGGCTCTTCCCGGTCGTCGTGTGTTGTGGTCAGAGTTGGGGACGAGGCTGGGGACAGCGGCTGGTCGGGTCTGAGCAAAAAGGGCTGGGGCAAAGCTGGGCGGCGATCTCCACGGGATTTCGGCAGATGGACCCGGCGTACGGCTGGCTTCGACAGTGCAAGGCGAGGATGCGAGAATGGGGATGAACCGCACCTTCACTAAATGTTACGTGGTGGCATGACAAGCGATGGAACACGGCGATACAACAGAAACAGAACGACGTGATGACATGATGATGAAATATGCTTTAATATCCAGCGGGCCTGGCGCAAGCGCTCCGCCCCGCGGCACTGCTCGCTTCGTCATCTTCGAAGCATTATATATATATATATATATATATATATATATATATATATATATATATATATATATATATATATATATATATATATATATATATATATATATATATATTACAATGGTAACCGTCCCTAGTACGCCCCATTTAGGGGTGGGACCAGGGTGGAATTAGGTTGACTGCCGTCTTGGGTGGCATCACTTGACCTAGGGCGGGCCTTCGGGCGGCCGCCATCTTGGGTGGCATAACGTCAGTTAGGGTGAGCTACAGGGTGGCCACATATTTTGTGGCTACGGTGGCAGCCCACCATGGTGACGACTTCAGAGTTCAAGGAATTCTAATCGAAGCCCTTAGTGGTCACATGATCGCCCCGGAGAAACCGGCGCAGATTCATAAAATGTGAACAATAACTGCTAACGCCATTTGAAAGATCGCCCGTTCGCTCACCTGTGTGTCAAACGTCATCAAATAACCAGCCAAATTGGTGTCCCGAGTTCGATTTCTGCCTGCCAAGATTCCAACTCCCATGTGAAGGTTCGGTGGTGCTGGGTCGGCGAGAAGGTCCCGGTCAGGAGTTCTCGCAACGCCTGGGAACGTCATATCGATAACCTGGAACAGAAAGAAGGACGGAGAATATGTACACTATGGGTTAGGATGAAGACGGTGCCACTGTATACATTAAAGCCAAATGAGCGTTCACAAGCTATGGCATCTGTTCGGCTAGGCTTTGTCTAGCAGGTAGATAAATAAAGCCCAATTTTAGGCGCAGGTAAATGTTTGTAGGGGGTGTTGGATTACAAATCAACATTGGATTCATTAAACACAGAAGGAGCTATAGTCTGCTCTACCTACAATCTACAGACGAAGCCACTACAATAAAATGTGTGTGTTCTGGAAACTTGCGTTTGCAAGAGTAATTTGACATAGGGGATCAAAACGCTTCAGTTTCTAAGAAATGAACGCTTAGAAACGTCATTCCTATTTCAGTCAATTCCTGAACCAGTACTGTCTAGAAGACAACAAAATTACGTTCTTCCGGCGTTATCCACATGGACGCTGATGCTTGTGGACAATGCTGCGTTACGGTCTTGGTTCCTCTATTTTGGGAAACTTCCCAGATGAGAGAGATATAGACCTTATTATAGTTTAGATAGGGCTGTTAGGCAGGAACAACTTGATTTAGACTGGGGGATGATTGACAGCTCGATTGGGCTAAGCGAAGCGTTTGCAGTGGCCAGTGTTGAAGGATATATATACACACGCTGCCAACTACAATGATGATGAAGAAGGCCAAAGAACTGTATATGGCAAAAGACAGCCGCTACGGCGATTACGTGCACCAGAATGAGTACGCGAGTTTATTGAGGAGATGAATTTATAGGGGGTACTTAATCTCAACGTTTCAGGATGTAAGATGAACTCGTTGAGCCCTCGTATGTGGCTCCACTTGTGAATTCTTTAAAGCGTTAACATAGTACACATTAAGCGAACAAGCTTTGTGAAATGCTGCTTGAATTTTCATATATAGTACCACTTTAACCCAGCCTTATGGTCGTTCCTGCATGCGGGCCTCAGGGGGTTTAATAGCGATCTGATGTGATCAAAGAAGCTCCGACTCCTGGAAAAGGATGTCATCAAGATGCTTATCGCATTAAACTCAGCATCTTGAAATTTTTCTCTTTAGGCCCTTCAGATATTTAGGTGATACTTTGTTATTATGAGAATAAATATTCTTGTTTGCAGTTTATTCCTTTAAATACATCAGTATGTCTTCGACTGAAAGGCTCGGGACAGCACAGAATAATGTGCACCAGCTTGTCTGAGCGCCCCTATACTGCATCTCTGCTTGACATGGCATCCGCGAGCCAATATTCACTCATTATTAAAATGGATGATCAAACTGTATAAGAAAAATGGGGAAAAAACCAGATGTTAACAAGCAATCATTGTAAATGCCATGTCTACAATACCTACGAATAGGTTATCGTACAATGAAGTGGCGTGATGTCTGCGTGCTGAGAGAGTGAAAATGTTTTTGTAATGTATAGATCTCTATGCTAACCTCCATTTTGTGAATTGGCACAGTAAGAAGGTACTCCAGAAGTTCACTTGAAGCAGTCAGATCAGGCTGTCCTTGTAACAGAATCATAAAAATGTTTTTGTAATGTATACGCTTTATGCTAACCTCGGGTGTTCTAAAATGTAGGGAGATCTATAAAAAGGACTGTAAGAAATTGCTCCAGATCTTCACTTGAACCATTCGGATTAGGCTTCCCTCGTCACAGAAGCATGAAAATGTTTTCATAATGAGTAGAACTTTATGCAAACCTCAGCTTCTCTGAATTCTAGAGAGAGCCGCAAGTGACACAGTTCGAAAGTGCTCCACATATGTTCTCGAAACAAAGAACAGGCTTCACTTGTGACAGAGCAAAAAAATGTTTCCATAATGGATAGAGCTTTGTGCTAATCTCTGTCTTTCTCAATTCTCGTGAGATCTTAAACTGGCGCAGTAAGAAAGTGCTCCAGACGTTCACTTGAAACAATCAGATCAGGCTTCCCTTGCCACAGAACCATAAAATGTTTTCGCAATGCAAATAGCTTTATGCTAACCTCGGTTTTTCTGAATTCTAAAGCAATGTACATGTGGTGACACAGTAAGAGAGCGCTCCAGATGTTCACTTAAACACTCAGATGGCTTTCCTTGTCACACAAGCATAAATACGTTTCCGTAATTTATAGAGCTTTATGCTGACCTTGGTTTTTCTGAATTGGCACAGTAAAAAGGTGCTCCAGATGCTCACTTGAAACAATCAGATCAGTCTTTCCTTGTCACAGAAGCATGAAAACATTTTCGTAATGAATATATTTTTATGCTAACCTCGGTTTTTCTGAATTCTAGACAGATCTATAAGTTGCACAGTAAGAAAGGGCTCTAGACGTTCACTTGAAACAATCAGATGCTTCCCTTGTCACAGAAGCATGAAAATGTTTTCGTACCCTATATGGATTTATTCTAACCCCGGTTTTTCTCAATTCTAGAGAGATCTACAAGTGACACAGTAAGAAAGTGCTCCAGACGTTCACTTAAAACAATCTGATCAGGCTTTCCTTGTCACAAAAGCAAGAAAATGGTTTCGTAATGTTTATAGCTTTATGCTGACCTCGGTGTTTCTGAATTCTGAACAGGTCTCCAAGCGGCACAGTAACAAAGTGCTCCAGAGATTCACTTGAACAATCAGATTGCTTCCCTTGTCACAGAAGAATAAAATGTGTTCGTAGTGTAGAGAACTTTTCGCTAACCTAGTTTTGTTTTCAATTGCACAGAGATCTACAAATGCACAGTAAGAAAGTGATTCAGAATTTCACTTGCAGGAAAGTCACATCAGGTTTTCCCCGTCCCAAAATCATGAAAGTATAGTTTTGAAACGAATGGAGCGTTTTGCTAACTTCCATTTTTTAGCTCCTACGGATATCTACAAAAGCCACAGTAAAAACTGCTCTAGACGTTTACTTGTGTGAAGTTAGATCAGGCTCCCTTCATCAAGATCTACAAGTGGCGCATTAGAAGGTGCTCTAGACATTAATTTGAAACTGTATTATAATGGCTTCCCTTTTACACAAGTATGAAAATGTTTTCGCAATCTATAGTAATTTATGCTAACCTCACTTATCTCAATTCTAGAGAGATGTACAAGTGACACAATAAAAAAGTGCTCCACAGATTCATTTGAAACAAAGTCGTTTCAGGCGACCCCGTTACTGAAGCATGAAAGTATAGTTTGGTAACGTATGAAGCTTTATGGTAACTTCCGTTTTTCTCAATCCCAAGGGTATATACAAGTTTCTCACTAAGAAAATGATGCGTAACGGGGCCCTCGCGAGAGTTGACCAAGAATAAATTCGGCATCCTGATGAAGATCCTATATGGGGACGTGCATTCATGGTTTACCTATCACACGTAAAATGTGACGCACTGGGACCTTCATGTATTAAAACACATCCTAATTCCTTGTCAGTAAATCAAATTTTCCACATACGTTAGAAACGTGCGTTTTAGATTCCCTTCTAATAACTATATCAATGTTTTGTTTTGATGCAAGGTGATTTCAGTAACATGGTGAAAAACCTTCTGGTGCTCGGCTTAAGACATAGTGTCAGCCATACAGCTCAAATTGCAGTTCGACCTGGGAAGGCAAGACTTTACTCACACCTGCATCTGTAAATGCGACGTAGGTATAAGCACTACAATGTCGGGGTATGTCATGATATATATTGTTTCAGTTTTTAACTGTTCTTGAACTTTGAATATTTGTTATACTGCCTTCTTGTTGCCTATATTACTTTGCAGTATTTTGTATCCGACCCTGCTAAAGGGCTTTGTGAATTTGCAACATTTAAAAATAAATAAACAAACGTTCTCTTACATTATTCGCGATGTCAGCCATCAAACCATTTTTCCACGTGCCATTCGGACCAGGTGACCCGTAGGTTAGCACCGCCGGAAGATGGTAGCTGTAACTGCAGGAGGAGACAAGAAGGGGAGTAAAATGGCTTGAACAAACCTGAATTGACACTATTCTGCGTTACATAGAAGGAGAATGACGGCACAATATTGTGCCGTCGTGAAACAAGAATAGCAGAAGCAATGATGCTTGGGTGAAACGCTCCCCTTTTTAGCACACTGCCGCCAGCGCTGTGAGCAGAAACTTCCTATCCTGACTGTAGCAGGGAGTTTTCGAGAGGCGGAATGGCCAGGCGCTGTTTGGAATTGTCTTTTGTGATATTTTTATATCCCAGAAGACGGCACAGACTCCAGATTTGGGCACATCCTTCGAGATGAGAGGGTTAGATCGTGACCAAAACCTCTAGGACTCTTGGTTCCTGAGTCAGGCATGCTAACGCTAAGTCACAGTGGTGTGGCCTTTATAGCGCGTTGTAGAATACTTCCCCCATCTTAACCGTGGAATCCTCGTAGTTCGAATTTCGCAAAGAAATGACATTTTGTCTTTAGTATGTTTGAATATGAAATTTGTCTGTTGTACGTGCCTGATTCGATCAGAAGAAGTCGGATGTTCCTATCGTATGCGGCAGCGGCGATGCGAGACGAGCCCCAGCCTCAGCATTGCACTGGAATCGCCGCCATCAAATCTCGAAGATTCAATTAAGTCATCGAACATTCAGCTTAAAGAATGATTTTATTTATCCTTTATTGCCTAACACACAGCTGTTATTAATCAATGGCTACAGCCTCAGAATATCATGATACAATGTTTTAAGCAGCCCTATTTACTTCCAGGATGCGGTGCCGACTACTATAACTAATGCTACTGCTACTACCTCTAACGCTACGACCGGACGACGCCGATGGCTTGTCGACCGAATGATCTATATAAACGACCGCTTAAAATAAAGGCCATTCCTGCTTCAAGGACCTGCTCTTTGGTATACACCTCTGATGCATCAGCGTTCAAAGCACCCGAGTTTAGATTTACGTTGCTTTGCGCGGGAAAAATGTTTGCAATGGGCGCAAAACGCTGTGCAGCGGCACAATGCTTTATTTTCCAACCACAAAATTGCGACGTGTGGCTTCACTTGCTTAACAGCGCCTCCACTCCAGAAGTATTTTTATATCCTCCTCAGCTTGATTGTATTGTACTTATTTATGTTGAGGAGCAACTCACTCCTCGAACTACAAGATCCCGTTTGTAGGGTGGTGTGGTGTGCCCCACTGAAGATAATTGTTTGCTAGCCTTATTCGATGAAAAATAGTCGGCATAATTTTCAGACAATAAACAATATTACTCACCGTTTTTGTACGTCCCCAAAGAGATTGTGTAAAAACAAATGAGAGCATATCAATTTAAATATGGTGCTCTCTACCAGACTCTAGGAGCAGGCTTTTGAATTTGGCGCCAAAGGTCGATGCACAGAGAGGCTACGGCAACTAACGACGCACCACATCTAAATCGGGCTATTTTGGCCACGTGTCGTAAACATGCAGTGTAGTAAACGTGCAGTATACATAGTCAGTCAAGTATGTTTCAAGACTGAAAGCGATGCAGATACCAGCGCTTAGTTCATTTTCAGGACTCTTTCTGCTGATTCTTTGAAGCACAAGGCACTTTGTGGCGACGACTCAGACCAAGCTTACCTAGAAGACTCGTGTAGACACTGACTGAGATAGAAACGTGCCATTTGCGCAACTGAATTTCGTATCTTGAGGCTTAATGTGATGGCGGTACTGCAGAGATCCCGGGAAATGTCTCGGAGAGCCTCCTCCAGGCTCTACGTTTTCTGTGTGGTCATGCGAGCCTCGGTAACAAAAAACTGTGGGCCTCTATGCATTCATGGAGGACGGAGGCTTGAGGTCCCCTTTTGCCTTCAGCTAGGGAGCGCGCGTGATACGAAGGTTCTATGTGTGCCATCTCGAATGGTCAGCAGCCTGTTGTCGCATCCTCAAGATTGGCACTGATCTGGCCTTATAAGATATCGAAGACGCCTAATGTGTTGCTTGTGAGGCCGTATAAGGTCGCCGTACCAGCGCAGGGGTGAATGATAATTATGTGCTTGTAAAGGTAGGTCCCGGAATGGCAGCGGCACATTTCTCCATTCTATGACCCTGCCTAATTTGATTTTCAACCACGTATGCTAAGTTCTTTTATTTATTTCCGGATATGTATAGGTCTGGCGGCACAAAAATATCACAACCAAATATAAAAGTTTCCCAAGGCATGTCCAAATGTTCAAGGTTATAAATAGGATCCGCCTCACTTCCTCCTATCTCAAAAGAGCTGGCTATGTTGCCATCTCAAAGTTGGCCATGCCGTGTGGTGATGTGGCCCCACAATATACACCGACAATTCGAGGCGCGGCCATATCACCTAAGAAGAGGGCTTTGTCGGGCTGGTTGGTTCATGTTGAATGGGAGGAAGATACAACTCAAACGGACGGGACGTGTAGAAAGGCGAAACAAACACATAAGTCTGTCTCGCCTTTCTACACGTCCCGTTCGTTTGAGCTGTTCCTTCCATTCATATCACCTAAGACGCTACCCCCTGTCAGTTAGTTACATTTAAATGTTTTGTTCACAACACCAACAGTGGCTACGCAGCGTTTCTTGACAAGGAAGCGTTTAACGCGTGGCGATAAAACACCTTCCTTGTTAATGTGATTAGAAATCACTGCGTTATGCCCAAAAAGGCATTTATTACAGATTGCAGCATTGTGCAAACCCCATATGTCTAAACAGACAACATTGTTTAGTTTAAATGCCTTTGATCCTCTAGGATTTATAGAAGGGAATCGGGTCACATAAATCCTAACAAACAAGAGCGGCTGTTTTAAAAAAAACAAATACCGAAACAGAATTTCTGAAGATAGAGCTAGAACCAATTGCAAACATTAGCAACACAGTTGATACAGCCGCCTGGGGTCCCTGGTGTTCTTATTCTGAAAGCAGTAATAGTGGTGGTGTATGGCCAAAAAACTAATAAAGAGGCTGCGTATAGTTAAAGTTTAACCGCTGAGAAAGACTTAGTGTTGAGCGTGAGAAATATTTTAATATTAGCAGCCGTGTACTTTACATACGGTTTAACTAGTTACCCGTGCTGACAATGAAGCTGAATCCGAAGCAATGGCTTCCACATAAGCTTGCTCACCCCTAATGGTCTAGTCACGAACCCTTTCTAGCCTTCGTAGTGAAATGTGTAGTTATCATTCTGCCGTGAGTTGAAACATATTCCAGTATGTAGTGCATGGCAAAGCTTCACGAGTGAAGGTGAAGCTGTGAAGGCCTGTCTGTGGGGAGCATGATTGACTTGTAGGATACTGAGTTCGCCCTCTAGAATTATCGGTGACTGTTGCTCGGTATAGACGTGCTTTACAAAGCTGGCCCTCTGACAACTAATAAATATTCACTTACGAGCAATTGAGTGTCTGCTCTATTGACGACATCATGATGTCTGTGATCCCAGTCACTTGCATCTTTTTGTCCACGAACTTGATGTCACAACCAATAGGAACCTGAAAATGTAAGTAATGGGTGAAGTAGGTAGCAACAACTTAAATGATAATGAAATTACAGTATAGTCAAGCGGGGAAAACTTTGAAAGAAATGCTTGTTGATTTCAAATATATATTTGTTTTCGAATATACACGGTGACAATCAGCAACGGCTAGTGTTATAGACCTCATGCAACTTATTTGACGAAGGGTCCTGTGTAAATAAAAGAAGCCCTTCCTTGATATATCATAACAAAATCTTAGCAGAACAAGAAGAAATGTTAGTTTACAGTTATATTCACATTAGAAGGGATCAGATAAGATCCCATTGATTAATAAATTTTCATTTAAAAGCTACAAAATTGGAATAACTTAAAACTGCTTGCTATATTCAAACTTTTGTGTTCCACAGCAGTCTGTCATTCGTATTTGATCTGCTGAGGTGCAATATAGATATAGTGCGGGTAAACAGAGCAGGTCTCTCCTTAATATTCGTATAAGATGTGTGGAAACAAGTAATTTTATTTCTTGCGTGCTTCATCAACGCTGTAGCATGTCTAAATAATTCCTGAGTAACTGCTGACAACTTAACATGTGGATGCCGTTTTCAGTACTTACATTCCCTGGCCCCTTCAACCAAATTGCTGCTGAAACGTGGACTAAGCTCCTCAGTCCCGTTCTTTGTATTTTGGTTGCGGTAATACTAGTCGTTTTCGCAATAAGGAAAGATTCTGAGGGCAAATAAAACTGACACTGCTTATTCCCCAGGCGTAAATGGAGAAAGGTATAAGGGTGTACTTCACCGCTGATTGTTCTGAACAAGATACTGCGCGAGGTTTCTCAGCAACGTATCTGCACATATGCATGATCTGCTGATGTGTGCGTTTAAAAGAAAGCAAGCCTTATCGCCATTATCATTTTTACGATTGCATGAAAGCTTTTTTGTTGAAGTAGTTTTCTCGAGAAAATCTTTTCAGAGCACAGCTCTTTGATGCCCGTTCCTGCATTTAGCGGCGTCGCCGTCGGCGTTCTCCCTCGTAACGAGGTTCTACACTGCGCATGCGCGCGCCGCCGCGGAGGGCTCGCTGAATTGAGTAGGAAAACGCTTTCTGGAAACGCATACCTCCGCATGAAAGTGGATTCTTCCTAGAACACCGATGAGCTTTGATGCGTTCATCGGAACGCTGGTTGTGTTCGGTGCAAGGCTCAGTGTAACACGCACCACCCGATCAGAAACTCAAATATGCCGTCGTTCATCACTGCGAATCGGCCGCCTATAAAATAGTTTATTCTCTGTCAGTTTTGTCTAAGCCATGAGAGAGACAAAAGATGGAAGTCGAAGCTTCGTCTGCCGCTTCGTCCACCTGGTGCCACCGCCAATTTTTGGTTGTAGCGCAGGTCACATATGCGTGTAGATCAAGAACTGTTAGTACAATGTTTCTTGACGAAGGAATAACTGTGAAAAATATAAAAGTTGTCTGTAATTTTACATGCACATCTTGCTCAAATTCTTTACCTCAATATATTGAAAAGCTGGAAAAGCTGATCAGCTGCGTTCAAATTTAGCATTATGAAGTGACGTAATCATCGGCAATTTTTTTGTTGTTGAAGTAAGCGCTGTTTAATGTTTCAGCGAAGAAAAAGTACGTAAAAAATCATTTTCAAGCATGCGTGAAACGAGATGCAATGATCGATAAAATTCTAAAATATTTCACTTGCGCATTTCTATCTTATACTCTGCGAATGGACAGAATACTGGTTGCAATACGAACGTGTGCCTGCGCTCTTTCAAAATAATGCAAATACATTTCAGGTGGCGTATTTTCGTCAGTTTTCCACATCTAATTTTGAGAGCCCGGGGCGCTCAGGCAAGTCCCACGCAACATATTTGTGAGCGTTTTGCATTAGGAGCCAGGTTTAAGTAATCAACGCCAAGGCACAACACGAAATCTTTCGTCTCAGAGCAGTAAGTATACTGTGCATCAAGGGGTTTACGGTTCTTCACGGAAGTATATTATTGCCTATAAACTTATTTATTATCCCAATTTTCTCCTTAGCATTCGTTTTTGTATTCAGTCATGTTCAACGTTCCAACTCTTGGATTGTTACCGCTATACAATTAAGGCCATCTCAGCTAACAAGCCAGTTTATTTACATAATTTCCTGACTGATTGAGTACTATCGGATAACGCCATGAATTGCTCCAAACATGGCTGGTGAGAAACGAATGAATCGTCACTTACTTCGACTGCGATTACCAAAGTGAGTTGAGAAGTCAGTTCTCTTTTGCACTTTTATTTTTGTACCTAACAAAGAGTTTACTTTAATCCTTTGTGATCTTTCTGGGAGGCAACCCCAACCACTTGTGAATCATCCCTACGATGAATTTATTTTTAGCCTTGCTCTTGTTTCCCACATTTGAGTGTGCCATAGAAAGCGTCAGTGGATTCTGCGCCCGATGCACCGAAGAAACTTTATTCCGCCAATAAGAAATCAAGGAGTTATTCTTCCACCTTTGTTGCAAAGAAATCCCGTTAGGAAATAAATACCTAGTTAATTAAGGCAGGTCTTGTTTCTCTATATTCGCGAGTACTGCTCCCTAAAATGTGAAGGTACAAACTGATATAAAGCAGAAGCTTAGGTAACTTTCTACGTAGCCTTCTTTATCTTTCGACTCATGACATAAAGAAAGTGACTGCGTACTCAATATGCAAATCATAATGTCAGCCAGTGACAGCTGCCGGTTGTGTAGTGGAATCCCCGTTAGTCAATTCCTACCAGTTGGTTGGAATATACGGATTTAAAAATAGTTTCGCCCGACGTCGAGCAAAAGTACTCGAAATTAAAACTGATATAAAGCAGAAGCTTAGGTAACTTTCTACGTAGCCTTCTTTATCTTTCGACTCATGACATAAAGAAAGTGACTGCGTACTCAATATGCAAATCATAATGTCAGCCAGTGACAGCTGCCGGTTGTGTAGTGGAATCCCCGTTAGTCAATTCCTACCAGTTGGTTGGAATATACGGATTTAAAAATAGTTTCGCCCGACGTCGAGCAAAAGTACTCGAAATTAAATGTTCTAGATTAAAAACTGAAACGTTGGTTTGTATATGTGCGATCTCGCGTGTCTTTATCTAGAGGGCCTTGATTCCCTATAGAGACCTGAAAATCCATACAAAAATTTTTTTGAATTGTGTACAGAAAAAAAAATGCTCGTTTAAATAAGTTTTGAAGTATCTTTAATATTAACTGCGGCAACCTGAGAAAGGGAGTAAATTTCGGTTAGAAATATTATCGCGCTTTAAACAAAAAATCCGAAAATACTATTTATTCTAGTTTTCGTGACCCAAAACTATTCGTGTAATAACACGAGATAAGAAAATAATTAAAGAATTGTAAAAATATTTGCCAATGCATATTGTCTCAAAGTTCATTTACACAATTTTTCTTTAATAGCTCACTGTTTCTTCGCAGCTCCGACGAACGCTTATGTGAAAAAATTTTGATCGAGGAAAACAATGCCGAAAAATCTACTGCACAGTATTTGTGTAGCTTATGTGAAGAATATTTGCCAGAAGAGTTATATCACTGAATAGCTTATGTTGGGTATATACGTACTGGGTGACCTATAGATCGTAACTATATTCGGTGATTAGTCAGCTGTAAATAATAATTAACGATAAGAAGCGTGCATCAAGTCATGTACAGCTTTATCGGTTATGAGAAGTATAATTGTTCTTTTCTATTTCCAAGTCTAATTATTTGGTAATTAGTAGACTGTAGCTCATAAATTAATCTTGCACCATTGCAATACGTCATGTATCATTCGATAGCGTGTGACGATATAATTACCGGGGGTGACTTGCGTGCCTTATTTACCTTAAATAAGCTAACTGCATCTAGAATTATATTCACGCTATAGCATCATGTCATACCTTGTTGGATATCTTATCTCGTGTATACTTCAGTTACCGGCGTCATCACACATTACAGTTAATTATATTTATATGAATAAAAATTGCGTTTATGATATGCAGTCAACTCATATTGTTATTCTATAGTTTGCATGTAATGGCATGGTGGTCATTGTATAAGAGGTTTGACTTTTTCGTAGACAAAAACGGCTTAAATGGAAAAATCTAGCGCCTCCGCTTAGATAACATGTCCTAAGGTGTTCATCGCCTGAAGTGCTCATCCTCGACATTGTGTGCACGGGCTCTGGACAACGGTGGTAGCCGCGAGAATCTTTTCGAATGGTTAAGAAGGCAGAGCCGCCCACTCTTATTTTTTTATCTTGCCGCGGACATGACCAGGTGGCACTTGTAACTGCATGATCTGAAAAAAGGGACATAGCATCACGTGTGCTAAAAACGTTGAGCTAGCTCGAACAGCATTTCTTTCTGGAAGCTTCGAGCATGGTATTCAATAGGGCATCGCGCAACCATAATTTGTTCTTTGTGGTATTTCTTCAATCATTGTAGAGAAATCACCGACTGCACAAGTATACACACAGAACTTCTAAAACATACGCATGTCATTGCGACAAATGCCTCATTTAGTTTCCAGGAAGCAGAAATGCCAGCCAAGCTTAAGGACTTAAGCGCTGACCTAGCGATAATAATATAAACACCCAGAGCAATGTTTAAATGCATTTTATATGTGGCTAGAATTAAATTTTCATGCCAGGTACAGCTTGTGATTGGCCATCCTAAGGGAAGTCTAGGTGCGCCACTTTATGATATATATCAACATATCTTGGTAACATTGTGGCTTCCCAAAATGTTTCTCGCCATTATGACTTTGCTGCTCATAGAGTTTCCTGAGTGCGTTTCTGAAAAATAGAAAGCTAAAACAAAATTCATTAAAAGAAAGAGTATCCTGCAGTTCTCTATCACTTGCGCGCATAATTATTCCTTTATGCGCTTCAGGTACCAGAGGTAATTGTGACAGATGCTGCGACCTTTGTTGCCCTAAAGACCGATTTTAATATCAGTTTCTTTGAAAAGTAATATTTCTATGTTTGCTAGGGTTACAAAATCCCAAAGGATTTTGTAACTTTGCGGAGTCATTGCCGTTCGCTCGTTAATGCAGCGGAAAGGTTCCTGAGGGTCTAAAGATCACACGACCATGCATTAAGGTCTATCCTATGTCCTGGAACCAAAAAAATGACTCAATCGATAACAGGAGCGCTGAATACAATCATGCTTTGTTTGGTGATCATTTTAGTGTTTATGGCGGAAAGCGCGTATGATCTTTTAAATTTAGAACACGGACACATTGTTAGGATATGCTTATAGAAACAGTTGCTGGTTGGGCTAATTGTTCAGGATATCTTGGGTAGGTGCACGAACAGTGCGAAGAAGATACAGAGACAAACACAGAGACTCATTTCCGTATCTACAATGGGGCAGACTAAGATGACCTTGGTTAGCGTCTTTTATATTCTTATTCTGTTCTTTAAGTATGGGGTTTAGATATCTCCGGCTCTGTTCAACCTAATTTATTCAAGACATTCAGAGAAAAAGGTGAGTCAGCTCCGAATACGTGCTAGAAACTTGCTATCATTCCGTATATTCATCAGAAATCCCACTACCTGCTGAAAGCTGAAAAACGAGTGGTGTCAATGTCATGTTGTCGGCTCTGCTGAAGGTATCGACACTAAGCAGCAAAATGACCCGTGCTATAGCTAAAAAGAAATGGGCATGAATAGCCACAAGAACGGGTTTTCATCTGTACCGAGAGTGTTGTATATAGTGTATATCAGTCCTGTGAACAAGAGTATACATTGGAAAGACCGGCAGATGGCTAAAAACAAAGCCTAAATAACAGAACAAGTATGCAAACGACGCTAACCAACTCCGCGTTAGCTTACACTGTAGCACATGCGGAAAAAAGCCTACAACTCGTTGAACCAAGCCATGTGCGCCTTTGTTCAAAAAAGGAATTTTTAGCTCGATACCGTGAATATTATATTTGAAAGAATCGGAGGTGACAAAGATTGTTTTTCGCAGCGCGTAGCCTGACGAGGACAAAGCACGGAGGAACAAGAAAGACACACAAAATGTTGCTCGTGCAGGGTAACAGTGTGCAAGCGGGCCATGGCTTACACAAACTAAGAGCTTAAGTTATTACATGATTGATGATAGGACCGGTTTCTATCATGTATGATGTGTCATTTGTGTTGTTTCTTACCTTCCAAATTTTTCCTTCCCTGCTGGCGCTGCGTTTCGAAATTAAGCGTCGCATCTTAAGAAAATAAACGGTTGGAAATAAGCGCGGTTTTCCTTGCGTCTGTTATTGTCCCTTCTCTACACTGTTCGCGTTGCTACAATAGACGCTTAAGGGAGGACGCTACGAACTGTCACGATGTATAGCTTTCATGGCGTGGTTATTAATATAATTTGATCAGTGAGGAGTACGCGTCTTTCTCGTAGCTTACGGGAAGGATGCCGACTCGTAGATGGCAAGACATTGTGGTTGCTTCTGGTGCTGATAAAGGCGTGCCTGAATTGAAGCTCCTGCTGCACTTGAGACTCTCCTTTAGCGCTGTACACGGCTATTAAAGGAACTAGGATGTCATTATCTTTTATAGCACCGCTCATTTCCATTATCTAAGCAGAAAGGCAAGCTTTATATTTTCTGCGGAAGGAAACGCATGCGGCGGTGCGTTGCCTTTTATATGGAGCATATTGAATCGTTTATGTGTCGGGAAGCAGTATGGAGAAACTGCTTTTCTGACATTGCTCTGACAAGTGGCTTTCGGAAGCCTTCCAAACAGATTTATGAATCGAACGCTGTACCTATCATGGTTTGCAAATTCGATTACTTGTGCTTAGGACGCTGTAGGCGTATTCTATTCCGGATGCGCAAAAGAGGCATATGCTTTAGCTAACATAAATGCTTCTTCCCGGAGACTCGTTTGGGCTTGGACCGCGAATACTATCTACCTTTTCAGACAATAGTGTAAAATGAAATAGTCAGGAGTATTCAAATGATGCGGTGGACAGTGCTTTCGATTATTTTTGTCTAGCAGTGTCATATTTGCATTCGCAATACCAACAGAGCTAGTTCTATTCGGTTCGGCACATGTACACACAAACAAAAACCATGCCTACAAAGACACCTTCTGGCTAGCTTTTCTGATTTGACAGCGCTCAGGTATTCAGAATACCATAGACTATAAGTATGATAATATGACGGACTATCCGTGTTTAATGCCAAAGAGAGGGGTATAAAGAAGCGGCTTCGGAAATGCAGATTTGTCGTGCAAACGTGGTCAAAATTAGGCTTGTGCAGTCTGTCCAGGAGATGTGCAGATTGCGTAGCAGTACGCAATTTTCCTCCGTCCCTAACTGTGTTGCTTATCATACCGTTAAAATATCCAATCGATGAATTACAGGCACAACATTAAACAGAAAAATTCATGACCCTAAACACTGAATGTGAGTTAACCATAATATTTCTGATTTGCCACACAATATCAAATATTGATGGAAATGAGTTGTTCCGGAGTTTTTCTTCTCTTTTTAGTTTTCATTCACGGCAGTTTCTCCTGACGAGCTCAGCGAGCGAATATTTCTGCGTTGCGCTTTCTTCGCAATGTGAAAGTGTTATGACGTGCTTTTACTGGTATGGCTGCAGTGAGCGGCATTAAAATGGCTATAAATAATTGATAATACTGCAAGGAAAGCGTGATGGCTTGCGCGAAATGTAGTGGCTTCATAACATCGGCTGAGAGCTATTTTTGCCAACAGAGTACAGCGTTCCTTGCTGGTAATAAAGCATTACCTCATGCTGCGTTTTTTAAGGAAAGTCTTCTAAGGTCGCGGTGGGCAGGCAGAAATCGACACCGGACTAGTCATCAGGAAATGTAGCCCATCTGAAGACAGATAAAAGAAGGAAAAATTATTCATAGTGATAGCAATTAACGTAGATTTGTAGGTTATAATGACTAATAAAGACTGCTAATGACTTGTGAAGCCCTATGTGTAATGAAAACGTAAAATGACTAGAAATTAATAGAAATGAATAAAAAGCTTAGTAATAAGTGAAGACTAAAATGACTTAATAATGATATGAAATTACTACTAAAGGCTTGTAATAACTACTTATCACTTGTAATGACCAACATGTCTAACGAAAGCTTGCAAAACTAAAGATAAATAGATATGACTAAGAGTGCTTAGTAATAATCAGTAATGAAAAAATGACTACTAATGAGTGGTAATGATAAATGGCTACTACTGACTTGTAACGAGCACTAAAGATTCATCCAATCAAAGATTGATTACAAACGACCAAAATATTTTAATTAGCAAGCTCTACTAATGATTAATAGTAACACCATAGGCTTTCGCTGTTAACCTCTTAAAGCTGTCTTGAGAGACTTCAACTTTTTTAGTCTTTCCTCTTGCTCCTTAATAATTCGCTGTGTCAGTTTGTGTGCTGCAAAAAACGAGGTTGTCCTCACCACGCTGAATATTCTGCTGGGTTCCACCATTTCACATATCATAATCAGAAATTTAACACTATAGAGTCTGATTTGTGTTGGCAACAATATGTGGGAGGGTGCAGCCTGTCTTGATTATGCGAGATTGCCTTGCCTGTTGCACTAAAAAAACTAAACAGCGGCTTGCAGAAGAGCTAGTGTTTCTAGCATATATATACTTGCAAGTCTGCGTCGTTTGTTTGGGTAAAGTGAATGCTGGCCCTGAAAAAGTTATTGGTAATTAAACTGGCGGTATTTCGGGTTAGTTCATATTGGGTTTTTTCAGTTCTTGCTTACGTCCTGCTGACTTTTCCGCTTGAGTGATTAACGAGTATAGTTTGGTTTTGTCATGAATAGGGGCAATCTGCAGGGTATGTTCACATGATCATGACCACGACTTCCAGGGATTAGATGAGAGCTTTCGTTTTGGGAGTTGGTGCTCTAAAATCGTAATTCAGCGCTTTAGGTTTGTTGGAAACGTTTTTCACCCATGTAAAACAAGTCGCAATCTTTGAAAGAATTGCTGTAATTACGAAGTTTGAACAATAAGTAAGGATTGTGGTTAAGATGTAGTAAGAGGGCAGTATTTGGAGATATTTATAATAACAATTCTTAGAACAGTAAAACAGCGCTTTTAATTGTATGCAAGATATTTTCTTATCCAGCCTGAGAGGCTAGCTCATTTCTTTATGTTCTAATTACATTTCGCTGAAAACCAATTTGAGCCGCAGCTTTTGTACGCAGTTTACAGACAGCAGCAGAGAAACTACTTTCACACCGATAAAAGAAACCTAAGACGTACGACGCACCAATGACTGAGGTATATTAATTGGGCCCAATCTAAATAAGACGTGCTGCGTAGAAGCATCCAGAAGAAAAAATAACTATAATGAAGCAATTCAACTCTGTTAAGCCTATAGTAAAGCATTATCTCTGTTGTTAGGTTTATCTTTGAGTTTGGCTAACTACATTAATACATTTGCATAGGCTTAGCTTGTCACCACAGAGGGAAGTTAGGATTTAGCAGTAATTACCTAATTACCACTAAACAATTCTCGTCGCTGCCTCGAATAGATCATTATAGCTTAATCTAAGCTTCCTAACGGTTTGACTGAATGCGAAATGCAAATGGTGATTTTGATTTCCTATAGATTAATATTTTTCACGAGGGTTGCTAACTAGTACACAAAGTATTCGAGCTCATCATACGCTTTTCCGTGATGTATGACATGATCAATGGCTCAGGTTGGTTTTAACACAATAAACTGAGTAACAAAAATTGTATAGAATCGCTAACTAGCACAGTGCCACTATGGTTCGCCGAAGTTTTTCAGCAGTATATGACTCGATGCTGTAGCCAAAAATTGGTTTGGCCTAGTAATTGATGAACATAACTGTATAATTGCTAATAAAGCAAACTCATAGTTCATTACGAGACATATGCTGTTCAGACGTTTAGCTTGACAGTAGCAAAATAGACCTGCTTTAGCTCTGATTTTGAAGTTATGAGGACTAGCCTGAGACGTTTTCCAAACATTTACCACGGTAAGCAGAGTTAACTGTCAAAAACAAACACAGAGAAAAGCAAAATAAATACTAGATTAGTTACACAAAATAAAACATCTCATCATGTGATTTAAAAATATCTGGAGTATAGAGCTCGCCTCAAAGCTTAGTTTACATCCGTGTTCCTTACTGAAGCGACTCTAAGAAGAATGTAACCTGTTCATAAATGTTTTCGAAATTCTCAATGCTTTTAACACAATTTTTGAAAGTTTGTGCACTACTAGAGAGCTGACCTCCCCCAAGGACACGCGCCTCCCCCTCACTTCGGCGGCTAGCCGGCGGGCGCCACTGACTACTAGCGTGTCGTGCGCAGCGCCCACCACAGCCTCGCAAGAAGAACGCGAGTAAGGAAGCACGGCGCGGAAGAGTGTCCATGGTGTCAAACTATAAAAGTGTTTTTAGAAGAAAACTGAAAATACTGAGGGTCAGCGCTACCGAGCATAGCCGACCGAAAGCAGAAAATCGTCGTGAACATCTGCACATCCCCAGCCCTATATAACCTGCCATTCTTCCTCATGTATGGCCACTGCCAAGGCGTTACTGTGACGTTGGTGATGCTCCGAATCGGAAGGTCGCGCTGTTTGACGCGAGCGGGCATTTCAAATGCGCGGACTGTTGCCTTGATACAACGGAAGAGCCTGCGCGGTTGGCGCTACTGTTCAGTACTTTTTGGAGAAAGAGTAGGCGCATTTCCGCCGTAGATGGCATGTGTGTTTGAACTTTTTTTGGCGCCGGGGCTCACTGGCATCTCGCTGCCAACCGAACAGCTGAAATACCCAATGTGGTGCCGCAGATTTGTGTTCGTTCAATGCAGTTACTGGTAATGATTCAATGGTAATTCGATATGGGGGCGGAACGCACTTGTCTACAGAATATTTGCGCAGAAGGTTTCCGGATACCATTACCATGAGTAAGAAGTTATTCGATAACTACTAAATGCTGCAATAGTTATTAGCTATTGAGAACTCAGCGATGACCCGCAATTTCAGTTTCGTATATTGTATGAGTTTTAAACTTACCAAAGCAATACAGATTGAGTGACACCGTAGTGGAGGACTGCGGAAATTTAAACCACCTAGTTTTTTTTCACGTGCTCTTGTATCGCACAGCGCACGAGCGCCAGCCCTTTACCTCCTTCAAAAAGCGGCCGCTCGGCCAGGATTTAAACCTGCATTTCTGAACACAGAAGTTAAGCGACCTAACCAATTCACCATCGCGGTGGCACACCCTTAAATTTAGGCAGCCACCCTAAATATTGGCAACGGGTGGCCCTAAATTTCACTTGGTCTGAACTTAATCGAATTTGGTATTCAACCTCAGGTATGATTTGGCATCCAAATCAGCTGTGCCATCAACTTGTAGGCAGGCTACCACCAAAATAGGCAAAATTCATCTCTGAAACTTGGCTTCTAAATTTGATAAATATCGCCGTCCAACCTAATCGTACTATAGAAAACTCAGCAATGACTTCCAAATCTGTTGGCCCACCCAAAAATATAACCAGAAGACAACCGAAGTTTGAATTCATCTGAATTTACCAAAAAGTGATTTCCAACCTTATATCAATATGCACAAAACAGGGGTGACTCCAAAATTTAGCTTGTTAAGAGTTTGGCATATTTAAGCATTCATAGGCAGTGGAGGGGCTACGAGAAAGCTACATCTTCAAAGTAGACTGGGGATGCCAGGAACATCTAGTGGGTATCGATAAGAAACATCTGTCGCGAAGCCCCACCATTGCCACTCGATCTGTGCGAACCTTCTAGGTTCGTACTTGGAAGGCCCTAGCGCCAATAATAGCATATTACCTGAGAGTAGCACCACTCGGGGTCCCAGGTCGGCCTCACTGCTCAAATGACTCTTCCATGATGAAATAAGGTCCACAAGCCGCGATTTCCTTCTGCATCCCTGCTGCCGGATATCACCCCTAGGCGAGCATGCGGATCTTTGACAACATGTTAACGATTTTGTTTCGTCGAGCTACTGAAGTACCTCCGCAATTATGAAGCCGTAATTTGACGGAAAAAACTTTGTGGGAATACGCCGTCAGATCATCTGAGGGCTGCGGGTATGAAAGGGCCTCTTTACAGAGTCACCGCTATCTAGTGACCAACAGTCTTTCCTCCTTGCGTTTCGACTGAGGAACTTTAGGTCTCTGAGTTTCCATGCCGGACTCTCGGACGCTCTAATGACCAAGTCTTCCCTCCTTGCGTTTTGACTGAGGGACTTTAGGCCTCTGAGTTTCCATGCCGGACTCTCGGACACGGGCATGGTAACCGGGTTTGTATAGATATACTTGAGAGCGGAAGTTCAAGCAGCCACGTATCTGCCGCAGGATAGCTGCGGATCTACGCATTAGTTTCCTGCTATTCGAGAAAGTGGCTCTCAAACCACGTAGACAAGAGAAAATCGTATCCGCAAAGAAATTTTTATTTCAGAAATGTATACTTAGCCATGTGATTGAGATCTGTTCCAATATAATCAGAACTGAAGCACAACCATATGCTCCGAAACAGTTCAAAATTAAAAATCGCGAACTATCCATTTTCAAAATTAGATTTTGTATACATTTGGTGCTTTGGCATTGGTCACTGATGTCCTAATAAAGCTTCGGGTTTCAAGCTTTCGTCAGAAGCGACCAGGCCATTTACACACCACTGACAGCATCTCGAATTTGGCTCTATGACGCTGCCAGTGGTACATGCTGCTCCTGTCCTGTCATGTTGCTGTAATGCTGATGTTCCGGTAACTAAAAAAGGAAAAACAAGAAAGCTATGGAATAGTGCTCATAGTGACTGGGTGCGCCAACGTTGGATTTTCTTGCGATTAAATTGCGATATGGAACCACCGCCCAAAAGGCCCGCACCTCTGCGCTGATGCACTCATCTTTCCATACAATCGATTTCATTTCAATGCAAACGTTCATTTTGAGCAGTTGAGACATCGCATGAGTATTTTGATATGCTACCTTAGATCACCGGGGATAGGAGGCGGCAGATCATCCATCTTTCTGTGCAGGGACTTTAAATGAGGAAGATTGGAAAGTTGACTGAGGCCAGTTATGAAGAAACATCGCGCCTTTCGTGCATATTGTAACCCGCGCTAACCGTGTCAGTTCTGGAGGGAGAAGAAGACGAAGTTCTGCGGAGTGCGCGTGGTTCTGGGACGCTGCTGCTTTTGCCTGGTCAAGCGCCTGCTCTCTGCCTCCTGTGCCTCAACCCCGTCCTTTGACCCTGTCCTTCTGGACTGCCGTCCAGGTAGCGATAGAACCCGTGACATTCTGGTGGAGGTGCGGGGTAAATGCAGCACAGCTCCTCAAAACCCGCTACTCTGAGTTCGCCCCCAATTCTCAGCCGCCGCCCCTTCGACGAGGAGACCGAGATACGTGCCAGCCGGCGACTTCACGGGCTTGCTCCTGAATTTGGTCTGTTGCCGAACTCCGGCTCTCCACAACTTACAATGGCCCGGAGTACCACTACCCAATGTCAACAGACGGACTGGTTTCTCGCACCGTCCGTGGTGTACCTACCGATGGCTCCTCGAGCGGCTGCCACGTTCCATGGCGATGCCTCCGAAGATGTGGAGGATTAGCTGGGGCAGTACGAACGTGTGGCCCGCCACAATGGTTGGAATGCCGAAAACTGTCTTCAGAATTTGTATTTCTGCCTGGACAGTACGGCTTGGCACTGGTTCGAAAACCACGAGGCCTCCCTTACATCCTGGGACACCTGTAAGGAAGAGCTGCGACGGACGTTCGCCAATCAGTATCGGCGACAGCGAGCAGAAGACCTTCTGCAAACAAGAGTACAACGACCCGACGAAACTGTAACGAGTTTTGTTCAAGACGTCCTACGACTTAGCTCCCTTGCCGACCCCCGTGCCACCGAGGAAAAAAAGGTGCGTGCACTCATGCGGGGCGTCAAGAGTGACATTTTCGGCGGGCTTATTCGTGATCCGCCGACTACAGTGGCACAATTTGTAAATGAGGCGACGAACATTGAGCGAGCCTTGGTTACGCGAGCGGACCATTATTGTCGCCTTGCTGGAGGTCCCAGCGTTTCGAACCTTTCAGCTGCTCGCTTCCCTGTTGGTTCCCTCGACACCGAAAACCTACGCGAGATCATCCGCGAAGTTATACGCGAGGAAATACGGCAGCTGCTTCCACCTGCTGATGGTACGGCATCCTGCGCCCTCACGGATACTGTCCGCGAAGAAGTACAACGTGCCCTTTATCCACAGTGCTCCGTTGCTTCTTCACCTACGCAGCCCATTGAGACGTACGCGTCCGTTGCCAGTCGCCCGCCGCCGCAGCAGCCACCACCGCCGCCTGCTCGCCGTCAGTACTTGCCTGCACAACCCCGTATCCCTGTGTACGATCTTCGTCCGCAGCAACAAAGGATGAGCAAGGCTGACGCGTGGAGGACAACCGACCAACGCTCACTATGCTTCCACTGCGGAGAAGCAGGCCACGTCTACCGTCGCTGCCCTTACCGCGAGCTTGGTTTTCGCGGTTTCCAGCGGAATGCTCCCCGCCCGGAGTTCGGCGAGCAACCCCGTGACATCGCGGATTATCTGCGCCGTTCACCACCACCCGACCGGTCTTCACGTCGCGACCTTCGCTCGACACCTTCCCGCCGATTCGAATCTCCCCTTCGCAGCAATCGACGGCAAAGCCTGTTCCCTCATCGGGAAAACTAATCCCGGCGACGTCTGGAGGTGACGTTGCCGAACCCGTTCCTGTTAAAGAGCCTCCATGTTTTTCGCCCCGCTCCCCCACGCGAACCGACAATCAACCCGACGACCTTCCCGACGAACTTCGCGCCGAACTTCTCGCCGAACTTCCCGCCGAGCTTTCCGACGAGCTTTCTGACGAACTTCACGACGAATTCCCTTCCGGAGCTTCCGACGACCGTCGCGCCACAGTGTACAATAACCTCGATGTTGTGATCGACGGATACGACGTGACGGCACTCGTTGACACCGGTGCAGACTATTCTGTTATGAGTGGGGAGCTATGCCGCCGTCTTCGCAAGGTAACAACGCAGTGGGATGGCCCCGATATCAGAACCGCTGGAGGCCACCTCGTGAGACCAATCGGCAGATGCACTGCTCGTATTGAGATTAACAGTCTCAGGTGCCCGGTTACCTTTGATGTACTATCGAAATGTTTCATCGACATTATTCTCGGCATAGATTTTTTGAGTGATTGCAGCACTGTAATCGACTTTACCGACCGCCGCCTCACGCTTCGTCAACCTCGATATACCTCGGCGCAAACAAAGCCCCAAGTTTGCACAGCACGCGTTTTGGCGGAGCACGTAACCGTACCGCCCCAGTCTAGCGTATTTCTCCCTGTCACGTCCGACCACGTTGCTTCTGGCGACGTTCTGCTGGAAGGAAGTGCTCAGCTGCTTCTTGAACGGGGTCTTGGTGTTGCTCATGGTATCGCGCAGCTGGATACTGGCTGCGTACACGCCCTAGTCACCAACTTTTGTGGCACTCCACAGCGCCTTACGAAAAGCACGGCTCTCGGTACCATGGAGAGCATTACCGCCCCTATTCAAGTTGTTGCCCTGTCCGAAGGTGCTTTCTCCTCTTTCTCATCGCAGCAGAACGATGCACCTTTGGGTGTAAGCATTGCACCTAATCTCTCTGTGAGCGAGAGGGCCAAATTGATAGCGCTGCTTGCAGAATTCCAAGACTGCTTCTCTACGTCATCCGGAGTTCGCCAGACGACCATTGCCAAACACAGAATAATTACCGATGACGCTGCTCACCCTGTTCGTCAGTCGCCTTACCGAGTTTCTTTCAAAGAACGTGAAGTTATTCAGAACCAAGTGCAAGAAATGCTGGCCGACGATATAATCCAACCCTCGCACAGCCCATGGGCAGCTCCAGTGGTACTAGTAAAGAAAAAGGATGGCACTCTTCGATTCTGTGTTTACTATCGCCGTCTCAACAACGTCACCAAGAAGGGTGTTTATCCCCTTCCTCGCATTGATGACGCACTTGATCATCTACGACATGTCCATTACTTTTCATCCATAGATCTGAAAAGTGGTTATTGGCAAATCGAAGTTGATGAGCGCGACCGAGAGAAGACTGCTTTTATCACCCCGGATGGTCTATATGAGTTTAAAGTGATGCCGTTCGGCCTCTGTACCGCCCCAGCAACCTTTAAGCGCGTTATGGGCACCGTCTTGGCCGGAATGAAGTGGCAAATTTGTCTGGTCTACCTTGACGATGTTGTAATCTTCTCAAGCACGTTCATCTTCTTCGCCTGAGAGCAATACTACAAGCTATAAGAAGCGCAGGCCTCACTCTGAAGCCAGCAAAGTGCAAGTTTGCCTACGATGAATTAAAATTTCTTGGCCACGTCGTCAGTAGCGCGGGCGTTCGTCCAGATCCCGATAAAACAGCCGCCGTCGCCTCCTTTCCTACACCATCGGACAAGAACGCCGTACGGAGGTTTCTGGGCCTCGTGCTTACTATAGGTGCATTGTTCCCAATTTTTCTCATGTCGCTGCACCACTTACTCATCTTACGAAGGAGAACGTCGCCTTCCAGTGGTCGGATGAACAGCAGCGTGTATTCGACCGCCTTAAGCAAAGCTTACAGACCTCCCCTGTACTCGGGCACTTTGACCAGGACGCCGAGACTGAAGTTCATACAGACGCCAGCAACAAGGGCCTCGGAGCCGTGCTCATTCAAAAACAGAACGGGACCGAGCGTGTAATCGCTTACGCAAGTCGAACATTATCGAAGGCGGAGACTAACTACTCGACCACTGAAAAAGAATGCCTCGCGGTAGTTTGGGCGATTAATAAGTTCAGACCCTACTTGTACGGACGTCCATTTCAGGTGGTTACCGACCATCACTCTCTATGTTGGCTCAGCACTCTGAGAGACCTTTCAGGGCGACTTGCACGGTAGGCCCTTCGGTTGCAAGAATTCGATGCTACAATAGTTTATAAGTCCGGTCGCAGGCACACAGATGCTGACTGCCTCTCGAAAGCCCCTATAGAATCAGCGTCTGACGGTCAAGATGACGAGTATGAAGATGCTTTTATAGGTACCATAAGCACGGTCGGTATGGCAGCGCGGCAGCGACACGACACTGAACTCCGTGAAGTAATCGCCCATCTGGAAGGTCAAGAAGGCACCATTCCACGCGTCTTCTTGCGCGTTCTACCCGCATTACGTCTTCGCAACAATGTGCTATACAGAAAGAGCTTCGCAGCGAGTGCGACGTCTTGGCTACTGGTTATTCCGGCTGACCTACGTAATGAAATTATGGACGCCTGTCATGACGACCCAACTTCCGGGCATTTGGGATACAGCCGAACACTCGCCCGAATTCGTTCCAAGTATTACTGGCCTCAACTTGCTAAGACTTTTCGTCACTATACCAGGACCTGCCGCGAATTTCAAAGACGTAAGACTCCGTCCGTACAACCCGCAGGACATCTTCACCCCATTCCACCGCCTATGACTCCGTTCCAGCAGGTAGGAAGGGACCTGCTCGGACCTTTTCCTACGTCCAACTCGGGACACCGCTGGAATGCTGTTGCTACTGATTACCTCACACTGTATGCTGAATCGCGAGCTTTACCTTCTGCAACAGCGGCTGATGTAGCGAAGTTTTTCGTCGCGTCCATCGTCCTCCGTCACGGTGCTCCCGAAGTCTTGATCACAGATCGCGGTGCCGCGTTCGTGTCCCAGCTAATGGCAGAGATCTTGCGTTTAAGCAACACGCACCACCGGAAAACTACCGCATACCACCCCCAAACGAATGGGCTCACAGAGCGCCTTAATAAGACTATGGCCGACATGATATCTATGTATGTGGACATCGAGCACCGTACATGGGACGATATTCTTCCCTACGTAACTTTCGCTTATAACACCGCAACTCAGGAAACAACCGGGTTTTCGCCGCTCCGCCTGGTGCATAGCTGAGAGGTGACTACCATGCTTGACGCCATGCTTCCCCATGAACCGGAGGCCTACTCTTACGACGATGTCCAACTGGTATCCCAGCACGCAGAAGAAGCCCGACAGTTGGCACGACTACGCATCCAAGACCGCCAGCACGTCGATGCACGCAGGTACAACCTCCAGCATCGTGAAGTTCATTTTGCACCTGGTGATAAAGTGTGGGTGTGTACTCCCGTTCGCTGTCGCGGTCTCAGCGAGAAGCTGCTAAAACGTCACTTTGGCCCATACGAGGTCGTTCGCCGTATAAGCGACGTGAATTACGAGGTGATTCCGATTGTTCCGAGCACATCTCGTCGGCCCCCTCATCCTGAAGTGGTGCATGTGGTTCGCCTCAAAACTTACTGTGAACTAGAGCCACGTATTCTGACTCTGAGCTCTGCTTGATTTAACGTTTCAGTTACGCTGGAGCGCGCATCGGGACGATGCGCCTTTCAGGGGGAGGAGTAGTGAAACTCGCGCTAACCGTGTCAGTTATGGAGGGAGAAGAAGACGAAGTTCTGCGGAGAGCGCGTGGTTCTGAGACGCCGCTGCTTTTGCCTGGTCAAGCGCCTGCTCTCTGCCTCCTGTGCCTCAACCCCGTCCTTTGACCCTGTCCTTCTGGACTGCCGTCCGGGTAGCGATACAACCCGTGGCAATATGATCATGAGCGAATCGGAGATACCGAGCGTGCTGGCCGCCCAAGGTCGATGCAAGATAAGGTCTATCAGTTTATAAACAACACCTTGGTTCACCTGCTTTTTAGTGGAGCTTAGGTCAAAGAAGCCCTTTATCTGCAGCTGAGCGCGAGAAGAATACTCCTGTTGTTTAACAATGCGCGCACGGCTTCACGGCTGAAGCTCTGCCCAAAAATCGGAACCAACCGCGAATAAGAGGGAGAGACTGCGTTTCACAGCTACACGAGGGTTGTACAGGGGATTACTGATGCGAGGTCGTGTTCAGTATCTAATCTGTTTTCCTTTTAATAGGGCCAAAGGCGCCACGTTTGAAGGCCCCAGAGCACCAGGTATTTCTCCTCAGCATAAGCTTATCAGGGAGAAACCGGCAGGGCACATATGAAAATAAATATAAAAAACTATCAGTGATGGCCGTGCCGCCCAGATGAAGGCAAGTCCCCTTGTTCAAGTGATGGCTTTATTTGCGAACTGTGGCTTCCACACAAATCTTGTTCTGTTGTTTTTCATACTGTATCATAGTTGTTTCTTTGGTAATATATGGCCATATGGCCATATGGCCACAAATCCTAATATTAGGATTTGTGGTTTGCAATACGCTCTCTAGGACGTTTTTTTTTCGCGACCAGCGAGGCATTTCGAACTAACGCCTCCAAGTTTTTGTCTGGCTGAACAGGTACAATTATCGATACATTCTGGAGGCCCCAGTAGTTGGCTTCTCTCTGTGAATGTTTGGGGCACGGTTCTAAAAAATGCTCTTAGCCATATTGTCAGACTCCCAAAACCTTTCACAGCTAAGGCCTACTGCAGCCTGTCGACCTGCAGAAGCTGCTATATCTTCTAGATGGCCCATTCAAGAATGGAATCTTCTTTTTTCAGCAGAACCTCAATCCTATTCACATATCCGAAGTGGTACAGTGATAGCTATCGCCGGCGAACTTCGCGCAGCAATAAAACATGAGGAGAGCGTCTCGTCCACAGATAGGGTTTGTGACGGCCTCTTGAGTTTATGCCCTAGGCTTTAAAGAAAGGGATCGAGTATGGCTGAGCATGTTTGCACTATTGCAGTCTCTGTTGCCGTCTATACTTCCTGTGATCTCGAATCCGACGAAGCGCCCTTCCCCACAGACGTGGACTCGTCCTTCGAAACGTTTGAGATCATTGTGTTCCGTCGTAAGCAATTTCTTCTATAGTGTTTCGATCATCGCGACTAACTTACTAGCACATTCCGTTTTACTTCGCATCTTCTGTGGCAGTGAGGATCACAGTTCCGGAATTGGCGTCGAAGCATTTCCTCAGGCTTGCTATATTAACTCAGGCCCCTAAAGGTACCTGAGGCTGAAGAGATTAAAAGGACACTCTGTTGGTCATTGGGTAGTGGCGAATTTTTAAAGGCACCCTCTCATACTCGCTACTCTCAGATTGATTTTCTGACGGCCAAGATTCAAGGTATTTCCATCACATGAAAACTGCATAAACACGGATTTTTTTTCTTTGGTAGTTGTACGGGAAACAAAAGTAAACATTTTATCAAAAGTAGCCATCATTAACAGTACTAGGGGCGCTATCCGGTAGCAGGGGTGCAGACAGTAACACTGGCTATGCCGACATGATTTTATCTCAGTAGGGTCACTTGAGCAGGGAGCCTGTAATACGCCCGCGATGTGATGCGACTCTCAAAGTACAGGACCTTTATTAGGTCCTAGGTGTTTCCTAGCCTCACTCTTGGAGGCTGGCGCAGGTGAGCGTTTTGGCCAGCGCGGCCGGTATTTCTTATCGGTGGAAACCAGGGAGCCCTTGACAGGACCAGTTTACTTTCAAGCAGCTAACACATGGCCCCTAAAAACACAACTGCGGAGGTATGCTACATTTTGGAGGTGACACACAAATATTTGGGAGTGACTGTTGTCTCGTCCATATTCGCATTAGGTTGTACACCTAATTTAATCAAATTCAGACCAAGTCCTACATCCAGTATCGGAAGAGCCTTATTTTTTTTTGGGGGGGGGGGCTGATCTACATTTAAAATTCTCTGCTGAGTTGGCTATAGTAACATTAGGCTGGGCACTAATTTTCATTGTATTGGGATAAAGAGAAAATTCGGGACTCCAGTAGTCCAGATTTGGGGACAGCCCACCTAAACGTTGATAGCAACATTGATTTGGTCATCCTCATATTAGGTTGGACGCCAGATTTTGTGAAGTTCAGGTCCCCAAAAATTTTCGAGCTCCATTTTGCCAAACTTTCAAGGACCAAACTAATTTGGTAGCATTACTTAGTGGCAATAGCTGATAATTACTATACCAACTAGAAGTTCTAGATTAGCTCATTACCAATTTTTATCATTATTCGGGTAACTGCTGAAATATTCTATGGAGAGGTACTTGCCTAAGGAATGTATTAATGATCAAGAATTAGCAGATACTGTATCAAACAAACACTGATCTTTTTGGGCACATCGTGTATTTCGAGCACAGTTGGCTGGCAGCGAGATACATATAAGCCCCGGCACCAAAAAGTTCAGAACACACGGTTCATCTGCGGCGGAAATGTATTTGGTGGTGTATCAATAAGTGCTTTTCTCTATTGCCACCCGCGCGTGCCCTGAGGTATCAAGGTAATGGTCCGCTCGTCTTGAATTCCCGCTCGCTTCATAGAGCGCGAATATCCAGACAAAGCGGAGGACGCAGTTGCGAAGGTGAGGACGGCATCCGATGTCATGTTGGGGAGTCGATCATCTTACCGTGCGAAGTGGCGAGAAGCACGTTCCTTGTGTCTGCCAAGCTGAGGCGAGTGGACTACGGTAAGCGCCGAAGGAAGATATTCCTGAACAACAACCATGCTTTCTGCAAAGAGCTGTCTCTTGCTAACAGGCAGCTTGAAGGGGTGGTGGTGTCAAGGTCTTCGGCGTAGAACAGGAGCTGAACCCGCTCGAGCTTGGACATAAAAATGCGGTTCAGTATTTTCTTCAACAGGCGCTGGTATGGACAATCATGCATTGGTCCATATATGCCATCCGCGTTTCCCTTTTAATATAAATCAGGCTTTAATTGCAGATTGCCAATGTTATATTTCTTCTGGAATACTCCCTTTGTCATAAACAATACATCGCAGAGATAGGTCAGTCGATGAAGAAAGACTTATGTTCATTAGGCAGATACAGGCAAAAACACCCAGAAAGGAGTTTATCAGAATTTTAATAAGAATGACAATAAATTTTGTGAAATTACATTATTTAATTGCATGTCAAGATTCCAATTAGGAGACAAAATATAGGGAGTAATATCTAATCTGTATGTTTTGAATACTGGGTTCAACACGAATACATCTACCAAGATCTACACTCCAATTATTTACTTATATTCCCTCTGCGCCGTAACTAGTTGGGAAAATAATCTCATATAGCGTTATTTGTACAGTTTCTTCGGAGTACATCCGTAATCTCGAAACCCCACCCTTGAATAGCAAAAGCTGAATATTTTCTTTTAATCACTTCTTACTTGGGTTCCCCTTAAATCCTTTTCTTCCGATAATGTCAGCCTTTGTAAGGTAAAGTTTACACTAATATTATATTATTGGTTCGTTTTTTGTCCTTCTCTGCTCCGGAAAGCTCCTTAACAACTATTCCCCTGCAGGTGTATATCTTATCACGATTATTTTGAATACATCGACAAACCTTAGCACGAACCTACTTTAGGTTCCGAATTATCTACCTCGCATTGTTGGTTTCCCTACTGCTGTCACTTCTTATTCTCATTTTTTTCAGCCACGGTACCACTCATGCTAGGCTCAGATATTCATACCCAAAGAAACAGTCGTTCACTTTTTTCCCTGCTTCGTTCTCCTCCTCCTTACTCTATCCTCCCCTTCCCTCCCTAGATTTTCTTAATTAGAAGTAAAAACGTATTTAAAACCGCCAGGGATGATGGCGTTGCTCAAAGACAACACCACTTGTCCAAACAATGACTTGGCTTGAGAACTGAGTTTCCTCCTCAACCTTTGTTCAGGGCTCCTACATACTTGCTGCCCATCGTTTTTATTTCTTTCTACCCTGAACGCACGGACTAACGCTATCTATATGTAGAGCTCCTCGAGTCACCATAGGCCACTCAATAAAAAAGGTCGGAACGTTCCCTGTGTAACGACACCTTCATTCCGATCGTTTCAAAGGGCGCACAAAGTTTTGTTAAGAATGGTGCAGTAGAGCATGAAGCATTGTTTTCTTTTCTTATTGAGTAAATGGTATCCAGCTACCGGATGCCAGGCGGTAATATTGATCATAAATATAGCGCATATCCGGTAATGGCTTGTACAAGGTTCATATGTCTTCTTCGCGATAATACAATATTCGACGTATGTTCTAGAGTTCGTTTGATCGTTGCGCCAGCAATGAAATTGTTTTTCCGTACCCTAGGTCTACAAGGTCAAAACTATTTGGGGATTTAAACACCATGCCACAGAGCGTGTTTGCGAAAGGTGTGACAGGACAGATCAGCTTCCTCTCTGATATATATCTACATAAAAAGTGATCGTTTGGGGCAGGGATGAAATACCCGAATGACTTACAACGTTCAAGAAGTGTTTGATGTGTTCGTTTCTAGCAGGCGTTCAATAAAACATGAAGGTATGAAACGCGTCTGTTTGAGCGGCAGTCTCTATTGAAATATTATGCATTTTTGTATGCATTATGCACTTCGACGTCAGCTTGATGGCACCACTAGAACAAGAGTCGCTAGTAACCAGTCATAACAATATCAACTGACCATGTCCTCATCATTGGCTATATAATGGAGCGAAACGGAAGGAAAAGTCACCAACCAACCAATGGCGTGGTTGTTTCCCAAATTAAATAACTCTTCACTGGTCAAATTTTGTTTTGAGATTGTATGTCAATTATGAACGAGTGAAAGCGTTCGAAGTTATCCAGTGCATACTTACAAGCCGGAGCATTTCTGTTTGCGTACTGTGTGGCCAATCTGCAGGATGTACATAGATGGGACAGTGAAAAACATGTAAACTATGATTATTGCACAGGGGTCTATTTCGTGCCCAGTGTGGCACCCTTTCGGCTGCCTCGTTTGTCCTTATCGTTAGTTTGCTGCATATATAATTCGGATGCACGTTAAAAATCTGATCAGTTTATTAGGTGCTAACCAAACCTTTGGGCAGTTACCGCTGATGGCGCTCTGTTCGTTTGAATTCTGCAGTAATATGGCTTAGTAGTGTTGTTACGACCAGCTAATTTGCATTTTTTTCTAAAGTGAGGACATGATGCATTGGTTTATATATTACGTATATTGTTTATTTCTGCCTTTATTCAATGTATTAAAGTTTATACTCTGAGGTGATATGTGTAGTAATATATTACGGTTTGTATTTTTGCCATTATCAAGCCATATCCGGCCACAACCTTGGAGAATACTGGATCAATGTCCATTCCCCGCTGAGTCGCTACGTGGAACGTCTCAAGCAAGATATGGTGATGGTATGCCGTAGAAATACCCTGTCTGGGGCATGGATCTTATTTATTTGTAGTGGCTGCGGAGGAGCCTAGTGGATGATGGAGCAGCGAAGTTTCCACGCTATGGCGATGACGTTGTTTCCTGCAAATCCACAAAAAGTGTTGCTGTTTCACACGACGTGTAATAGTTTTGTCTGCCATTTCCTATTATGGGCATATTATAGTATTACAAAAGCGCGCAGACAGTGATTGAAGGCTGTTGAGTATATTCCAATCTCAATCAGATGTAGATTACAAAATATTCTTAAAGCAATTGTGCCCGCATGTAGCTAGTGAACACTGGCTTAATAGGGTCGCACTAGGTATGTGCCATTAGAGGCCACGGAATCCAAACCCATACCCATTATGAATGTTCTGTATTAGAGGTCATCAGGCTGGCGAAGTAGCTCTAATTACTACTGACCTTGTGAAGGCATTTGAAAACTTCCGCTGCCATTTCTTGTTAGCGATCATGGACCAAACAAGCATTGATATTATTTTGCTGAATGGCAAAATGCAAATAAACAGTCCTATACACGATTAATTGTTAGCCAATATGTATCCAAACCGTTTTGGCCAAAACATCCTTTCGCGAAGTTTTTCAATTACGATAATCTTTTTTTATATATCTGAATTCCTTTGAGTCAGCACTATATAACAACGAAACTATTCGCGCTTTCTTGTACTGTGATCTCTAATCGTTCGTTAATACGTTGTCGTTAAGGAAGAAAGGCAAAGAAATGAACAAACAATTGAATTTACTGGTAAAAAAATGGGGAGAACTTTCAAACGCGTCTGTTTCACACAAAGTTCGTTTATAGACTGCCGCCTTCTTCGTTGTCCCTGAACGCGTCTGCTACAGGAACTTCGAGCGTCTCAAAGAGCGGGGGCGGTAGCCCCAGCATCCTCCGCGCGAGCAATGGTTCTTTAGCGAACAGTGTTCGCAACACAGCGTTTGCAACACATCCCCGCCCGAAATGGCACAGGCATTTCACAGACACACGCACTCACTGCACAACCACGATTGGGTAGAGCACTTGTAGCGGACGATGCAGGGTTGATCCTCCGGGAAGCACGGTGCACGATCTAATTCGCCCGTCGCGCCCAGGGAAGGTCGTGTCGACTATCGAGATCATCCAGGTCAGTCTGGGCTGTGGAGTCTCCTTGAGCAGCACAATATTGCCTGCCTGAAGACTTCGGGTTGGGTTCTTTTGATGCCGCTGCATTATTAGCAACTGTTTCAAATACTCGTTCATCTATTGCCGCCAGAATCCGCGCAGGAGTCGTGCTCTCTTTGTGAATATTTGCCGTAGGGTCGCTCCAGTAATGCCTTCAGTTCGACGAGCGGAATATCTGGCAGTGCGCTGAGTCTCCAATTCAATGTGGAGCGCTCGGGAGACGCCACAAGTGAACAGAGCGATGTAACACTTGCAACCGCTTGACGCACCATTCTCTTTCATAAGCAAAGAACCGGCGAAGTCAACCCCGGTGACTTGGAACGAATGGGGCTCTGTTATTCTTTCTAGAGGAAGTAGCGCGCGCACAAGGTTAGCTGGCTGTGCCTGGTAGCGCTGACATATTACGCACCCCTTGACTACCTTCTTTACCACCTGTTTTGCACCAATCACCCAGAACTTCTCTCTGAGTTCAGTCAAAGTATCGCGGATGCTTCCATGCAACATTTGTCGGTGGCTCTGTTTAACAAGGAGCTTGGACAAATCGCTGTACTTGGGCAGAATGATCGGATGTTCCCCGTCGTAACGCAGTTAGCACTGTTGAAGCCTTCCTTGCAGTGTAAGAATACCGAGGCTGTTGATCTGTAAGGACACAATCGTTAGCGGCGAGTCTGATGCGATTCTTTGGTTGTTCTGTACGCACTCCACTTCGGTAAAAAAATCTAGCGTATATTGATAGCATATATATTAAGCATATTCATCCCAACACACTAGAAATGAATACATATGTCTAGCTATACGAAACGACCCGACCCATATGCCAAAGGACAAATTTCAATGGCAGTAACTGGCCAGATATGACTGAACATTAGCTATGAGTAGTATGACAGCAATGACTAGCATGACTCAGGATACCCCAGCATGACTAAAGAACGACCAGCATGTCAAACGACGACTAGAAATGGCCGCAACTGAGTGGAAATTAGTAAATATGCCTAGCTATGAGTGATAATGACTATATTGACTAGCCATGACTCAGCGCTATAACGGAATAACGAATATGTCAAACGAGGATTATAACATCGCAACTTACTGAAAACGAGAAGATGTGCCTAGCTATGAGTGACAATATTTATGACCGGCAGTAACCTCAGATCCGCACCATGGAAGGGAAAGAAAAAAGTGAATAAGATTGGGATGGAGCGCGTTTGACAATTACTCGCAGATACTAGACACTTTTAGTTTAGCGCCCACTCACACCAACCGCGCGAGCATCAGTACGCATGCGCAGATCACCCCGATGTCGACAGATGGCGCCACGTTACTATCAAATTTCGGCCGACGCCGTACGCGGGGACAAATCAGCGCGTGCTGTGCAGACGGTTCGTGGTAGCTTTAGAAGGCCGCGGTAAGCGGCAGTGCTAAACTAAATGTCTCTTAAGACTAGTAGCTTACTGGTATCGTAGAAGAATAAATTGCATAAAAAAGTTGCATCTAGTTGTACTCACCTATGTAGCCGAAACGTGGAGGCTAACGAAGAGGGTTCTACTTACGTTGAGGACAATGCAGATGGCTATAGAAAGAAAAATGGCAGGGGTAACGTTAAGAGGTAGGAAGCGTGCAGAGAAAAAACTCTAGTCACTGACATTCTAGTGGAAATCAAGCAAAATGAGGATGGGCAGGACGTGTAGTGCGAAGAGTGGAATACTGATGGTCGCTCAGGGTAGCAAATTGAATTCTAAGGGAAGCAGAGCGTAACAAGGGGCCACAGAAAGTTTAGTGGGCGGATGAGGTTAAGAAGTTCATAAGGGTCAAGTGGATGCAGCTTTCACAGGACCAGGTTAATTGTAGTAGGAATATGGGAGGCCCGTTTGCCCTGCAAGGGATATAGTCAAGCTGACGATGATGAAGATGAGTGTTAAAGACTAGGTATGATTAAGGACAGGAACGTCATCATCAGAGTAATGTATCTCTCTACGTATATCATGGCATGGCCGAGATAAGCCACAGCCGATGTTCTCGTCTGAAATCGCCATGGCGGATATATATGAAGGCATCCCTCTAGACACTGCGGTCATGCATAAAGGTCTGCTGTACTCTTCCAGGTTTTTGCTCCCACAGTCTGCTGCATTACGGGGTGTACGGGACACGCAGCACTAAGGCGTGAAGTGAGATAGAGCAGGGATGACTGAACGACGCATCTCACTAAAGGGCTCATTTTTGCAACAAAACGCAGTTGTCGCTTCTAGCCGCTCCATTGAGATTCCCACAAGCAATGAACAATCTTGTAAATTTTCTTTAAGGCTTGCTGATGTATGCGCTTCGCGTTAGTGTCTGATTAAAAGTGAGAAAATGTCGTAACTTGTCAGTTTTGCTGTAGGAATTTACCGTGGGGAGGAGACATCCCCGGAAGGGCGTGATGCTCCGGGAGCAGCGTAGCCTTTAGGTACCGTGCCTGAGCGACGGAGGTTCTGCATTAATTTTGGTTTCTATTCATCTCCCTCTTCACATTCGGTTGAACCACGGGTGTGTAGAGAATACCGCGCTTAAAACCGCCATTGTTTAGGGTCTGGAGTATTCTTTTAAACACCACTGTGAAAGGGGTTGATGGCCCCGACTTTTCAAACGCTGTCCACGAGGCAGCACGAGACAAGGCAATGGCTTTCATCGTTTTTAAGAAAACGTGTGTAATCGGCATTCAACGGGAGCAGAGCAAACCCCACTTCAATTGGGACGTTGGTGCTCTACTCAAACTGTCGATAACGATGTGATTGTGTCGAAGGTAATTTGAAAATGCTTCCTTTTCTTTAGCGTCAGCGCACTGAAGAGATTCAAGCTAAGAGAGGATTCACAGAATCCACATCCTTCTACCACCAAGGGACGCATAGCCCAGGACATGCGCCTTGAGTTTTCTGCATCTAAGAAAATGCTGCTGTCGATCGCCTAAACCATAAGGAACGCTCTGTAGTCTAAGGAAGTCAACCCTGCTGGCGTAGAAAAAGACGATACTTAAGAGAATTTAATTGTAATTTAAAACTGAGGATACATGCTGATATAAACACTGTCCAACGCTATATCAAAGGATGCAGTAAATGTTGCAGGTCCGTCCAACACAACAATCATTGCCCTAATGCCAAGCTAGGAAGCACACAGCATGCACGTGCTAAGATTACAAAGAGAGGTTTATTGACGTCCATTCACATAAAACATACAGATGGTGCAAAATACACTGTGTTTATATCCTAAACCAGCAGCAGGTTTCGCCTGCGTATCTATGCTACTTACATCAAACCAGGATACAAGAAAGACATGCAACGTACATTTAACCACAGGAAACAAAATCCTCAAGAGCCATCTCACTGCCCTAGTGGGGCACATATTGAACAAAACACAGGTTACATTCCTAACAATGACACAAGGGTGAATGAAGGGAGCCGGCAGAGGAGGGTGCACCTAATATCGAACCATTGGCATCCGCAGCCTGCACCCTCTTACAACGAAATACCTTCGTGCCAGCGCCGCAGAAACCGCGCATCTGCATCTGCTTCTAAATGGCTGGACAAGACGTCCAAAGCATGAGGCGCAGGTTCTGCAGCGCCGGGTACATTGCTATCATGGCCTGTCTTCATGCTTCGGCATGGCCTCGCCGTTTCCGCAAAACAAACATAGCACACAAGAAAACCAATCGTCCGAAGAGATTTCGCGGTTCCTGAACTCCAGGTCCTGCGCGAAAACACAGTGATATGTTCACCAAACGCCACATTGTTCGCGCTACAACGTATTACAAGAACACATGGCACACAGTATCTGTAGCCCCACGTTGGCCCACTGGCTATTGACTCCAGTCGCTCTCTTCTTGGAAGGACGTCCCAGCGCCTTCGCCACTCGAAGTCTCTAACGCTGGGGTACTCTGCATACCTCTAGTGCCCTCCAACTCCTCGCCCTCGTGCGCTGCTGGTCATCTGGGCTGAGTTGCGCGCAGGCGGCGAGCTCGCTGATTCGAGAGGCGGGGGTTCGCAAAGTGGAGCATCAGGGAGCTCTGTATCCAGCAACGAAGTCAGGCTCGCAGCGGCTTTGTAAAAGGCCAGGGGCCTCTCTGCTTGCGGGAATGAGTTTCGGCCTGGGGCAAACACGCGACGAGCAGTGCTCACAAAATACAATATGTAATGAGCGCCCTAGGTAGGATTCATCATGCACGAGTGTTACCACAAGTTTGGCACTTAGGGTGCGGGCTGCTGTCGTAACACACGGCAGCCCCAGTTCCCCTCGCGAGGTCGGCAAGTGACATAGGTGGCTAGCGACGAGCGCTGTGCCACCATCCCAAATATAAGCGCCGATGATGGTTGCTAAGCGGCCCGCTACACGGTGGGGCATGACTGTGTGCGGGCCACGTAATAGGCGAAGCCGCACGCACGAGTATTAATCATGTTCACTTTGGCCTCCATGAAGAGGTCATACTGCGCGGCGGTGCTCGCTGCGCTGGTTGTCCTAGAGATGGCCTCGTCCCACACTCGTGGCGACACTCCCCCTCCTAAAAAAGGATACCTAGAACTTTAACACTCTGTACAAAAGGGATGCGTATTGAGGGCGGTCGTTATATAGACCGAATAGAAGAGCTTTGCTCTTGTCCGCGTTCAGCTGTGCTCTGCTAAGACGAGCGTGATTCTGAAAAATCTGCATAAAGCTGCTCATGCTGTTCGCGTTGCGAAGAAACAACGATATGTCGTCGGCATACGCCAAAACTACAATCGATTCCTTACCGGTCATGGGAAATCCTCGAATATTGGGGGTACTTGAAACTCAGCCGAGAAGGGGGTCTAAGGCAAGCACAGAAAGTGCTGGAGAAAAAGGGCACCCCTGGCCTACTCCGCGTGTCACTGGAAATGAGGCGGAAGCTGAACCGTTTAAATAATATTGGCGCTCAGGTCTTCATATAAAGACACCACTCAGCTAATAAAGCCCGAAGGCAAGCCAAAACGCTGAAGCACTGACCACAGATAACGATGCTCAACCCTGTCGAAGGCCTTTGCTTGATCGAGTGGCATGGAGACACTGTTAAACCCCTTGGCCCGTGCATACGCGAAAACATCGCGCGTGAGCATCAGCGATGCGAAGATGGAGCGTCCTGGTACTGCGCATGACTGGAAGGGATTAACGAGGTCCGGCAACAAAGGCTTCAAGCGGTCGAAGAATAGCGAAGCACCTAACTTGTAGTCTGTGTTTAGGAGGCTTATTGCCCGCCAAGCCTCAGGGCACGACTGCGCCATTCCATGTTTGGGGACCAGGACTATCCTGCCCTCACTGAACGAGTGCGGTTTGACTCCTTCTTCAAAGAAGGCATTCACCACTTGCATGATGGAGTCGCAAAGGATATCAAAAAAGGTCTAATAAAATCCGGCCACTAGCCCATCTGGTCTAGACGCAGAAACTCTGTGTAGGGCCTTTAACACACCATAAACTTCCTCCTTGGTCCTTAAAGTCTGCCTGTTCGCGCGTATCCTCCGTGTTAAGACTATTTAGAAAAAGTTTTATTAGGCATTAGATATTCACATGAGCGGCGACAAATGACCAAAACAGGAATTGCACATGATTAACAACAAAGGAAATTGCACATAAAATACGTCCTTATGAACAATTACATCACGAATCAGTATATACATACAGAAAAAAATTTGGCAGTTGGAGATGATAATATATACAATTTTGATTGGCAATGTACATGAAGGTATAGACAGTGTAGAAAATTTTCCAAATAAAACAAATATAAACTTATACAGCAATCGCGTACACAGTATGTTTTCAAAATGTGGGTTGCAATGTGAAGAGCTGCGAGTGGCCATATATATATTTGCATTATATTGCAGGTACCAATGTGTGTTAAAAACCACTCAGTACACGTCCATTTGGCATGTGAGGATGCACATGTGTGTTGCAACGTATACAGGAGCGAGTTTATATAAATATTTACATTACATTAAAGGTACCAAGGTGGGTTAAAACCACCCGGACACGTCCACCAGACAAGGAAACAAAAGGGCAAGACCATTGACAAAGGAACTCTCGTTCCCCAAGGTAGAAAAGTTCCTCAGCTAGAAAGCTTACTATCTCCTTTCGTTGACGTGCCAGGACAAAGAAAAGCGCTCGTCGGCACCGGCTCGATGCGACAGCCTTACAACGATTGCGCCATAATGCGAAAGCGCCAGCTTCAATCAGCAGTCGGGCAAAGCGACTGCAAGGACATCTACGAATCTGAAATCGGTTAATACCTAGACATCTGAAACCGGCATGAACTGCTCTCCAAAAAACACGAGCGACAACGCATTGCTAGGCCATGTGGCGATTGGTTCCTTGAAGTAGGCAGTTGGGGCACAGCACTGTCCGCACAATGCCCCATCGCTGCAGCCGATCTTGTGTAGGCAAAACCCCCCCATCCAAAAGCCACATAAAGTTACATAAATGCCCTGACAGAAACGATGCTGTGAGTGGTAACCAGCAAGTGAAATGCACCCTTCGCCTACGTTCCGCAGGCACTAGCGGAAATATTAACGGTCCCATTGACTCCCCTACTCTGTTCGCAGAGATGCCTAAGTCAGGGCTCACATGGCGGACGTGGCGACTAAACTGCACCATACACGAATAAAAAGCAGGCATCCGGAAAGCCTGAGGTCCCCTATTGAGTGGCATGTCAGGGACAAGCTCCCTCACATTTCTGCCTAAAAATAGAAGGCAAGCACCCGTGCTGGGCACTCATCACCTTGCAGCAAACGAAGAAGGAAGCCTAGAGCCAGCAGCCGACTGCAGGTTGACAAAGGAGGGAAGTCAAACCCACCCATCCAACGTAGCTGGCCGAGTGCGCACGGCATACTAGTTCCCTGCGAGTTGCCCAAAAAAATGAACTTACAAGAGACTGAAGAGACGCAAAATTTTGAGAGGTGGATGCGCTACATGTGCGAAGTACCATATTCGCCCGCAGAAAACAGTGTGGACAGGGTAGCGTTTCTCCAACATGGGTAGTTCAAAGGCACTGGCTGTAGTCACCCTGCACCGCACCTCGTTTGAGACGGAAGTCCACACCGAAGCTGCTATCCCACGTGCTTCATAATCAATGCCAAGTATGGGATAGTGTCGCTGAGCATAACTTGTAGGGCTCCGCTAAGGCGCTTTTCTGGCCTGCCAATTAAAACATGTTTACTTTTTCAAAATTGAGAGCAGCCCCAGACACCTTGCCATAGCTGTCAAAAAAATGAAGGCAGCACTCAAATCCTCCAGAATCCATTGCATTGTCAACCGACGCCTCCAAGCATTAATTGTATGATTCCTTCTTTACAAACTGGCGTTACAGTTTGAGAAAATTCTTATTTCTTCCCTCCCCGTTTAGTGTGCTTTCATTATGAGCTAGCATTTTAGCAGCGTTATAATTGTATCTCGTTACCTCCGTATGTTTGTTATTGTAAACAATAATTGTGAAGGTGTGGCCACGCAATTTTATAAGCGAAGAAACTTCGCACGTATACGAAGTATGGCTGGTGAAAGAATTGATACGCAGCGGGACTAAAAAGTTAAGCTGCGGCTTATGACGGGCTTGGGAACCCCTTTTATATGCATGAATCTTATAAACATTTTCCAAGTCATCATTCTGAGACAAATACAGATCCTAACCACACGATAGTACTCATAAATCACACGCGTCACAACTCGTTTAATTAGTGCCCGTTTTTACGAACTGATATATATTTCAGTGTAAGAAAAACATTTAGGGGCAGTTTGGACTGCTACACTGCGAAGAGGCGGAAGCCGCTATTGCGTGGTTGTCCGAATCTCTCGACCCCCCTATGCCGCTCCTTCCTCTCCTTTTTCATTCCCAACTTCCTTCTTTTGCTTAAGGCTCAGATAATGGGCAGGGTAGGTCCTACACTTCCTCTAAATTTTAGCCTACGTTTGTGATCCCTTTTGTTAAGATCTGCTCGGGTTAGATCATTCATTGTTATATTACTATACTGAGCAATCTAGGGTAGTGATACTGAACAAATAATATTGTTTTTTGAATGACCAATTTCTTTTTTTTTTGCTTTATTTAATAGGGATGCCATGTTTTAAAGACAAAATTTGCGCGAGGTTTACGCGTTTCGCTTTCTGGCAGTGCTGAAAATGAATGGGACACGATCAAATCAATTTGGCGCATGCACAGTTCGGTAGAGGGTCGTGCACTACGTCGTCGAGTGCCTCAGGAGCTGGTAGACACGGCTGTGAAGATTCGCATCGCACACAGAGCGGATTGGCATACCTCTCTGATGCGCGCCTGGTGCGAGGAGTTACATAGCCGGCATCAGTGCCTTATTGGAGCCTCGTTCCTTTCGGCGGTGGCCTGGCGTGGAAGACGTAGTCCATTTGCACATCCTGAGTTGCTTCGATTTGCGCGGAGAACTTACATCCATAGCTCAGAATTGAGCGGAGCGCCCCACTCTGCGTCCCATCAAACTAGGCATTGTATGCGTTTCCTGACGCACTTCAAAGGCATGGCGTGTTCAGATGCTACGATTGATGTAGGAGCTGTAGAGACGCATCCAATGTTAGCTGGGTTGCCGCTGGTCAGCCCGGAGATGCATGATGTGCTTGTGCACTTCCCTCTTTAGAAGAAGTAAAGACAGCTTTCTTAGTGCCACACACATTCAACGCAAGAGGTATTGAAAAGGTGATTACATCACTTGAAATTGTAAGTAAGGAAAAAACACATAAAGGGGACATTTTGCTTGCTGCCCGATTAGAAATCGCTGGTCTCTAATAGCGTACTTGTTTTTCGGTTTTTACATGTAATACATAACTTTCTGAAAACCTAACTTCAAATACGGTGTTAACTGCCATACCGGCCTGTTTTACAACCTTGTGTCATGACGCACCGCATCCACGGGGGGTACAGAATCCATCCGGTCATCCCGCACTGCCATTAAGTGAATGAAAACTTGTGCAACGGTTTGGAACCGCCAACGCGAATGGAGGATATTCTGGGAATTAGAGAAAGAAATAGAATAACGTAGTGGCTGGATGAGGTGGACCAGTTTTGCTAGCGGTAAACGGACATAATGAACACGAAACACAAGGGACACCCGCGCTAGTGTCCCTTGTGTTTCGTGTTCTTTGTGTCCGTGCTTTTACCGCCAAAAAAAAAAAATGATTCCAACACGAAATTACCAACTAGCCCAACTTGAAGTTTTAACGAGGTGGACCAGGGGACAGACTGTTTCACAACCCACATTTATGAAGCGAAACAAAAATAGAGAAAGGAAGCTAATATACAAACACGAAATCAAATTTCAACTGGCTAGGTCAGCCTTCCGGACAATCTACAAGCGGCGAGACTCCAAACATGTTTGCCGTATGTTACCCCAAGAGTCGTTTCATGCTTCGAGTAAAACGTAATATTCAATGCAGGCAGAAGTTTCTAAGCGGTTAATTTTTTCATCCTTGGTTCACATTGCATTATTTCCATAACCATGAAATGATTTTTGGTCAGAAATATTGCAAGGATCGAATTAACCAAGACAAAAAAAGAAGATAAAAAATTGTGCGCGACATATTAACTGAGGAAGAAGAAGAAGCATGCTCTTGGGGTGAAAACAGAAGGAACACGAAATCATCGCCCGCGTCCCGCCGCGCGTTCTGGGGCGTATGTATCGAAGTCCCCTTCTTAAGACCAGCCAGGCCCGCTTGCCCCACCAGCTCTAACTGCCTCATCCCCAAGCAGCTGCGGTGAGCGCTGACTTCGTTTACGCGAGGCCTACAAGGAAACGCGCCATAAATGTGCCCGAATTCAAGTGCACAACAATGAAAAAAATCGCGAAGGCTTCGTTTGTATGGCTAATCGAAAATTTCTCGTACTGCTGGCAGCGTCCCGGGCAAAAAATTATCAGCTCGGAATTCTGCTCGTATGGGTCATGGCACCTCGCATTTTTTATCCGAGCTGAAGATAACCACACAGATTGCGACTGCCAGTTTCTTTCGTTTTACCTAAATTACGAGGACAGCAAGAAAGTGAGTGCTGAAGCAACTTTGTCCGTCATCGATGCTGCTAAGAATGATGCCATCAAGAGAAATAGCGCACTCCTGACGTTCACGAACGGGAGCGGGGGACACTTGGGTATCATAACCAGAAATTCTCTTCTTCAAGAGTCATTTCATGAGCTTCTGCCTCGAGACACACTCACAGTACGCTGTGATCTCACATTCTTTGACAACGCCATTACGCGCACCGAACGCCAGAGGACAACCGTGAGTGAGACTGACGACCATCTTTCGGAAGATCTTGGGTGGCTTCTTGACAGCGGCAGGTATGCTGACGTCACGGTGAATGTGGGCAGCGGCACCTATCGTGCGCACAAAGGAATACTGTCATCCCGTTCTACAGTTTTCCGAGCCATGTTCGAGCAAGAGATGTTCGAAAATCTACAAAGCGAAGTTTTCGTACAAGACATCGAGCACGAAGTGTTCGCAGAACTGCTCCGCTTCATCTACACTGGGCGTTTACCGAAACTCGACGACATGGCGGATGCCCTCATTGTAGCGGCCGACAAGTACGACCTGCAATTTCTTCGGGACAAGTGCGAAGATGCACTCGTCCAAAACCTTAGCTTCGAGAATGCGCCGTTCAGCCTGATCATCGGGGACAGACTAAACGCCACATGTCTGCGCCAGAGTTCTCTGCATTTTATTGCTGCCAACCTCACTGAAGTGATGAAAACAACCGGATGGAGCACACTGGTAAAGAACCACATGGACCTGGTGCTGGACGTTGTTGTCGCTTCTCTCCCCGTGTGCTGTAACGATGCCATCGAACCGCCATCAAAGCGACATAGGGATTGACAGAAAGTTCGAAGTAAACCTGCGTATGCTCAGCGGTGCAATCAACGCGAGAAGGGCAACATAGTGTTTCAGATTTCAAGTTTTATGTCGAGGACACCTTATTTTTCCAGAAGTCTGAAACATAAGGCCTCAATTGTATAACTGTTTCTCAGAGGCTCTTCAACCATATCCTACTTATGACGCATATCCCTTTCTGTTTCTCCTCATATTGAAACTATCGTGCATTATTCGCTGAAAATTATTAGTGTGCCCTAAAAATGTCTTCGCGTATTATTAACTAAAAATTATATAACTGGAAATAAAGAAAATAAATACCTCATGCAATTTATTCTTTGAGTATAATGTGCGTTTATAGTCTACCCTTATAGAAAAAATGTTTTAAAATACATTCCAAATGTAATGTATTTATTTCGTATCTTTTGGCTCTACACTTACAAATTGAATAAACGCGTTGTTATATATTCTACGAGTACAACAGTTCAGTCTTTTTTAAAATATTTAAAAGCAAAGTTGGCTCAAATAATGTTTTTCTATCATATTAAATATCTACTATATAAAGTTCGGCTTGTTATGCATGGATGAAAAATATTGCAATAGTCAATGGGCTGTCAAGACATTATGTACTAAGAACTCTTTCATGCTAGAAGAAAGTATTGAAATGTGCCAAAAGTATATTTCCAGTATAATTATATACAGTGAAACTGCACGAGAAAGAGAATGTACTTTTCAAAACGGAAAATATGTTCCGAACCTGCACCAGAAATATACTCATCTATGCTCAAAGAAAATATCAACACCAGAAACTATTTCAGAGCAGGACCTAGACCAACTGTGAACTATCTCCTCTCTTTTCCCTGCAGTTTGTCAAGACCATTCTTTTGTGCAGCTCTCAGGCACCTACGAAAAGTTTTTTTTTTCAGCTCGTTTACACACCATTGTGGTGAAGAGACATGAAAAGGTTGGTTACCAACGTATAGTGACATACATATCTGCCCCCTGAGGTCAGGGAACCTCTTTCCTGAGACGCACTTCTTTTGCAGAATAACTGATGTTTCCTCTTCCTATAAGCCACTATACCGGGTGTCTTTTTAAAAGTTGTAAATTGCCAGAAGAAAAGGTACCACTCTTATGATTTATTTTATTTATTATCATTTGTCTTACCTCTTGGGCTATATTGGGTCTATAGTGAACACCAAGTGAGAGCCTGACTGCATTTATTTGTTCACTAAGCAAATATGCTAATGACCTTTATATGTCTTTATCTTTTTGTATGTTGTATATGAAGAATTGGAGCTCGTCCTTCAATGTTCTAGCCGATAAAAATGTCCTTAAAGAAATGTAGCGCTCGATACTGAGCCCTCAAATACTGCGCATGTGTGCAACAAACAGTAAAGGGTAGCTTTTCTCTATCAGGCTGATACGGGAACCAGATTCAACCCCACTTGCTTTTTTGTCCGTTACCGAGTGTGCTCCCGCTTTCCGCATGCGTCTGAGAATGATTACATTGAGGAACCCGGCGCCTCTTCTTTCTTGTAGGCGAGTAGTGTCACAGAATGAACACGCAGGGAGAGGAGAAAAGAAGGAGCGGGAAATGAACGCCTGGAGTGTGGTGAGCGTGGCGCATGGCGAACGTGCCACGTGAAGACGATAACGCGTGGCGTTTGGGGCAGAGATAGATAGATTTATTGAAAGGAAAGGCAGATAGGTTCGCTGAAATTATTAATATCTGGCCTGCTATACTGCATAGGTGGAAGGAAAGGGAAGAAGAAAGATGATCACGATAGGTCAGGATGTGGGAGAAGGCGTATGAAAATATATATAGACACGGCAACTTGCTTTACAAACGCGAATCATGTTCGGAGGCGGAGAAAAAACGACATATCCCGCACTGCCTGGACACACTTCCCCTTGTACTGCCAAGCGTCTATGAGCAGTTCCTCCAAAAGAGGCCTCTTGTCTAAACGTATCATGGAAACGGCTACCACATTTCTATCTGATCATACCAATATATATGGTCCACAGTCTCGTGCATACCACGAGATGAATGTTCCTGGGCATCCACATGCCTAATTAAATTAAATTATCTGCGCCTGAAAGCCACATTTAAACGAAGTTCATGTAGCAAGCATGCATGATGACACGGAAATTTCCGCGTAATGTAAAATTGAATGTTCTATTGAACCTTTTAGATGCATGTGTCGGGCCTCTGACTGAGCCCAGTAAGCTGCCGTAGCATTCTTCACACAGTTCGTAAGAAGACACGTCGTATTCGCTCTAGAAGAAGGCTCAGCTGTTTGGAGGCCCGTACTGAGGGCGATATTTGCTTCAACATCGGCCTGTTCATTTTCATTGAGCCCGAAGTGGCAGTGATTCATTTAAACATTATCCTGTGGCCTTGCAGTCGGGCAGATGTACGGAGCTTCATAATGTTTCGTGCCAGAGACTGGTAGGCGGTGTGGCGTAGGAAAGTTTGCAAAATTTGCAATGTAGGCTGAGTCAGTGAATGTACACCATCGCTGAGAAAGTTCCCCGCATACGCAGGAAATAGATTCCGAAAGGTTACAAGTTCAGCAGCGGTTGACGTAGAAGTATGTCCAAAATGAAATTAAGAGCCGTGTACTGAAGGGTATGACGACAGCTGCAGCGGATGCCTGTGCTGACACAGACCTGTCAGTATATACGTGAATATAATTATGTTAATCTGGCTAGATCTGCGCCAAATAAGGTGCTTGAGCCCAATAAGTGCCATCATTGATTTCTTTAGTAGCCTTGGAACACAATGGTGCACAACAATTTATCCATTGGCATATCTTGTTGGTACTTGCTACTGAAAACAGTTGTGCTCTTATAAAACTTCAGTCAGGCCTCTAGTCTATAGTCTTGCTCAGTGTCATGTAAGTGCTCGTAAATATCCACGAAGTGGTATGTGTGACAACTATATGAATATTGGGCGAGTATGCGCCTCTTCAATTGTGCCTTTGTTAGAGGTGCATCTAGGAAATGCAAGGCATATTTCCCGTGCCTGCACTTGCACGCTCTCTGAATGCCGCAAGCAGGAAATGCTCATATTAGAGAGTACGGAGAGACTGCACCGGATGTAGCTAGCAGTCTCGTTAAGCCGTAGTAAGGAGCGCTTTGTTGGACCGCATTTTATGCCAGGTATAAAACGAAGAAAATTGCGAACATATATAAGCCATTTCTTCACCATGTTAATATGTTCCGATTAAGATAGTCTGCAGTAAAGTATATCAAGAATCTGTGATTGTAGACGTGCGGTATCACAAATTCGCGAAGAGCTGATACGTTTTCCAATAAATGCGGTCACTTTATAGGTTTGTTAATGGGGTTTAACGTCCCAAAGCGACTCAGGCTTTGAGAGACGCCGTAGTGGAGTACTCCGGAAATTGCGACCACCTGGGACTCTTTAACGTGCACTGACATCGTGCACGGGCACCTTACTTTCGCCTCCATAGAAAAGCGACCACTGAGGCCGGGATTTCATCCCGCGTCCTTGGGAACAGTAGTCGAGCGCCGTAACCACTGCGCCACCCCAGCGGGGCACGCGATCACTTCATACCTTTCTGCCGCAAAAGCAAACATTGACACCGTGGGCACATCGATGTCGATGACACAGCTCGTTGCGGTCTCACACGTAGTTGTGGGCGCGACGAAGCAGAATACCAGATGCAGATGTTGTCAGTATAAGTAGTGATGTTGATATTAGTTGGCAGTTCAGTCGCAAGGCCACTCAGGGCAACGTTAAACGTAGTTGGGTTGAGGCCTCTTCTCTGTGGAACTCCAAGACTGACCTGATAGTAGGTAGTATCTCTATCGTGCGCAGTCATGTAAACAGAGCGGCTGTTAAGATATCTGATAATCCACAGGTAGAGCCAGCCACCGACTGACAAGTCGTCAAGTCCGTCAAAAATAGCTTCATGGATGACGTCGCTGTAAGCCTTCTTTATGTCTACGAAGACAGCAGCTACTAGCTGACGGTGACGCTTGTCGTGTTCTCTTTTTATTTTTTTTCGAAACGTTTGCCACAACGCATAGGCTGAGAAAGAAGGAATGGGATGCAGGAGATAGAAAGTTAAAAGAAGAAGTGAAGTCCAGTTGCACTTAGGTATTCGCAGAAGTTGGCGGTGTAGTGATTGTCCCTTGTCCACTTCTCGTAATCAAAGTCGCGGTTCCACCGCAGGCCCACCTTCATGAGTAGCTGTTGTCTAACTGGAGCCGTTGCTCGACACGTCCACAACAAGTGATGCACATCACAGATCTCAGGTGTACTGTCACAGTGAGGACACCTGTCAGTCACTGGCAGATCTTTATCCCGCCAACGATGTCGTACATATGGGGTCAGAGCCGCCCCTGCCCGAATCCGGCGCACTGACACCTCCTCCTGCCGAGTAAGATTACGGGGGAGAGGGTACGAACACGTAGGAATAAGAGCGCGTGTTCGCTAGCGTAAAACTTACGAATCGAAAACTTGGGACAGGAACGGATCTGGGGAAAGAGGGGAAGGTGGTGGATCGCCTGATGTGTTTATGTGCATCATAGCATCAGCTTGAATATTATGTGGATCGCGAGCATGGCCTCGAATCCAGTGTATGCGCACAGGACATGAGTATTTTGAACAGAGCAAATGAATGGACTGTGTTATTTGGAATGTGCGTCAGACGGCCTTAAGCTGTTTAAGGGCAGTGAGAGAGTCTGTGTAAAGATGAACAGCATTGAATGTAGGAACGGGTGGAAGGGAATAAATGACATTGTAAATGGCTTGAAGTTCCAGTGCCAGAGGGGTGCACGTATTCGCAATATATGTCATGTGCGGATGAGAGCGACTCTGCACAGAAGTAATTCCTCGCTCTGCAGTATGTGATGCATCGGTATATAATATGCACCCTTCAGGCAGATGTGCGGATGATACCGACGGTGAAGCAGCGGGGCGATTGTCCGTGAGCTGGCAGTACGACCATGGAAGCAGTATCTTTAGACAACGGAGTCGTAAAAACTGTTTGCGAGCTCAATGACGCTGTCGATGAAAGAACGTTCCCGACGAAATCTGGTTATCATATTCGGATAAAAATCCTTACTTTCTAAAAACAACTCATATCTTGCCAGCACCATTCATTCCATAAGATTTTCAACATAGCTTGCTAGGGCAACTGACCGATATGAGGCAAGTTTGAGAGGGGACGTTTGAGAACTCAAAAGAGCAATGAAGCGGCTAGTCTTGCAGTGTTCATATACCATTGAAGTAATTAAGTAGTGCTAAGAGCAGAGCGGTTTGCGGCAGAAGCTCCCACTAGGTGTGTCTGCTGGCGCCCCGAGTTTCCAGGATTGTGCCCGTGGCACAGACGTCCGGGCTTCTATAATCGCACCGACTAATCGCCGCTGTGAGCCTCCAGCCTCATCTGCCTGAGCCATTAGACTCAGGCGCAGTGGTTTTCAGGTATCGCTCGTGGCTTTCTGCTGTTGTGATGTGGCCACTACCCGGGTGATCGAAAGGAGGCTGCCCGCGTCTCCACCAACGCTGCTCCAACTACCTGACTTGCGCGAACGAGTCGCGTAACCGACGAGCCCAGGATGCAGCGGAGATAACTATGATAATAAACTCTTTATTTACTCCCAAAGAAGGGGAACCAGCTGCAGCGGAGAGGCCTGCTGCAGACACCGTCGTGTGCCCGGTACCTCCATCTTTTCCGCATATGGAACCACTATCCCCGCCGAAGGACAGCCGCACTATCTAGTACGGACGTACCACCATCCCAAAAAAACAAAAAAATCTGAACAAACCTATTCTTTATACGCCCCGCCGGTGTGGTGCAGTGGTAAGACCCCCGACTACTGTGCTGCAGTTCCCGGGTCGAACCCGACCACGGCGGCTGCGTTTGCATGGCGGTGAAACGAAGTGGCGTCCGTATGCTCTTCGATGTCAGAGCACGTTAAAGATTCCCAGGTGGTCGAAATTACTCCATAGCCCTCCGCTACGGCCCCCCTTTCTATTTTTCAACTTTCACTTCCACCTTCATCTCTTCCCTTACGGCGCGGATCAGGTGTCCACAGAGCAAGTGTGACAATACTGCGCCTATGCCTTCCTGTGAACCAATTATTATTATTATCATTTATACGGTCTTTTTTGTTCGTTCCGACCTTTTTTTGCTTCCCATTCTCTCGCTTCTTTGTGTTGTATCCGAATTGTCGGCCTTAATAGTTTTGTTTTATATGCGCAGCCACATCATGTCAATCTTCCTCACACCTCCCACAAAGAAAGGTGGGATCAGAATAAGCGAACTAGTCTCATCATACATCGCTCCTCTCACGCTTCACTTTGCGCAGCGCCTTTCATCTGCTTTCTTACCAGTGCGAGCAAAGAAATTCTTAGGTCTCGCTTTTATTTTGCTTTTGCTTCGTGATAAGACACTGGCAACTTGTTTGCACACCCCCCAAAGCCTCACGTTCCAATACGCTTGTCAGTACGCACCAGCATGCATGCTGAGCAAACGCTATGTGCTATATAGCTATGTTTCATCAACCAACGGGTAGTTAAGTTTCGCACTAACGCAAGGTTATACCGTTGCAGAGGAGGTTGATTGTTTCTATTCTACCAAAATTGTTTTAAGGAGCGAGGAATAGGAATTATAAGGTGCTTTCTCTGTCAAGCCTTTTATTTGCATTACCAACAAATTATGCTCCAAAGACCAAGCGTAACGTATACTATGTTTTTGCCGGTCTTATGCGAGGCATGTTATATTACCAGTCCATATACCAATCAGAAGCTGCCAACGCCATCATGGCGCTACCAGGCGAGTGAGACAATAATAGTTCGCACTGCCGCCCACAGAGGCCGTAGCTATATTCCTATCCGAAGTTAAGCGGCATTTGGAGCTGATCAGGACTGCAGATACGTGGTGCCGTCTGGGCGAAGCGACGCAAACTATCTCACGGTAAACCGAGAATTCCGGCCGGCCGGATGTTGTCCATGTTTGCTAATTAAAACCACCTCCAGCGACGCAATTCTCATTATAACCGGTCAACATGGTTTTAGAACATCTGATGCTCTATCAACACGTGCATCAGTAATTGAGAATTTATTACAGGCGGTTAGTTAACTGAGCGACTCCTGACAAAAATGACGGTGATCAACTCTAGCATCCAGTGCTAGCACAGCATACAAAAGTGCCTTTTTCCTTCAATATAATGCTTTGAAGATCAAGCTGGTGGATCAACGCGCCGCTGTTCTCACGTAGGTAATATATCGGCATTCTAAATTGCTGCTCTTTTCTTCTGCCTATTATGTGTTGCTTCTTGCTATCATTCGCCAACTCTGCAGAACCGGACACTGCGCGCTTTCCGGACGAGGTTTTAAATTTCACGGGGCCTTCTATCAAAGAAATCCGCTTTCTAGACTAAGCAGTCTTTTCCCGTAATTAGCCCAAAATGCGTTTCCTCTCATTTCTTTAAAAGGAAGCTGTAATTGTAGTGGAAATTAAGAAGAAGAAATGGACATGGGCAGGACTTGTAGTGCGAAGAGAGGACAACCGATGGTCGCTGAGGGTAACAAACTGGATTCTAGAGGAGGGAAAGCGTAGCAGGAGGCGGCAGAAAGTTAGGTGGGCGGATGAGATTAAGAAGTTCGCAGGGGTCAAGTGGATGCAGCTAGCACAGAACCGGGTTAAGTGGAGAAATATGGGAGAGGCCTTCGCCCTGCAGTGGGTATAATCAGGCTGATGATGATGATGATCATGATGATGATGTAATTGTAGCTAGGTATGTGGTACGACGCCGGGATAATACGCAGCGCGAAAACGATGTTTCATAAGACTGCAGGGCACTGCTTTAAAGGGCTACATTGAATAATGCCACATGAAGGTGAACACGGCTGTTCAAACTTTTAGCTAGCAGCTGCCCGGATTTTGAGTCTTTAGAATAAATAAAACGGAGCATCAGGATGCAACTTCATGCTGCTAAGCGTCAGGTCGTAAGAGCCAGTCAAGCTTCGAGCCATTTAAGAGTCGAATTTATTGTAGTTTCACTTCAGCTATCATTCTGGTTTCCTGACTGACATTTAGGATGTAAAAGCATTTTCAGGACACCTGAGAGTTTTTCTCGCCCTACAACAAAGAAGTCCCGGGCTAAGCAGCTGGATGGTAATGAGACCAGAGTTTCCATCACATCCTGCCATAATACTATTGGCCTTCACTGACAACTAAGGATATATAAGTAGAATTGTGCGGGCTTAGAAACAAATAATATAGCCCAGACATTAATTTTGTGTGCAGCGCAGCCTTGAATAGTGCTGTTATTCAGAAGAAGATTGGCACTTTAGCCGCTCTTCGAAGTCACACTACGTTATAATGGTAGAACTCACGACTGCTATCAATTTTGTTTTCTTTCCATTTTTTTAAGAAGTTTAATTGTGTACTTTATCCTCCATGTTTTTTCAATATCCTAATCGTTTTCAATTGGGTCTAATGTTAAATAATGGAACCTAGAGTGCATGAAATGAATAACATTAACGTTGTGATAAGAATGTAAAATTTCCGAAAATGCTGAGTGATAACCACCGAGTATGGACTTATGGCTGCACAGAAAAGCCATACAGCTTTCTCAGAGACCGAGTAGTTTGGCACTCAGTGATTTCATTCTAAACTATTCCGACCCGATCGGCTTCTTACAAACTCAGTAAGCACCATCCTACCGTCAGCAAAATCGGCATCAAAATTATACTTTTGCTCTCACTGGGACGTCCAACTCATATACCAACTGAGGAAAGATCATGGTCATGTGCTTCAATCACCCTCTTACACGTCAAGTCGTGTAGACCGCCGTTATAAAAATGAATCTTCCGCACGCTGCAGAAATTACCTCTGAAATTCATTCATCCCATGTTTAAATATTGAACCATCTTCGTTCAAGATGTGTCCAAGGGCGCGTTTTTCAGTGCCTTGGACGCTCTGCTGGAACCCGCTTCCCTTGCCGGCGCGACAAAAAGTGTGCTGGTACTCTGCAGCCTTTTTCGAGTAAAAGAGGGCCATGCAACGCTTTTGATGGTCAATCAGTCCAACGAACCTTTCGTATTGCTGCGTGGTTTGAAACCCACCAACTTTGAGGCGAGGGCTTTTTGTGCCGTGCAGCTATCAGTGATGGCGTTGCCGGTCGAACTAGATGCCCTCATCTGTCCGACTGTCAATTCCTGTCATGATAACCAAATAGCTACACATCAACGACCGTCAGATATCGATGAAAGTTCTTTTGAAACATGTGGACGTGTTCGGCTTTGCAAGAGATCAGCCAGCACCGATTCCACTTTTTTGCACTTTTTTGCACCCATCATGTGATCGCCGACGGGCCTGCACACCCGATTAGACAGACACCATACCGTGTCTCATCTTCTGAACGTAAGATAATTGACGAACAGGTCCGTGATGGTCTGCAACAACGAATTATTCAGGAATCATTGGGCCCATAAGCCGCCCCTCTTCCTCGCGAAAATGAAAGTTGGCACATGACGATTTTGTGTCCACTATCGCCGCCTCAACACTCTCACAAAAAAAGAACTTTATATGGTCCCACACGTTCACGATGTCATTGACTGCCACTGATTGTCATAGCTATTGCTCCTTCAACTCTCAATCTCTTGCAAGTTCTTGACTTTAATAAAAAATACCTTTTCACCCTAAGCACAAGCGCAATCTCCATATTATGCAGGGCTGTCACGGCTGTATCTTTTTTCCAGCAAACTTTCTCTTTGGCTAAACCTACCACAATTGGGCCCCTGCCAGCTACACTAGCTCTCCAAGAGAACTTAATTTCGGTTAGTGCATAATTGCATCCCGTTTGATCGCCAGATAATTTTACAAACATCAGGCCTGTTAACGTCATACTTGCTTTTTTCCTTTTTGGTGCTGATTGGGCTATCCTCAGGTAAACTTTCTGTTCAGTCGTTCAGTCGTGTGCGACTCTTCATGACCCTATAGACCATGTCACGCCACGCTTTCCGGTCTCTCACTATCTTCCTAACACCACATAACTTCATTTGCACCGCCTCGAGGATGCCAACTAACCATCGCGTTCGCTGCCTACCCTTTCTTAGGCGACCCTCAACCTCTCCCAACATCAAACCTTTCTCCAGCGACTCCTCTCTTATCATCAGATGACCAAAGTAGCTGAGCTTTAACTTTAGAATTTGACCCTCCAATAAGCCGTCAGGCTTTATGGTCGACAATATCGATTGATTTGATCTTCTGGCAGTCCAAGGAACTCTCAAGATTCTCCGCCAGCACCACAATTCAAACCCGTCAATTCTTCGGTGGTAAGCCTTCTTCACAGTCCAACTCTTGCATCCATACTTCACAATTGCAAAAACCATATTACGAGTTATACGGATCTTGGTTGGCAGACTAATATCTCTGCTCTTTACTAGGCGGTCAAGGCTAGTCATGGCTCTTTCCCAGAAGTAGGCGCCTCCTAATTTCATGGCTGCAATCTCCTTCTGGAGTAATCATAGAGCCCATGAAGAGAAAATCTGTCGCAGCTTCCACTTCTTGTTCATTGATGCTCCAGGACCTGACAGGGCAAGACGCCATGATCTTCGTCTCTTTAATGTTCAGTTTAAGCCCAAACTTCTCACTCTCTTCTTGTACGCGCATCAGAAGTCTCTTGAGTTCCACTTCACTTTCTGTCATTAAAGTGGTATCATCCGCATACCTAAGGTTGTTGATACGTTTTCCAGCAATCTTCACTCCAGCTGAAGACTCGTCCAGACCGGACTTCCTCATGATGCACTCTGCATATAGGGTAAATAGGCAGGGCGACAGTATGCAGCCTTGCCTCACTCCTTTCTCAATCGGAAACCAATCAGTAAGACCATGCCTAGTTCTGACTGTGGCCTCTTTCCTTTCATACAGGTTCGTGAGGAGACAGATGAGGCGAATTGGAACTCCCATCCCTTGGAGAGCTAGCCACAATCTGCTGTGATCTACGCAGTCAAACGCCTTCGCATAATCGATAAAGTAGATGGGTTTCTGGAACTCTCTTGTTTTTTCCATGATCCAGCGAAGGTTGGTAATTTGGTATCTAGTTCCTCTGCCCTTGCGAAACCCAGCTTGCACGTCCGGAAGCTCCCGATCCACATACTGCTGCAGCCTATCTTGTAGGATTTTCAACATCACCTTGCTAGCATGTGAAATAAGCGCGATCGTGCGGTATTTGGAACATTCTTTGGCACTGCCTTTCTTTGGAATGGGGATGTAAACTGACCTCCTCCAATCCTGTGGCCACTGCAGGGTTGTTCAAATCTTCTGACATAATGTATGCAAAATGTTAACAGCGTCATGGTTGAGGTTTTGAAGCAACTCAGTTGAAATGCCATCAATTCTGCTAACTTTGTTCTTAGCAAGGCTGGCTAAGGCCCATTCAACTTCACTCTTCAGGATGCCCGGCTCGAGATCAGTAATCACAACCGTCTTATGTTGTGTTTGCACATTCGGGTCCTTCTTGTACAGTTCTGTGTATTCCTGCCACCTCTTCTTTATCTCTGAGGCTTCAGAGAGGCCCTTGCCTCGTTTGTCCTTTATCACGCCCAGTTTAGCACAGAAGCTTCCTTTGATATCTTTGATTGTCTAATACAGAGCTCTTGTGTTCCTTAATTGACTGTTGTACTCAACTGCTTGGCACTGTATGTTCAGGAAGGCATTCTTATCTCTCCTTGCTATTTTCTGAAAATCCGCATTGAGAACCTTGTATCTTTCTCTTTCCCCCATACCTTTTGCCATCCCCCTTTCTTCAGCTATTTGCAAAGCCTCTTCAGATAACCCGTTTGCTTTCTTGCATTTTTTTTGCTTTGGAACTACCTTAGTAGCAACTTCTTGCATTATATCACGAAGATCAGTCCACATCTCTTCAGGCTCTCTGTTTTCTATATCTAATTCTTGAAATCGATTCCTCACTTCCACAGCATATTCTGAAGGAATGTGATCGAGATCATACCTGAAAGGCCTTCTAGTTTTTTGCGTTTTTCCTCAATCGGAGCTTAACTTTGGCAACAAGAAGCTGATGATCGGTGCCACAATCGGCCCCAGGCCTTGTTTTTACTGCTTGTATAGCACTTCTCCATCTCTGCCGGCAAATACTATAATCGATCTGATTCCTGTACAGACCGTCCGGTGAAGTCCATGTGTACAGGCGCCTTTTGGGCTGTTGAAAATGAGGATTCGCTATGGTCAGGTTGTTTTCTTGACAGAACTCTACTAGCCCCTGCCCAGCTTATTTGGCTTACCAAGACCGAACTTGCCTGTAATTCCGGATATTTCTTCACTCCCAACCTTAGCATTCCACTCTCCTATGAGAAAAACGGCGTCCAATGATGGGGTGCGGTCTAAAAGGCATTGCAGGTCCGCATAAAATCTCTCAACGTCAGCTTCTTCAGCAGTAGTGGTTGGTGCATAGACTTGGATATCTGTTATGTTGAAAGGGTGACCTTGGATCCGAAGTGAAATCATTCGGTCGTTTTTGGGGTTGTACCCTAGCACTGCTCTGCCCATTCTTCTGTTTACTATGAGAGCGACCCCATTCCATCTCTTGAATTCGTGCCCACTGTAAAAGACAAAATGGTCCCCGGAGTTAAATTCTCCCATTCCGGTCCACTTGCTTCCACATTTTTATGCCACAGGACATCACAGTCTGGCGCTAAGCAATACTGAAAAATAACTCCTCATCCACTGCAGGTGCCTCGAAACCCCTTTGCAAGCAATCCCTAGCTCCTAATTATTTCTTCTCTTCCTTCGAAACTGCGGTAACTACGTGCCCTACTTGTATTCCTTTACCGCTCCACCGCCTGCCTGCTTATCGTAAGGGCGTTTTTTTTTTGTAATACGTGACTAAACAATGATCTTATTATGAACACAGCACTTTAATGCTCTGCAAATATTTCCCGACCAATTGCCAATGCGATAAAACATTTCCATGGGAATAGATCACTTCCCTTTGTTGCTGTTTTCTATTTTCACCTTTGTAAATCTTGCCACACCTTAGTCTTGAACGATGCGGGAAGATAATTAACATATTATTAATCACCTTTCCCAGAATGATGACCTTAATCCCCAGATATAATGAGGAGGTTTCTGTTGGCATCAGAGAGAAATGTTTGTTCGGTTTGGCAGCATACATAAAAAATTTTTAGTTTATGTTACTAGTGACTCGGCTGTAATGAAGGCAGAAAGCTTATCAAGAATATAAGGTGCACCTTGGGTAAAGCATTGTAAAGTTAGCTTATATTAAGGAAACAAAAATCGAATACTGTAATTTTGTTGGCTTCGCTTCATATCTGCAGCAATAAATGCGAAGAAGAAAAGATGACGTTTAAAAATCGGAAATCATCTCTACACTAACAGTAATAGAAAATACCATGAACAAATAGTTGCAAGACAGCAACTAGGAACAAATATTTGTCTCTCTTGCAATGTGCGAGATAGAAATGTCAGCCAGCAGTCCTTATTACCGCCGAAAATGTACCGTGGGTATACTTTTAAATGTCAAGTTTGGTGGGTACAAACTTGTACTAGTTAATTTCTCTATTTTTTTCTGCGTCGGCTAGCTACTGACACTGCACACTCGCCGGGGTGGCGCAGTGGTTACGGCACTCGACTACTGTTCCCGAGAAAGCGGGATCGAATCCCAGCTTCAGCGGCCGCTTTCCGTTCGCGGCAAAAAGCAAGGCGCCCGTGTGCTGTGAGATGTCAGTGCACGTTTAAGAACCCCAGGTGGTCGAAATTTCACTACGGCGTCTCTCATAGCCTGAGTCGCTTTGGGACGTTAACTAAACTATATATACACTCCAGGTTTTTTTTATTAACATTGTCATTGTGCCGTGCCCATATCTGATGTAATAATAATAATAATAATAATAAATAGTTCACAGACAAGGAAAGGCGCCGTATCAGTCACATTTGTTCTGCGGACAATTGACGCGCCGTAAGGGAACGAGGAAGGGGGAAGTGAAAGCAGAACAAGACAAGGGGGTACCGGAATGGAGGGCTGTGGAGTAATTTTCTGAGTAATTTTGACCACCTGGGGATCTTGGTGTTAGTGTTGTTGTTGTGAACTTTATTTTCTACCGATGTAGAAGGCCCCCTACTCTCCGCCCCGGCACACAGGCCGATGGGACGGAGGCCGAGGCCTCTGCGACTAAAGACAGGAGAAGCGACAGGGCTTCCTCGCGGATTAAGCCACCATGTGGATAGCTTGCTGCTGTTTGAGGCGGACTAGCTCCGCAGTAGCAGTTCCCAGGCTTCTATACTATTTATGTTTTCCTTAGCGCCAGGAGAATCAAGGCGTTGCCACATTATATGATCCAGAGTACCCCTTTCCCCGCAGGTTTCGCATTTATCGTCCGCCTTTTCCTCCACTTGCGTGTGGAAAAGCCAGACGGGACTTCGGATATTCCCAGCTTGCAGGCGCCGCCAAGCGACGTCCTCCTTGTTATTTAGCGTTCGGTCCGGTGGTGCCAGGGACCTTCTGCTCAGCTTGTAATGTTCTAAGATTTTCTTATACGTTTGTAGCCTCTCGTCCATCCCATCGCAATCAGGCGGCTCTACGGCTGCCGGGAAGTAGAGAGCTTGGGCTAGCTTGTGCGCCGCCTCGTTCCCAGGGACGGATTCGTGCGCGGGGGTCCAAATAATTCGAATCCTTCTTTCACGTTTTCCTTTCTCTAAAAATTTTTGCTGCGTCCTTCGAGACCCTCCCTTTTCCCAAGTTCCAGACAGCCGTTTCGCTGTCACTATTAACTATGCTGGCTTCCGTTCCAACGCAAGCGAGTGCTATCGCAACTTCTTCAGCCGTGTCTACATTTCAGCTTCTAACGGCGGTGCGTACGCCGCGGCCATTGACGACCGCAGCCACCGCCGCCCCCGACTTCCCGCAAGCCTCGTCCACGTAGGTGACCTGCCCCGGCTTCATTTTCCCCGCTTTCTTTGAGCGCGTCTCGGCCCTCTTTTGTCTCCTCTCCTTGTCTCACGTTGGGTACACGTTTTTAGGCAGGTGGGGGTCGGAGGGCACTATTATATATGCGCATCACTTTCGTGGAATGTCCACTTTGTCGCTTATTCCTCTATCTGACTGCAGTCCCACCCAGCCGAGGATGGCTCTGCGTCATGGTTCTGCTCAATCTTTCTTGTTGCGCCATGCGCACAGCCTCCGTTAGTTCCGTTCAATTGTTGTGCACCCCCATTTCGAGAAGGCGCTCAGTCGAGGTTGAGATGGGTAGACCCAGAGTCCTTTTCGCGCGTCGTCTGTTGAGTGCGTCTAATCTCTGCTTTTCATCTGATCTGATGTTTAGGAATGGCGTGGCGTAACATATGCAGCTAATGATGCGAACCTGCATTAGTTTTAGGAGGCTTCGTTCAAGAAGGCCCCGACCCTTGAGTGCGATTCTCCTGAACAGACCCGTGACTTGCGATGCGTACGCGTTCAGTTTCTTTACCGTTGTATATTTGTACCCATCTGCTTGTAGAAACAGCCCCAGGATCCTAATTTGTTCTGCTTTTGGCACTATTTCGCCGTCTACGGTTATGCTGATATTAATCTGGCGTTTGCACCTGAGCGCCTTGGGTTTGTAGATAAACATTTCCTATTTTTGAGGAGAGCACGAGAGGCTCCTTTCCCCGCGTAGGACACTACGGTGTCCGCCGCCGCCTGCAAGCGCTCCTCGATGTTCGCGTCACTCCCCTGGGTGACCCACAGGCTGACTTCGTCCGTGTACATGCTGAATGTTAAGTTTTCCACCTTCCTCAGTTCTGCCGGGAGATTTCGCATGACAACATTAAACAGGAACTGGGACAGCACCGAACCTTGTGGCGTACCTCTGCTTCCTAGTTTGACAGTGGCGGATTCAATGTCCTGAAACTTTATCTTTATCGTTCTACCCTACAGGAACTCTTTTACGTAGCCGTAAGTTTTCTTTCCGACCCCCAATTCTTGGAGGCCAGAAAGAATCGCCGCGTGTTTTATGTTATCGAACGCCTTTGTCAGGTCTAGACCTAGTAGTATATTAGGTCTAGGCCTAGTAGTATACTAGTAGGTCTAGACCTGACAAAGGCATTCGATAACATAAAACACGCGGCGATTTTTTCTGGCCTCCAAGAATTGGGCGTCGCGAAACCCTCGCGTCCCTGGTTTCGATTTCTATGATGTCGTGTCTCAAGCGGAGCATTAGGTCCTATGTGCACAGGTCGGGCCGGAACCCAGTCATTTTGTGCGGCCACATGTCGTTAAGCTACATAAAACGCGTAAGTCTGTTTGGACTACACCTTCCATCAATTTCCCTATACATGATGTTAGAGAGATTGGTAGTAAGTTCTCTAGTTTCGGGGGTTTGCCTGGCGGTATCAAAATTATGTTTGCCGTCTTCCACTATTGTGGGAGGCAGCCTCGTCCCATACGACGCACATGTACTGCGTGAGCGTGCGGATGGAATTATCGTCCAAATTTCGGAGAACCTTGTTTATGATTCCGTGAGAAAACAATCAGAAAATGCGCGTGAGTCCTCTTCAGCTTTCCTTACCTTTGCAAGCTTAGGTTGCTTTATCAGAGAGTGTTCAGGCACTCGACAGAAGTAGATAATGTCGACAATGCACCCGATGCGCTCATTCATGCGATAAGTCCGATAAGTGTGAAACGTGATATGTGTCCTCTAATCTACCGTACCCGATACAGCTCGGAGGGGGCTTTTACTCAACAGCAAGTAGAATAAAGGAGGAGAATGAGGTGAGAACGTGTGTTTGAAAGTTCTCCTTAACTGGATGATGGAAGTATATGTCTTAAATTCATCTTTCCGTTATCTTTTCCCAGCAGCTAAAAGCCAAACAGGGGAGGCTTCCTACTTCTATAGCGAAATAAAATCTTGCAGTGTTACACTGCTTTTATTATTTTATCTCAGTTCAAGAATATAAGTATAGAGTTAGTAAAAGGTGTCAATAAAATACTAATTTGTATGCAGTTATTAAAATTTGAGGTTCGTGTCGGGAATTTAGCGCTAGTAGGAAATAGGGCAAACATTCTTCAATTGCCATTTTCTTGACATTGAGAAAATGTCGCTTTGAAGTGATGAAGACGCGCTGCACATTAAGATGAAAACAAAAACGCACATTGGATGAAAACTTAGAGGCGTCCTTATCTGTGCCTTTTTTACACTGTGCACTTTCCATTCAGTTCGACGCACAGTTTCTTACACTAACTAGAGGGAAAGCTGAGGGCGCTGCACTTCAGCCACCATGGGCGCGCTAAGAATTATGGGATGGTGTGCTACTTGATGCGGGTCACTCGGTTTTTCTCGGGTGCGTGGAGTGCCATTACTGCGATGTTTTTTTTTTCGTCATCATCATCATCTCAAGGTGCATACATAGACCGCAAAAGCCATAGTAGCGAAGGCGCAAAAGCAGACTTCGCCATGAAAGGTTTCTGTTTCTCGAAATGCAACTAAAAACTTGCTGAAGTGATTGCACAACCATAAATATTTTCAGAACGTTTTTTTTTCTTTTCAAACTGTGCATATTAAGTGCGAAATATTGATATTTGGGGTACTCAAAACTAAGTCGATAGGAGAAAGAGCCATCGCTTACATTGAATAAATCTCACACTGACATGCTGTTTCTCTCTCTTTTTGCAATTTGTAGTCACAATATTGAATGATAGGACATTATTTACTGTAGAGAAACGTTTATCTTTGCATTAGATTTGGCGAAAAGTTGTAGTTCTGCACTCGGTAGCTCTCGGGCCCATGATCCTTTGAGCGCCCATGGTGGCTGAACTGGTCGTCTAAAAACTCCATGCAAACTCCTATAGACGGCAGTTCAGCTTTCCCTGTAGGTAAGAGTAAGAAACTGTATGGTTCGCCGATGCTTCCTTTACAAGTTTGAAGTGGTGATAGCGGAGGAAGGTTTTAACAAAACTTTTAATACATATTCACATAGATGGGTAGCAGTATCGAAAAGAGCTATTAAATATCTTGAAGCGGCTTTGCTAACGATTACGGAAAGGTTCTTGGGAGTGAGCACTACGGCGTACTGAGTTCCACGCTGACTTGAATATTTAAACAAGTTCTGCTTTTTCCTTCCTTAAAAAACCATCCAGTGGAATTTCTAACCGTAGCGATGTCACAAATATGTTTTCTTTATTCTCTATATTAAACTTAAAAATTCTATTTTTTCCTTTCTATTTGTAACGCAATATCACATACCGTTTTTTACTGTTTAGAATCACTAAAATTACAAATGGCGGTAATTCGCCCAATGCAAGACGAGCATATGACTGACATTGCTGTTTTAAAAAGAGAAGTCGGTGCATTTTGTTTGCAATCGTTATCGTTACTTTGTTTTCTTCATGGGAGTTATGAGACTAGTCGTACACCTGCGGTGCTGGGAAGTATAAAATTTTGTTTTCAGCAACCTTTACTGCCCACTTTCAGTATTGTGTCTCAAGGAGTCTTTTTTTTTTCAGACTTTCTTCATGACGCTCTGTGAGGAAATTTAAACCGAAAGCAGTAGCACGTTGCATAACCATCTGTCCGCTTTTACACGACGTGAACGAAAGCACCATGGCCTGCTAGGCGAGGAAAATCACATGTTGGGTTCGCTTCTGCACTTTTCTAATATGGCGCATATTTTCCCACGCTACCTGTAGTAAGGCTGTTAAGTGAAGGTTTTGTAGTTTTCAGGCGCTTCGTAACAATGTGCCACTCTTAATTCCAGCCTAAAGTGACGTCACGTATAATACTTGGGCAACACTTCCACTGGAAACCGCGTAGCTGATGGCCAATTTGCATAGAGGTTCCTACTCTTACCTAGAGGGAAAGCTGTGCTGCCGTCTATGGGACTTTACATGGAGTTTCCAGACGGCCAGTTCAGCCACCATGGGCGCTCAAAGCATCATGGGCCGGAGAGCTACCGAGTGCAGAACTACAACTTTTGGCCAAAACTAATGCAAAGATAAACGTTGTTCTACCGTAAATAACGTCCTAAGATTGAATATTTTGACTAAAGAAAGAAAAACAGCCCCCCCATGTCAGTGTGAAATTTATCCAATATAAGCGATGGCTTTCTCCTATTGGCTTAGTTTTGAGCAGCACAAATACCAATATGTCGCACTTAATCGGCAAACTTTGAAATAAGAAAAAACATTCTGAAAATATTTATGGTTATGTAATCACTTAAGGAAAATTTTAGTGGCATTTCGGGAAACAGAAACCATTTATTGACGACGTCTGCTCTTGCGCCTTCGCTACTATGGCTTTCGCGGTCTATGTACGCACCTTGAAATGATGGTGATGACGAAAAATAAGCATCGCAGTAACGCCACTCCACGTACCCGAGAAAAACCGACTGTCCCGCAAAAAGTAGCACACCGGCCCATGATGATTAGCGCGCCCATGGTGGCTGAAGTGCAGCGCCCTCAGCTTTCCCTCTAGTTAGTGTAAGGAACTCTTTGCAAATTTGATCCCAATGATGATACGAAGGAACGCACTCTCTTAACCGAAGAAAAGATTTTATACATCATTTTGTTTCGCTGAAGGTGGATACCATTGTACCTTGCGTGACAGTCATGCATATCATGCAAAGCTTTAGAGCACATCTTTTATGCCCACTTCGTTGAATTAGTCGCGTGGCAGTAGCTGTCAGCGTAATTGAGCGAAACAGTCATGAATCGTGAGAGAGTGACGAGTCAAAGAGGATTAATCACATTGAGAAAACGGAGAGCGACGACCTCTGTGCCGTTCGCTCAGGAATCTTTTTCTCTCCATGTGAGACATTTTCTTTCGCTTGTGAGAAAAATAAAGATTGCTTTGTAACTGCTTAAAATGTATACCAGCAGCTCTAGAATTATTCGCCTCAACATGCTGGAAAAAATACTTAAAAAGTTGCCCTAAGATTTATCATTTTGTAATATTGTTACGGTCCTAAGAGCATTTTGCAGCAGCCAATTGCTTTCCCCCTATAGAAGTTGCACTGCGCCAGCTGCCTAGGTTTGGAGCCATCCCATGCGACCTCCATGAGTAGCTATTTATTTATATGCAAATAAGTAGACTGTCGACAAAGGAATGATGGGATTTCTGGGTAAGATATGCTTGGGTAAGCTTAAACATTTGACTGTCGACACGACAGCGCCAGGTGCGTCGTAGTGAAGAACAGCAATCAGAGAAGATGGTTCGTTAAGAACAAGAAAAGGCACGGAGCGCATTTAACAGGTTATTCTGAGAGGAATATGTATTAGTGATGGTATACAATTGTGGAAAACAGTGGCGTGAAGGGAGAGAGCACGAGCTATTGCGTTCATCACACCTTTCTTGGGCTTTTGCCTTGTGAGAAAGCACAAACACTTGATTTGTGCTCTTTTTCATCCCCTTGCTTCGCTCTGATGAATTACCTGACGCCACAACAGCTTGGCCAAATGTATATTATTTGACACCAATAAGACTCAGGAAGCACCAGCTTCCGTAATCATAACTGTATGTTTGGAATCCTGTGTGACCTTTCGCATGGAGGCTCGCAGCTATCTTCCTTCTTTACTTCTTCGACATATGGCAAAATTGTTTATTGATGTGCTGCTTACTGAACTAAAATGCAGAATTATTCATATATCCAAATTCACATGCTTCATCCGACAAGACGTCATGGCTTCAGTCGCTTCCCTCATTTTCGTATGAGAGCCAAACTTCTGTCTAACATCTCACTCTACAGGTGAGTGTTTCGTATCAGAATATTAAAGTGCCTACGTCCATGCATATCGCTTTAGCTTTATTCATAAGACGCGTTATGTATAGAACAATGATATACACCGAATATATTCCTCGTTTAGAACAATAAAAAGGAAAAATCGACAAAACACTTATATGTATAACTACATGAGCTTCCCGACTTAGCACATCAGGCCGGAAGACCTAAGTGGCATTTGCCGCCAAATGGTGTGAACATCAAATCTGCGGTCCTGCCGCTTGATGGCTGCACCATTCTAGCCAAGAAACAAACGCGACTGCTTTGAAATCTCTGTCCCGCTCTTTCCCACAGCAACCACGTAGCGCCCACTACAAAGTGTAAGCGCCTTCAGCATTGCTGCACTAGCGGCTGGGTTAGTTGTTCGACCGACTGCTGCTCCTCGCGAAACCACAATACAGGTGTCGCATTCCTCCCTCTCCAGCGGCCGCTCCTGTGGCAACCGGCCGGAGGTGGGGAGTTAGAAACCACGCTCGCGAGCAAGGCAGCATGGTTGAGGAGCGTTCGTTTAAAGCTGGTTTGTGTTCGAATAAAGTAAAAACCAGCTTGCCCATTGCCTTAATTACACCGGTGGCATATGCGTGCCATGAAGTTATGCTGTGTAGGCTTTAATTTGCTGGTAGACTTTCTGTTATTTATGTAGAATCACGGCGCTCTGTAAGCCGCGCCACATAATGAGGACAGTAATACCTAGAGCAGTTGTGCGCGTGTCCCTGTCCTGAGACTTCGTTTAAGAGCGCTGTGGCTCCTTCTGCCATCATGTTGGAACAATTGTCATAGTGCAAATGTTAAGAACAAAGTGCTAGCGGCTGCCGCCAAGCGGCTGGCAGATAGTCATCAGTTGAAGCGTGAATGAGGGGGGAGCACACGCGCGCCAGGGCAACATATAAGCCCTCCCCTACCATCAGCACTTTCTGGGCCAGGTTACTGGATTTGTTTGTCTGTTTGTTTTGTGGGGTTTAACGTCCCAAAGCAACTCAGGCTATGAGAGACGCCGTAGTGGAGGACTCCGGAAATTTCCAACACCTGGGGTTATTTAACGTGCACTGACATCACACAGCACATATGCGCCTGGCATTTCTCCTCCATCGAAAAGCGGCCGCCAAGGCCGAGATTCGATCCCGCGTCCTTGGGAACAGTAGTCGAGCGCCGTAACGACTGCGCCACCCCGGCGGGCCGCCAGGTTACTGGAGCAGAGGCAGTAGATACCCACTTGTCCATTGGGATAGGGCGTCGCAGTGTTCTCTGCTGCCTTCCGATGTGCGCAGGGGGGTGGGGTAGGGGGAGGCGGGGAGCGCGCGGCGAAGTGGAAGCGGTCAAATTCCCGCCGGCTACAGGTTTTCTCGCCGAGGATTTTACTTTTTTCCATTGCTTCATTTCGTCGCTTTTCTGCCTCAGGAGCCCCCCTTAAACCATGAGACGTCAAACAACCCATCCTCATATACTGTACCTGGACGCATTGTCCTTATCTCCACTCACGCCTCTACTTCATTCGATCGGCTAGCCTTTTTCACTAATGTAACAACCCCAGCGTTGTTCCCTTTCCATGCTTCCTTTATGCCTTGAGGCAATACAACGTTAATAAAAAAAAGGATGCAGCTTCACGCTGCGACACGTCATTGCGCCACTGGACCATCGATGTGGCAGCGTCGTATATCGTCGCTTATCGTGAAACACAAAATTATTCACTGATGAATGAAATTTAGCGTCATGCAAGCGCAAAACACAGGACGCTGCTATGGTGAATGCTTTGAAAGGCTTCAGTGCCAACGCTTCACTGGTTGCCCTGGAGAGAACCCCCTTATACCCTAATTGGTCCAGCTTCACAATGCAAAATGGAGATATTCCATTGTTAGCGTTCACATTTTACTGCATGAGAGCGTTTTGTTTCCTAGGCATTTTATTTCTTATTGTGATATTCACACTGACTGGTTACAACAATATATTTTGGCGTACACAAGCACTCTGCCAGTATTGGAGCAATCTTCAAGAACGAGCAATAAGATTTTGCGGCTCCGACAGCTCTTATATTGCGCGTAATAATTGCTGTGATAACTACATAACACATTAAATTTTCCACACATTTATGACTGTCGATGTTGTAGATTGGTTCTTTAAAATCGCAGATTATAAAGCGGGGATCGCGGCAAAAATTAGGGATTAGAGTTATACCAGCTCAAATTGCAAAATCGGGTAGGTGGTTTTCATTGTGCATCTATTTACCTGCAGAAACTGGATCAAAAATTTAACATATGAAAGTGCAGTAGTAAACATGGTTGTTAAATCACAAAATACCATGTTCTCTTATCCACAAAGAACACCATTCAAAGTTGCGGCATATATTCCTTCATTTGAAACAACGCTGTACAATTCTACTTTTGATCGCCTAATTTCTTAGCCTTCGTTGGTTCTACCAATTTTCACGATATCATCAGATGATATAAACAAGGCAGAAATAATGTTTGTGGCGTTTCAGTGCAAGATGATTTCACAGCGAGCCTTTATGAAAGCTATCAAATTGCTGTCTCCATTGCAGTTATGTTTGCTGACATCATTTTAAAATTTAAATATATGCATGCAATTTCAGAAATATTTTGGCAGCATTTGCCCTGCCAAAATGTTCGAAATGGTTTCATACACTAATATTAGGAGAATTGTTAAGCAGCACTTGAAACGTTGCTAGTGCAGACTTAACTGAAATAGTTAAGACAGCATTCTTTAATGACGCAAAATGAGTAGCTCATTTCCCAGATATCTCCGATTTTAATCGCACAAGCTCATTACCATAGTATATGACGTACATTTAACGCATTTATAATATTGCCCAACCCTGGAAATCGCTTTTATTCCTGGTTGGGGACAGGCTCTTTTTCATGACTTGTATATGTACGTACATACATACCATTCGCAGCAAAAGCGCTAACAGTGCTTCGCACCAACCCGGCATGCCATGATGAATTCATATCTTCTTTTTATTTGTACTGAATGGCCTAATACAGCTAGGTTGCGATAACGCGATCGACCCTTTGCGCTCAGGAACGATTGCGCTGTTTATCTCAAAGCACTCAACGAACTCTGCGATATTGATATTAATTTTTTTTTGCAGGAATATTCATGATACGACGTGGTACATTCATCGATTTCTTTAACTCTAAAATAGAAATTTTCAACTCCAAATGCCTCGAAGCTGTTTTCACATGTCCTCAAAAATAGTTGTTTTTACAGCTTCGTGGTCATAATTCTCCAATTCTAGGCTATGGAAAGAAGCTTGCGTGTTGACATCGATCGTTAGAAGAAGCACCACCAACGTACATCATTTTGGTCGAAGGCTTTCATAAATAATTTTTCTTTCAATGCGGCATACCATTTTTGGTGGCAGCGGCTAAAGTAACTGTAAAAATGACGCATACCACCTTGCGAAAATAAATTTACTGCCATATCAGTCTCAAACCCGCCGCTGTGACGCATTGGTTAGTGTGCCTGACTTCTGTGCCTGAAGGATGAAGGATCTTGGACGCGGTGGCCGCTTTTTCATGGAGGCGAAAAAGTTTTCGCCCGTTTGGTCTGTGGTGTCAGTGTATAAAAAAGAACGCCAGGAGATGTAAATTGAAGCGTTCCTCCCCTACGACGTCTCTCATTCGCCTGAGTAGCTTTCGCGCGTTAAACGTTAGAAACTGAACCAATTTCTGCCTCAGTATGCTGCTTTTTTTTTCTTTCAGCACAGCGCTGTTTGTTTTTCTTGCAAAACAAAACTTGGGGTAAAAGCTGAAACCTGAGACCCTGGTGAAAGTATATTCACTTGAGACAAGATTTTTCAGTGAAACGTCATAAAATAAACTGCAAGCAAAAATTGAGATTATATTGTTGCGAGCCTTAATAATTTTAAGTTTATCCCTACCGGGCCAGATTTGTGCGTCCGCTTCAGTTGTAGGGTCATGTGAAACGGCGAATTGGAGAAGTACTTTCTGATGTCATTCCGACATGAACAAATGCGTTACATCAGTATTTCTAGATGTTTCAAAGTTAAAATAAAAAAGCGCGTAATGTTCGCTTTATCGAGCTAGACAATCTTACCCTTAGTCCACAGAGAGACAACAACAGCGGTCATCGCCGCAATCGCTATTGAATGAGCATCTTTGAAGGAGATAAAAGCTGGCATGCTTTATTCAAACTTTTCGCAAGTCACAATTCAGTAAAAGCGCAGTGCACTAGACAAAGTAGCAGAGGGATAACAAATTTTAGAGTGATGCCCGCGGTGTCTGCTGCGGTTCTCTTAGCCGCTTCTAAACTTCTTAAAACGTTCGTTTTTATCTTGGATCTTCTTTTCATAGCACATCCTGTATACATTTTCGTTCTTGGTATTTTTGTGGTTTATTGTCGACACTGTCTACCATGGGCGTCGTATAGTAAGATTTGGTTTGTCACCCAGAGTGAAAATAAGCTCCAGGGGCTCTTCGTGGAAAGCAAGGTAATTAGAATCGGGCCGATGTGGCTGAAGGAGCATTTTTTTAGCGTACGAACAAGCCACGACATGCAATAGAACTTACCTAGCGACGAGTGGATTACAGATTTCATGTCTAAAAATGAAAGATTTCTAGGTAAATGCACCTTACTTTTCAGCATCAAAGCCAGAAAAAGGGCTATTGTTCTTGTTTCTGTGGCTGTAGGAAGAAGGAAAAGAAAATTCACGGGCCTGCTGCTGGCTATGAAGCTGAGCCACCTCCGCTGCCTCGTGCAGACAGAAAAGAAAATAGAGAAGGAAGAAAAGGAAGACGGAGAGAAAGACGCGTGCTGCAACAACAGCCGTCGCCCACCACCGAAGCGGTGGCGGGTGCAATGACGGCCTACAACAGATAAAAATATGGTGACAGGCTGCCCACCGCCGCAAGCGGTGGTGACCTACCTGTCCCAGCCCCATCAGGGGAACTGATTAGCGCAGTTCGAATAGTCGGAAACTGCGCTTTTTACCCGTCGTACTCATGCATTTGCAACTTTTCATTACGATTGTTCTTATAAGGACAATCATAAATTTGAGTACTTTTCCATTCGATGCGTTATTCAGACATTCCAGCTTTTTCAGTGAAAGCCTATTTTTTAGCGACAAATTAATATATGTTATAAGAAGATAGCTAAATTCAATTTCCTAAAAAAATACTGTTGTTCCTATTTAAATCATCTGCTTATCAGCAGACCCACAAAAGTTTAAATAGGTATATAAGATCCTAGAGAGCGGCGTTCCATATATTTCATAACTAGTCAGAAAGGTAACATAGAGCATTTTTATTAGTCTTGAATTTTTTGTGCTGTTCTTTTTTCACTATTCAGACTTTTCCCAATGTTATGAACTTTCGTAAAGAAATTTGTTTGCTATTATTTTTCAATGTGTTAAATATGTTAAGCTTCTTAATTTGTTTTGCTTGCAGGCTCATTGATTTATCAGCGTAAAAATACATTGTTATACATATTTTATCAAAATATCTATTTACCCGATTACAATTGCGTGTTTAATAATTTTTCAGATTTAATCAACTGGCAAAAATTTTTTATGCATTTAAAACATTTTTGTCTCTATTCTCGAGCCGAGGGAGCAGAAAGACTGCGAGGCATTCAGCCCACTTGCATCACCAATAAAGAGCAGATGCTAAAAAACTATAATGCAGTAGCGGTTAAAATTGGTATGATGTCCATATTGCAGCAGTGAAGGCGCTTGAAGCTGTCTTCACTTTAGTCCTGTGTTGCAAGATTGGTGGCGTATCTCACTTGTGGTCTGTGAGTGTTAAATGCTACTCGCTTATCATGTAACAGCATGAATATGTTGGCTTATCGTATGGCAATCCTCTTGCACGCATGAAATGGCAATCAGCGTTCTGTACGGTCACCGTCAGGAGAGCGGAAACTGTGATACGATATCAGATGCGCGAGACTAAGGCAGAGTAAAGCCGCTCCGTGCTGTGCTCGGTACTATTAAGATCACATGTGTACAGGGTCACTAGATGATACTTTATCGATCAGGTACTTCCAAACCAAACAAAAAACGAGTAAGGTATACCACAAGGCTAAGTTCATATGACATAAAGTCGCTTTTGATGCACTTGCTGCTTCGGTGTAAATCTTATTAGAAACAGCAACAATAGATCAAAATATTATAATTGCTGCTACTAACTTGTAGAGGAGTTTCTTTTATCGTGAATGGAGCATGACGTGGAAGAGAGGAAGAATTTTTCGTGAGTTCTGTTTCAACTTGAGAGCAATAATCAACTTTTCTCTTTCACTTAGGAAAAGAAGCCAAGAGACGCCGAAAGAGATTTGCCCCAAGAAAGGAAAATCTACTTTTTATATAGTGCAAAAGGAAATTTAGCATATTTTGATCATTCCTTATTTGTGTAGTGTGGCTTCCTCAATCACGTTCGAGGTTTTCCTGATGACATAAAAGTTGCCGTGAGAAGTTTTATATTTGAAAATTTTTTTTTTTTACATATGATGTGAAACTTTTTGTTTGTGAAGTCTCAGATGTTTACCTGGCTATTTGATACAGTACAGCAATATACTACAATATTTTCTTCAAACGTATTTACGTATTGCTGTAAGAATGACCTATATTAATTTCTCATCTACGCACACAGGGTTTGTACTTAAAGTAGTGAGACTAATGGTGACTGTGCGCGCATATCAGCCGGATAGGGAAACTGGTTTTGGGGAATAATTGAGTGCCACAAGCTTCACACTGTGATGAATTAAGTTCGCTTCGAATAAGTCAAGAGAGTGGACGCGCTTTAGTGTGTTCCCCTGTTTCGTAGCTACGTCAAGAAAACTGATGCGAACATCGGAACACCAATGCGTGGTGTAGGTTACAACAAACTGGGACCGTCGTCTACAGGGGCACTCGTTCTGATCAAGGTAATGATGAGAGGCGATTACTGCGACTGTTCAAAAAGTTCTAAACATTTACAGTTGGCCGTAAAACCGTACTGCTCAGCAATGGCTCTAGCGTCCATTGACGACGTCACAGACACCGATAACAATAGCGTGCATGTTTTACTAAAATCCTATGTGTGTTTAAGTGTCCGTATAATTGAAGAAGACTTAGAGATTCTACAGTCATAGCGACAAAAATCTGCAGATCACTTTTCAGAGAAACACGCACGCTGTCATTACGGCGTCCGTAGTCATCACTGACAGGCTCCTAGATTTTTCCTTGGCTTAACGTTTTCCTTGCCGTCTAAACTGTTTTGCGTCATCAGGGCACTCACATTCAGCCCATCACGTCAATACCTTAATTATTATGAGTTCCTCGGCTGGCTACTTCCTCTCTGTGGTTCAGGACTTCACCGCCGACGTCCTCCGCAATTTCATCGACGCAGCTGCTAAAAAGCGGACATGCTCAAGCACGTGCACTCGCTGCGTCAGTTCTAAGACAACTGAGCTTGTAGCATTATGATGATTAAAGGTCCCCTACCATCTCTCGAAACCAGTTTCCCATTAGCGGCCATGCGCGCGCACAACGCAACGACTGGTGTCATTACTATCAGGCTATACCATGTAATGCAGTTGGCTAAAAAACCGTTTTTCGAAGAACAGTGCACACCTCTCTCCACCTTGGTGACGCCAATAGAGGCCACAGTGAACTGGAAGCCGTCCAACCAACTTACGTCAGCAGAAAACTAAAAGGTAGTATGTATCTACATAAGGAGATATGATTTAGGCCGACCTGGTGTCGAAACTGTGGTAGTAATGGTACGGCAGTCACGCCACGATTTGGCTTATTGTGACACGAGAGGAAATGTTGGATTGTTCTGCAGCGATGCTATTGTGCAAATAAAGTGGCAATGTGCCGTTAGCATGTCGATTGCCAGGAGAGCGAAACCCCCGATACGATATCAGGTGTACTTGTGTGAAGCACGATAACTCAGCTCTGTTAACTCTTGCACGCATTGTGTTCACTTTACTGCGAGAGCTAAAGTGCAAGGTCAATGGTTCCTATGTTATCGGTTGGAGCTTTGAAAAAAAAAAGTAAATAAAAAAAACCCAGAAAACTTTTTCCCTATACATGATTCCGCCTTCGCTTCACTTATTTGTTCTACGGCTTTCGTGAAGAAACAACAGCAGATCAAAATACTTTTAAACGCTGCCACTGGCCTGAAGTGTACCTAATTTCTTTTTGTGATAATAGAGAACAGTTAATTGTAGTTTTACCTCAGTGAGCAAACATAATCTTTAGCCTTCTTGTAAAAGAAACCACCACAAGTCAAAGCCAATTTTATAAATCCCCCGCAGGGGCACAGTGGTTAAGGCGCTTCATTACTGTGCGCAAGGATGCGGGATCGAAGCCAGGCCTCGGCGGTGGCTTTTCGCTGGAGTCGAAAAGCAAGGCGCCCGTGGGCTCTGCGATGCCAGTGCATGCTAAAAATCTCCAGGGGGTCAAAATTTTCGGCGTCTTCAACTATGGCGTCTCTCATAGACTGAGTCGGTTAGGACTTTAAAGCACGCAACCCAAACCAGACCAATTTTTAAACGTCACCTTTCAAGCACTCGCCGCAGCAATGATAGGTTCAGGTCAGACCCAGTTTTCAAGAACCTTGATTCGATAAAGCGAGCCACCATCCGCTACCAGCCTCGTACAAAGCGTCGGCTGTATACTTAACCTTCTTAAGGCAGGGGTTGTCGTTTCGCGCTTCAAGATAATATTCCTATGTAGAACGACATTTTCATAGAAACAAAACGAGCTCTTTCATTAGTCTTTTTTAAAATTGTGTAATCGTGCTTGGCTCCTATAAAAGCTTTTTGCACACATGCCTACATTCACAGCATTTAATGAATTTGTTTCAACACCACCACGAAAGTGTATGCAAAGCAAACACTTATGTAAGTATGCAATCGGGAATGTTATTAACCTGAAAATCCGTAAATATCTAGCAACAACATTTGAAACACTCTAAGGGACATAAAATTGCCTCTAAGTTAAGAACGGATTGCGAAAGCTTGCGTCGTAGTCTTTCAATATCCTCAGTTCCGGCGTCAAAAAATTGAAATACTACCTCTTGATTTTTGAACTTCTGGCGTACGGAACATATATTTTGCTAAAGTGGAAATAGGCGGAATAATCGGGGCCCCTTTGCACCTAAATGATAAGCATAAAGCTGGAATGGTTTGGAGGGGAACTGTATGCTTCGAAAAAAAAATTAGGTCGGGATATTGTCACATCCAATGGTCGACAAACATATCTATGCCTTAGAATCCCGGAGAGTTTACGCGAACAAAATTTGTTTTCCCGATTACAAATGGCAAGCTACTCGACGAATATTCTTTCAACCTTGCGTCTAACCCGCGTCTCAACATCGTCAGATTTAGAGACTGCTCCCTTTATTTGCGTGCACAGTTATTAAATGGAATGATTTGCTGTAAAATTGTTTCTCTAGTAATAATTCTGAACAGGTGATCCTCACGTATTGGAACAGGAACCTTCAATTTTGCTTTTTTAAGAGCGCAGTTCTTTGTCGCCCTTTCATGCGTTTAGCAGCGTCGCCATTGTCCCTCGCAACAAGCTCCATAAATAAACAAATAAATAAATAAATCCTACCTCCACCGTGAACTGAAGCACCATCCCTTGGATCCTCAGCCGAGCGATTTAACTGAATATGCAACACCCGAGATCGCGAAACGCACATCATTTTTTCCCCTTGACTGCCTTGGATTGGATTGGATTGGTACTGAGGCTTCCCTTTTTTACCAGGTGGACCAGAAAGGTCCTAGACAAGTCAATTCCCTACTGTGACGGAGTCTGTTCCGCCATGGCGCCACGCCACCAAGACTATTTATCTAGTATGCCTTATGCAGTTATCCGTTAAGATGATAGTAGCGATGACAATGACACTGCAACTAGTGATAATGACAGCAATGATATTAGCAAGGAGAATGATTCTGCCGCAGTTAGTTGATAGCGATACTGAGAGCAAACGGAATGCGCTGTGTGCACCAGCAGCGATTATGCTTTCGCATTTCTGCACTGTAGCTTCCAGACTGCTCCCAGAAATTTAGGGCGCAGCTCTTCATTCATTATTTTATCTTTATTTTTATCATAATGACGGTGCCGCATTTAGTGGACAGTGATAATGTGAGCAAACGTGATGCGCTGTGTTATCTAGCAATGCTTAGGCTGTCGCATTTCTGCAGTGTACATTCCACAGTGCTCCCGCAATTTTAGAGTGCAGCCCTTCATTCACTATTTCATCTTTATCTTTATTAATCTTTATTGATAAGGACGACCTGATGTCTAGAGGGGAAGGGGGCGGGTTAGGTGCCTGATCCTGCTTTTCGCGGCATCACCGTCGGCGTCGCCGTTGTCTTTCGATCGTAACCAGCTCCACAGCAAAAATGAATGGCACCATAGGATAGACGATCAAATACCAACTAGTTTCTCTTTTACAGCGCCGAAAATTCATGCACCCCTTTCCTTGACGCTCTATTCTATAGTGTCATTCTTTATTCGCTTCGGATCAGGCTGCGAGGGACGCCGACGATTTCGTCACTGGTTACTAGTTAGTTAGTTGCTAATTCTTCTTTTACTGTGCCGACAAAATAATGCACACTTTTCCTTGGTTGGTTGGTTTGTGGGGTTTAACGTCCGAAAGCGACTCAGGCTATGAGAGACGCCGTAGTGGAGGACTCCGTAAATTTCGACCAACTGGGGGTCTTTAACGTGCACTCAATCCGTCAGTGCACATTAATAACTACACATTCGAAAAAAAAAAAAAAAAAACGTGCGAGAGGCTCTCGGGAGCACCGCAGTTGGCACACTGGTCATTGGGTACAATAACCAATCTGGCAAGGCGCTGTCTCGGGGAGAGGACGGCCCAGCACCTGTGCCAGTAAAAATTTAACGGCTAATGTGGGACCTAAAGCGGTTTTATAAACCGCTTTAGGTCCCAACATCCCCATTGGGCTGGATGTTGTTTTGTGACCTAGAGTTCACTTGCTGTTGTACGCGGCTTCAAATTCACCATATGAGACAGATTTTGGTATCATGCGTGTCTGCCCGCCTTCCAGATCCCTTACGACTGATGTGCGACCTAACGCGATTTAGCTAGGGAGGCCCCATTTGGGCTTCAGGAGGGTTCGCCCCAAATCGAACGCTCTCATTTTCCACCTGCCCTCAAGTAAACTACAAGGGGACGAGTAGGGCAGCATACGGGTATGCCCGTTTTATTTGTCCCACTACGGCCGATGTAGGTCCCAGAGACATTTAAAATGGGTGGCCTCATTTGGGATCTGTGAGGACTTTCCCATAAAGGCACACATATAGGGTAAATTTGCTCTCTAAATAACCGACAAAGGACCCTTGTGGTCTTGATGCAGGAATGTGCCCTATATTAGTGGAAGCAACGCTCCTTTTGCTGCGACCCATGTAGCAGGAAAAGGGACAAACCAAAATGGTGCTTTCCCACTTTTGTCCCATTGGGGATCGATGCGAGTAATATCATTGCTGCCCCAGCCGACGTGCCTACATCAGGCCTACTGGGACCCCACATTTTGTGCTACCTGGGACAAAAGAGATCGCAAAACGCGAATAAAAATGCATGTTAAAGCGTTTAGGCAGCGGCGTATTCATAAAGCCAAGAAAACGCGCACTCAGCTACCACCACCTAAAGAAAATCCCCTTCACGAATCGAAAGAAAATTCACAAACGAAATAACTTCAAGCTGTGCTATCAATGGAAGAAATTGTACCTCCGAAATATTGCTGCTCGCAAAACATGCAAAGAAAATTATTGTTGCGACGCTTCCCGTAACTGTCTTCAAGGATAGCATAACCAGGGATACTAATTTACCGGAGGGCGAGAAAGCAAAGAAATTATGTAGCTAGATGTAGATAGGCTTGCCGTAACGTTTTCAAGATAGCAAGATAAGGATTCCAAAATCAAAACTCAGAACCAACTCATGTGTAGCACAATTTCTATGCTCCCGAATTTATATTGTGCTTTTATCTTCATCAATGCAACGTTTGCAACATTTCCTTCATGTGTTGTAGATATTTTACATTTAGCATTTTTCTGTTTTGTGTTTTGTGCACAGGTGTTTCATTTTTTTTTCTTGGAAAGCATTTGTTGACGTGCATTTTAATAGAAATACAAAAGGCTTCAAGGCAGTCATTTAATAAGTTATATAATGTATTTTTAGGATGTGTTAAAGTTGGCCTTTTTTCCTCGGTCCCACAGGACTTTGATTCCGAAGAAAGGAATCGACAAATAAGCAACCCATATTTCTAAAACTATTACAAGAGGCCGTGTAGTGCATCTTCTTTTTCCTGAAAATATATTATAGCGGTTTTCATATTAAAATCCAATTACTGTGATTTCAAGAAAACACTTGTTTTTCGCCCGAATTTTATCCGGGCGAAAATTGTCGGGATCTTAACGGTTCTAGTCTTGCCTTCGCATGCCGTCTAATTTCGGCACGATTGTCGCCTGAAATTCCGCGAACTGGCGTCGAGAATGTCCAAGGTTTCATAATGCTGAAATTCCTCACTCACGCGATTGATGGTATTTAATCGTAACAACCGGATCACGTAATGAGGACAACGCAATACAAAGAAACGTGAGTGGGAGGCGTGTTACAAAAGACAATTGAAGTGTCGTCATGGGTTGTCAGCACCGTTTAAAAGCTTTGAGTGGTTGCCTGCAATGCTCGATCAGATAGCAACCACCTGAAAACGAACTCAAGGTATTAGTGGGTAGCTACTGGCAATAAACGTCGTAGAGATAAAACGCTAGAAGCCCTTTATAAAGCCTTTCAGCCTGAGTCAAGATGCAGCTGCAAGCTCTTTCACAGAAGACTAAGCTCTCAGGAAAGGACAGCGTCGTACTTTGACATGGGGTACGCAAAGTTAAGAATTGCAGTTGCCCTTTTATTCTCACTAGCACTGTCGAGTGCTCTGCCGCAATCAAAGACAACCTTGCGTGTCGACTACACAGGGTAAGTCTTGAAATATTATATATAATTTTTCAAAATCTAAGAGTGTAAAACGTTGTTTGTCTGGTATTGTGGGGTTTCAAAATGCTTTACTTTATTGATTTTGAACTCAATTTTAAAAACGCTGTAAATTTTCGGAGACTAAATGAGTCCCATTTTGATCGCTACGATTAAAATAAAATGCTCTTCGAATAAGGTACTTTAGCAACAGACACCGTAGTAAGTACCTTATCACGTTATTTGAAATCTAGTTTGAAATATTAGTAATGCTCCAAATATATAGGAATTAACGTTTCTCAAGTACTTTTTTTTTCATTAAATAGAAAGTCTCCCAGTGCTTGAAACTGTCCAGGATATAATAGGCCGAATTTTATGCGATAATTTTAAATCTTATAGGACGAGCAGCTTGCACCACGAATGATATCACTGGATGAGGTTTATGTTTATTCATTGGAATTCATTTATTGGTTCGCGCTGCAATGTTTGATTGCAAACTTCGTCTCTATGCTACCCGTAGAAATCTCATTCAGGGCACTACGAATAGATTTAGCATCGCAGGAATCACCGCAATCCTCGAACATGCTCAAACAATGCTGTTGTATTGATAGGTAGCGCTTGATAGGAAGATCCTTAAAAGACACTTAGCCAACTGCTGTCTTATGGGCTCGTCAAAAGAAAGTAAATTTGATCGCACAAGCAACGCGGGAAAAACCAAACGCTAAAAGAGGCCTAATGAGAATAGTTGTATGAAGGGAACTCTCTTGAATATGTTTCGGCAGCATAAACTAGCTTCCCTTAGTCGCTTTCAGCTTTCAGCACTATAGCAAACTGAAATTGTCAGAAACGCTTTCAATCAGGGATATTGAGTTTAGTCCAGTTTTCTGGAAGTCGAATTGAACGATCGTTTCACTCAAGACTGTTCCAGGGAGAACACAGTATGTAGTCCATGGGACGCGAAATTAAAGCTGACCTTTACTTTCAACTATAGCATCCTCTTATTTTATCGTTTTGTACCAATAGTTCACATAGACGAATGTTTGCGAAAAGAAACACTTTAACATAGCCAGTTCAATCAAAAACCGTAGCTCTAAAATGTCGCCTGTGCGGAATTCCATTTCAAAACTTGACTGGCTGCAAGATGTGAAAGGTTTGTAGGAGATACCTTCAATGTATGAATACATTGGTATTTGCATATCGTTAATGAAAGCTGTGCAATTCAGCCGTACTTCTACAAGCGATAATTACGGGGATTGGGTTACGTTTCTTTGAAATGCTGTAATACCTCAACGGCATCGCAACAGATGAAAGGAATGTTTTGCCCTGGCCTGGACCTCGTGCAGTGGTTAGTGGGGTTATTAGGGTGCTGTTCAGTACACTGTAGAGAGAGTTCATAACTGTTATGCCTGCTTGCTTAACTGGTATTCATCGGCGTGAAAGCAAATTAAGAAGGGTGGTAGCAAGTTACTATTCGTCTGCTCCGCTCGTTCTCAAGCTTCAACAAAAGAGCAAAAGAGCGAGTGTTCTCTTCAGATAACACAGAAGTTCTACCACGCTGTTATTTTCATTCAGAGACTGCATCATACATGATAGCATGTATTTATCAGCCTCTGTTCTTCCTTGTCAAGGCGCCCTACTGAAGGTAACGTTGAGTTGTGTTGTCAACACTATAGCGAGAAACGTCCTCAAAAAATAACCTTTGAGAGCGAACGGAGATGAAGGTTACTTAAAAAAAAAGTACTTTAATACTGCACTGTTTAGTGCTTGTGATACTGACATTTCTAACAGCCAGGAATGTGAAGGCGGCAAAAATTGAAAGAATCATATTAGCATAGTTATAATATACGCTGACATGGGGCCTTAGTGTTAATTAGCTATTCCAAATATCATTTCGCTTACTAAACACTTCTTTAATGGGCTATATATCTTGATACTGTTATGTTTAAATAACACCTTTAGTGAAATAGAATTTATATTGGTACTCTAAACGTAAGGGATCAGGACTTTTGTTTATTGAGAGGTGAATTTCTGCACTTCATTGGACACTGGAAACAAGCCGTAGGAGAACCGGCCATCGAATTATATTAGACCGCTCTGTCACTATCATTTTCACATGAACAGTGTCTCTTTCATAGGTGAATCTACATATATTATATCCTGGTTTATTGCAGACACCGATTGGTATCTGTGGCTCCCACAACAGAGGCTCATTTTAGGTTGCTACTGGCCTTGGAGGAGCGCTTCAAGGTGAGTTATAATAATAATAATAATAATAATAATAATAATAATAATAATAATAATAATAATAATAATAATAATAATAATAATAATAATAATAATAATAATAATAATAATAATAATAATAATAATAATAATAATAATAATAATAATAATAACAATAATAATAATAATAATAATAATAATAATAATAATAATAATAATAATAATAATAATAATAATAATAATAATAATAATAATAATAATAATAATAATAATAATATAATAACATGAACGGTTCACAAAGGCATGATGTCACCAGAGCAGGATGCATGGCTCACTGCGCCCGGGCTACTTCACTTTTTTTAACTTTTTTCTAAGCTTTGTCATTCGCTTTTGAAAATAGGCCGAAATGCTGTTTAACCTAAGAAGATACTGGCGTTGATTTTTTTCGCCTGTGGAAGACGCAAAGATATCTTAAGTTTATTATTGAATCTGGGAGGGGGGAAGGGGGGGGGGAACTCTTTTCGGCTTAACTATTAAAAGTGGCACTGGCAATGAAGCGAGCAAGTATCGGAGATTTTCATACAACGAAATGTTTAAAATGTCTAAAGCTGTCGAGAAGCTATTGAGCCCGTATAGCACGCACCATGGCCGCTGTGCTTGAAGTACACCCTTTTCTCACAAGAATGTCCTGCTCGCTTCTTCAGACGCAGGAAAACAAAATTCGGGCATAATAATAATAATTGGTTCACAGGAAGGGAAATGGGCAGTGTCAGTCACACTTTTCCTGTGGATACCTGAACCGCGCCGTAAGGGAAGAGAGGAAGGTGGCAGTGAAAGTGGAAAGAGAGAGAAAGAGGAGCCGTAGAGGAGAGCAAAGGAGTAATTTCGACAACCTGGGGATCTTTACCGTGCGCGGACATCGCACAACAGACGGACACCTCTTCGTTTCGCCTCCATCGAAACGCAGCCGCCGCGGTCGCGATCGAATCTGGGCATAACAGAAAACTTGTTATTCATCTTTCAAATAAGGTGACATCATGGCAGCGTACATTCTATTGCCGGTTTAAACAGTAAACTTGTTATTGACTTTTCAGACAAGGCGACATCAGGGCAGTCTACATTGTGTTACCTTGTGTTTAAAAACATGGTGCATTTTTTCTTAAATGTATTTATAAGTGCAGACGTAGCTTCCTCTCTTACGAGCGCCTATAGATTAGAGATTCTATAACGCCGAAATAATTAGGTGTGGGCCTTTAACATGGCACCGGAATAAATTTGTTACCGTGAACGGGAAAAGAGTAGGTTACAAGTATAAGCGAAATGCGCGAAATGCCTTTATCAACTCTCACAGACTGTTTTTTTTACAAAACCTGCGGAGAGAGTCCTTCATGAATAATACCAATGTTTGGAACAAGTTATGGCTGCAATATAATTTCCACCAAAAGCGAAACTCACGGCACTATACGGTCTGTTCTGTGCCATCACGACACGATCGTAGCATGGTGACGATGGAAGGACCTTCCAACTAGGGAAGCCCTATGATTTGGGAAGAGGTGGAAATAAGAGACTTCTGGGTACTTTCAGCGTCAAGTTAAAAGTCCGCAATGTCAAAAAATTGCGAGGGTGCCTCTGACATGTTGTTATCTGCCACCGAATTTTTGGAGGCACGTCGAAACGCAGGTGCTCTGTTCTCTTTGGCTCCGAAAGTCGCTGATCATTTCTGGCGTAGACACCTGTTGTTTCCAGATCGGCGTTACATGTTTACGCGATGAACAGTGTGGGTTAATGAATTTCGTGACGCTAATTTAAATGTTATATGAAAGCGGAAATTCCAGCTGCTTGCTACATCTTCGAATATTTCAAAAACCTACCCCCCCCCCCCCCCCCCCGCCCCCGTAGCCGCGAACATTATTTTACCAGTCATCTCGCATGTTGTGGACAACATAATTATGTCGAAAAATGACCCTCAAGAATATATCACACATGAGGTGATATATTAATGATATATTAATAAGGTGATTTATCAATTATCACCATTACTACTACTGTTTTCACTTGCAGTACTACAACCAGTACAAAAACTGCACTACCAGAGATTGCATATATATATGAATCTCTCTGACATGCAGTATGGGCATATAAACCAGAGTAGACATATGGCGTATAAGAGTGGCAAGGGTCGCTCTTGGAGAAAATATCTAAAGCCTGGCCAGGCTGTCACGTTTATTATTGCTGAGACCTGCACTAAAGTCTGTCTTAGCAGAGATAAGAGGTGTCCGTAACTTCCCTGTGCTGCTTCGTCGCAATGCATGCTTATCTTAAACGCAGGTCGATGTCTGGCAGGAGCCGAACGGGTTCGGAGCGCCTGCGCTCTTGCGACTCAGTCCCGAAGTCGCCGACGAATTCGTGAACTTCGCATCACGGTCGGGAATGACCGTCACTACCACTTCCTCAAATGTTCAAGAGTAAGCCAATCACTGCTGTCATTATGGTAGACAATGAAACGTGTAGTAAAGTATGCACTGATTTTATTAGGTTTTGATATCTTGCCTATTTTCCACAAGCTTATATCCGAATACATGAAGCGAAATTGTCAACTGTATATATACTGCTAATCTTCGACGAAAATATATATATAAGAAAATGTCAGTATTTGAGCTGTGGCGCTTTTTAAATTTGAAATATAAAATGCTTTCATAACAGAAATTTTTCAAAAAGCAAACTGGGCGCCACTTGAAATTCACAGAAGCCTGAAAACTTCGATGATTTCTAAAACTATGCACTTTTGGCTCAAATACTCTAGCACCAAAAATTATTGTAAATATTTTAGTGAACTTCAAAACCTGTACTGAAGTAATGCGAAAGCTTTAGCGTTGCTTGGGCGCTTTCGATAATTTTTTTTCTTTTAATATATGTTACATCTCTTTTTATGGCTTTTCTTTATATTACTTTTAAAAGTAATATTTCCCTCAAAGCCCTCCAGCGTCGCTGCGCTGCAACATGGAAAAATGCTGGTTCGAGTCTTGCGCAGCCCCAATGTTTCCCTTATTAATGAGTTCATGAGGGCACTCGCTGGTTACACGTTCTATATACACCTCCTTTTAAAAGGTACCATACACGTCACTAATGAGATAATAAAAGGCTTTCTCCTTAAGAGACAAATGCAGAGCTTTTGCACTTAGTCTCATTACAATAATACGGCGAAGCAACCTTTAGGTTCTTTTCGTCCCATTTTTGATGGGAAAGCACTGCTTTTCCGCTCAATCTCGACCATGCATCTTATATGAAGTCTCCGTCGAGCGCAACGAAAAGAAAGTGTGTCGAAGCGGAGTGGTTGTGAATCCAGACACACAGGAAGCGAGTACGGAACTTCGCCACTATTGCCGCAGCCGATAACCCTGTGCCTTAAAATGCAGTTGTATCTCGGGCTGTCCGTTGAACATCTTCGTCTTCAACAATTTCCATCTTGGTGCGAACATGCGCGTACTATTCGGTTTAGATACGTTAAACCCTTATAGTTTTCTGTCCTATGAGTTATGTGGTTGCTTGAATACGCGTGCTCGGAACTGTTCTCAAACCGAAAGCTTTACTAACCTAGTGGAGCCGAATTTCGCCGCCGCTAGAAATTTGACCTTCATTTGACCGCAGCTGCTCTAGAGCCTTGGCAGCGCGTCGCGTGATTCGCAGCGCCTAGCTCCGCCGCAGCCTCCGGTTTCTGCAGCTGTGTGGACGCTTGCCACGGGTATTCTCCGCGCGCCTCGCGATAGGCCCCGCTCTATGGGGCACACGAGCGGCGCGCCTACGCGCAAGATCTTATGCTGCAGTCGGTCTGCGCATGCGTGAGGCGTCAGGTGCGAACTGAGGCACGCGCGGAGTGGATATCAGTCCATGTCATATATTTCAGCGGCGCTCACTGCGCGCTCGCGCTGCCGCCGGAAGACGTTCGCCGGTTTTTGGCTGGCTTGCACTATTGCAGTTCTTGTATCCTAACGATTTCCGGGACTACCTTTCGCACTGTATCTGCGATTTCTGTTTGCGTTTGTTGACATCGCTGGTGCCGTACGTAGAAAAGTGCGCACAGTAAATTGACAACAGCGAGTGCCGCCGCTCCACGGCGGCACTCGCTTTGGCTCGGCAGACAACAACAGCTTAAAAATCAATACGTTTAGGAAGATATGTGGAGAAGGTAGCGTCTGAGGTTCTGCCGGGAGCACCGCGCACAGCTAACCGCTAGGTTTACGGCAAGCATTGAATATGCGAAATGTGCCTTAAAATCCTGGTGTTGCAATCGCACTGACAGCATCGAGCGTGTGCAAAGGCGATGGAAGTCGCTCCGGGAAAACCTACAAGTAGCAGTCAACTCTTTCGGCTGGTTTCAGCCTACGAAGTCTTGCAACCACACAGTAGCGTGCGCGCCAGAGAAACTCCATGGAGATGCGTACATTTTTCAGCGTTTTCAGGGCGTGGCACTGGGTCTGTAGGCGCCTCGCTCGTGCGCCTCTAGAGCGGCTCGCGGAGTGGGGTCTTGATAGGAGCGCCGCGCTCACCTAGCTAGTACGAAGTTGAACATACACGAGACAAATCTTGGGCTGTGTCCTCTGGTTGTTGTGCGGGAGTGGGAGGGTTTCAGCCGTCGTTTGCAAGCGGCGTCTGAACACAAGCGGGGATTTTTCTCAGAGAGCTGCTTCACTGTAGAGGGTCCGGAATGCCAAGCGCGCGAAGCTAACATTGGAGACTTAGGAAAAGCGATCCGTTCGGCTCACAAACCGCCCGCAGTGGATCCACAACCGTAGAAAAAGGTAGGCTTTGGCGACATCTGCGACAGTACGAACGGCCGTAGACGAGGAAGTGAACGAACGGTCGGTCAACTACGCCATTCGAGTGGAGAGCTGACAGAGTGAAGCCTTGCTCGTGGTCAACTCTTCATTTTGCCCCAAAACAGGGGAGCAGTTTAAAGTCCGGTTGCGCTGGGTTAGATGAGGTCGGCGGGTATCCCTTGGGATCGCGGGAAATCGTTTGACGGTACCACATGCGGAATGCATGAAAGTGGGTTCTGCATAAAACACCGGTGCACTTCGATGCTTACAACGGTACGCTCATTGCGTTCGATATAACGCCCGGTCACCCACAGCCAAAGTTTTTGTTCGACATTCCGCTCAGCAGCGTTGAAACCCTCAATATTTGTCTGCGTACCGCACTGTTCTTATTGCGCAGAAAAGCTGTTGCCCATGCATTTTTGCTTTTGAAGAAGTATAAATTATGTACCTGAGCCACCTGAGCCGTGATGCTCAAATATTTGAGTGGCACCGTGATGCGATGCGGCAGCCACCGGAACTAAATACCTGATGCACTTTTGACAAGGTAGATGGCGCCTCTATGTTTTAATGCATTATAATTAAACTGCAGGTTAAGAGCGAGTCGAAATTGAGAACGATAAGATTGTAGGTGCCTTGTAAAAAGCATATAGGACATATTAAGTACAAGTTGGTTGGGGATGATAGAAAATGTGATTGGGTGATTGATTGCTTAATGTGTAAATATTGAGGTTTAGTGAATGAAACCAGTGTGCTGCAGACACATAACCTTGTATGTGCGCCGATCAACACGAGCGATGACCTGAGGCTGGTATTTGTGCACTGATATTGTCAAACAATGTAGTGCTGACAGTGTCAGACATTGTACTAAATTTGTGTAATTGTGGGGGGCTTTGTTTGAGGATGTGTTTTGTCGTGATGACGCTACTCGATCACCAAGGACAAGTCTGAAGACGGATTCCTAGAGGGCAGCAAAAAGCGCTTTGTAGGATTCAACTAGACAGTTGAAGCGAAAGCAGGATGCTGAGGTGCAAACATCAGAAACGGAATAGAAGCGCCGTAACTCTGAGGACGAAGAAAACCTGCAACATTAGACAGCTGCCGGTTATTGTATTTGGCCCTTAAAGCCCGGCAGGCTGAGCAGAAACATGAACATCGTTAAATAAAAGGCAAAGATGTGGCTATGATCAAAATAGTATTTGGGTACGAACAAATGTGGCAATGAGCGCGCACGGTATCGCGTCTAATCTTAAGGTGAGTCAAAAGAGTCCTTTTAATTTTTTTTTCTAGAATATGAGAAAAATGCGCGTTTCATCAGGCCCAAGCAGTATCTTCCTTATTTTGAGGCTGTAACTCTGGATGCATGTTAGGACGGACATTAAGTGTTCAGCTACTGTGGCAAGCATCTCGTCTTTAGCTGAAAGTTTATCACAGCGCTGTAAGTCTTGTCAAGGACTCCGAAAAGGACGTTGTTGTCACAGTCGTTGTAGCATATGCCTCCTCAACTTTAGGAAAACGCTAATATAGATAAGTATGGTGGTCCGAAGTCTGCGAAGACAGAAAAAAGCAGATTTCTTGCCGCTTTATGTAAGAAAACGCTTTCAAGAAGCCAACGAGAAATTATTATCTTCAAACTCGTGCAGGTGCATTTGTCACCATTCATCAGACTACGTTACTTTTTACTACATCCGCTCGGTAGTCAACAGCAGGCTCAGGAGAATGCAAAAGCCAGAATTACAGATATGTCACATAAGCTCTAAAGTTTGAATAGCGCACAAAACGACAGGGACTGGTGGCACCACGGTGCAGTACATATACGCGGAACCCTTTATACAGTCATAACATTATAAAGAGCACATACATTTGCAGACTGACGTCTCTGTTGACTTCTACGGCAAGGAAACTCCTAATCCGATTTTACAATATTACAATGAATGCAATTTATAAGTCAAAAAAGTATTTTTGAATCGAGTTTTACTTGTTTGCTGATTGGCTTCCATGCCGCTGCTTTTGGTGCGCAATACTGATGATCACGATGTAGCAGCCTGTGACACTACTTCAAGAAGACGAAAGAGATCATAAATATGACGTGTTAGCAAATATATTTAAATTCCCGATAAATCGACTCTCCAAATGCGAGTGCGTTAAATACACATACACAATACAACATTTCCATCATGTAATTTCAATTCACGTAATACATTGTTTTGCTTCTCTACAGGCTGATCGACAACGAACGGAAGGACATGCGCTTCACGACTTATTCCACAGAGAAGTCACTCTTCGACAGATACCTGAAGTATGAGGAGGTGTGTACGAGGCCCGCGTGCGTCGATTTTTTTCTCGACTTTATTCGGCATTTGTTAGGCTTCTCAAAATAGTGAACAAATTTTATTATTAGGAAAGACTTTCATTCTTACAGCATAGGTGGGACCAATGAACAATCTTCAATATTTACGTTACTACCTTGAAGGCGATCTTCTTTATCTTGCTTATTAACAATAACTGCGGTTCATACAAACAAACAAGAAATTAAAATTTCGCATCAAGTTAAACCTTTTACGCTTATTCATTTATTCATGCACCTGGCTTTTTGTATTAATACAATGTATAAAGCCAAGTGCCATGACAACTCTGAAAGCTTCTACCAATGCTCCCAGCACAGAAGAGATCTATGACTACAAAGCTCACCAATATATCAAGCTATGCTCTCCATCCACTTACAGCTGATGGGTGCCCTCAAGGACTATGCAAAAATTTACGACCACGTGAACTACACGTCCATTGGAAGATCGTTCGAAGGACGGGATCTCTTCGGTGTTCACGTGAGTGATTATACTACAGACACATGAAAGCATTGCTGGAGATGTATTCTAGAATTGAGGGTATTACAAAGAATACTAGGTTCGTCAACTAGTCAGTTATAGACGGCCGAAGTTTTATCATTTGTACTTTCTGGAATGGTGTATATTATCTTGTTGACAAAAGCACGCAGGAATTTGTGGGATTCCACACATCGTCGATACTGCAAGATTTGTTGAAAACACTGGAAATTTTCTAGTGTTGGCTTAGAATTGGCTTGCAGCCTCTGAAATATAAAACGAAATAACGGAAGTTTAGCTTTGGTTAGAACCAGTAAGAAGTGGTAGTTTAAGAATGGTTTAGCCGGGAACAGTCCTGTTATGCTGTTCGTTAAGTGTTCCTTTCATATTTGCCAGGCGAAAAGCTCGTAAAGTTCTCATTTTGATTACCAAAGCTAAATTACTTATATCATAGGTAAATATTGAAAGAACGGCTGTGAAACCCACTACTTTGTCAATGACTTTCATCTAATCATTTGATGTTTCAACCTGACAACGAGGGTTAATTGTTTAGAGAATATACATGCCATCCTCACAATTACTAGTGCCTCGGCATGAATTTTCTTATCTGAATCATATATTACCGCCGAATACCCTCACAGTTCAGCCCGCTTCTCACTACAATGCATTCGTTTTAAACTTTGTATCAAAAAGTAACTTGAAAATCATTGCCTCGTCCTTCCCCGCTGCATTAAAAATCGGAAGTTCTCTTCACCATTTCTCATTCTCGGCGATTGTCCAGCGGGGAAGTCGGCTGGCGCTAATAAAAAAAAACACGCATATTCTCAGATGCCAAAGCAGCAAGAAGAAGAATTTTTTTCTTGGTCTGAATTGCTCGTGCTCTTTATCGTGGTAGTAGTATATGAATATTTACTGTAATTAATTCAAATACAAAGAATTTTCTACCGTGAAGCATTTAACAGGAGCATCTTTACGACATCATGTAGCGAAGAAAGCCATAAGCATGTTTATCCGCCGCTCCGCAGATGTAGACAACAATTCGGAGGACGAAGCGATATCACGAAAAGACCTGTAAGCGCTCAATAAGCCGTGGCGTTTATCTCACTAGAAATAAATGTTTCAGGCGAAAGCCCTAAAAACGGGAGGGCAGTGGAGAAGTCATTGATGGCCACAGGTCTCAGAGTGCCGAAGGGTCCCGGTGAGATGCGTGGGGAGGTATACTGGTTACATAGAGTCGATTCACTCTCTATGGTAGGCACATGAAGATGGAAGAGAGCGCAGCTTAAGCGTGATTTATAATGCACGTCTCAAATGCGATGACAGGGGAAGAGGAGAAAGAAGGGGGGGGGGGGGCAAGCACAGCTTTTTGGAAGGATATGCACCTCATGGCGTTGCTGGTGTAGGTAAGTAGATTGTTCGGGTGTCACGAAGTCAGCCTGCAGGCAGTTAAGTTTGCATGATCGAGATCGAGCCCTCTACGAGCAAGAGCTCAAAGGATATGCCTCGCAAATGCTTCTAATCCGAAAAGGTACAGCGACGGCATAAATAAGTACAATACTGCAAAAATGCTGTCAGATGTGCGAGAGAGAGGGCTCCCTGCTAACAAAGCATTTGGAGAAAGAATGCACGGTTATCACTGGTCTAATAAGTAGGAGATATGCAAACACATTTCATTGCCGTCAAAAAATGAATGCATTTAAAATGCACTTGCAGATATATGGCGACAAAAAACGGTAATAGTTTTCCGTTCTCACACGTGGGCCGTCCTAAGAGTCTCTACCGATGTTGTTTTTAAATCTCTCTTTGTATTGACTTACACAACTACACGTAAGAAGGGCCCACTGAAGAAAATGAAATCCGTAGAAATTAAAACGCATTGGCATCGAGAAGAACGGAGTAAATGTGTGCCTCCAAAAGCTAGCCACACTCCCCCATTGGTTCACACTAAAGTCTCAACGCTTCATTGTATTTGCATGATTGCTCGTATAAACATGAACACTACTCAATATGTCTCTTACATGTTGCTTTCCAGATCAAGGCGAAGGAAAACTTACCCATTGTGTTCATGGAGTGTGGCATACACGCAAGGGAATGGATCGCTCCCTCTGCTTGCCTCTATTTCATAGATCAGGCAAGTACAGTGGTGCTGTTACATATGACTTGCATGAACTAGGGTGATGCCAGTGAACTGTAGAGAAAGAGAATTATATGGTAATCAAATGAACTTGGTGCGAATAGGCCTTTAACGCTTTGCGGTACTGAACCTACACTAGTTTATTTATTTTAGAAAACCTTTCCCACATTTTCTAATGCAGTTCTCAGCAAGCGGCTGCTTTAAATATTCGTGTTGCACGAGAAGAAGCAGATTATTTGTGCTTTACAGAAATATTCGCTTTGCAGAAGCAAAGACGTTAGTCGAACATTGTTAAATTTTACTTATGCAGCGATGTGGGCGGCTGTAAGATTTTTTTGTAATACTTTTTACTTCCTAAAATACAATACTGTAGTGAGCATTTACGTCGAAATAGCGTTCAGTGACCAAAAATATTTACATGGGTTTGTTTGTGCCTTTTTTGTATTACGGCTGAATATCCGCGAGTGTCAAAGTCCACGACCAGCGTGCCGCTCTGAAAGTAGTAGGCCAAGTTGGTTAGATTTTTAAAGACACAGTCGGAGCATCATATGCACTCCCACCTTTTCGAATTGCTTCCTGTAGAGCAAAATGAGGTGTTTATCAAGCAGCTGGACACAAAACGATTGATCTAATCACGAAAACAATCTCCTGTGTCTTGATATCTCAATTAAATGCAGTGTTTTATCTGCCTCCCAGTTGCAAGAACAGAGAATAAGTTTTAATCACTACCATGATGCTCATTTGCATGTGAAAGGTCTCACATTGTCAAGGAACTATGATCACATTACATATCACACATCATAACTAAAGAGGATTCTACAAAAAGGTGTTGATTTAATCGTTCACAGGTGTAGGATGTTGAAAATGGACATTAGCTTGAACAAAACCATGCATATGACTTTTTCAAGACGTGCTCCACTGCCTGCCTTTTCTTTAAACCATTAGCAGTGTTGTAATCAACATGTTGATTAAACCTTTGCTTGAATTTAAATACCTGGGTGTAATGCCTAGATCAGAATTATCTTGGGAACAAACATGTTTACTAGATGGTATCCAGAAGTGCAAAAATGCCTAGGTTTCTGTATCGCAATTTAAAAACCGTTCTCCATTCTCTGAAACAAAGACTTTGTTTCTAGAATTTTCGCTCTATTTTGGAGTACACATGCACTGCGTGAGATCCTGGAACCGCATCATTAAAAGCGAAAGTTTAAATTTTCCGGCACCGAGCTGCTCATTTTGTTTTAGGGGAATATAATAGGAATCTGAGAATTACAAGTGCGAAGAAAATTTTAGAATGGCAAGCGTGGAGTAATAGAAGAAAATGTCTCCGCCTTAAGTTATTACATAATAAACGTCACGATTTCACTGGTATCCGAAAATTAAGTTACTTTCAGCCCCCAAGCTCTGTATAGTACAGAAGAGACCACCCAAAAAAAGATCAAACCATTTCAATGCAAGACGCATTCTTTTAAACATTCTTTCTGTAAACGGTGGTTGATTGGAATACTTTGCTTCCTTTAGTGGCTTCTATATAATGACGTATTCGTTATAGCGCTGAACGCTTAAGGTTTTATTTCACTTGGAATCCCCTTTCATGTTACCTATTTTAAAGCAGTGTTTTAAGCATAGCTGTCCTTTGCGCAGCAATTTTTGAGGTGAAAACTTCGCACTATTGTAATGTATTGCAATGAAGAATTATCAGATTTCTTTGATGCACGATTGTATTTTGCTTAGTTATATATCCCCCCTTACGGCAATGCCTAACGGTATATGTGTAAATAAATAAAATGTAAATAGAACTAATAGAGTACCGCGGCAATAAGAAACCAAACTCGCAGGGCTGGTGCCAAATGTAGCATGGAAGGATTTGCATTTCTCTTCATGCATGCAAAGACGAATTAAGCAGTCCGACTCTCTCCTATTGAACTTCGCCAAGATATTGACTACTCAATCATTTAATTGACATTAGAAAATATAGTCATATTCACTGTCCCGAGCCACTGATGTTATGTTCTGGATCCTTTTTCAAGAATGCAGCAGGTAGCGCAAGAAAACATGCCATATCTACGCAATATCATTTATGTAAAGCTAAATCTCTGTCATCAAGGTAGCCTTCCGGTTGCGATGAAAGCTATGGTTTAGTGACAAGGAATATGGTCATATTTGCAAGTCCGTGAACCAATTACTCGCCTAATTTGCTACGCGCATCTGTTTTAATTACGGTGAAGAACTCCGTCATTACAATATTTGGAAAGGCAGAGGGTCTAATCATGTTTGTACTTTCACATTGTATTCAAGCTCTCTTCGTATATACAGAGGGTATGAATTTTCTAATGCATTTTGCTTTTTCCCTGGAACAGTTGGCAACAAAGTACGAGAATGGCACGATGGTCCGTCGCCTGGTGGAGAAGTACGAATGGCGTATTCTTCCTCTTGTCAACCCCGACGGCTACGTCTATTCTCATACTACGGTTAGTCAGCAGCAGAGCGATTTTTGTGGATAAAGGCTCACAGCTCGGTGCACTCGCGAGTGACCTTGAAATGAAAGAGGAGAGAGTTTTTGGCGCTCAGTTTCTTCCCGTGTACAAGATATCGAGTTCGCTGTCTTTTATCTTTAGCGCTATTATGTGCTAAAACAGTTACAGACTGAAAGTGCGCTTACTGCAACATTATGCGTATTATCTACTGAAAAAGGTAGTGATTCAGTATGCGTTGGTTCCGGAGTACAGTTGTACCTTTTATGCACCACTTTTCCTGCTTCAGAAGTGCATTTCGACTCAAGCTCGACTTGAAGGGAAAGAAAAGCAAAATCTTCGCATAGTATAGCCTAACAATTGGGCAATTCAAGTGACAGTTTTTTGGATGTACTCTTGCCTCGATGTCTTTTGCCTCGGCGTCGCAGTGGCTGTGACATCTTACGCTGTAGTGGCTCCAGCGAGAGCTCCGTTGATCTTTCTTCATCTCTGCGGCCGGGCACCGGTAACATGTGGGCAGGCATAAAGAAAAGGTTACAAAAAAAAACCTGTTTTCACCTCGTGGTGACGACACCCAGCTCTTTTCCTCCTTTATGAGACCATTCAAGCCTCTCTTATGTGTTTTGTGTTCCTCAAATGTAATTAGGTCTCTCAGAACAAGGATACCTTTTTGCAATTTGGAGTGGTGCGTTCTATGCCACATAGGCTTGCCAATGCTGCGTTACAGTGGGAACCCGCATCAGGGTGACAATTGAGGGCGCAGTATCGCGCGCTACACTTCCTTAAGGACATTTTTATCGGCTACGACATTGAAGGACGAGCTCCAATTCTTCATATACAGCATACAAAACGATAAAGACATATAAAGGTCATTAGCATATTTGTTTAGTGAACAAATAAATTCAGTCAGGCTCTCACATGGTGTTCACTATAGACCTAATATAGCCCAAGAGGTAAAACAAATGATAATAAATAAAATAAATGATAAGAGTGGTATCTTTTCTTCTGGAAATTTACAACTTTTAAAAAGACACCCGGTATAGTGGCTTATAGAAAGAGGAAACATTAGTTATTCTGCAAAAGAAGTGTGTCTCAGGAAAGAAGTTCCCTGACCTCAGGGGGCCGATATGTATGCCACTATACGTTGGTAACCAACCTTTTCATGTCTCTTCACCACAATGGTGTGTAAACGAGCTGAAAGGAAAATTTTCGTAGGTGCCTGAGAACTGCACAAAACAATATTTTTGAAAACTGTAGTGAAAAGATAGCAGACCCAGTTCACAGTTGGCCTAGGTATAAATCATCTGCTTTCTGTCATCTCAACCATCTCGTTTTGTTCGCGTGTGAGAAAATATTGCATATATAACCTTAGTCCCTCTATTTAATGCACAGTTAATCTATTATACCACAATAGTACAACAATGTAGTGCCGATCTCATGAAAAACATCAATAGAGTAATTATGAGGCCGCTTTATAGAAAACCTTTGTGAATACTGTTTCAAAAATATGTTTTGTGAGTAAAAAAAAACCTAGAAGAAAGTTTAACAATACTGCATTTCCTATCCATCTCAAAATGTAGAAGAAGAGTGCAAGCTAGGAGAGCAAAACATAACATTTTAAATTTTCAGGATCGCCTTTGGAGGAAGACACGTTCAAAGAACCAGTTCAGTACCGAATGCGTAGGGGCCGACGGCAACCGCAACTTCTACACTAAGGGCTTCTGCAGTAAGTACTTATTTATTTTATTTTATTTGTCGTTTGCATGATGCGCTTGTCGCAAATTACCACGCCGTCAGCTCCTAACTATTCAATATCTGTATGATTTGTTAAAAAAGGTGTACGAAAATAATCTCTACTTCTTACAGAAGCGTTCTGTATAATAAATTGTTTCATTGCATCGTCCTATTTTTGCTCAGGTCAGGTTCTCACGCAGCCCTCGAAAAGCTCCATAAAATGCCTTTTATTGACGTCAGAGCTTTTATAAGTAAACATCACAATATCTGCATTAGTCGAATAAATTCAAGGAAGTACGGTAGCGAAGAGTTCATTCACCATTAGTGTCTGCAAGCTGTACTAAACAAACGTGACTCCAACGCAAAATGCTATGTTACTGTATTCCATTTTTTTTTTATCGTCGTTTCAGTCCCTTACTGATTACTCGCTCCATGCTGTAGTGCTTCTTGTAGAAACAACCCATTGGAAGGCTAAACAATACTTCTATACATCCGCCGTAAGTAGCAGACCAGATGAAAGACTGCGCCTAAGGCGAGGCTGTCTGGGCTTGTTCAAGAGCGCCCATATGCGTTCACAAGCGGCGCTCCTTGCTTGTTGCTCCTCCCCTCGGAATTGATCTCTTCTAGCTTCAACGGGCCGCTGCACGGGCGGACGTCTGATGCTGGCAGGCACCACTATTCATAGTCCAGAACTATACTACTTTAACGTGAAGAAATCTTTGATCTATTGAACGATTAACTGTCTTAGAGGAATATTCATTAACTGATCGAAATTTCACGATTGCTGATGAATATTTTGGTTCACCGATTAAACTACCCCTCATTAACATAGAGGGTAACAAGGAAAACGTGATGCAATCAGTTAACCGTGCAGCTAGATTCCAGAATGAGACCTTAAGCAGAGTGTCATTTGGCACCCTCCGTTTAGCGCTACGCGACCGTGTTGCTATAGCCTACTGTGGACTGAGAATGCAGCAAGAAACAAGCCTGTAATTGCTAAAGGAAGGAATGACAACCTTGGTCGTTGGTATCAGTCAGCCATCTTATAGCTCCATTATTTCGGTCTCCTGCCGCCGTTGATGTATGCGTTCCGACACTTGCTCTAGCAAACCGCGGTATTTGATCGACTTCAAGCCAGCTGGTTCTTAACTCGTGTACCCAGACATGGTGGCTTTATACTTGTAGATAGTATAAGCCGGAACTTTTACTGAACAGCTCACTCCAAGAACTTGTAAAAAACAAAACAAAAACGCGTGTTCTGTTTCTGTTTGGTATATCTTTGAAGTGAAATTAAGCCAAAAAACGTCAAAATGGAATGGTTTATTATGCCTTGATTCGAGGTTTTGGACGAGTGGTGGCCTGTGCATTCTGTGGCACATAGCTTTTTTATTTCGTAATGTGAAAGCATGCTGCTTGTTACACGCAAATTAATAGTGTAGAAATAAAACTGACATATCATTGAGCACTTGGCAGTTGGCAGTTAGAGAAGGCAATTGATATATTGAACATTATGGGGGAATATACGCAGCGTACAACGTACGTTTACATTAGGTAGCGAAATACTGGAAGTAGTAGGCGAATATGTCTACTTAGGACAGGTAGTAACCATGAAAAGGAAATAACAAGAAGAATAAAATTGGGATGGAGCGAATTTGGCAAGCACTCGCAGATTTAGACTAGCAGCTTACCGGTATCGCTGAAGAGGAAAGTATACAACAGTTGCATCTTGTCTGTACTCATTTATGGGGCTGAAACGTGGAGGCCAACCAAAAGAGTTCTACTGAAGCTGAGGACATCCCAGAGGGCTATGGAACGAAACATGGTAGGGGTAACATTAAGAGATAGAAAGCGTGCAGAGTGAGTCAGAGAAATAACTCAAGTTGCCGACATTCTAGTTGACATTAAGAAGAATAAATCGACATGGGCAGGACATGTAATGCGAAGAGAGGATAACGGACGGTCGCTGAGTGTAACAAACTGGATTCCAAGGGAAGGAAAGCGTAGCAGGGGCCGGCAGAAAGTTATGTGGGCGGAGAACCGGGCTAAGTGAAGAAATATTTGAGAGGCCTTCGCCCTGCAGTGGGTATAATCAGGCTGATGATGATGATGATGACAACGCTACCACACTGCCGCATGTTAAGCACAGCAAGTATTCAGTAGTTTGTTGCGAAAACAAATGATGATTGCGTGAAGTGGTGTTATAGCTTTTGAGTCCCATATAATATCCATGGCTGCTCGTTTGTATGATTGCTGATTGCTTTTTGAAAATTTTTTGTTGACTTGGCCCACTTATGTAATTCTAAATAAACCTGTCTATTCGCATTGGTATTTTTCTGAGGTACACTGAAGACAAAAAACGTGAAAATGGAAGTTGCTTATTCTGCACTTGATTCGAAGTTTTGGCCCAGTGGTGGCCAGTGCAGTCGGCAGCACAAGGCGAAGCGTAGGCTATTGTACTTCGTAATGCGAAAGCATGCTGCTTGTTACTCGCAAATGAAAACTGAAGAAATAAAACTAACATATCCCATAATAAATACTACTTGTAATAAAGCAAAGTGTCAGATTCCTGCGCTCTCGTGTTTGTAGTGGAAGCAAAGTATACCTTTCCCCGGTATTTGGCATTGCCGTTTCACTGCATGCGCACGTGTCTTGCAGGTAAAACAAGCAGCACCGACCCGTGCAAGGATACGTTCTGCGGGGCCAGACCTTTCTCGGAGCCTGAAGTCCGTGCTATTAGAGATGCTGTTCTGAACGTTAGGGATCGCATTGAGTTCTTCTTTTCGGTGCACAGCTTCGGCCAGCTCTGGATGTTCCCTCATGGCTACGACTTAATTCGCGTTCCCAATTACGACGAGCTGGTGAGTTCACATTAACAGTAACGACGGGAAATTACAAAATCAACCTCACAATCGCCAAATCCGGCGCGAGAAAGAAAGGAATGCCAATTTAATTTACGCTCAAATAAAATATTTGATATTCTACCTAAAGGGAATGCTCTCATTCGCAGTAAAAATGTTTTTACAGGGTACAACAGAGGATAGTTGTGTCAATGATGACGTGAGGTAATCAGGTAACTTACGTGTTCCCCTCCTGCGTGGGCCTCTAATGGGTGGAATGGTTGTGGAGAGCTGAGTTCGTCATTTTGGCGTAGGTGGCATTCGTCAAGGTGTAGTGGGTGGTGTGTGGTATTCATCGACAATGAAGGCGTCCAGGGAGGGTGCGGATGTGGATTTAGGTTTGCTAATTGCGGATGCGCGTCCTCCCAGCAAATGATGTGTTATGGGCAGGGTACTGGTGCTTCATCGGCGTTGCGGCTTCGTCAACAGGGGCGAATTTAAGGGCGACGCCTTCAGTTTTGTGAATCGTCAATTTGGTCAGAGTGAAGAAAAAATCTCGAGCTAGTTGGTTCATCACAGAGCAAAACAGCGCAAACTTCACAACGGACAGAGAAGGGCAGACGAGACACAGCGCCTGTGTCTCGTCTGCCCTTCTCTGTCCGTTGTGAAGTTTGCGCTGTTTTGCTCTGTTGGTCAGAGTCACACTATCGCAGAAAAACTACAATATGGTTCGGTGCACTTTATATCGGCGCTTAAAAAACTGTATGAATCTCTGCGCAAGGTGATACCTTCAAGACGTTTTAGAGAAGGGTATATATTAACAACGTCTTAACTAACAGCAGATAGGTGAACCATGCCTGCGTTGAATATTTCTGACAGCTCTGCCCTGAGACGTGAAGTAATAAGCTATTTGACTATTTCTATTTTCTACTTACGGGCATCTCTGCCGTGCTTTTTTTTTCTCCGCTCGCAAAAGGCTGCTAAGTGACACTCAATACCGAAATACTTTTCTCGCGTAAAGTGGAAAATAAAACTCCTCCGGTCTTTTACAAGGGACAGAAAATTCTTACATTATCTAGTAATCATCGTTTCTCTCACATTCCCTTCGAGAACAACTACTACGCTTCGCTTCAGTCGTAATTTCTTGAAACGGATATTAATATTGCTGAGCTTCTGAGTGCAAAATAAGAAAAAAATAAAATGTAGGATAGTTGTTGTGTTATGGAGAACAATTTTGTGGTGTATTTTTTTTTAGTTCTGAGCGTACGATTGTTTTATTTGTTTCAGATGAACATATCCCTGAAGGCTACTGAAGCTATTAGAAAGGTTCGAAACACCCAGTTTGATTTTGGACCAACTGGATATACATTATGTAAGTGCGGTACAGTGTGACGTATGAAAACATTTATGTTCCGGCGATACACAAAATTCTTTCTATGATTTTCATTTTTTGTCACTAATATAGTAGTCGCATGCTTCATGCTAATCTGTAAAATAACATTTGTGCACGCAGGAATAATTGAAAGCACTTCTGAAATATACAGGCCCGCAGCTGACGCTGTAGACGAGCAAGAAATATTTTTTTCTGAATCGTCCTGACAGTTAGCAAGGTGTTGTTGTAGAAAACTCTTAAAAATTCGGAGACTAAAATTTGAAAACATCAGTAGTGGTACTTATTTTAAGTAGCCACCATTTACTACAAATATGGTAGCATCCAGATTTGCCTGCCTGCCCTATAATATTGCTATAATTGCCAGAACGTTCTTTAAGAAACAAAAATGAATCTTGACAGGCGCTCTCTCTTCATTGATTTGGACTCTCGGCCTATATCACCCATGACAATTACTTGTGCCTGCTTAAGTCATGAAATGCGCATTTACGGGCCCTGATGTACTTTAGAATTAGAATCAGCAGTTTAGAATTTGTAGCGAAGCGTTGTAAGTGGTTGGCAAATATGTCTACTTAGCACAGGTAGGAACCGAATATCAGGACCATAAAGGACATATCTAGGAAAATGAGACTTGGATGGAGCTCATTTGGCAAGTACTCAGAGAATATGACTAGATTACCGATGTCGCTAAAAGAAAGGTAAATAACAGTTTCATATTACCGGTACTCATGTGTGCGGCTGAAACACAGAGGCTAACAAAAATGTTGAAGAAAATTCAAAATGCTATTGGACGAGAAATGGTGAGTGTAACATTCAGGGATAGGAAGCCTGTAGTGTGGGTCAGAGAAAAAAATAGAGTTATTGACAGTTTATTGCAAATAGAAAATACATGTGCATGAAAAGGACGTGCAGTGCGAAGAAAGGACAACCGATGGTCGCTAATAGTAATGAACTGTCTTCAAGGGAAGACAGCGTCGAAGAAGGTGGCCACAAAATGAGATAAATGAAGGAAGATGGGAGTGGCTTTCGCCTTGCACTGGAAATAGTCCGACTGATAATGATGAGAAAGATATGTGTTTGTTTACTTGATTCCGTCGAAAGGTGTACAACGATCCATCTGGGAAGCAGGCTCGTTAGCGGCGCTAAGCATTCTTTTGGATAGGATGCAATACTTTTGTTGGCCTCTTTGCTGGAAACTTGGGCGAACTCAGAAAACCGTCGCTATCTACTGTGAGGACGTCATTCCTTTAACAAATAACATGATCTCAAAACGTTCACCGCTGTCTAGCATCATATTGAGTTCATTATTCGCAGTTCTTTCTGAACAATGTTTGCCTTAATGCAAGGAGGTGTAATTATTTCATGCATAAATGAAATATTCAGAGAAGAGATGTACGCTGACAAATCTTGGTGCAAATTTATGAACTAATGATGATATGTTACACAAGGTACAGCCAAACTGCAGATGCCCAATCAAATATAAACAATAACTCCTCCCTGAAAATAAAGGAAATATTTGTCATATTCGTGTGGCGCGTGACATGCATGCATAAAAAATGAGATATCACTCTTGGATTCACAACCTTTCAGATGAAGTAACCGGAAGGAGCACGGATTGGGCCTATGACCATGCGGGCATCAGGAAGGTGTTTACCGTTGAGCTTGAACCATCATGGCGGGTGCCTGATTGGAGGAAGGGTTTCATGCTACCAGCAAGAGAGATACCCATGGCTGTCAAGGAAGCATGGGAAGGTCTCAAGGCCGCCATCGAATAAAACAGACCTGTATTCATTTCTCTTTTGACAGTTTTCCAAATGATTAACGTTATTTCTGCAGCCTGCAGAAAACATATGCAATCCGAACATCATGTTCCAGCGGTTTTGAAATTCTAGATAATCTGAAATCCATTATGATTACTACCATAAATGCAATGAGAACATTAAAACAGCCACATTATAAAGGAGGTCGAGATTGGAGTCAAGATATTTAACAAAGTAAAATTATTGGCTCTCTATCCCTGTCTTAGAATACTGAATAAAAACAATTTCAAACTAGTTTCCTTGTTGCTGGCTATTTTTGCTACAAAGCTGCGACAAAAAAAGAGCAGATGCATCGTCCACATAGGTAATATCTTTGGAGTGGGCAACTTGTAAGTAGACTGTCTTGGCGTCATTTGAGCACTGGCGTGGCCACGGCTCGTGGAGATCGCTGCTGGATCATAGAATAGTTAATATTTTCGCCGCCTGTCAGTACGCAGTTATATGCCAGTTCAGAGGAACGGTTGATCGAAGATGCATGTTTCCATCGCCGCGCTGGTCGCTTTGCTGCAGCTGCGCGTTCACTAGTACCTTTAATTGTTTTGCGGCACCAGAAACAGTCCACTCTCAACGCGAGAGACATGGCTTACATTTGAACGAAGCTCTTTAAACTACCACTTTGGCTTATTGAACATCAATCTTCCCAAAAACTAGAGTGAGAGAAATCTCTAATTCATTCGAAGACAGCTTTTTCCTCTGCTTGGACATTTCTCAAAAACAAAAAGAAAACATCTATCCTTCGAAGGTATGCATGCACCAAATACTGGAGTCGTCTAGTTGTCATCTCCAGCTCATATTTGTCACTGGTACTCGATGAAATGCGAGGGTTGCACTGAATTCTTAGTCAAAAGGATGTGGGTCGAAATATTTAACGGTAAATATCCACAACACCTATTACACCCCGGGGACCAACCCGCAAATGCACTCGCCAGGTTGCCTGCTCCGCAAATGTATGGAGCGAGATGTTTCAAGATATTTGTTGAAGAACACCTTCTCTACTTAAGGGAAACCCTCCGACAGGAACTACACAAAGTACAACCAGGCTGACACCACCAGGCTGACAATTTTCATGCAGGGCAAATGTCATTCCGGTCCTTTTCATCCGGTCCTGTTCCACCGCCATACATTTAATCCTCGCAAACGTCTTTATATCATCGACCCTCCCAACCTATCTCTTAATTGTCTGGTATTTTTTCGTTGTCCTTAGTTTCCATACGCGCGCATCCGTTAACTTGCCTTCTTATTATATCATGTGCCAGTTTCTTCTACCCGATTCTGACTACGATGTAACTAACTAGCATTTGTTCCCTGCCCCTGCTGCTTTCTATTACGTGTAGCATACTGTTCTCGCTGAGCCTGAAAGTCGTCGGCTAATTAGGTTGGAGAGGAAGCGCAAAAGGAGGAGTCAAATTCCTATTGACATAAAATTTTTAGTAGTGCTTTATGAGTGCGGCAGCCAATGGAACTAAAGACCTTATGGTTGATTGAAAAGGTAGATGTCGCCTACGCATTCTAGTGCATCATCATCAAATTGCGTGTCATCAAAGGGCGTGTCGAAACTTACGCCGAGAAAATAAAACATGCCTTGTACAGAGCACACTGATAGAGTATTTGTTGATCAATTGGGGAGGGGGGGGGGATTAATAGTTTGAATGTCGTTTTGTTGTTTAGTGAGTAGTGAGTGGTGATTAGTGAAGGAAGCCACCATGGTAGGGAAAATAATCTCGAGTGTGTGTTGCTGAATTTGAATACCAGACATGGCCTGTGGTTGGTTGTAGTGCTATGTTTTCTGACATTTTACTGGATCCGTATAACATTGTGGGGGCTTTGTTTAGTGTAAGGTTATCGATTGGAGAGGGCAAGTGATGCGATCTGTTAACTGATTAGAAAGTAGTAATTGGTGATTTGGGAATGAAACCATCGTTATCTAGAAAAATAATATCGTACGTGTGCCACTGAATTTTAACAATAAGTGTGGTGACCTGTGGGTGGTACTAGTGCGACAAGTGTCTGACATCGTACTACATGCGTGTAATAGCGCGAAGGCTTCGTTTGGGGATGCGTCCTATTGTGATAGGTCTGCTTGAAGACTAGGAAGAAATTGTAAGATGGATGCTGAGAAATGTAATTAGCCAGAATAGCAGCTTGGGCGAGTTTGTTATGCATCTTGAGGTAACATCTTCTAATCTTGTCCTCCCGTCCACGTGCTGCGCCGTTACTGCAAGGATGCTGAGAGGGCGAATAAGAACGCTCGGTATGAGGCAACGAGACTGTTGAAGTGAATCCAAAGTAAGAACTTCACAAACAGAAGCGAAGCACCGTAAGTATGTGGAGAGACCAAAGCTGGAACGTCAGCAAGCAGCCGATGATGGTAGATGGTCTTTAAAAAGCGAAATATACCAAACTTACATATAATAATCGTTTAATATTAATAGGCAAAGAAGGCGGTACCAGCTAAGTTGCATCGGATTAGGAACAAATGATACACTGAGTGCTTATACTATCGGGTCTCTTCTTATGGCAAAGCTTACGCATCCTCCGAATTTTTAACGTGAAGCTTATTTTTTTTTTTTTATAGCTTGCCGCAATGTCTTGAAACCTTTTGAACCTCATTCTTTAGTCTCCATATTTATGCCCGTTTATGAGTACGGCTGATTCACCTTTAATGAATTTGTCTAGAGGAGCCATGGTTAACTTTCACGCTAAGAGGGAGCTTGGTTAATATGTCCCATCTGATTCCTGTTGTTTTAGTTACCTCAGTCTAGAGGCTGAAATCGGCTGCACAACGTGTACTAAATGGAAGCATTTAATTACAACTTCCGGCACCATGCTACCCATTTCTAACAGCTCTATGCTTCCAGAAAAGCACCACATTATTTATCTTCATGCTAATAAGTTTACATTCAATTTTTTGTCACCAAGCTACCCATTTCTAACAGCTCTGGGCTTCCAGAAAAGCAGCACATTATTTATCTTCATGCTAATAAATTTACATTCAATTTTTTGCCACCATGCTACCCATTTCTAACAGCTCTGTGCTTCCAGAAAAGCAGCACATTATATATATTCGTGCTAATAAATTTATATTCAATTTTCTGCCACGTAAGGTGAAATAATGGAGCTTGCAGCCTGTAAAAGGTGCTTTGACCTGGCATTTTCTGCTTGCTTATAAGTCTTTAAAACAGTCGGAAGAACTGCAGGCGTTCCTAGTTTATATATATATATATATATATATATATATATATATATATATATATATATATATATATATATATACGACGAACTACTGAATATTGTTTCGGTGAGGAAGCGTTAAAGCCGCTGAAAGAAAAAAAAAAAGGTCTGCACAAATTCAATTGCGCACCCTAACGGTGATGTGAAATATGAACGAGATGGTTTAGGTGGCAGGCACTGAATTTCGTTTCATTGCCTAAAAGTTTGAAGCCGAAGATACTGAATGAGTTGCACTTTGCAATGTATCGCGCTGAAGGGCTGTCAATAGAAATCTTCGCGGGACACATAAGACGTAGAGAATTTTTGTCGAGGAATGGAAAGGAATGTGCCCTACAATCAGGAATTTGGAAGGCTTTGATTAAATTTTCTCACACTTGCATTCTTTGCGAAAAAATGTTTAATCTTGCCTGCCTTTTTTTTTTTCTCTGATTTAAGGAAAACATCCATGCATTGAAAACATCTGCGTGGTAAACGTTTTCCAAGCTATTGGCATATGAAAGTTTAGTGAGCAAAGATGAAGGCTGCAATTGCCACTCAAGGACGAAAATCATAATCTTAAGATACTGTGCCCAGTGACTAAAATGAGGAGAAAAGGCTGTGCACGACTTATTCTAGAAGTGCCCTTAATATTAAAAGGAAACGAAGTTATGTTATTCGTTGTTTTTGAATTACTTTCAAATTACACCTCTGCATTGACAGCTGAAGAGGGCTGTAAATACCTAGAATTTAAATGTTGAAAAATTGTAATAGGTTGTTGCTTTTTGTTGTTTTTCAAAGGAATCCTGAATTCTGGAAACTCAATGATAATAATATGTTTATGTGGTTACTACCGCGATGACGTTGAAGGATACGCCGAGGTGGCCGCACCACTCACGTCTTTGACGAGGCGAGGTGTACCTAACACGATTCCGTGGAGCCAGGAAGCGCAAAACGCGCTCGACAGGCTCAAGTCAGCTCTGTGCGAAGCTGCATTGCTGAACACCCCCGACATTAAAAGGCCATATTGGCTGTTCACCGACGTGTCCGACGTTGCAGCGGGGGCTTGTTTGGCACAGATGGGAGACGAGGGACGGGAAAGGCCGATAGCGTTTGCCAGCCACCGATTCACGACAACGCAGACCGCTGGTCTACGATCGAGCGGGAAGCATTCGCCATTATCTGGGCACTAAAGAAATTTGATCATTGGGTGTACGGGGCAGAAATTAACGTGGTGTCTGACCACAACCACCTCTCCTATCTCACTACTAGTATGCCTCATGGGGCAAAACTCGCGCGATGGGCGCTGGCCCTACAGCGCTACAATGTGACGGTGACCCACAGGAAAGGGTCAAGCAATGGTAACGCCGACGCGTTAACCCGTGTCCCCAATGTGACTTGGGGCGTAGAGCAAGCACACGCTTGAGCCATGGCCTTTCGGTGACACGTGAATGTTCCCGCGTACCCGGTGCAATGTGTGATGTGAACGGTGGAGTGCGCGTGAACTTGGCGTGAGGACATCCAATTGCTCGCGCGCGGGACTTAAACGAACACTGTCCGGTCCGCCGATGCGAATGTGTGATTTGCTTTGTGTTATACCCATCTTGTGTCGCGAGATTCATTTGGTGTTCCATTCACGTGCGAAGTGTCTTACATGTTATGTTTTCTTCGCGGGTTGTTGCGGCCTTTGTTGTATTAGGCTGAAATGATCGGATTCCAAACTCATTTACCCTCTTAGGAGGGACGTGTAAGGCCGCAGTGAAAAGCGACTCGCACGTGGAGTCGAGCTGGCGGTCGAACCCCCCACGCGCCGAGCGCCTAGGAGCGAGCGCTGTTGTTTTTTTGTTTTTTTTTTCCCGTTTTCTTGGGCGCGGGCGCGCGGGAGGCTTGGTTTGTTTCGCCCCTTCGCCCCGAGGAGTCGCCAAGAAGCGAACGGCAGACGCATCCTTATCAGCCGGGAACAACAGCAGCACGCTTCTGCGAACCACTTTACGGCCAGCTCGTCCAGCGATGTCCCGCCGTGGCGCCAAGCATGAGTGCAGGGAGACGCCGTTAATGAAGCTTTTTGCACTGCCACAAGCGCTCACTAAATGACCTGCAGAAGGCGACAATAGGCGCTACCCTTGGCCCTCCCAAGTAGGCAATCAGCCCAGCGGCCTCCCGCTGTGTCGCGAGGCATTGGGTCCGAGCAACGGCGACTGTACACTGCTCTGGGACAGTGCCCCCCCCCCCCCCCTTTTCCTCGAACGGGACGGCTGGGTGGCCTAGTCTCCAGATCCCCGCGGCGTTTCTTTCACAAAGGCGCCAGCTGCAAGGTCGCGTCGCAAACACGCTGAGGAGGGGATGGCAAAGACAGGCGCCATGTGAGAGGGTTTGGGGACCAGCGAGTGGAGAGAGTGTGTGTTTTGAATGTTGTATTTTTATTTGGCGTAATTAAAGAACTGGTACCAAGGTTATTCCCAACCCACGGGGGTTGTGGCATGTTTTTAAATAATTTGATTGGCTGCTTGATTTTCGGGGCGGATCACCTAAGGTGACCGCCCTTGGGTCTTTGTTGATGTCTGGTATCAAAAAGCGGTCCTCGGACCATGTTCGACAGTCAAGATTGAGCCTCCGTTCTTAACACGTATTTGCACCCCCCAGGCTTTAACCGAATTGCTCGGTAGGAAAGTAAGGGCCTGTAAAGTGACTTCTCTGCGTGAAAGTCTTCCTTTTCTTTTAAGTTACAGTTGTCTGTGTGACTTGTTGCTGTAATTTTGCCTATGTATACTTTTTTGCTTCTGTAAATATATATCTCCTCCTGACCATCATCAGATCATCGTCTTCTGCTTCTTCACTGCCGAATGACCCCGTTTGGAGAGGCTTCAGCCCCTCCGAAGATTGGCGACGAACACTCTAAACATCACTGGTAGCATGGTGCCGAAAGCTGCAATTAAATGCTTGCATTTAGTACACGTTTTTTAGCCGATTTGAGCCACTAGGCTGAGGTAACTAAGCAACAAGAATCAGGTGGGACATATTAGCCAAGCTCTCTCTTAGCGTGACAGTTAACCATGGTTCCTCTAGATCAATTCATTAAAGGTGAATCCTAACCTTACTCATGTATGTGCAAAAATATGGAGATTAAAGGATGAGGTTCAAATGTTTCAAAAGGCATTGTGGCAAGCTATAAAAAAACATAAGCTTCATGTTAAAAATTCGGAGGACGCATAAGCTTTGCCATAACAAAAGACCCGATAGTATAAGCACTCAGTGTAGGAAGTGTTCCTAATATGATACAACTTTGCTGGTACCCCATTCTTTGCCTACTGATATTAAAGGATGCTTACATCTCAGTTAGGTATATTTGATTTTTAAAGACCGTCTACCATCGTCGGCAGCTTGCTGACGTTCCAGCTTGGCTTCCACCACATACTTACGGTGCTTCGCTTCTGTTTGTGAAGTTCTTCCATTGGATTCACTTCAACAGTCTCGTTGCCTCATACCGAGCGCTCTTCTTCGCCTTCTCAGCATCCTTGAAGTAACAGCGCAGCACGTGGACGGGAGCACAATATTAGAAGATGTCACCTTAAGATGCATAACCTGCAAACCCAAGCTGCTATTCTGGCTATCTACAGTTCTCAGCATCCGTCTTACAATTTCTTCCTGGTCTTCAAACAGTACTATGATGATAGGACGCATTCCCAAACGAAGCCTTCGCACTATTACACGCATCTAGTATGATGTCAGAGAATGTGTCGCCCTAGTACCAGCCACAGGTCATCGCACCTGTTAAAATTCAGTGACACACATACGATATTATTTTTCTACATAACGATGGTTTCATTCCGAAATACCAGTTACTACTTACTAATCAGTTAACAGATCGCACCATTAGCCATCTCCAATCGACAACCTTACACTAAACTTAGCCCCCCCAATGTTATACGGATCCAGTAAAATGTGATGTATGGATGCGAGAGTTGGACTGTGAAGAAAGATGACCGCCGACGAATTGACGCGTTGTGGTGCTGGCGGAGACTCTGAGAGTTCCTTGGACAGCCAGAAGATCAAATAAGTCGATATTGTCGACCATAAACCCTGTCTTGGTGAGTCAAATTCTAAAGTTAAAGCTCAGCCATTTTGGTCATCTGATGAGAAGAGAGGAGTCGCTGGAGAATCATTTGATGTTGGGAATGGTTGAGGGTCACCGGAGAAGGGGTAGGCAGCGAACGCGGTGGTTAGATGGCATCCCCGAGGTGCTGCAGATGAAGTTATGTGATCTTAGGAAGATAGTGAGAGACCGGAAAGCGTGGCGTGATATACTCCATAGGATCACGAAGAGTCGGATACGACTGAACGACTGAACTGAACTTAAAATGTCAGAAAACATCGCACTAGAACCAACCACAGGTCATGACATGTAGGTATAAAAATTCAGCAACACACACACGAGATTATTTTTCTTACCATGCTGGTTTCCTTCACCAATCACCATTCACTACTCACTAAACAACACAACGACCAATCACACTATTAATCCCCCCAATTGATCAACAAGCACTCTATCAGTGTGCTCTATACAAAGCACCTATTTATTTCTCGGCATAAGATGCGACACGCCCTTTGATGACACGCAATTTGATGATGATGGACTAGAATGCGTGGGCGACATCTACCTTTTCAATCAATCATAAGGTCTTTAGTTCCATTGGATGCCGCACTCATAAAGCACCACTAAAAATTTCATGTCACTAGGAATTTGACTCCTTCTTTTGCGCTTCCTCTCCAACCTAATTAGCCGACGGCTTTCAGGGCCAGCGAGAACAGTATGCTACACGTAATAGAAAGCAGCAGGGGCAGGAAACAAATGCTAGTTTGTTACATCGTAGTCAGAATCGAGTAGAATAAACTGGCACATGATATAATAAGAAGGCAAGTTAACGGATGGGCGCGTATGGGAACTAAGGACAACGAAAACGAAACGTAGCATTTACGAGATAGGTTGGGATGGTCACTGATATAAAGAAGTTTGCTAGGATTAAATGGTGACGGTGGAACAGGATGAACAGGACCGGAATGACATTTGCCCTGGATGAGAGTTGTCAGCCTGGTGGTGTCAGCCTGGCTGTGCTCTGTGTAGTTCCAGTCGGGGGGTTTCCCTCAAGTAGAGAAGGTGTTCGTCAAAATTACTTTGAAATATCTCGCTCTATACAATTCCGTAGCAGGCAACCTGGTGAGTGTGCTTGCGGGTTGATTCCCGAGACATAATAGATGTTGTGCATATTTACCGTGAATATTTCGACCCACACCATTTTGTCTAAGACTTCAGTGCAACCCTCGCATTTCATCGAGTACCAGTAACAAAAATGAGCTGGAGATGACAACTAGACGACTCCAGTATTTGGGGCATGCATACCTTCGACCGATAGATGTTTTCTTTTTGTTTTTGAGAAATGTTCAAGCAGAGAAAAAGGCTGCCTTGGAATGAATTGCAGATTTCTCTCACACTAGTTTTTGGGATGATTGAAGTTCAATAAGCCAAAGTGGTAGTTTAAAGCGCTTGGTTCAAATGTAAGCCATGTCTTTCGCGTTGGGAGTGGACTGTTCCTGGTACCGCAAAACGATTAAAGGTACTTGTAAACGCGCAGCTGCAGCAAAGCGACCAGCGCGGCGACGGAAACATGCATCTTCGATCAACCGTTCCTCTAAACTGGCATATAACTGCGTGCTGACAGGCGGTGAAAATATTAACTATTCTATGATCCAGCAGCGATCACCACAAGCCGCGGCCACGCCAGTGCTCAAATGACGCCAAGACAGTCTACTTACAAGTTGCCCACTCCAAAGATATTACCTATGTGGGCGATGCATCTGCTCTTTTATCGTCGCACCTTTGTCGCAAAAATAGCCAGCAACAAGGAAACTAGTTTTTAAATCGTTTTTATTCACTGCTCTTAGACAGAGATAGAGAGCCAATAATTTTACTTTATTAAATATCCTGACTCCAATCTCGACCTCCTTTATAATGTGGCTATTTTAATGTTCTCATTGCATTCATGGAAGTAATCATATTGGATTTCAGATTATCTAGAATTTGAAAACCGCTGGAACAGGATCTTCGGCCTCCAGATGTTTTGTGCAGGCTGCAGAAAGAACGTCAATGCTTTGAAAGTCAAATGAGAAATGAATACAGGTCGGTTTTATTCGACGGCGGCCTTGAAACCTTCCCATGCCTCCTTGACAGCCATGAGTATCTCTCTCTCTGGTAGCATGAAACCCTTCTTCCAATCATGCACCCGCCATGATGGTTCGAGCTCAACGGTAAACACCTTTCTGATGCCTGCATGTTCATAGGCCCAATCCGTGCTCCTTCCGGCTACTTCGTCTGAAAGGTTGTGAATACAAGAATGATATTTCACTTTTCATGCATATACGTCACGCGCCACACGAGTATGACAATTATTTGCTTTATTTTCAGACAGGCATTATTGTTCATATTTGATTGGGCATCTACAGTTTGGTTGCACCGTATGTAACATATCATCATTAATTCAATAATTCGCACCAGGATTTGTCAGCGTACCTTTAATCTCTGAATATTTCATTTGTGCATCAAATAATTTCGCCTCCTTGCACGCCGAATAAGGCAAACATTGCTCAGAAAAAACTGCGAATAATATACTCAATATGATGCTAGCAGCTGGGAACGTTTTGAGATTATGTTTTTTCTTAAATGAATGACGTCATCACAGTGGATAGCGACGGTTTTTGGAGTTCGCCCAAGTTTCCGGCAAAGAGGCCAACAAAAGTATTGCATCCTATCCAATGCTTAGCGCCGCTAACGAGTCTACTTCCCAGTTGAATTATTGTACACGCTTCGACGTAATCAAGTAAACAAACACATATCTTCCTCATCACTATCAGCCGGACTATATAGACTGCAATGCGAAAGCCTCTGCCGTCCTCATTAATTTATTTCATCTTGTGCTATAGCTGCATACACTTGTCCCTAGCAAACATCTTAACCTCATCCACCCACCGACCTTTCTGCCACCTTCTTCGACGCTATCTTTCCCTTGAAGACAGTTTATTACCATTAGCGACCATCGGTTGTCCTTTATTGGCACTACATGTCCTTTTTATGCCCATTTAGTCTTCGATTTCCCATAATCTGTCATTAGTGGAATTTTTTTTTTACCCAATCTACAGGCCTCCCTTTCCTGAATGCTACACCGCCATGTTCCGTCCAATAGCATTCTGCAATTTCTTCAACATTTTTGTTAGCTTCTATGTTTCAGCCGCACAGCTCAGTACTGGTAAGATGAAACTGTTGTTTACCTTTTTCTTAGCGGCATCGGTAATCTAGTCATATTCTGTGAGTACTTGCCAAATGAGCTCCATCCCAACTCATTTTCCTAGATATGTCCTTTATGGTCCGGATCTGTGGTTTCTACCTGTGCTAAGTAGACATATTCGCTAACCACTTACAGCGCTTCGCTACACATTCTAAACTGCTGATTCTAATTCTAAATTACATCAGGACCAGTAAACTCGCATTTCATGACTTAATCAGGCACAAATAATTATCAAGTGTGATAGGCCGACAATCTAAATCATTGTAGGAGGAGCGCCTGTCAAGATTCATTTTTTACTTTGTAAAGAGTTCTGCCAAATATAACAATAATATAGGGTAGGCAGACAAACGTGAAAGTTACCATATGTGTAGTAAATGGTTGCCACTTAAAAAAAGTGCCGCTATACTGACGTTTTCAAATTTTAGTCTCAGAATATTTAGGAGTTTTCTACAACAACGCCTTGCTAACCGTAAGGACTATTCAGAAAAGATATTTCTTGCTCGTCTACAGAGTCAGCTGCAGGTCTGTATATTTCAGAAGTGCTTTCAATTTTTTCTGCGTGCGCAAATGTTATTTCACAGATTAGCATGAAGCATGCGACTGCTATATTAGTCAGACAAAAGTCAAAACCGTAAAAAGAATTTTGGATATCGCCAGATAAATGTTTTCATGAGTCGTACAGTGCCGCACTTACATAATGTATATGCAGTTGGTCCAAAATCAAACTGGGTGCGTCGCACCTTTTTAATAGCTTCAGTAGCCTTCAGGGATATGTTCATCTGAAACAAATAAAACACTCCTATGCTCAGCACTACGAAAATACACCAAGAAAATGGTCTCCATAACACGACACCTATTCTACATTTTATTTTTATTTTTATTTTGAATTCAGAAACTGAGCAATAATAATATTCGTTTCAAGTAATTACGACTGAAGCAAACGCGTAGTAGCTTTTCCCGAAGGGACTGTAAAAGAAACAATGATTAGTAGATAATGTAAGGATTTTTTGTCCCTCGCAAAAGACAGGAAGCGTTTTATTTTCCACTTTACGCGAGAAAACTATTTTGTTGTTCAGTGTCACTTAGCAGCCTCTTACGAGCGGAGAAAAAAAGCATGGCAGAAGTGCCCATCAGTAGAAAAAAAGGAATAGTCAAATAGCTCATTACTGTACGTCTCAGGGCAGAGCTGTCTGAAATATTCATCGCAGGCATGGTTCACCTATCTGCTGTGATTTAAGACGTTGTTAATATATACCATTTCCCTAAAACGTCTTGAAGGTATCTCCTTGCACAGAGCTTCATACCGTTTCTTTAAGCGCGGAATTAAAGTGCCTATTGACTGTGACCAAATCGACGGTTCACAAAACTGGCGGCGTTGCCCTTAAATTCGCCCCTGTTGACGAAGCCGCAACGCCGATTAAGAACTAGTATCATGCCCATAACACATAATTTGCTGGGAGGATGCACATCCGCAATTAGCAACCCTAAATTCATATCCGCACACTCCCTGGACGCCTTCATTGTCGATTAATACCACACACCATCTACCACACCTTGACGAACGTCACCTACCCCAAAATGATGAACTCAGCTCTCCTCACTCATTCCACCCATTAGAGGCCCACGCAGGAGGGGAACACGTAAGTTACCTGATTACCTCACGTCATCATGGACACAACTATCTTCTGTTGTAGCCTGTAGAAACATTTTGCTACGAATGAGAGAACTCTATTTAGGTAGAATAATAAATATTTCATTTGAGCGTTAATTCAACTGGCATCCTTTCTTTCTCGCGCCGGACTTGGCGATTGTGAGGTTGATTTTGTAATTTCCCGTCGTTATTGTTAAGCTGAACTCACCAGCTCGTCGTAATTGGGAACGCGAATGAAGTCGTAGCCATGAGGGAACATCCAGAGCTGGCCGAAGCTGTGCACCGAAAAGAAGAACTCAATGCGATCCCTAACGTTCAGAACAGCATCTCTAATAGCACGGACTTCAGGCTCCGAGAAAGGGCTAGCCCCGCAGAACGTATCCTTGCAGGGGTCGGGGCTGCTTGTTTTATCTGCAAGACACGTCAGCATGCAGTGAAACGTCAATGCCAAATACCGGTTAAATGTATACTTTGCTTCCACTACAAACACGAGAGCGCAGGAATCTGACACTCTGCTTTATTATAAGTAGTATTTATTATGGGATATGTCAGTTTTATTTCTTCAGTTTTCATTTGCGAGTAACAAGCAGCATGCTTTCGCATTACGAAGTACAATAGCCTACACTTCGCCTTGTGCCACAGAATGCACTGGCAACCACTCGGCTAAAACCTCGAATGAAGTGCAGTCTAAACCACTCCATTTTCACGTTTTTTGGCTTAATTTTACTTCAGAAAAATACCAATCAGAAACAGAACACTTGCATTATGTCTTGATAAGTTCTTGCAGTGAGCTGTTCTGTAAATGTTCCAGCTTATACTACCTACAAGTATAAAGTCACCGTGTCTGGGTACACGAGTTAAGAATCAGCTGGCTTGAAGTCCATCAAATTCTGCGGTTTGCTAGAGCAAGTGTCGGAACGCATACATCAACGGCGGCAGGAGACGGAAATAATGGATCTATAAGATGGCCGACTGATACCAACGACCAAGGTTGTCATTCCTTCTATTAGCAATTACTGGCTTGTCTCTTGCTGCCTTCACAGTCCACAGTAGACTATCACAACAGGGTCGCGTAGAGCTAAACGGAGGGTGCCAAAGGAGACTCTGCTTAAGGTCTCATTCTGGAATCTGGCTGCACAGTTGCCTGATTGCATCACGTTCTCCTTTTTATCCTCTATGTTATGGAGGAGTAGTCTAATCGGTGAACCACAATATTGATCAGCAATCGTGAAATTTCGATCAGTTAATGAATATTCCTCTAAGACAGTTAATCATTCAATAGATCAACGATTTCTCCACGTTAAAGTAGTCTAGTTATGGCCTATGCGTAGTGGTGGCTGCCAGCATCAGGGGTCCGCACTAATAGAGCGACCCGTTAAAGCTATAAGTGATAAAGTCCGAGTTGAACAGCAGGAGGAAGGCGCGCCACTTGTGAACGCATGTGGGCGTTCCTGATCAAGTTGAGACAGCCCCGCCGTAGGCGCAGTCTTTCATCCGGTCTCCTACTTACGGCGGATGTATAGAAGTATTGTTTAGCCTTCCAATGGGTTATTTCTACAAGAAGCACTACAGCATGGAGCGAGTAATCAGCAAGGGAGAGAAACGACGATAAAAATAATGGAATTAGTAACATACTATCTTTCGTCAGGGTCACATTTGTTTACAATAGCCTGCAGACACTAATGATGAATGTACTCTTCGCAACCATTCTTTCTTGAGTTTATTCGACTCATGCAGCAACTGTGATTCTTACTAATAAACTCTCTGACGTCGATAAAAGGCATTTTAATCACCTTTTCGCGGGCTGCGTGAGAACCTGAGTTGAGCGAAAATAGGACGACGCAAGTAAAGAATTCATTATACAGAATGCTTCAGTAAAGACGTAAAGAATGTTTTCGTACACTTTCTTCAATAAATCACACATATATTATGTGGTTAGGAGCTGCCGGCGTGGTTATTTGCGATACGCGCATCATGAAAACGACAAATAAAATAAAATAAATAAGTACTTACTGCAGAAGCCCTCAGTGTAGAAGTTGCGGTTGCCGTCGGTCCCTACGCATTCGGTACTGAACTGGTTCTTTGAACGTGTCTTCCTCCAAAGGCGATCCTGAAAATTTAAAATGCTATGTTTTGCTCTCCTAGCATGCACTCTTCTTCTGCATTTTGTGATGGATAGGAAATGCAGTATTTGTAAACTTTCTTCTAGCTTTTTTTTACTCATAAAACAGCGATATTTTTGAAACAGTATTCACAAAGGTTTTCTATAAAGCGGCCTCATAAATACTTTATTGATGTTTTTCATGAGATCGGTACTAGATTGTTGTACTATTGTGGTATAATAGACTACCTGTGCATTAAATTAGAGGGACTAAGGTTATATATGCAATATTTTCTGACGCGCGAACAAAACGAGATTGTCGAGATGACAGAAAGCAGATGATTTATACCTAGGCCAACTGTGAACTGGGTCTGCTATCATTTCACTACGCTTTTCAAGAATATGCTTTTGTGCAGTTCTCAGGCACCTACGAAAATTTTCCTTTCAGCTCATTTACGCATCATTGTTGTGAAGAGACATAAAACGTTTGGTTACCAACGTATAGTGGCATACATATCAGCCCCCTGAGGCCAGGAAACCTCTTTCCTGAGACACACTTCTTTTGCAGAAGCACTAATGTTTCCTCTTCCTATAAGCCACTATACCGGGTGTCTTTTTAAAAGTTGTAAATTTTCAGAAGAAAAGATGACACTCTTATTATTTATTTTATTTATTATTATTTGTTTTATCTCTTGGGCTATATTGGGTCTATCGTGAACACCAAGTGAGAGCATGACTGCATTTATTTGTTCACTAAACGAATATGCTAATGACCTTTATATTTATTTATCTTTTTGTATGTTGTATATGAAGAATTGGAGCTCGTCCTTCAATGTTGTAGCCGATAAAATGTCCTTAAAGAAATGTAGCGCGCGCTAATGCGCCCTCAAATGTCACCCTGATGCGGGTTCCCACCGTAACACAGCATTGGCAAGCCTATGTGGCGTAGAACGCACTACCCCAAACTGCAAAATAGTATGCTTGTTGTGAGAGACCTAACTACATTTGCGGAGTACAAAACACATAGGAGAGGCTTGAATGGTCTCATAAAGTAGGAAAAGAGCTTGGTGTCGTCACCACGAGGTGAGAACAGGTTTTTTTTTTTATAACCTTTTCTTTATGCCTGCCCACATGTTACCGGTTTCCGGCCGCAGAGATGAAGAAAGATCAACGGAGCTCTCGCTGGAGCCGCTACAGCCTAAGATGTCACAGCCATTGCGACGCCGAGACAAAAAACATAGAGGCAAGAGTACATCCAAAAAACTGTCACTTGAATTGCCCAATTGTTAGGCTATACTATGCGAAGATTTTTCTTTTCTTTCCCTTCAAGTCGAGCTTGAGTCGAAATGCACTTCTGAAGCAGGAAACGTGGTGCATAAAAGGTACAACTGTACTCCGGAACCAACACATACTGAATCACTACCTTTTTCAGTAGATAACACGCACAATGTTGCAGTCAGCGCCCTTTTAGTCAGTAACTGTTTTTAGCACGTAATAGCGCTAAAGATAGAAGACAGCAAACTCGATATCTTGTACACGGGAAGGAACTGAGCGCCAGAAACTCTCTCCTCTTTCACTTCAACGTCACTTGCGAGTGCACCGAGCTGTTAGCCATTATCCCCAATAATCGCTCTGCTGTTGACTAACCGTAGTATGAGTATAGACGTAGCCGTCGGGGTTGACAACAGGATGAATACGCCATTCGTACTTCTCCACCAGGCGACGGACCGTCGTGTCATTCTCGTACTTTGTTGCCAACTGTTCGAGGGAAAAAGAAAAATGCATTAGGAAATTCATACACTCTGTATATACGAACAGAGTTTGAATACAATATTAAAGCACAAACGTTAGTAGACCCTCTGCCTTTCCAAAAATTTTAATGACGGAGTTCTTCACCGTAATTAAAACAGATGCGCGTAGCAAATTAGGCGAGTAATTGGTTCATGGACTTGCAACTATGACCATATTCCTTGCCACTAAACCATAGCTTTCATCGCAACCGGAAGGCTACCTTGAGGACAGAGATTTAGCTTTACGTAAATGATATTGCATATATATAGCACGTTTTCTTGCGCTACCAGCTGCACTCTTCAAAAAAGATCCACAACATAGCCTCAGCGGCGTAGGACAGTGAATATGACTATATTTTCTAATGTCAATAAAACGATTGAGCAGTCAATATCTTGGCGATGTTCAATAACCTAGGAGAGAGTCGGACTACTTAATTCGTCTTTGCATGCATGAAGAGAAATGCAAAAACTTCCATGCTACATTTGGCACCAGCCTTGCGAGTTTGGTTTCTTATTACCGCGGCACTCTATTATTTCTATTTACATTTTATTTATTTATACATAATCCCGTTAGGCGTTGCAGTAAGGGGGGATATGTAACTAAGCAAAATGCAATCGTGCATGAAAGAAAGCTCATAATTCTTCACTACAATAGATGACCGCAGTGCAAACTTTTCACCTCAAAAATTGCTGCGCAAAGGACAGCTATGCTTAAAACACTGATTTAAAATAGGTAACAAGAAAGGGGACTCCAAGTGAAATAAAACCTTAAGCGTTCAGCGCTAAAACGAAGACATCATTATATAGAAGCCACAGAAGCAAACTAATTATTCCAATCCACCACCGTTTACAGAAAGAATGTTTAAAAGAATTCATCTTGCATTGAAATGGTTTGATCTTTTTTGGGTGGTCTCGTCTGTACGATATAGAGCTTGGGGGCTGAAAGTAATTTAATTTTCGGATACCAATGAAATCGTGACGTTTATTATGTAATAACTTATGGCGGAAAAATTTTCTCCTATGACTCAACTCTTGCCATTCTAAGATTTGCTTAGCACTTGTAATTCTCAGATTCCTATTGTATTCCCCTAAAAAAAATGAGAAGCTCGGTGCTGGAAAATTTAAACTTTCGTCTTTAATGATGCGGTGCCAGGATCTCACACAGTGCATGTGTACTCCAAAATAAATCGAAAATTCGAGAAACAAAGCCTTTCTTTCAAAGAACGGAGAACGGTTATTAAGTTGCGATACAGAAACCTACGCATTTTTGCACTTCTGGATACCATCTAGTAAACGTGTTTGTCCCAAGATAAATCTGATCTAGGCATTACACCCAGGTATTTAAATTTAAGCAAAGTTTTAATCAACAAGTTGATTAAAACGCTGCTAATGGTGTACGAAAGTCCAGGCAGTGGAACACGTCTTGAAAAAGGCATATGTACGGTTTTGTTCAAGCTAATGTCCATTTTCATCATCCTACACCTGTGGACGATTAAATCAACACCTTTTGGAAAATCCTCTTTAGTTATGATGTGTGATATGTAATGTGGTCATAGTTCCTTGACAATGTGCGACCTTTCACATGCAAATGAGATCATGGTAGTGATTAAAACTTATTCTCCGTTCTTGCAACTGGGAGGCAGATAAAACACTGCATTTAATTGAGATATCAAGACACAGGAGATTGTTTTTGTGATTAGATCAATCATTTTGTGTCCAGCTGCTTGATAAACGCCTCATTTTGTTCTACAGAAAGCAATACGAAAATGTGGGAATGCATATGATTATCTGGCTATGTCTTTAAAAATCTAACCAACTTGGCCTACTACTTTCAGAGCGGCACGCTGGGCATGGACTTTGACACTCGCGGATATTCATCCGTAATACAAAAAAGGCACTAACATACCCACGTAATTATTTTTGGTCACTGAACGCTATTTCGACGTAAATGCTCACTATAGTATTGTATTTTAGAAAGTAAACAGTATTACAAAAAAAAATCTTACAGCACCCCACATCGCTCCATAAGTAGAATTTGACAATGTTCGACTAATGCCCTTGCTTCTGCAAAGCGAAGATTTCTGTAAAGCACCAAAAAATCTGTTTCTTCTCGTTCAACACGAATATTTAAAGCAGCCGGTTGCTTGGAACTGCATTAGAAAATTTACGAAAGGCTTTCTAAAATAAATAAACTAGTGTAGGTTCAGTACCGCAAAGCGTTAGGGCCTATACGTACCAAGCTCAATTGATTACCATAGAATTCTCTTGCTCTAATAATGATCGAGGTTCTCTTTACGATGTCAGGAACGATAATTGTCGGAACTGTTCACTGGAATCACCCTAGTGCATGCAAGTCATATGTAACAGCACCACTGTACTTGCCTGATCTATGAAATAGAGGCAAGCAGAAGGAGCGATCCATTCCCTTGCGTGTATGCCACACTCCATGAACACAATGGGTAAGTTTTCCTTCGCCTTGATCTGGAAAGCAACATGTAAGAGACATAATGAGTAGTGTTCATGTTTATACGAGCAATCACGCAAATACAATGAAGCGTTGAGACTTTAGTGTGAACCAATGGGGGAGTGTGGCTAGCTTTTGGAGGCACACATTTATTCCGTTCTTCTCGATGCCAATGCGTTTTAATTTCTACGGATTTCATTTTCTTCAGTGGGCCCTTGTTACGTGTAGTTGTTTAAGTCAATACAAATAAAGATTTAAAAACAACATCGGTAGAGACTCTTAGGACGGCCCACGTGTGAGAACGGAAAACAATTACCGATTTTCGTCGCGATATATCTGCAAGTGCATTTTAAATCCATTTATTTTTTCACGGAAATGAAATGTGTTTGCAGATCTCCTACTTATTAGACCAGTGATAACCGTGCAATATTTCTCCAAATGCTTTGTTAGCAGGGAGCCCTCTCTCTCGCACGTCTGACCACATTTTAGCAGTATTGTACTTCTTTATGCCGTCGCTGTACCTTTTCGGATTAGAAGCATTTGCGAGGCATATCCTTTGAGCTCTTGCTCGGAGAGGATTCGATCTCGATCATGCAAACTTAACTGCCTGCAGGCTGACTTCGTGACACCCGAACAATCTACTTACCTACACCAGCAACGCCATGAGGTGCATATCCTTCCAAAAACCTGTGCTTGTCCCCCCCCCCCCCCCTCTTTCTCCTCTTCCCCTGCCATCGCATTTGAGACGTGCATTATTATTCACGCTTAAGCTGCGCTCTCTTACATCTTCATGTGCCTACCATAGAGAGTGAATCGACTCTATGTAACCAGTATACCTCCCCACGCATCTCATCGGGACCCTTCGGCACGCTGAGACCTGTGGCCATCAATGACTTCTCCACAGCCCTCCCGTTTTTAAGGCTTTCGCCTGAAACATTTATTTCTAGTGAGATAAACGCCACAGCTTATTGAGCGCTCACAGGTCTTTTAGTGATATCGCTTCGTCCTCCGAATTGTTGTCTACATCTGCGGAGCGGCGGATAAACATGCTTAGGGCTTTCTGCGGTACATGATATCGTAAAGATGCTCCTGTTAAATACTTCACGGTAGAAAATTCTTTGTATTTGAATTAATTACAGTAAATTTTCATATACTACTACCACGATAAAGAATACGAGCAATTCAGAGCAAGAAAAAAAATTATTCTTCTTGCGGCTTTGGCATCTGAGAATATGCGTTTTTTTTTTTTTTTTAGCGCCATCCGATTTTCCCGCTGGAGAATCGCCGAAAATGAGGAATGGTGAAGAGAACTTACGATTTTTAATGCAGCGGGGAAGGACGAGGCACTGATTTTTCAAGTTACTTTTTAATACAAAGGTTAAAACGAATGCATTGTAGTGAGAAGCGGGCTGAACTGTGAGGGTATTCGGCAGTAACATATGATTCAGATAAGAAAATTCATGCCGAGGCACTAGTAATTGTGAGGATGGCATGTATATTCTCTAAAATATTAACCCTCGTTGACAGCAAATGATTAGATAAAACTCACTGACAAAGCAGTGGGTTTCACAGCCTTCCTTTCAATATTTACCTATGATATAAGTAATTTAGCATTGGTAAACAAAATGAGAACTTTACGAGCTTTTCGCCTGGCAAATATGAAAGAAACACTCAACGAACACCATAACAAGACTGGTCCCGGCTAAACCATTCTTAAACTACCACTTCTTAATTGTTCTCACCAAAGCTAAACTTCTGTTATTTCGTTTTATTTTTTTAGGGGCTACAAGCCAATTCTAAGCCAACACTAAAAAATTTCTAGTGTTTTCAACAAACCTTGCAGTATCGACGATGCGTGGAATCCCACGAATGTCTTCGTGCTTTTGTCAACAAGATAATATACACATTCCAGAAAGTACAAATAATAAAACGTCGGCCGTCTATAACTGACTCGTTGACAAACCTAGTATTCTTTGTAATACCCTCAATTCTAGAATACATCTTCAGCAATGCTTTCATGTGTTTGTAGTATAATCACTCACGTGAACACCAAAGAGTTCCCGTCCTTCGAACGATCTTCCAATGGACGTGTAGGTCACGTGGTCGTAAATTTTTGCATAGTCCTTGAGGGTACCCATCAGCTGTAAGTGGATGGAGAACATAGCTTGATATATTGGTGAGCTTTGTAGTCATAGATCTCTTCTGTGATGAGAGCATTCGTAGAAGATTTCAGAGTTGTCATGGCACTTGGCTTCATACATTATGTTCATCAAAAAAGCCAGGTGCATGAATAATATAATAAATAAGCGTAAAAGGTTTAACTTGATGCGAAATTTTAATTTCTTGTTTGTCAGTATGAACAGCAGTTATTGTTATTAAGCGAGATAAAGAAGATCGCCTTCAAGGTAGTAACGTAAATATTGAAAATTGTTCATTGGCCCACTTATGCTGTAAGAATGAAAGTCTTTCCTAATAATAAAATTCGTTCACTATATTGAGAAGCCTAACAAAAGCCGAATAAAGTCAAGAAAAAAATCGACGCACGCGGGCCTCGTACACACCTCCTCATACTTCAGGTATCTGTCGAAGAGTGACTTCTCTGTGGAATAAGTCGTGAAGCGCATGTCCTTCCGTTCGTTGTCGATCAGCCTGTAGAGAAGCAAAACAATGTATTACACAAAATGAAATGACTTGATGGATATGTTGTATTGTGCATGCGTATTTAACGCACTCGCATTTGGAGAGTCGAGTTATCGGGAATTTTAATATATTTGCTAACACGCCATATTTATGATCTCTTTAGTCTTCTTGAAATAGTGTCACAGGCTGCTACATCGTGATCATCAGTATTAGAGCAGCAAAAGCAGCGGCATGGAAGCCAATCAGCAAACAAGTAAAACTCGATTCAAAAATACCTTTTTGGCTTATAAATTGCATTCACTGTAATTTCGTAAAATCAGATTAGGAGTTTCCTTGCCGTAGAAGTCAACAGAGCCGTCAATCTGCAAATGTACGTACTCTTTAAAATGTTATGACTGTATAAAGCGTTCAGCGTATATGTACTTCACCATGGGGCCACCAGTCCCTGTCGTTTTGTGCGCTATTCAAACTTTAGAGCTTATGTGACATATCTGTAATTCTGGCTCTTGCATTCTCCTGAGCCTGCTGTTGACTACCGAGCTGGTGTAGTAAAAAGTAACGTAGTCTAATGTATGGGGATAAATTCACCTGCACGAGTGTGAAGATATTATTTTCTCGTTGGCTTCTTGAAAGCGTTTTTATACATGAAAAGGCGAGAAATCTGCTTTTTCTGTCTTCGCAGAATTCGGACCACCATACTTATCTATATTAGCGTTTTCCTAAAGTTGAGGAGGCATATGCTACAACGACTGTGACAAAAACGTCCTTTTCGGAGTCCTTGACGAGACTTATAGCGCTGTGATAAACTTTCAACTAAATACGAGATGCTTGCCACAGAAGCTGAACACTTAATGTCCGTCCTAACATGCATCCAGAGTTACAGCCTCAAAATAAGGAAGATACTGCTTGCGCCTGATGAAACGCGCATCTTTCTCATATTCTAGAAAAAAAAATTAAAAGGACTCTTTTGACTCGCCTTAAGATTAAACGCGATACCGTGCGCGCTCATTGCCACATTTGTTCGTACCCAAATACCATTTTGATCATAGCCACATCTTTGCCTCTTATTTAACGACGTTCACGTTTCTGCTCAGCCTGCCGGGCTTTAAGGGCCAATTACAATAACCGGCAGCTGCCTTATGTTGCAGCTTTTCTTCGTCCGTAGAGTTACGGCGCTTCTATTCCGTTTCTCATGTTTGCACCTCACCATCCTGCTTTCGCTTCAAGCGCCTAGTTGCCTCCTACAGAGCGCTTTTTGCTGCCCTCTAGGAATCCGTCTTCAGACTTGTCCTTGGTGATCGAGTAGCACCATCACGACAAGACACATCCTCAAACAAAGCCCCCCACAATTACACAAATCTAGTACAATGTCTGACACTGTCAGCACTACATTGTCTGACAATATCAGTGCACAAATACCAGCCTCCAGTCATCGCTCGTGTTGATCGGCACACATACAAGGTTATGTGTCTACAACACACTGGTTTCATTCACTAAATCTCAATATTTACACATTAAGCAATCAATTACCCAATCACATTTTTCATCATCCCCAACCAACTGGCGCTTAATATGTCCTATATACTTTTTACAAGGCACCTACAATCTTATCGATGTCAGTTTCGACTCGCTCTTAACCTGCAGTTTAATTATGATGCATTAAAACATGGAGGCGCCATCTACCTTGTCAAATGCGCATCAGGTATGTAGTTCAGGTGGTTGCCGCATCGCATCACGGTGCCACTCAAATATTTGCGCATCACGGCTCAGGTCGCTCAGGTACATATTTTATACCTCTTGAAAAGCAAAAATGCATGGGCAACAGCTTTTTGGCGCAATAAGAACAGTGCGGTACGCAGACAAAAATTGAGGGTTTCAACGCTGCTGAACGGAATGTCAAACAAAAACTTTGGCTGTGGATGACCGGGCGTTATATCGAACGCAATGAGCGTACCGTTGTAAGCATCGAAGTGCACCGGTGTTTTATGCAGAACCCACTTTCATGCATTCCGCATGTGGTACCGTGAAACGATTTCGCGCCATCCCAAGGGATACCCGCCGACCTCATCTAACCCAGCCCAACCGTACTAAACTGCTCCCCTGTTTTTTTGGGCGAAATAAAGAGTTGACCACGAGCAAGGCTTCACTCTGTCAGCTCTCCACTCGAATGGCGTTGTTGACCGACCGTTCGTTCACTTCCTCGTCTACGGCCGTTCGTATTGTCGCAGATGTCGCCAAAGCCTACCTTTTTCTACGGTTGTGCATCCACTTCCAGCGTTTTGTGAGCCGAATGGATCGCTTTTTCTATGTCTCCAATGCTAGCTTCGCGCGCTTGGCATTCCGGACCCTCTACAGTGAAGCAGCTCTCTGAGAAAAATCCCCGCTTGTGTTCAGACGCCGCTTGCAGACGACGGCTGAAACACTCCCACTCCCGCACAACAACCAGAGGACACAGCCCGAGATTTGTCTCGTGTATGTTCAACCTCGTACTAGCCAGGCGAGCGCGGCGCTCCTCTAAAGACCCCACTCCGCGGGCCGCACGAGAGGCGCACGAGCGAGGCGCCTACACACCCACTGCCACGGCCTGAAAACGCTGAAAAATGTACGTATCTCTATGGAGTTTCTCTGGCGCGCACGCTACTGTGTGGTTGCAAGACTTCGTAGGCTGAAACCAGCCGAAAGAGTTCGACTGCTACTTGCAGGTTTTCCCGGAGCGACTTGAATCGCGTTTGCACACGCTCGATGCTGTCAGTGCAATTGCAACACGAGGATTTTTAAGCCCATTTCGCATATCCAATGCTTGCCGTAAACATAGCGGTTAGCTGTGCGCGGTGCTCCCGGCAGCACCTCAGACGCTACTTTCTCCATATAGCTTCTTTAACATATTGATTTTTAAGCTGTTGTTGTCTGCCGAGCCAAAGCGAGTGCCGCCGTGGAGCGGCGGCACTCGCCGTTGTCAATTTACTTTGCGCAAATTTCTACGTACCGCAGCACCAATGTCAACAAGCGCAAACAGAAATCGCAGATACAGTGCGAAAGGTAGTCCTGGAAATCGTGTGAATACAAGAACTGCAATGGTGCAAGCCAGCAAAAACCGGCGAACGTCTTCCGGCGCCAGCGCGAGCGCGCAGTGAGCGCCGCTGAAATATCTGACATGGACTGATATCCACTCCGCGCGTGCCTCAGTTCGCACCTGACGCCTCACGCATGCACAGACCGACTGCAGCATAAGATCTTGCGCGTAGGCGCGCCGCTCGTGTGCCCCATAGAGCGGGGCCTATTCCGAGGCGCGCGGAGAATACCCGTGGCAAGTGTCCACACAGCTGCAGAGATCGCATGCGCGAAACCGGAGGCTGCGGCGGAGCTAGGCGCTGCGAATCACGTGACGTGCTGCCAAGGCTCTAGCGCAGCTGCGGTCAAATGAAGGTCAAATTTCTAGCGACGGCGAAATTCGGCTCCACTAGGTTAGTAAAGCTTTCGGTTTGAGAACAGTTCCGAGCACGCAGATTCGAGCAACCACATAACTCATAGGACAGAAAACTATAGGGGTTTACCGTATCTAAACCGAATAGTACGCGCATGTTCGCATCAAGATGGAAATTGGTGCAAACGAAGATGTTCAGCTGACCGCCCGAGATACCACTGCATTTTAACGCACAGGGTTATCGGCTGCGGCAATAGTGGCGAAGTTCCGTACTCGCTTCCTGTGTGTCTGGGTTCACAAGCACTCCGCTTCGACACACTTTCTTTTCGTTGCGCTCGACGGAGACTTCATATACGATGCATGGTCGAGATTGAGCGCAATAAGCAGTGCTTTCGCATCAAAAATAGGACGAAAAGAACCTAAGGTTGCTTCGCCGTATTATGGTAATGCCTTTTTTATCTCATTTGTGACGTGTATGGTACCTTTTTCAAGGAGGTTTATATGGAACGTCTAACCAGAGAGTGCCCTCATGAACTCATTAATATGGGAAAAATTGTGGCTGCGCAAGACTCGGACCAGCATTTTTCCATGTTGCAGCGCAGCGACGCTCGAGGGCTTTGAGGGAAATATTACTTTTAAAAGTAATATAAAGAAAAGACATAAAAGAGATGTAACCTATAATAAAAGCAAAAATTATTGTAAGAGCCCAAGCAACGCTAAAGCTTTCGCATTACTTCAGTACAGGATTTGATGTTCTCTAAAATATCTACAATAACTTTTGGTGCTAGAGTATTTGAGCCAAAAGTGCACAGTTTTAGAAGTCATCGAAGTTTTCAGGCTTCTGTGAAATTCAAGTGGCGCCCAGTTGGCTTTTTGAAAAATTTCTTTCATGAGAGCATTTTATATTTCAAATTAAAGAAGCGCCACAGCTAAAATACTAACATTTCACTATATTTATATATTTGTCGAAGATTAGCAGTGTTTATACAGTTAACAATTTCGCTTCATGCATTCTGATATAAGCTTCTGGAAAATAGGCAAGATAGCAAAAACTAATAAAATCAGTGCATACATTACTACACATTCCTTTATCTACCATAATGACAGCAGTGATTGGCTTACTCTTGAACATTTGATGAAGTGGTAGTGACGGTCATTCCCGACCGTGATGCGATGTTCACGAATTCGTCGGCGACTTCGGGTCTGAGTCGTAGGAGCGCAGGCGCTCCGAACCCGTTCGGCTCCTGCCAGACATCGACCTGCGTTTAAGATAAGCATGCATTGAGAAGAAGCAGCACAGGGAAGTTACGGACACCTCTTATCTTTGCTAAGACAGACGTTAGTGCAGGTCTCAGCAATAATAAACGTTACAGCCTGGCCAGGCTTTGGATATTTGCTCCAAGAGCGACTCTTGTTACTGTTATATGTTATGTCTACTCTGGTTTATGAAGTTCACATACTGCATATCAGAGAGATTCATATATATATATGCAATCTCTGGTAGTGGAGTTTTTGTACTGGTTGTAGTATTTCTAGTGAACACAGTAGTATTAATGGTGATAATTGATAATATTTAAACGAAGCTCATGTTTGATATATTCTTGAGGGTCATTTTTCGACATAATTATGTTGTCCACAACATGCGAGATGACAGGTACAATAATGTTCGCGGCTACGGGGGCGGGGGGGGGGGGGGGGACGTTTTTGAAATATTCGAAGATGTAGCAAGCAGCTCGAATTTCCGCTTTCACATAACATTTAAATTAGCGTCACGGAATTCATTAACCCACACTGTTCATCACGTAAATAAGTAACGCCGATCTGGAAACAACAGGTGTCTAAGCCAGAAATGATCAGTGACTTTCGGAGCCAAAGAGAACAGAGCACCTGCGTTTCGACGTGCCTCCAACAACGACGTGCCTCTGACTCCAACATGCCAGAGGCACCCTCGCAATTGTTTGACATTGCGGACTTTTAACTTGACGCTGCAAGTACCAAGGAGTCTCTTATTTGTACCTCTTCCAAAACATAGGGCTTCCCTAGTTGGAAGCTCCTTCCTTCGTCACTATGCTACGATAGTCTCGTGACGGCACAGAACAGACCGTATAGTGCCGTCAGTTTCGCTTTTTGTGGAAATTATAATGCAGCCACAACTTGTTCCAAACATTGGTATTATTCATGAATGACTCTCTCCGCAGGCTTTGTAAAAAAAAAAAAAAAAAGTCTGTGAGAGTTGATAAAGGCATTTCGCGCATTTTGCTTGTACTTGTAACCTACTCTATTCCCGTCCATGGTAACATATTTATTCTGGTGCCATGGTGAAGGCGCACACTTAACTATTTCGGCCTTATAGACCCTATAATCGATAGGCGCTCGTAAGAAAGAAAGGTACGTTAGCACTTATAAATACATTTAAGAAAAAATGCACCATGTTTTTAAACACATGGTAACAATGTACACTGCCATGATGTCGCCTTATCTGAAGTGTGAATAACAGTTTACTGCTTAAACCGGTAATAGAATGTACATACACTGCCATGGTGTTGCCTTATTTAAAAAATGAATAACGACTTTTCTGTTATGTCCGGGTTCGATCGCGACCACGGCGGCTGCGTTTCGATGGAGGAGAAACGAAGAGGTGTCCGTCTGTTTTGCGATGTCCGCGCACGGTAAAGATCCCCAGGCGGTCGACATTACTCCTTTGCTCTCCACTACGGTTCCTCTTTCTCTCTTTCTACTTTGACTTCCACCTTCATTTCTTCCCTTACACCGCGGTTCAGGAATCCACAGAAAAAGTGTGACTGACACTGCCCCTTTCCCTTCCTGTGAACTAATTATTATTATCATGGCCGAATTGTGTTTTCCTGCGTCTGAAGAAGCGAGCAAGATATTCTTGTGAGAGAAGGGTGTATTTCAAGCACAGCGTCCATGGTGCGTGCTATACGTGCTTAATAGCTTCTCGACAGCTCTAGACATTTTACACATTTCGTTGTATAAAATCCCCGATCCTTGTTCGCTTCATTGACAATGCCACTTATAATAGTTAAGCCGGAAAGGATGCCCTCCCCCCCCCTCCCCCAGATTTAAGATTTTTTTGCGACTTCCGCGGGCGAAAAAAATTAACGGAACTATATTGTTAGGTTAAACAGCATATCGGCCTATTTTCTACCGCGAATGAAAAATCTTAGAAAAAACTTGAAAAAAGTAAAGTAGCCCGGGCGCAGTGAGCCATGAATCCTGCTCTAATGACATCATCATGCCTTTGTGAACCGTTCATGGTATTTTTATTAATAATATTACTACTAATATTATTATTATTATCTTAGATCACACACTCACCTTTAAGCGCTCCTCCAAGGCCAGTAGCAACCTAAAATGGGCCTCTGTTGTGGGAGCCACAGATACCAATCGGTGTCTGCAATAAATCAGGGCATATTTCATGTTGAGTTACCTATGAAAGAGGCACTGTTCATCTGAAAATGAGAGTGACAGAGCGGTCTAATATAATGCGACGGCCGGTTCTCCTACGCTTTCTTTCCGTTGTCCAATGAAGTGCAGAAAAGCACCTCTCAATAAACAAAAGTCCCGATCCCTTAAGTTTTGAGTACCAATATAAATTCTGATTCAATGTAGGTGTTATTTAAAAAGAACGGTATCAAGATATATAGCCGATTAAAGAAGTGTTTAATAAGCAAAATGATATTTGGAATGACTAATTAACACTAAAGCTCACGTTCAGCGTATATTATAACTATACTAATATGCTTCATACAATTTTTGCCGCCTTCACATTCCTAGCTGTTCGCAATGTCAGTATCACAAGCACTAAACAGTGCAGTATTCAAATACTTTTTTTTTTCTAAGCAACCTTCGTCTCCGTTCGCTCTCAAAGGAGTTTAAACCTTTGGAGGTCATTTTTTGAGGACGTTTCTCTCTATAGTGTTGACAACACAACTCAACGTTACCTTCAGTAGGGCGCCTTGACAAGGAAGAACAGAGGCTGATAAATACATGCTGTCATGTATGATGCAGTCTCTCAATGAAAATAACTGCGTGATTGAATTTCTATGTTTTCTGAAGAGAGCACACGCTCTTTTGCTCTTTTATTGAAGCTCGAGAACCCTTCTTAAGTTGCTTTCACGCTGATGCATACCCGTTAAGCAAGCAGGCATAACAGTTATGAACTCGCTCTACAGTGTACTGAACAGCGCCCTAATAACCACACTAACCACTGCACGAGGTCCAGGCCAGGGCAAAACATTCCTTTCATCTGCTTCGATGCCATCGAGACATTACAGAATCTCAAAGAAACACAACCAAATCGCCGTAATTATCACTTGTAGAAAATTACGGCTCAATTGCACAGCTTTCATTACCTATATGCAAATACCAATGTATTCATACCTTGAACGTATCTCCTCAAACCTTTCACATCTTGCAGCCAGTCAAGTCTAGAAAAGCAATGCCGCACTGGCGACATTTTAGAGCTACGGGTTTTGAGTGGACTGGTTATATAAAAGTGTTTCTTTTCGCAAACATTCGTCTATCTGAACTATTGGTACAAAACGATCAAATAAGAGGATGCTATAGGTAAAAGTAAAGGTCAGCTTTTTTCGAGTCCCATTGACTACATACTGTATTCACCCTGGAACAGTCTTGAGTGAAACGATCGTTTGACTCGACTTCCAGAAAACTGGACTAAACTCAATATTCCTGATTGAAAGCGTTTCTGACAATTTCAGTTTGCTATAGTGCTGAAAGCTGAAAGCGCCTAAGGGAAGCTAGTTTACGCTTCCGAAACCTATTTCTTCATACAACTATTCACATTAGGCCTCTTTTGGCGTTTGGTGTTTCCCGCGTTGCTTGTGCGATCAAATTTGCTTTCTTTTGACGAGCCCAGAACATCAATTGGGTAAGTGTCTTTTAAGGATCATTCTATCCAACGCTACCTATCCATACAACAGCATTATTTTAGCATGTTTGAGGATTGCGGGGTTCCTGTGATGCTGAATGTATTCGCAGTGCTCTGAATGAGATTTGTACGAGTAGCATAGAGACGCAGTTTGCAAACAAACATTGCATCGCAAACAAAATAAACGAATTCCACTGGAAAAACATAAATCTCATTCAATGATGTCATTCGTGGTAGAAGCTGCCCGCCTTATATAATTTAAAATATATCGCATAAAATTCGGCATTTTATATCCTGGACAGTTTATTGCACTGGGAGACTTTCCATTTATTGAAAAAAGGTACTAGAGAAACTTTAATCGGTATATATTTAGAGCATTACCATTATTTCAAGATAGATTTCAAATAAAGTGACAAAGTACTTACTACGGTGTTTGTTGCTAAAGTATCTTATTCGAAGGGCATTTTCTCTTATTGTAGAGACCACAAAGAGACGCATTTAGCCTTCTAAAACTTAAAGCGTTTTCCAAATTGAGAGTAAATTCAAACTAAAGCATTTTGAAACCCCAGGAGCATAGACTAATGCTCCGCACAATACCAGATAAAACAACGTTTACTACTCATAGATTCTGAAAAAATATATATAATATTTCAAGACTTACCCTGTGTAGTCGACACGCAAGGTTGTCTTTGATTGCGGCAGAGCACTCGACAGTGCTAGTGAGAATAAAAGGGCAGCTGAAATTCTGAACTTTGCGTACGCCATGTCAAAGTACGATGCTATCCTTTCCTGAGAGCTTAGGCTTCTGTGAAAGAGCTTGCAGCTGCATCTTGACTCAGGCTGAAAGGCTTTATAAAGGGCTTCTAGCGTTTTATCTCTACAACGTTTATTGCCAGTAGCTGCCCACTATTACTTTGAGTTTATTTTCAGGTGGTTGCTATCTGATCGAGAAATGCAAGCAATCACTCAAAGTATCTAAACGGCACTGATAACCCCTCACGACACTTCAATTGTCTTTTCTAACACGCCTCCCACTCACGTTTCTTTGTCGTGCATTGTCCTCATTACGTGATCAGGTTGTTATGATTAAATACCAGCAATCGTGTCAGTGAGGAATCTCAGAATTATGAAACCTTGGCCATTCTTGACCCTAGTTCGGGGAATTTCAGGGGACAATTGTGCCGAAACTAGACAGCACGCGAAGGCAAGACTAGAGCAGTTAAGAACCCGACAATGTTCGCCCGGATAAAATTCAGGCGAAAAACAAGTGTTTTCTTGAAATCACAGAATTGGACGTTAATATGAAAACCGCTGTAATATATATTCAGGAAAACGAAGACGCACTACACGGCCTCTTGTAATAGTTTTAGAAATAAGGGTTGCTTATTTGTCGATTACTTTCTTTGGGATCAAAGTCTTGTGGGACCGAGGAAAGAAGGCCAACTTTAACACATTCGAAAAATGTATTAGATAACTTATTAAATAACTGCCTTGCTGCATTTTGTATTTATAGTAAAATGCACGTCAACAAATGCTTTCCAAGGAAAAAAATGAAACACCTGCACACAATACACAAAACAAAAAAAATGTTAAATTTAAAATCTCTACAACACACAAAGGAAATGTTGCAAACGTTACATTGATGCAGATAAAAGCACAATATAAATTAGCAAGCATAGAAATTGTGCTACATGGGTTGGTTCTGAGTTTTGATTTTGGAAGACTTATCTTGATATCTTGAAAACGTTACGGCAAACCTATCGACATCTATCTGCATCATTTCTTTGCTATCTCGCCTTCCGGTAAATTTAGTACCACTTGTTATGCTATCCTTGAAAACAGTTACGGGAAGCGTCGCAACATAAATTTTCTTTGCATGTTTTGGAAGCAGCAATATTTCAGGGCTAAAATTTCTTCCGTTCATAGCACAGCTTGCAGCGATTTAGTTTCTGAATGTTTTTTTTTTCGATTCGTGAAACGGATGTTCCTCAGGTGGTGTTAGAGTGCGAGCTTTTTTGCCTTTACGAAGACTGCGCTGCCTAAATGCTTTAAATGCATTTTTATTCGTGTTTTAAGATCTTTTTTGTCCTATGTAGCACATAATGTGTTGTCCCAGTAAGCATGATGTAGGCACGTAGGCCTGGATCAACAATGACGCTACTCGCATCGATCCCTGATAGGGCAAACGTTGGAAAGCACCATTTTGGTTAGTCCCTTTTCATGCTACATGGGTCGCTGCACAGGAGCGTTGCTTCGACTAATACAGGGCACATTCCTGCATCAGACCACAAGGGGCCCTTGTCGGATATTTGAGAGCAAATTTAAACTAAATGTGTGCTCTTTATGAGAAAGTCCTCATAGATCCCAAATGAGGCCACCACATTAAATATGTGTGGGACCTACATCGGCCGTTGTGGGACAAATAAAACGGGCATGCCCACATGCTGCCCTAATCGGCCCCTTGTAGTTTACTTGAGGGCAGGTGGAATATGAGAGGGTTCAATTTGTGGCGAACCCTCCTGAAGCCCAAATGTGGCCTTCCTAGCTAAATCGCGTTATGTCGAACATCACATCGGTCGTAAGGGGGCTGGAAGGCGGGCGGACCCGCATGATACCGCAATCGATCTTGGTGAATTTGAAAGCATGTGCAGCAACAAGTGGGCTCTAGGTCGCAAAAGAACACCCAGCCCAATGGGGGCTGCCCACACAAAACCTCTTTAGGTCATAAATTAGCCGTAAAAGGGCTGGAAGGCGGGTGGGCCCGCATGATACCACAATCGGTCTTTTGTGGAAACTTTGAAAGCAGGTACAAGAGCAAGTGGATCCTAGGTCCAAAAACAACACCCAGCCCAATTGCGGCTGCCCACAAAAAACTGCTCTGGGTCCCACATTTGTCTTGGCGGGAATACAAACTCGCGCGTTAATACGTTGGTCAGATTTGTTAAAACGAATTGCGGACGCAACGTAAATGCGGGCTCTTATCGTGAGAAATAGCGCTAGCCGAAATGGGGCAGCCGAATAAATACCGCTGTGGGCCCTATTTTGCCGTAGCGGGGTTAAATACACCGGAGGTTCCTCATACTATTGTGAACGCAATATTTTCATAGTTTATTTGCATTAGACGGTGCCCTAAATTACTATTATAGATGGTTTGTAGAATGAATGTAAAAATTTCAGTCGGTTGGAAACATTAAATGGTTTATTTCTCGAGCTCATGCAAGTAGCGCTAAAAAGACTGAAACGGACTCATTGCTGACTGTTGATTCTTAAGTGATCACCATGTACAACCTATTATTTTGGAGAGGTGGTGATGAATGGCAACTTTTGTCCCTACGGAGCTGGAACGGAAGGTTAACGCCGCTTGCGGTGGCGGCTAGCCAGCCACCGACTTTTTTATCTGTTGTAGGCTGTCATTGCACCCGCCACTGCTTCGGTGGTAGACGACGGCTGTTGTTGCGGCACGCGTCTTTCTCTTCCCTATTCTTTTTCCTTTCTTCTCTATTTTCTCTTCTGTCCGCACGAGGCAGTGGAGGTGGCTCAGCTACAGAGCCAGTAGCAGGCCCGTGCATTTTCTTTTCCTTCTTCCTACAGCTACAACAACATTACTATTTTCCTTTCTCTCCCCGCTACGCAGCGCAAGTGGCTCAGCTAAGACCTCTGTCCTTTTACCGCGAGACAGAGAGAAACAACTTTTAATTCCAAAGCGTAATAATCAAGGCATGTCGGCCTGGCGTGGCCCCCAGGTGGGGGTGACGCTCTGGGCCCACGAGACAAGCGCCAGCTGAGTCTTCTTGTCTGAGCGCGTAAGAAGTTGGTCCCCACTCTCCTCGGAGGGAGCTGGCAGTAAAGTACGAAGGGGTGGTCTTCCCCTACATCCCCAAAGGGTGTGTGCCAATGTGTCCATTACTGCCCAGTGGAGTAATATGGAGTCGTAGTCCCCGTCCGTAATCAGTGCCAATCTAGAACAGCTGAGAAAAGAATAGCGTGGTTGCCGAGACAAAGTCGACTCTCGATGCAGACCTGTCAGAATGTAGGCGATCTACCAGCTAAATCCATCAGCGAACTAGTTGCCGTTGACAGGCTTTCAGCTGATGTACAACGAGAGACCGGTGTCCCCAAATGGCGAGTGTGAGCAGCTTGCCGGCTGCGAAATGAAGTGCGTGATTTTGACTGGCTTAGACGCCGGGCCGTTCTCCCCCGGAGACAGCGCCTTGCGAGATTGGGTATTGTACCCAATGATCAGTGTGCCAACAGCGGTGCTCCCGAGAGTCTCTCGCGTGTTTTTTTTTTTAATGTGTATTTGCGACAACAATATGGCGGTTCGCATATATGATGCTCGCATATATGAACCCCGGCGTCAGGGGCCTGCGCAACCCTTTCGAACACCTTGTGTTCACTGTTATTCGGTTTGTGTTGTGGCGTCACAGGTGCCTCGCTGAGGCGCGCCGCACTCTCGCCCGCGCAATGTATTCAGGCTTGCAGAGGCTGCGCCTTGTCATCTGGAAATATATGTCTGGGCAGTTAGAAACGGACAGCGAGGCGCGGTTTCTGTGGCGCTGACACACGCGTTTCTATGTTGTACTGTGGAGCAGACTTGGCATGCCTGTCGTCCTTTATTAGAACCCCCCGCCCCCCATTTCTATTGTTTTCCCCTTTCTAGGGAATCATGTTTTTGAGTTTATTATGTATAAGTACCCTATAGTGTTTTCTATAGAGCTTTGGTCTATGAGTAATGTGCGTTTTTGTATGCATGTATGTATGTATGTATGTATGTATGTATGTATGTATGTATGTATGTATGTATGTATGTATGTATGTATGTATGTATGTATGTATGTATGTATGTATGTATGTATGTATGTATGTATGTATGTATGTATGTATGTATGTATGTATGTATGTATGTATGTATGTATGTATGTATGTATGTATGTATGTATATATGTATGTATGTATGTATGTATCATCATCATCCTCAGCCTGACTATATCCTTTGCAGGGCGAAGGCCTCTCTCATATTCCTCCAATTAACCCTGTCCTGTATGAGCTGCATCCACTTTAACCCGGCGAACTTCTTTACCTCATCCGCCCACCTACCTTTCTGCCGCCCCTGCTACTCTTTCCTTCCCTTGGAATCCAGTTTGTTGCCTTAAGCGACCATCGGTTGTCCTTTCCTCGCGCTACATGTCCTGCCCATGCCAATTTCTTCCTATCTCTACTAGAATGTCAGTGTCTTGAGTTATTTCTCTGACCCACATTGCATGTTTCTACCTCTTAACGTTATTCCTACCATTTTCCTTTCATAGCCCTCTGCGTTATCCTCAACTTATGTAGAACCCTCTTTGTTAGCTTCCACGTTTCAGCCCCATAGGTAAGTACAGGTAGGATGCAACTGTTCTATACTTCCCTCTTGAGCAATACCGGTAAGCAGCTAGTCCTAATCTAGGAGTGCTTACGTAATGCGCTCCAAAAGTGTCTTACTCTCCTTGTTATTTCCCTTTCATGTTCCGGATCTGCGGCTACTACCTATCCTAAATAGACATATTTGCATACTACTTGTAGTGCTTCGCTACCCAACGTGAACTGCTGTTCCTTCACTAGGCTATTGAACATTCCCTTAGTCGTCTGTACGTTTATTGCATGTATGTATACAATAAAGTATCTTTGTACTGAGCCGGTAGCAGGCCCGTGTATTTTCGCTTCCGTCTTCCTACAGTCGCAACAACAACATTATTTTTACTGTTCAGAGTACACATCTCCGCCGCCTCAACAAATAGAAATTGAAGGTATTTGGGCTAGTATATTGATACGGATTATTGTGAAATTTCATCATGCAGCTGCTTAGATAAAGCAGACATGTATAAAATAATTGCTAATTTAGTCCGTAAATATGCAGTGCAAGAACAAAAACTAGGGCTTCTCATTAGCTATCTGCGTCGGACCCCTATGAAAATGATGTGGGCAAACTAAAGTCCGGGTTGCCGCTGTTGACACCGCATCGACCGAAATAAAATGTCAACATTCATACAGGGAGGCCGTCCGAATTGGTTGAAGTTGGCACGATTTGCACATTTGGCAATGGGGGAGATATGTGCGCGGCTCCACAAGGGCTGTCTGTATCGATCCCAAGTGGAACTCATCGAGGCGTTTGTCGCCGGCCCAATTGAATCTTACGTCGGCCGCCGTTCTGGCAACCACATCGAGCCCACCGGGTCTAGCGTGCATCGCCTTCATAAGACGCACCAGGGCCCTCACTCCATAGCCCACTCTGTGCTGCCTAGGATTCCAACAAAAAGGGTGAAGATAACACACGGCACTTTAAGGACTTTGGTCTTTTACAGAGATGCCCCCCTCCCCCCCCAACAATTTTGTTAAGGTGCACATCGCATCATAACGATAGACGACATGCTCGTGTCGTCTCTTGCTCCTCCGTTTTGTCTTGTCTTTCGGACTGCTTAATTATGAATCGCCGCTCACTCACCCAGTTTTCTGTTCTCATTAACCACATTTCTTTTAAAGCGGGCGCTTTCTCTTTTCCAACATAAAATCCTCCCAAAGTCGCGCCATTGACTGCTCTTATCAGCGTTTTCCTTCAGTTCGTTGAAATAAAAAAAGATCGTCTTTCCTCAAAATAAATGGCACCGCCTTGTACATTTTAGTGCCCTGAGTATAACTCTTTCCGCAAACATAGCAAAATTAGAACAGTGATTATTGGCCTAATTGTTTTTTCGGCAACATTTTTATGTCACCCTCTATCTATTTACACCACTCATTAACTTCTACCACTTCTCAATTACTCACAACTGCGGCGGACACGATTTTGAGGACACGTTCTGCGGACACGGTCTGCGGACAGAAATGTGTGAACATAGCGAAGTAATGCTTCCGCATTATTAAAAGGATATCATTTCCACACTGGAAGAAAGTACATTGACATAATCGTAACAAAATGTTGTTGCATACACTTTTTCACAGAGTAAAAAAAAAGGACAAAATTGCCGACCATTACGTTACTCCCTAATGCTAAATTTGAGCGCAGCTCTTCAGCTGCTTCAGCGTTTCGATAGACTGAGGCAAAGAACTCGAGCAAGACATGTCGATGCAGACTTTTTATTTTTCACACATATTCCATACCAACAGTTCCTCTTCCGCGAGTGACAGATACTGAGCCTTTCCTTTCCTATAAACCACTGAACTAACTGAAAGTTTCGATAGAGGCGAAACGAAGAGGCGCCCCTGTTCTGTGCGATATGAGTGTTGCTGTTTTTGTGAATGTAGGAAGAAGGAAAAAGAAAAGGCATAGGCCTCCTACTGGCTGAGCCTCTGATTTATTTATAGGAAGGGAAAGGCGCGGTAACTGTCTCACTTGTTTTCTGTGGACACCGCAACCGCGCTGTAAGGGAAGGGAGGAAGGTGGGAGTGAAAGTGGAAAGAAAGAAAGAGGAGCCCTAGTGGAGGGCTACGGAGTAATTTCGACCACCTGGGGATTTTTAACGTGCGCTGACATCGCACAGCACACGGACGCCTCTTCGTTTCGCCTCCATTGAAACGCAGCCGCCGAGGTCGGGCTACTGGCTGAGCCAGCTCCGCTGCCTCGTGCGGACAGAAGAGAGAAAGTAGAGAAGAAAAAAAAAGGAAGAGGAAGAGAGACGCGCGCCCCAACAGCCGTCATTCACCACCTCAGCGGTGACGGGCGCAATGACGGTCTACAACAGATAAAAATTCGGTGGCTGCCAAGCCCCCGCCGCAAGCGGCGTTGATCTACCGTCCCAGCCCCGTAGGGCCAGGAAGAGCTACAGACAATGACAAAAATCCCCAGGTGGTCGAAATTACTACGCAGCCCTCCATTGCGGCACCCATTCGATCTTTCCGCTTTCACTGTCATTATTTACTATTTCCTTACGACGCGGTTAAGGTGTTCAAAGAGAAGGTGTGACAAACATTGCGCCTTTGCTTTTCTGTGCACCAAATAATAATATTATTAGCTTTAATTAAAACTTAATAAACCTCATCAACCATTTGACCACTAGCACACCCTTGACGCTTTATCCTATGATATCTTTCTTTTTCCATTTATACCAACTAGTTTCTCTGTTACAGCGCCGACAAAGTCATGCGCACCTTTCCTTGATGCTCTATCCTATGGTATCATGACTACTGTTCCCAAGGACGCGGGATCGAATCCCGGCCTCGGCGGCCGCTTTTCGATGGAGGCGAAAAGCAAGGCGCCCGTGTGCTGTGCGATGTCAGTGCACGTTAAAGAACCCTAGGTGGTCGAAATTTCCGGAGTCCTCCACTACGGCGTCTCTCATAGCCTGAGTTGCTTTGGGACGTTAAACCCCACAAACCAACCAACCTATTTATTCGCTTCGGCTCAAGCTGCGAGGGACAACAGCGACGCCCACGATTACGTTACTGGTTACTAGTTAGTTAGATAGTTACTAGTTCTTCTTTTACAGTGCCGACAAAATCCTGCACACCTTTCCTTGCTGCTCTATGCTATGGCGTCATTCATTTTTGCTGCGGAGCTGGTTACGAAGGGCAACGGCGACGCCGACGGTGCTGCCGCGAAAAGCAGGAACGGGCGCCTAACGCACCCCCTTCCCCTCCAGACCTCAAGTCGTCCTTATTAATAAAGATTTAAAGATAAAGATGAAATAATGAATGAAGAGCTGCACTCTAAAATTCCAGGAGCACTGTGTATTCTACGCTGCAGAAATGCGAAAGCCTAAGCGTTGCTGGTGCACACAGCGCATCACATTTGCTCTCATTATCACTGTCAACTAAATGCGGCACCGTCATATCATGAAAGCAGCACCGTCATTATGATAAAGATAAAGATAAAATAATGAATGAAGAGCGGCACTCTAAAATTCCGGGAACACTGTGTATTCTACGCTGCAGAAATGCGAAAGCCTAAGCGTTGCTGGTGCACACAGTGCATCATGTTTGCTCCCATTATCACTATCAACTAAATGCGCACCGTCATATCATAAAACAGTACCGTCATTATGATAAAGATAAAGATAAAATAATCAATGAAGAGCTGCGCTTTAAAATTCCGGGAGCACTGTCGAAGCTACAGTGCTGAAATGCGAAAGCCTAAGCATTGCTGGTGCACACAGCGCATCACGTTCGCTCTCAATATCACTATCAACTAAATGCGGCACAGTCATTATCATTGCTAATGTCATCGCTGTCATCATCACTAGTTGCAGTGTCATTGTCATCGCTACTATCATCTTAACGGTATAGTCAAGGAGAATAAATGATGTGCGTTTCGCGATCTCTGGGATCACGGGCTCTTGCTGGAAGCCATAGTGTTTGTGAAGGGCTTCTGCGCGTGCCTTGCGGCGAGCTACATGGTGCTCTGGGTGCATATTATTTGGCAGGGGATGTACATTCAGAACGCGGTGTATCGCAGGGGGAAGTGTATGTTGTGTAGAGCAGTGACCGGGAGGTGAGAGATGGATGCGAGCAAGGATGTTGCAGCCGGTGAGGGTAGATGATAGTCGCTCCAACTGGGTTGAGCGGTGGGCTTCCGTGAGCTCAGCCAGGGAGTTATGGATGCCCATGTGAAGAAGGCGTTCATTGGAGGTGTAGCGGGTAAGTTGAGGGCGGCCTTGTACGCGTGTCGGATAAGGGCGTTAACCTTGTCTTCCTCCGCCCGCGTGAGGAAGAGGTAGGGGAGCGAGTACACAACACGGCTCAGGACAAATGCTATATACCAGGCGTCTGAGGTCATGCTCGCGCATGCCATAATGGCGGTTGGCTATGCGGCGAATGAGGTGGATTATTTGATGAACCATCACCGTCAACTTAGAGATGGTTGCGGTATTCTTGCCATTATTTTGTATCAGGATACCAAGAATCCGGATTTTGTCCACTTCCGGCATCCGGGTGTTGTCAACTGTCAAGAAGATGGAAGGAGGAAGGCCTTTGTCTGTACGACACCTAGGAGGTCGGAATATGAGAAGTTCCGATCTGGTTGGGGAATAAGCCAGGCTGTCATTTGCGGCCAAAGGTACTACAATGTCTGCTCCGGCCTGTAATGTATCTTCCATTACGCCAATGTTACCTGTGGTGGCCCACAGTGTAATATCTTCGGCGTATAAGGAGTGGGACAGAGAAGAGATTTGGTTGAGGGCGTGTGCCATGGGGAGAGGGGTAAGCTCGGTAGCATTGGCACCCCACAGGATTCTGTCCTTTCTCCGAAATTATGCATATTGAAAGAAAGGCGAAACCTTTCGCAATCCATTCAAAACTTGGAGGCAATTTTATATCCGTTAGAGTGTTTCAGATGTTGGTGCTAGATATTTACGGATTTTCAGATTAATATAATTGCCGATTGCATGCTTACATAAGTGTTTGCTTTGTATACACTTTCGTGGTGCTGTAAAACCAAATTCATTAAATGCTGTGAATATAGTCATGTGTACATAAAGCTTGTATTGGAGCAAAGCACGATTATACAATTATAAAAAAGACAAGTGAAAGAACTGGGCTTTTTCAGTAAAAATGTCTTTCGATATAGTAATATCGCGAAGAGCCAACAACAGCCTTAGGTTGGTTGAGTATACAGCCGACGCTTTGTACGAGGCTGGTTGCGGATAGTGCCTCGCTTTATCGAATCAAGCTTCTTGGAAACTGGGTTTGATCTGAACCTCTCATGGCTGCGGCGAGTGCTTGAAAGATGACGTTTAAAAAGTGGTCTGGTTAGGTTTGGTTTGTTTGGTTTAAAGTGCTAACCGACTCATTCTATGAGAGACGCCGTAGTGGAAGACGTCAAACATTTTGACCCCCTGGGATTTTTTAACATGCACTGACATCGCAGAGCACACGATCGCCTTGCTTTTGGACTCCAGCGAACAGCCACCGCCGAAGCCTGGAACGATCCCCCATCCTTGGGCACAGTAAGGGAGTGCTTTAACCGCTGTGCTCCTGCGGGGGGTTTATAAAATTGGCGTTGACTTGTGGCATTTTCTTTTTCAAGAAGACGAATGATTATGTTTGCTCACTGAATTAAAACTACAATTAACTGTGCTCTATTATCACAAAAAAGAAAATAGGTACACTTCAAGCCAGTGGTAGCATTTATAAGTATTTTGACCTGCTTTTGTTTATTCACGAAAGCCGTAGAATCAATAAGTAAGTGAAGCGAAGGCGGATCCATGTAGGGAAAAGAGTTTTCTGCTTTATTTTATTTACTGTTTCTTTGCAAGCTTCAACCGATAACATAAGAACCATTGACCTTGCGCTTGCTCTGTAGTGCAAGAGTTGGTGCAAGAGTTCACGAAGCTGAGTCATCGTGCTTCATACAAGTACACCTGATATCGTATCGAGGGTTTCGATCTCCTGACAATCGAAGTGTCAACGGCGCATCGCCACTTTATTTGTGCGATAGCCTGATTGCAGAGCAATCCAACATGATTCCAACGTGACACGATAACCCAGAATGGCGTGAAATGCGCAAAATGCGTGAGTGAAATATGCTTCAGCATGCAAGATTAAAATGGTACTTACGCTCCGTGACTGTCGAAGTTTCGACATCAGGTAGGCCTAAATTATATCTCCTTACATAGATGAATACTATCTTTTCTTTTCTGCTGATGTAAGTTGGTTGAACTGTTTCCAGTTCATTGTAGCCTCTAGCGGCGTCACCAAGACAGAGAGAGGTACGCACTGTTCTTCGAAAAACGATTTTTCAGCCAGCTGCATTAGATGGTATATCCTGATAGTAATGACACTAGTCGTTGCGTTGCACGCGCACCAGCGCGAATGGGAAACTGGTTTCGGGAGATGGTAGAGGACCCTTAAGAATCATAATGCTACAAGCTCAGTTGAACTGACGTAGCGAGTGCCCGTGCTTGAGCATGTCCTTTTTCAAGCAGCTTCGTCGATGAATCTGCAGAAGACGTCGGCGGTGAAGTTTTGAACAACAGAGAGGAAGTCGCCAGCCGAGGCATTCTTAATAATTAAGGTATTGATGTGATGGGCTGAAAGTGAGTGCTCTGATGCCGCAAAACGTTTTCAGACAGCAATGCAGACGTTCAGCCAAGGAACAATCTGGTAGTTCGGTAGTGACCACTACGGACGTTGTAGTGACAGCGTGCGTGTTTCACTGAAACGCGGTCTGCGAATTATTGTCGTCATGACTGTAGAATCTCTAACTATTCTGTAATTATACGGACACTTACATACACATAGGGTTTTAGTAAACCATGCGCGCTATCATTATCGGCGTCTGTAGCCGTCGTCATTGGGCGCTTGGACCATTGCTGGGCAGGATGGCTTTACGGCGAACTGTAAATGCTTTGTGCCTTTTCGACAGTCGCAGTCAATCCATCTCATCATTGCCTTGATCAGAACAGGTGCCCCAGTAGACGACTTTCCACGCTTTTTGTAAACCTACACTGCGTATCTGTGTTCTGACGTTCGCTTCAGTTTGCCTGACGCAGCTACAAAACAGATGAACACACTCATGTCCGTCCACTCTCTTCGCTTGTGCGAAGCCAACTAAACTTGCTCCATCGTATTCCCCACCATTCCGTGATACCGGTTTCCCAGTTGCGATGAAATGCGTGCAACTCAACTACTAGTCTCATTACTTTCAGTATAGACCCTGTAGGCTTAAATCAAAAATGAAAACATGTCGTTCTAACAGTAATACGTAAATACGTATTGAGAAATTACCTAAATGTCTTGTTATACCGAATAATATAGCACAGCTAAATACCTGAGATTTCACACACAAAAACGTCTCATATAATGCACAATACAGAAAGTTTCAAATATAAAATGTATCACGACAAAATTTATAAACTAGGAAAACCTCAAAGATTAATGAGCAAGCCGGAGTGAACACACCATAAATGATCAAAAAGTGCTAAATTGCCTTTTGCACTGGCTAAAACATTAGTCTTCATTTTTGGCGTAAATCTCTTGCGGGAAAGCGCAAATACAGGCAAATCCAAAGGGTAATAATAAACATTTTTTCACAAAAGCAATTTTATTGCCCTTGTTACAGCACATAATGAAATGATGTAAATAAATGGCCTTTCACAGAAAACACCAAATGTCTATACATCAGGAATGAAATGACAATGTTTGAAAATTAATTTTTTTTTAAAACAAACAAAAAATTTAGAAATTTGTCAATATGGCAGGAGGGCCGACAAAAAGCTTTCAGTATTAAAAACTGCTTGTCTCTCTCCGTTTGAATTCCGAACGCAATTACGATTACTCTGAGTTCTCGCACCATTTTTCCCTACTAATGTTTGATGTAGCTTCTTATATCACTGATTAATGTGGTTGCAGTTGAACGTGTTTAAACGAATATTTACTTTGCAGTTAGTGCAAAAGACTAGACGTCGGACAAGTATCTTTTTTTTCCTTTCGTTGCGCTGCTTGCATTGTTGTTATTTATGAATTTTTCCTGCTCGATGATCGGGAGCTCGGCAAAGGGCGGTGGAGCAGTGGGAGCTTGCTTCCATTGTCAAGATTCAGACACTTATAATAAGGCAGCCATAATTATTTGGTTTGTAACAAATGTCTTCCACTTCTGGGGTCACGAAAAAGGATCCAAGGCTGTAGGCCAGTACTAAGTACATCGTTCTTTTCAGGGTGCCATGTCCAAAACTTTTGTCCAGGTCCACACCAGGTCTCCGTCTTGGATAAACATGGACAAGCTTCTACTCTTCCGGCAGATTATTTTTATCGTAGTTGCGGATGGCCTATGGAATATAGATACAAGAGTATAAACATTTAGGGATTAGGCTGCGGAGAGAGCAAAAATTTAACTCTTCATCCCCTTTGGAAAATACTTCAGAGTGCAGGCCGTTGTGCAGCTGAGTCGCTACCCCAACGAAAACCACAGCTTCCAATGTCGCCTCGGAATCTCCGCAACCCTTAGGAAAAAAAAAAAATCTGCAGTGAAAAATGCTGAATGGAGGGGCTCTCTGCAATTGTACATTGTGAGATGGCGCCAGATAAGTCTTAATATTTCGCTAGTGACGCCTACCAGTGCGCATAGCACTGCGGAGCACCTGTAACGCGCTTTCTTGCCGTTACAGGTCCTCCGCTCCCACCTATGCGCCATGATTAGAGAGCATTGGTTTGCAGCGCTGCCGTGTAAAGCACGATAGTTTCCGTGGCATGCGCCCGCTCGGTCACGTTTTTTCCTTGCGAGGCTCTGCACATTTACGCGGTTATGTGCTGATCAGAATAGTATTTTCGAAATCCTTTAAAGTGGTATGTAGATTAATTAGCTCCGGCTCGCCAAATATTAAGTCTAACATTATTTGCTGAAAGTTGGGCAGTTCAACTATTATCAGCCAGTTTGCTACATAGTCCATAATGGCTGTAATGTCATGCGCAATACCATTGAAATGCTATAACGAAGAACGTAGCATCCTTAAAAAAAACTTGAATTTTTAAGAATGCGAAAAGACTTAGGCGAAGCATCCGCTATAGAGCGTGAGTTATTCTGCCTGAATCTATGTTCACAGACTGAAGAAAGTTTTGTAATTGAAAATATCATGCGTATGTGCAAGCATGCGCACGCTCGTCAAGGTGCGAACATGATAGTAAGCTTGACTGAACAATGATATTCCTTTTCTGCTCCACTCCACTGTTTAAAAGAGCCCTAATCACTGTCATTTCCTTTGCACTCATCGTTTTGAGACAGATTAATTTCTAATACAACTTTAGTTTCAAATTATAAACAATTCATAATATCTTAGGCTTTGCTTTTCTGTGCTGTCGACTGTTTTTGAGGAGGCTATAGAAATACATTAAATTGTATGCACAATAACAATGTTTACCGACAAATAAGAAAACGGCTAAAAACGGTCTTAAAAATTATTAAAAACGAGCCGCAAATGACCTAAGGTTTCGCTAAGATAATGTTTTTTTTTCAGCCTTGTGATTACTTCTTGGGGGCGTGAAGCGATGAAACCATTCTTGAGAACGACCACCTACTTTCGCATGACTGGTTGCGAGTGGCACAGCATTTCAATAATCAGTTGCTTGGAAACGGGTAGGATATGTATGTACTTCTCACGTCTCCTGCCAGTTCTTCGAAGGAGATGTTCAAAAAATTTAACGGTGATTCGCAGGGTTGTTTTCTTCAGTGAAAGAGGAAAGTTTATTATTGCTGTCAAGTGTAAACAAAACACGAGGCAAAAATCTTCCTCTTCTATCCCGCGGCATGCTCCTTTAACAACGCTCTATTACCCCGAAGAAGACAACTATTATTCAGGCTAGTATCAGTCCTTATAAGAAATATTTTGACCTATTATTGTAGTTTCTACTAAGATTTACACCAAAGCAGCAAGTGTAGCAAAGGAGACTTTATGTAGGTTGAACTTGACCTTGTGGTTATACATTGCTCCTCTTTTTTTTTTTTTGCAAGCTCCTCGACAATAAAGCACCATCTAGTGACCATGTACACGTGTGATCGCAATAAAGCAAGCACAGATCGTACTAAGCTGACGGAGCAGCTTTACGTTGCCTCAGTCGAAGGCATCTGATATCATATCGCGGTTTCCGCTCTCCTGACAGTGACCGTACAGAACGCTGATTGCCAGTTTATGTGTGCAATAGCGCGCTGCCGAAAGATAAGCCAACATATTCACAATGTTGCATGATAAGCTAAAAAGTAGCCTTAAACTCTCATGGAGCACTAGCAAGATATGCCTGAAATATTGCAATACAAGATTAAAGTGAGCACATCCTCAAGCACTTTGGCTGCTGCAATATTGGCATCCCGTCATCTTTTACCATTTCTGCTTTATAGTTTTTTAGCGTCTTATCTTTATTGCTGACGCAAGTGGGCTGAATGCCTCTAAATCTTTCAGCTCCCTCGGCTAAAGAAGAGAGAAAAAAATGCTTTAAATGCATGATAAATTTTATCCAGTTCATTAAATCTTAAAAATAAATAAAACAGGCAATTGTATTTGGGTAAATAGATACTTTGATAAATGAATAATATTAAATTATTTTATGCAGATAGATGATTTCCTGAAAAACAATAAATGGCTTAACATAATTGGCACATTCAAAATACCGAAAATATCTATTAATAATAAAGTTAACATTATCAAAAGCTTGGATAGTGAAGTAACAATCGCGGTAAAAATTTCCAGGATAAGCAAACCGCTACTTGTTCGACTAGTAATGAAATATAGCGAGCGCCATTTCCCAGGATTTTTTATTCCTGTTAAACTTTTGCAAGAGTGCTGATAAACAGACTATTTCAATAGGACTAGGATACTTTTTTGAAAAAATTGAATTTAAAATTGGAGCTATATAAATGGGCTTTCACTGAGAAAGCTGAAATGTCTTTGAGTAACACATCGAATTGAAAAGTTATCAAATTATCGATTGTCATAAACAATCAAATTAAAAGTAACAGTTGCAAATGCATAAGTATACCAGGTAGAAAGCAAAATTTCAAACTATCTGAACTGTTCTAATTAGCTCTTTTTCTACCTTTGATGCTGAAAACGTCGGTGCATTTACCTAGAAATATTATAATTGCAGGCATGAAATATGCAATGCAGTCATCGCAAGGTAAGCTCCGTTGCATGTCATGGCGTGTTCTATCGCTTTTACAGGTGCTCTTTCAGTCACATCGGCCCGGTTCCGATTATTTAGCTTTGATTGCAGAGCCACTGGAGCTTATTTTCACTTTGGATGGTAAACCAGATCTCACTATACGGCACCCTCGGCTAACAGCGTCGACGATAAACCACAAAAAAAAAAAAAAAACAAAGACGGAAAACCATGTGGGATGTGCCATGAGTACAAGGCCTAGAATGAAAACGAATCTTTTAAGTAGGTTTGAAATTGCAGAGAGAACAGCAGGCCGTCACTGTTGGCCTCACTCCAAAAAGTTATTGCCTTCTACATTATCTGGTGCACCTGCTTTTACTCAACAGTGATATGAGAAAATTTTGAATAGAGGAGGTTGCGCTGCGGCGAATCCGAGTCGGGTTGCCCTTACACCTGCTGTAACATGAACATGGCCGCAATATCCATATTTATATTTACGCCAGAATGTCCTGCCTGGAAGTCACAAAATCGTGATGAAGATATTCACCACTTGTGGGTTTGCCCGGCACTGAAGCCGACGAGAGATGTGTACCTGACGGCAGTGGGCATTTCGCTGAACAAACCATCTTCTTACATATCTTGGATGCATTGGCCTTATCATCGTTCCCTATTGAACTTGATTACAGCAGCCAACAGTTATTCTTTCATTTAACACCCCTTTTAGTTTTCTTTCTACGTATTTCTTTATTCCCTGTGGTAATAAACAACGTTATAAGAAAAACATACCCCCTTTTATCTCATTCACAGATACTGATTCAAGAGTGACTGTGGCGATCGCGCGGTTGATATATCTGTGTGGCCTGAGGACTAGATTGCCTAGTTCGGTTGAAGCGAACATTTTTTTCCTTTTCTTATTTTAACTGTGAAACAGCTAGAAAATACTGATCTAAAGCATTTGTTCATATCGAAATATGGCGCCAGACAATACTGCTCCGATTCGCCGTTTCTCAAGACCATACTGCTGAAGCGGACGCAGAAATCTGGCCGGTAATAATGATAATAATAATTGGTTCACGGGAAAGGAAAGGCGTAGTATATGTCACACTTCTTTCTCTTGGCACCTGAACCGCGTGTAGGAGAAGGGACGAAAGTGGGAGTGAAAGCGGAAATAGAGAAAGGGGTGCCGAATTGGAGGGCTACGGAGTAATTTCGACCACCTGGGGATCTTTATGTGCACCGACATCGCACAGCACACGGACGCCTCTTCGTTTCCCCTCCATCGAAATGCAGCCGTCGGTGGTCGGGATCGAACCCGAGTACTCTGGCTAAGTAGTCGGGCATCTTACCACTGCACCACCAAGACGGGGTTGACCGGTAGGGCTAAACTTAAAACCATTTAGGCTTGCAACAATACATTCCAAATTTTCTCATGCTGCTTATTTAATGCCGTTCCCCTGAAATATCCTTGTCTCCAATGAATAGACTTTCACCGAGGTTACAGGTTGAAGCATTTAGCCCCCCCCCCCCCCCCAACTTTTTTTCTCTAAAGAAAAACAAACATCGCTGCGCTAAAAGAGAAAATAAGAAGCATACCAATACAGTGGTTTACTGGCGTTTAACGGGTAAAAGCGACTCAGGCTATGAGAGACGCCGTAGTGGAGCACTCCGGAAATTTCGACCTCCCGGGGTTCTTTAACATACACTGACATCACAGAGCACACGGGTGCCTAGCTTGTCACCTCCATGGCAAAGAGGCCGTGCCGCGCCCGGAATTCGATCCCTTTTCCTCCGGCAAAGAAGTCAAGTGCCCTAATCACTGTATCACCGTGGTGGGGTCGGAGCAGAAGGTACATACATACATTCGATATTCCAGTCTCGGACCACTTTCAGACAGGTCTCGGCTTCCGTTCTGACAGGAAACAGCGTGATAGTCATATGACCTTGCAAGCTCCTTCCATCTTTCGCTTTCAGCAGACGATACAACCATCATGTCACCACGACTCAGTTCTTTCGAAGTGACGCCGCACGCACAGTTGTCGTTTGGCGTTCGTGTAACATTAAAATTAGATAAGAGAGGCGCCGTCAATTGCTACTTTTTTGCGACAGGAGCCTGTAATGCCTAAATGCGAATTGTTTTATAGAACTCGGTGCAGGGTTGGCTTGCGTTGCTGCTAGCGACGTTCCTCCAAGGACCAAGCTCACTGCATTGGAAAGCTAACGAAAGCGTTTGAAAAGACAATTACAATAAGCGTTAGCTGCTCCAGCACACAGCGGTTCGCTTTCACACCTGAGGTCTGAAATGGCGGCGAAAATCCGTGTTCGGGGCTCTGGACGTTTCCGTCGGTAGAGAATTTAAGGCAAGAAAGCGAAGTCGCAAAGCTGGAGCTTGTGTCATTATTTAGCGCACGATATCTTTTGCAGGCCGAAAAGTAGTCAGAATGCGCAGGGAGTCTAACACAAAATGGCCGCCGGTCCAGGAGCTTTACTGGTGGGCGGGGCATCTGGGCTGCCCGAGAAAAATCGAACGCAGGACCGCTGCCAGCAGGTAGTCCCGGACAGTCCGGAACTGATAATCGAATGTAACCAGAAATTACAGTAAAGTTATTCTCCGCTAGATGGTATCCACCATGATTTGGAATTTATATTAGCCGCTTTCAGCCAAAATTCTGCGTCACATTGAAAGAAGAAATGTTTACTAAAGTCTTCAGCCAAAATTCTGCGCCACATTGAAAGAAGAAATGTTTACTAAAGCCAAGCCTTTGACCAAGCCCCGCCTGAGTGGTGCAGTGGTAAGACGCCCGACAACTGTGCCGGAGTACCCGGGTGCGAAGCCGACCTCGGCGGCTGCGTTTCGATGGAGGCGAAACGAAGAGGCGTCCGTGTGCAGTGCGATGTCAGCGCACGTTAAAGATTCCCAGGTGGTCGAAATTAGTCCGTAGCCACTACTGCCCTCTTTCTCTCTTTTCACTTTCACTCCTACCTTCCTCCCTTCCCTCACGGCGCGGTACAGGTGTCCACAGAAACGAGTGTGACAGATACTGCGCCTTTTCTTTCCTGTGAATCAATCATTATTATTATTATTATTATTATTATTATTATTATTATTATTATTATTATTATTATTATTATTATTATTATTATTATTATTATTATTATTATTATTATTATTATTCCTTTGACCAAGATGTTTTAAAAAATGTAACAGTACGGCAAGAGATAAGTGCGTTTCTTGCGCCTCGTTTTATGATCGATGTCAACACGTGTGTCTCCATAGCCTAGAATCGGGTTATTCTGACCGTGAAGTTCAAAAATAAGTGCTTTACACATCTCCAGAAAACAGCTTCGAGGCACTTGGAGTTGAAAGCTCCTATTACGGAGCTGAAGAAATTGATGAATGCAACACGTGATGTCACGAATATTGGCTGCAAAAAAATTTGACATCTATATCGCACTTCCCTAGAGGTCTTTGAGATGAGCAACGCAATAAGTTCTGACCGCATGGTGTAGATCGCACTTTTGCAAGCTTGTTGCAGCAGGTCATTTAGTATAAAAAAGATATGAGTTCATTATGGCATGCCGGGTTGGTGTGAGAAGTACTGTTGGCACTTTTGCTGTGAATTTTATACACTTATACAAGTTACGAAAAAACGCCTGTCCCCAAACGGGAATAAAAGCGATTTCCAGTTTCGGCCAATATTAAAAATGCGGTAAATGTATAAGTCATATTCTATGGTAATGACCGTCAGAGATAAAATTTTGAGGTATCTGTCAAATGCGCATGTGTTTTGTCCGTCATTTATGAACGACCATGTCAATTACTTCTACACTACCAAAGTTTCAAGCGCCGCCTAACATTGCTCCCAATTTAAGTGCATGAAGGAATTGCGAACATTCTGGCAGAGTAAATGCTGCCAAAAATTTTGTGAAATTGCATGCATATACTCAAGTTGTAAATGGTGCAACCAAATAACTGTAACGGAGACTTCCATTTTAACAAAGGCTCACAGCGAAGTCATTTTGCATCAAAACTCAGCAAACATTATTTCTACCTTGTATATTTTATCTGATTATATCGTACAAAGAATTAAAACCAACCAAGGGTGAGAAGTTAAGCGATCAAAAGTAGAATATTACCGCGGTGTTTCAAATAAATTATTATATGTCCCCAGTTAGCTTGCTGAATAAGAGAACATAGGATTTGTGATTTAACAGCCATGTTTACTACTGCGCATTCATACGTTAAAAGGCTGATCCAGTTGCTGCAGATACGTAGATACACAATGAAAACCACCTGTCTGATTTTGCAATTTGAGCTGGTATTAACCTAATTCCTAATTTCTTTCCGCGCTCCCCTTTAGAGGACCAATCTAAAACTGCGACAATCATAAATGTATATACAATGTATTGTTTTATATACTAATTCCAGCACTCTTTTTTACAATTTAAGAGTTGTCCTAGCCGCAATAATGCATTACTCGTACTGGAAGATTGCTCCGATATTGGCAGTGTGCTTGGGTACGCCGATATATATATTTGCAAGCAATAAGTGTAAATACCATCATAAAATATAAAATGCCTTGGAAAGAAAACGATCTAATTAAACGGTATGTGAATGATAATCACGGAATAGCTTCATTTTGCAGTGTGAAGCTGCACCTCTAAGGGGTTAAAGGGTTCTCTCTAGGCAATCAGTGAAGCGCTGTAAGTAAAGCCTATCAAAATATTTGTCATATCAGGATCGTGTGTTTTGCGCTTGCATGACGTCCATTCGCCGGCGAGCCATTTTGGGTTCTGCGCATGAGCGACGGTACCCGCTGCAGCCACATCGATTGACCGGTGGCGCCATGACATTTCACAGCTTGAAGCTGCATCCCTTTTTTTTATAACGTTGTTTATTGTCTCAAGCTCAAGGCATAAAGGAAGGTAAGGAAGAAAGAAAGCTGGGGGGGGGGGGGGGGTTGTTATATATATGAAATAAGGTAAGCCGATCAAGTGAAGTCGAGGAACGAGCGGGGAGAACGTTTCTGCGTCCAGGCACTATATAAGGACGGGTATTTTTGCCTTTTCTTATGATTTAAGGGAGGCTCTTGAGATAGAGAAGCGAAGAAATGAAGCCACAGGAAAAAAGAAATCCCTCGCCGAGAGAAACAGCTGCAGGCGCAAATTTGATTGCTTCCACCTCGCAGACCCCTCCCCCGCCTCCTCCAATTCCGGGGATTGGAAGGCAGCACAGAACACTGCGACACCCTCTCCTACTTGACGAGCGGGCCTCTGCCGCCTCCAGTAACCTCGGTACCAGAGTGAGGAGAGGAGAGGCAGGGAGATGTCTTATGTGATATGCTGCTACACAGTACCCGCCACCACCCGCTAGCACTTTGTTCACACTTGCATTCTGGCTAGCGTTCGAACGCGATTGTTAAACGAGCAACAGCGCTCTTAGAGGAAGACACAGGAAGAGGGCACGCGCACAACTGCGCTGGAGATTACTGTCCACGTTCCGTGTCTTCGCCCCCAGACTACCGTGATTCTATATGACCGAAAGAAAGCAACGAGCTCAGCAAATTAAACTTCAGACAGCATAACTGCATGACGCGTATATGCCACCCAAGCAAGTAAGGCAAGGGACAAGCCGGTTTTTCTTTATTTCAACACAAGCCAGCTTCAAACGAACAATCCTCAACCATGCTGCCCTGTTTCGGAGCATGCCTTATTGCTCCCCGATTCCGGATGGTGGCCAGCCGAGCTGCAGATGGAGAGCGAGGAATCCCACACCTGCCTTGAGGTTCCGAGAGGGGCAGCAGTTGGTCGAAACGAGGGATTTGAATCAGTCGGCCGAGCAAATAACCCAGCCACTAGGGCAGCCATGCCGAGGGCGTTTACTTAACTGCAATAAATTTTAGTCCAGTTGCACCAAGGTTGAAGGAATACAGGAAAGGATCTTGAGCGTGTGACAAAAAACTTCTCAATACTATGCAGTTTGCGTGCGAGAATTGTCTTACTTGATTTGCTCATAAAATATATATTAGCGATCTACTTCTTTGATAGGCTTTCACCTTATAGACTAACAAGATAAATCATGCCTTTATGGCGCTTGACCTAAAAAGCCTGTTGATCATATTAGATCCCCCGGCATATGTTAGAAGAGCATGACGCCTTTTCTGACTGACAACCCGAATTTCCTCCTCCTCTGATCCACTATAATGGTATGCAGCAGATAAGCGCTCATCTCACCTGTGCGATAAAATAAACATTGCTTTTGCTTTCATTTATTTATTCTCTTATCTATCGCAGAAAATGCAAGCGGGTGCGGATAGTCGGCAACTACCCTTACATCCACTCATACTCCGAGTCGTGGCAGGGACGAACACCCTCGGTATGCTGCTAGCAGATCAGTTCGACCTCTCTTTGTACTGTTATACTTCAAAATCATGTCAGCCTAAGAGATTGCCGTTTTTTGTGCTTTACACAGTTGCTTTTCAATTACTCGTACATTGAAGGACAACAATGCTTATATACTGGTTATATTCACTGCTTATGTCCTTATATGCCTTGCGGAAAACGCTTGGCGACATTGATTTCTTGCTCTGGCATCTCTCCTGCACTGTCATATCAATAGACCATTATGATCTTCGCCCTACCTCCATTTGGTTGAAACGAATAAGTAATGCAAGTATCCGCTCACATTTGCTCATCCTGAGCCTCACAGGAAGAGCGGGGGAAATCGCTTTTCATTTGGCTTCTGCTTTCTTCTTCGTCAAGCTCTGCACAGAAAATCACCCCAGCCTTTTTAAGGCAAAATGACAGTTCGGCAAGTGTGTTTACTGAGCACTAACGGGCTCACTATCATGGAATACAGTATTGATGCTAAACGATAGGAGAAAATGTAGATGATGAAGGAAGATGGCCGGGAGCCTTCTCGCGAAAGGCCACACAGGATCCCAAAAAATAGTTTTGAGTACGGAAGCTGGTGCTTTCAGTGTCTAATTGCTGCAAATTATAATACGTGCAGCCAACTTGTAATGGCTTCAGGTGATTCATCACTGTGGAGGGAAATGACGCAAAAGGGCACAAATAAAGCGCTTGTTCTCTCACTTTTGCGTTCTTGTTTTCCACGATGGTAGAATCACCAAGAGATATTGAGGTCAGAATAGCCTAATAAATTCGCTCCATGTTGTTTCCTAATGAACTTCGCTGATTGCTGCTCTCCATCACGTCACCCCTAGCACTGCCGCGTCGACAGTCAATTGTTTAGGCTGCCCCAAGCAGCTTTTACCCAGAAATCGCACCATTCGCGTGTGGTCAGTCTATTTATTTACACGCAAATGAAATAGCTATTCATGGAGCACGCATGGGATGGACCAAAGGACGGTTCCAAGTCTTCGCAGCTGGCGCAGTGCGACAGCTATAGGGGAAATGCAATTAGTTTCTGTAGAAAGCTCTAAGAAAGAAAACATCACAGAATGCAAAATTTAAGCGAAGCTCTTTAGGCGTTCTTGCGGTATGTGGAGGGGAATGATTTGATAGAAGTTTGGTATACTATTATGGCAGTAACAAAGCAATCTGTTTTTCTCACAAGACAAAAGAGAGTTTCTCAGATGGAGAAATAAAAGTGTCCAGAGCGAGCGGCGCAGAGGTAGTGGCTCTTCTTTCTCTTCATCTGAATAATCATCTTTGACTCGTGACTTTTACGTGGTACATAGCTCTGTTTCGCTCTATTACACCGACAACGGCCACGAGATTCAACCAACGAACGTGTTCATAAGAACCGCGATCTAAAACTTTTCAGGATGCGTGATATGCATGACAGGCGCTCAAAGTACAATTGCATTCATCTTCGGCGAAACACAAAATAATGTATACATTGTTCTTTAGTTAAGAGAATGTTTTCCTTGGTAACATAATTGGGTTCAAATTGACAATAAGCTCAGCGGTTTGCCACCGAGTGCTGCCGAAGTATTATGCGAATTATTAAACATAGACAGGTGGATATGCAACGTGCTACTGCTTTCCGTTTAAATTTACACACAGAGCGTAACCAAAAAAAAATAACGAATAGAAACCCAGAGGCACTATACTGAAGGTGGGCAGTGTCAGGTAATGAAAATAAAATTTCATACTTCGCAGCCCCACAGGTGTACGCCCTAGTCTCATGACCAGCTCGCTCCCATGAAACAAATTAATGACGAAGTAAGCACTTAAAAGGCGCCACCTTCTCTTTTTAAGACTGCAATGTCTGTCATATGGTCGACTTGTATTTGGTGAATCACTGTCATTCGTAATTTTAGTCATTTTAAATGGCATCACACGGCATGTGAAATTACGTAAAAGATGGAAAGAATAGAATCGGGAAGATTTAGTTTCAATTTAGAAAATAAAGATAACATTGTTGTCACCACCGCTGGTTCTAAGTTCCACTGGATAGCATTGTAAAGCTTGAAAAAAAGCAGGACTTGTTTTGAATATCCAAATCAGCGTGAAACTCAGTACGCCTTAGTGCTCACCCACCGGAACCATTACGTAAGCATTATAAATGCTGCTTCATGATATTTAATCGTTATTTTCGATACTGCTACCCATCTATGTAAACACGTATTAAATGTTTTTATTAAAACCTTCTTCTGATATTCCCATTTCGAACTTATCAAGGAAGCATCAGCGAACTGAAACGAAAGTCTATAAAGTGACAAAAGGCACAGACTCAAATGTGCGCTTTTGTTTTCATCTTAATGTGTAGCTGGTCATATACACTTTACAATAATATTTACTCACAGTCTAGAAAATGACAACTGAAGAATGGTGGCCCCTTTTCTTCGTAATACTATATTCCCAACCCCAACTTTAAATTTTTACAAGTCATGCAAGGGAGTGTTTTATTGACGCCTTTTACTAAATACACTTATATTTTTCAACTGGGATAAAATAATTAAATCAAAGGACCACTTGAAGATTTTACTTCGCAGCAAAATAGGAAGCCTCCCTATTTGGCTTTTAGCTGCTGGGGAAAGATAACCGAAGAATGAATCAAGGGCATATACTTCAGTCGTCAAGCGAATGAGAAGTTCCGAACGCACATTTTCCCCATATTCTCCTCCTTTCTCCTCCTTCCTTTCGATTGACACCCCCCTCTGAACTGTATTGGGTACGGTAGATTAGAGGATACATAGCGGTTTACACTAAATATTTGCGTACATGTCGCCTGAATGAGCGCCTCGGGCGCCTTGCCGACATTATCTACTTCTCTCGAGTGCCTGGACACTCTCCGATAAAGGAGACTACGCGCGCAAAGATAAGAAGAGCAATGACTGGACAGAGCTCCCGCGCATTTTCCCCTTATTTCGCAATCTTTTTTACCAAAGCAAAATTTTACGAACACCACACAACAAAGGCATAATGCATAAGTTTGATTCTGCTGCTGCCCCGTTAATCTCGCCTTTATCCATGCGGGGAATGAACCATTGAACACTTTTTGACGCTAGCATGCCAGGTAGTACAACTGCGCTAACTTTAGGATGTCTGCGCTAGGCATTGAATGACCCCAGAAAAGAAAAGCAGATAATTTGGTCGGATACTTTGGGGCCTTAGATGTTATAGGTAATTATTGGGGAATTATTCATTTATTGGCGGTGTTTCCATCAAGTACACTCTGTATCATTGCGAGGAAAATGATTTTCTTTTAAATGAGAAAGTGAGGCATAGAAAATTTTTGCTACAAGAAAGGGAACGAAAGGTGGGGTAGGGGGGCGGGGTAGGGGAAGGTGATGCTACATGCGGAAGAGTTATATAGAGAAATGTCAGACAAAAGTCAGGGACACGAAACTAAAAGCAAGCGCATTAACGACATCCAGTACTTTTCAAGTCTGTGCATTAGATTTTTCTTTTAAAATGCCATTGCCAACTTTAAATGACCAGACCCCAACAGATAGCAGCAGCTTTTACAAAATATTTCAAATTTTCACTTTGTTATTCAGGCACCAAGCAATTATGAGTGTCAATGATACGCACTTTTCTGTTTCGAAAAGCACAAAATACTTTATAAAAAAAAAAATGAGGCTCTAACACTAATCGTTCTGCAGGGAAGCCAGCAATCGGTCACATGCCACCACTTTATTTGCGTTTTGATATTTCACATATCACATATATTTGGCCACTCTCTTTTCACTTGAATCAATAAATTGCGTTTTACCAGACGTAACAGCGCATGTTATAAGCAAATGTTAAATAATCGACCCGTAAAGCGTCATTCAAAAACGATGCAATCACCACGCAACCAGTAAAGGATAATCGGTAAGACGTGCAATGAAAGTAGCTCTTCTCTGCATCGAAAGCTGCGGCGGCCCCGAGGACACTGTGCACCTGCTTTTAGTCGACGTTCTAAGTACACCGAATATCTCCAGTTCGCATGGATTAAGAAAAATAATGTGCTTGTACAGCCGACGGGAGTACAGACTTGCTCACAAATATTTTACAGCAGCTGCAAATTCATTTCAAGTACTAGTTTGGGGAGCGAAAAGATGTTTCAAGGTGAACTGGACGAATATCTACACTCAAGGCATGTTCATGCGCATAGAAAGAAAGACATGATAGCTGTGAGAACATTCTGCATACGATGAAGCAATTGGCACTAATGTACAGGTACATATAAGCAAAATTGCTCATGATATTGTCGATGTGCACTTTTAAGGAGACCGTACATTTTTCTCACAACAGTTTTAGTGGATCTGAAACCATTGTGCTGCAATCGTTTTGACGCGGAGATGTCGTAAACATCCGCGTTTAATCCAGAACGATGTGCGATAGACGCCCAACAGCTAGCGCGAGGCCTTTTCCACCTATTTGCAGAATGCCGCGTAAATTACTGTTATAATCTATGGACATCGTATAGACATAAATAAGTATAGGAATAGGTAACGCAGTTAAATGAATAAATAGAGCGATTGGGAAGATGAGTCGTGTAGACAGATAATTGTGTTTTTTGAATGGAAAGGTAGAGGTCGGCCGGAAAATCGAGCATCTGACCGGCTACTCGGCACTAGGTAAGGCGCAGATTACAATTCTACATTAATTACCAACATTGCAATTAATGTAATATTTATATGAACACATGTCAACATTTTTGAAGAACATATCCTTCGTTTTCGAAAGAAATAATGCATGCAGTTTACTCAATTGGAAAATTATAATATAATTTGTGTTGAAACACACTCTCGCTCCAGCTGTATAAACAATATAGCAGGTTGGGATATTCGTTGTAGAAACAGGCAAGTAAAAGGCTAATTACCGTTGTTTCTTCAAGTTTCATTAAAATCTCAGAACTCGGTCACTTTTTTTACTCCACTTTATGCGAAACACTGATGGCTCTGGCTCGAGCATGAGCTTATGCTAGATGTTATGCTTGCCGGTTTCCGCTTCCGCAGCTCCAGTGAAATGGCCTTCGACATTGATGATGCTCCAAAGAGACACGTACGGGACATTTTGTCTTAGACGGGCTTGATTTATACAAGAACCCTTACTTCAAGCATAAATTTTAGATAATTTTGGGAGAGCATAATGGAGCAAAGCAAGTAATGCAGAGACAGGGGATCTGTTTTATTTGGCTTTAATGTCCCGCCTAGCACGCTGTTATGATTTCTGCCATCAACCAATCAGCCTAGCTAATTCTCAGAATGCATACACTGACGTCTCGTATGGATAGGGAATATAAATTCTACACGGTGTTGCCCATGTGAGTACACAACGGTTTGTGTAAGAGTACCAGTTGCAGTTCACTTGAGCTGTAACCTCTAAATGTAGAACATAACACAGAATGGCGGTTCGACAGTATGGAATCACATAGGCTGTTTTCAAATTTTAACTGCTGTTACCAAAGTGCATACACAATGTTCTGTGGCAGAGCAGTGGTTGCTATAGAGAGGGGCTGTCACCTCAGACTCAATGAGGTGTGACGTCGAGTATTTGAGGAAGCGAACGCAGCATGGCGGCTCAAAAGCATGGAAACACAGACTGCATTCCAGCCAAGTGGAATGTGGTAAAATATGCAAAGCATTTCACATAGCAATTGCAAAGCTGTCAAGCTTGTATCCTTTCCCTGCTTTCCTTAATATTGTGAAAGAAGGCCAGGTCTAGACGGCAAGGTCGTGACGGCAAGGCAAGGTATGCCGTGCCTGGCGTTTATTCCGATGCTAACCGAGCCTTGTGCCGGAGGCGGCGCGCGGGAGAATGGTGATATTGTGAGACAGCACTTGCACAAAACGTCTGTTCTATTCCAGAGCCAGCTGGCACACAGCGCGCGACGCTCCGAGCAGCAGTCAGCGATGATGATGATAATGATGATGGATCTATACAGATGAAAGAGGTGAAAGTTTACGCGTTGCGCTCACACAAATCCCCCCGACAAAAGAGCGGCCACCCTGGTCGCTGATTACAGGGATGAGGGACGACGGGCATAGGGCTTCATGCGCGAGGCGTGGACGATCTCTTCGGAGCGACGACGTCGATCTGCGACGGTGTGCGAGGGAATAACGCGATAGTTCACCGGAGACGTTTGTTGGAGTACTGTATAAGGGCCAATGTAACGATGGAGAAACTTCTCACATAGGCCAGGAATGCGGATTGGTGTCCACAGGAGAACTTCATCACCGGGGTAAAAGCAGGGAGTTCGATGGCGTTGATCATACAGGGCTTTGCGTTCCTGTTGAGCATCTTCAGTGTTCAAACGGGCAAGTTGGCGACACTGGGCCATACGAGTGGCAAACTCTTCGCCCAGAGTTGGACGAGCAACGCCGTCACAGAACGCTGCGATTGGCACAAAAAGGCGTTTTTAAAAGTAGGCGAGTTTCAAACCACGCGGCAATACGGAAGGTTCATTGCAGTGATTTATAATCAAAAGCTTGGCATGGCGCTTTTTCACTTTTATACCACTGTGGGGAACCAGCACACTCTTTTGCACGCCGGCAAGGGAGGCGGATGCCAGCAGAGCGTCGAAGGCACTGGATACCGCGCCCGAGGACACAACTGGGACAAAGATGGCGGACATCGCCGGAACGACGGTGCGCGAGTTGCTTGTCCCGGGAGGCTGTCTTTAAAGTTACTTTGCGAGAAAACTGAAGCGTCCTCAACATTGCTGCTTTGCGTATATAATCTTAACGCTAAAAACTCCTGACACAGATTTCGTTGATATCTATGAGCATCGAAAAATAGCTGCAGTTATCCTTTAAGACGCAATTTGCCTCTGCTCTCTATGAAGAAACAGCTTAGTTTAGGGGTGCCATAAACACCAAGATATTAGTATCAAGTCAGAGATTATATACAAACGTTATACATATAATACAACTGAGGCTAACTAAAGGCTATGTTTATCATATGAAGATAAGGTGTGACCGTCAAAGTTATCTAAGGTGATTAAAGTAAATGCGCAGAAATTATCTCTTAAAGACTGCGTAAACTCGACAACACTCTCACATGTTACGTCTTCCACGACTGGCAATTACTGAATGCTTACAATACGATATCAACGCGCCTCTATACGGCTAGCGGTAAGTTTGCCGTCATTACTCACAGGAACATATTAAAACTCACCGATATTAAGATGATCTTCCGCCAAGTATCGTCTGTTCTAAACTTTACTACTGTGCCTGGTCAATGTTTAAAATGAGTGAAATGCTCCGTGAAATCAAATAAATTAGAGTGTGTCAGTTCTTAGCATGCAAGTCTGCGTGTTTTCAGTTAACATTTAGACCCATCCTTTAATTAACTATATCGTCACACAACCCTCTTGGGCAAAACATTTCAAAAAGGTAACTGGCGTTAACCTTGAAATTTTGAAATTTATACCCCCTTATTTCTGGGAAGACTAGGGCTGGGCAAACTCACTTGTGGCTGTAAAAAACGGCAGGGTGAATATGAATTCTCTCACTGCAGGTAGGGGTAGTGTTACGTAGCTCTGGCATCACAAGGCGCGTCGATGTTTAGGCTGGTTCCGCTGCCATTGTTATTGCATGCTTGTTTGATGGCCTTGCAACAACCAACCACTTCCTTGAAAAAGCAGATAATCACATAAGAGTCCCTCTAACTTAGTTTGGGTTACTACCATGTATTGACAGGTTTACGAGAGCTTAGGATGAATGTAAAGGCAGTGACATTTGGTGCCATCAAGCTCACACAATACCGAGAAAAAATGACGATAGCTTTCAGTAACTTCCTTTCTGTGCACCTTGCGTCCAAAATCAAACATGTGCCAACGACTCGCAAGAAGAAAGAACACGAATAGGAATTGAAATATGAAAGAAGGCAATAATAACACAGCCTCAAGGGCTCACACATCGATGATGGAAGCTATGCTGTATAGGTGAATGCCGTGATCATTTTTTGTGTGTGTGGCCGCACTTCGGAGAGAGCTACGTCTTACAGAGCGCGAACTGTCAACCCGATACGCTCTCTTTCAACATAGAGTGCGCCGACCATGGCGTAGGCATTTTTTTCCTATATGGTTACATGGTGCTCAAGAGCTCTAGACGCAGAGGATATGCGTTAATAATGAGAAGAGGTGTTATGCAAGTCTTTGTCATTAAATGTGCCTAATGACCCCACCTCCGGAAACTTCTGTGTCTAGCTTGGGAAAAAGCACGTCACTGTGAGCGAGGAGTGGTTAAATTCTAGAGACGTGAACATATTTTGTTGCATCCGGGTACAGGACGCAGTAGACTTCATCCTAAATCTAAAACTCCACCTCGATCCTGATACACATTCAACCTCCGCGGGCCAAGGCAAGTGATTAGCGTAAGGCTGGCGCTTATATCAACTAATACTTTTGCTGCTGGCAAATTGGTGCCACGCAAGTTTACTTTGCATGCTAGGGACGAGGCGGCTACTCGCCTGCGCACTCCCAGGAGCGGCGAGAATCGCTGAAAGGCCGTGTGTCGGCTGCGCTGCCCTTTCCGGACAAGAGTGACGTAGCTTGTGGACGGACTCTGGGTATAAAAAGCATACCTTGAAATTCAAACTGGAGAGAGGGCGACTGAAAACAAGTGTGTTGAAGTCTTTTCAGTGGGGCCGTCTCGTGAAATACATCATCTTGTTGGCACCAGCGTAGAAAGTGTGTATTAAAGTTTACATATACAGACGAGGCTTTCCAATATGCACTATCTATACCTTGATTAGCATATACATACCTATCTCGCTTGAAGATTACCGAAACCGTCGCTTAACCTCTCCGTAGATCGTTTATGCTTAGTGTCAAGTCAACATTCTGTTCTCAGACATACAGCTCGCAATCGTATTTGGGGTAAACAATTACGCTATACTTTGAGCTGAACGTGGTCTCAAACGTAAGCAGAAAGAGCCCTACTGCCCAACTCTAGATTTTATCGAGGTTGCGTTTGAAAAGAGAATTTTCGGTTGTTCGACTATACGATGCACCTGACAAACTTCGTTTAACGAACATGTTCTCAAATCATATCATCATCATCATCATCATCAGCCTGACTATACCCACTGCAGGGCAAAGGCCTCTCCCATATTTCTCCACTTATATTTGTCAAATCATATGCGCTTTGCCAATCAGAAATTTTGTACGGCGTCAAAAATAAAAAATGGCATAGCCTGCTATATCGAATATAGGGGGAGGTGGGGTGATGTTAATAAGAGTTGTGAAGATAAAGAGTGTGGCACCAGAACGGCATACCAATTTCCTCTCAGCGATAGAGATTGAGCCCGACCGTAGACAAGATACGCGTAGGGAGAAGCGCTCTGTGCACCCACAAGTAATTTCCTGTCCGACGCTTGGTAGCACAGAGCTTCTATCGACACCTGTGTCCTGCATCATCTTTGGCTCAGAAAAAAAACGGGTGAGCGCCACGCTCGAACTATGTTACTGAAGTGGACACCTGCAAGCTAACACGCAATTTCAATTTAATCATTTTCTGTCGTAGGATGGAAAACAGTGCGATTTACTTTGTAGCACGATATTTGACAAAGGTAGACTGAGTGTCGATCTATTCAGCAGTATAGCTTGGCAGGTCCCCATCCGGGACAAGTTCTGCCGCCTTATGTTATATGAGTGTCTAATGCTGGCTCCGCGCAGAAGAGCCTGTAGCCTCTAAGCAAATACCTAAAAAGACGAAATGAAGAGAGACAAAGAAAAACAAAGGAAGCATTTCAGGAAGAATAGCAGACACATATAAATTAACAAATAAAGCAAATGAACCTCAAAAGAAAACAAATATTAGAAATTTCTATTTTATGTAAATACGTAGGCATCAGGCCAGGCACGTCAACAGCATGGAAAGACCACTAATAAATTTCTTCATAAAACGCAGTGTTGCTTTTAGAAAAAGAAAGCCTTAATCTTGTGTGTCATTGAATGTGGCATTTTTTTTTTTTTCAGTTGGCTAAACTGACGCCTTGCTCCCAAAGAAACGTTTTTACACGACTTACGCGACCCAACCAAAGAGCTGCGGCATCTCGTCGACAGTCTGTAGTGAGGAGCATAGGTGTTCTGTGCAGGTTTTGTATCTCCCCGCTCGCATCTCACCATTGCACATTATGCATCATCGGCCAACGTAATTAAGCGATTTCTTTCGTATGCCTCGCAGTACCCTCGCCGTTCAGGTTCCACACACATTTCACTTCCGCCTTTCTTTCTTCCATCGATGCTCGCCTCACTCTCACGCAGCAACACTCTCTTCCTACTTTCATGGTCACGCAAGTGTCGTTTCAATGTTACGCTCTTAATGCATTCACCATTCACACTACTCCTTTTAAACGCGAATTTCAGTTAGCGCTCTTTCGACACTTGTTGTTGCCTCCTTCTAATACTTCACCTGCATTCCATTTTCCGGTTTCCCATTGCTCCGATTTACCATTGTCTTGCACCCAATGCGCTACGCCACCTGTTGCATATTGCCTTTTCTCCGTCTCACTTAAGTTTGGGAAGCGGATTGCATCATCTGAACGTTAACATATTTCCTTATGTTAGCCTTATCGCATGAAATTCATAATTGCCTAGTGCCCTATTCGCGGCTCATTAGAGATCATTTCACAGTGATCTCTACCCTTAGAACACGGTTCACTTTTCGCAATTCGCATTCGCTGCGCTGGCCAAAAACTGGAGAGCGACACAAATCATGGCGTCGTCATTTTAGCGTAAACGGCAATGCGGCCTCAAGTTTACTGCCGCACTAGAATAAAATTCGTAAACTGGTACCTTCATGTAAGCTGACTACTCCGCTTTAGAGCTCTGGTCACCCTTGTGGATAAATCATTATTAATTTATTACTAGTCACAAGTTCACAGTACTACTAGTGCCGCTAAGAAGAAACATTAAGTGGTAGTGCATGGGTTAAGGTAAACGGGAGGTAAACGTAAAGATCAATGATGCCGCAGGGCCGCTTCACACTCTGCCACACCTTTCTCTGATTCTTCTTGCCACGAATGCCGTCGAAACGTTAGCATATAAAAGCGCAAGTGAGATTAACGGTTTGTTTCATAGTCTATAACTCAGATAACTCCCAGTCGGAAAAAACTACAGAACATTTTCTTTTGTTACCACACAATTTCTGTGCGGTTTTTGACCGGGAACCTGTTGTGACAACAGAACATTCTGTAGTAACTTCAGAAATTTCTGTAGTTACAACAGAAAAGTACTGCAGTACGAATGACAACAGAAATACACTACAAGAAAACTACAGAACTACAGAAAAGTCTGACGTTTACGACAGAACTACAGAACATTTTGTAGTATTTTTGACAAGGTTCAGTATTTTTTTTTCGACTGGGCTTCAACTTATTTCGTTTGCATCCAAGAAGCCAATTTCTATTGTACATGCGGGTTTCAACGAGACGGCGAGACACGCGATGCAGTGCAGACGTGCAGATGTACGAAGCATCTGCTTTTCGGTAGAGCGTGCAATGGTTTTCAAATTGATTATCTCTCTGATGGCTATCTTGCCACAACGGTCTTTGGAGGCAATGCCTAAGTTACAAGTGAGTAAACATGTAAAGTTTACAATTGAGTAACACTAAGTTTACAAGTGAGTGAGTTTACAAAATTGTTGCTGCAATAATACCTGCGAGAAAATTATCTGTGAATCCAGGAGTATGTTGACTACCAATTCCTCGAAATTTAATTGATGGCTTGACTCGATCGTGGTTGTCGGTTTTTTTTTTTTTAACTTTCATTCCTGTGAACAAATGTTCACTCGATAGAAGTCACGGAGGAAATTATTCCACTCCAAGAGAAGGTAGAATGATAATTGTATTTTGTGAGTACTACCCTGGGGTCATTATGGAGTTTCAGAGAGACTAAACAATCATTCGGTGCTGAAACAGTCAACGTTGGAGGCTTCAGTAATTTGCCGTGTAGAAACCCAACAAGTTGAAACATAGCGAAAATCCTTCCTTTTAAGCGAAAAAAATATTTGTGATGAGAGGAAATTATGTTCCTTTCAAGGGTGCACATAACGTGAAACGTTAAGAAAGTGTTACTCCCACCAAGTTGAAGTAGATTTATAAGGAGGTGCGTATCATGCACCAAAGCATTGTCATAGGCCTAAACAGGGAAGCTATAACCCTTGTCATCTTGAATTATGATGAATATGTTCTCACCTTCGTGCTTCTAGATGCCATTGTTAGATCATCTGGTAGAGCACAACATCGGAGAGACGTTTGTTCTTATTACGGAAGGCAAGATTGGAAACATATCTCTGATTAGTAGTAACATCAAAGCCCGGGCCAGTGGTAAACACAGGGGCGGGGTTACAAGACCACATTAGGAATTAAGCCAAATACAAAAAAAATAATAAAAGAATGAGATATATACACAATGATTGATGACCTAAACAGAAAAAGCAGAAAGGTAGGCTTGAAAATTAGTAGGAAGAATGGTAATGTTCAACACCCTCAGGAAGGAACAGCAGTTTACAATAGGTAGCGAAGCACTGTAAGTGGTAGGCGAACATGTCTACTTAGGACAGGTAGTGACCGCTGATACGGATCACGAAAGGAAAATAACTAGGCGAATAAGACTAGGATAGACCACATTCGGCAAGTAGTCGAAGACTATAATGACTAGCAACTTACCGGTATCGCTCAAGAGGAGTATGCAACTGTTGCATACAAGGAATGTATGCAACTGTTGCAGCTTACCTTTACTCACCTGTGGGGCTGAAACGTGGAGGCTAACGAAAAGGATTTTACCTAAATGAGGACAAGACAGAGAGGGCTGTGCAACAAATAATGGTAGGTGCAACGTTAAGAGATAGGAAGCTTGTAGAGTGGGTCTGAGAAGTAACCATAGTTAATTGCAAATCTAGTGAAAATAAAGAAGGAATGCGCTGAGCAGGGTCTGTAGTTCGAAGAGAGAATAACCGATGGTCACAGAGGGTAGTGAATAAAATTTCAGGGGAAGGAAAACGTAGCATGGGCGGCAGAAAGTTAGATGGGCGGATGGGGTTAAGAAGTTCGCAGAGGTCAAGTGGATGCAGGAAGCACCGGACCGGGGTGATAGGAGGATGTGGGAGATGACGTCTGCTTGCAGAGGGTACAATCAGTATGATGTTGATGAAAATCCCAGGAAAGGCTAGAAATTAAACGATTATAAAGAGTGCAAAACGAGTAATTAGAAGCACAATAATGAGCAGTAAAAGCATTTTTAAGCAATTTTGTAGGCAACGTTTTTTCATTATGACTGAATTTATTTTTCCCTGCGAGGCCAATGACATTACTGCGAAGGAATGACGGAAAATGAGGACGCGCGTTATGAATGAAACTAAATAAAACAGAAAAAGTGTACAAAGGTGAAGAAAACCTGAGCATACATTGTTAGCTAAAGCAGGCAAAAGCGATGATTCTTTTTACTATTTGAGTCCTGTTCAGCAAGATGCCGTCATTCCTGTGCAGAAAGGAATGCACGCGACTTCAATGCCCCCTTTGTGATGATGGCTTACAGCGTTTGATATTTACTGAGGGTGAGGCACGAGCTGATTGCGAAGTGCAGGGTGCTTGTAAACTTGGTACAAAAGGCTCACACGGACATGTTTACTAAACCGTGAAAATGATTGCATTTAGATAAAATAGCGCCTTGGGAAAATGTTCCCAATGTTTATTTGAGCGTGGGATGACATAATTTCACAAATAATTCCTGAGGCGTGTGCGAGATCCGTTTTTATAACGGCGCTCTATACGACTGGACGTGTAAGTGGAGCATTCAACCATGATATTTACTGTGTTGGTATCTTTTATATAGTGGGCATAGTCGAAGTATAACGTCCCAGTTAGAGAAAAAAATGTATAACGTTTCGTGCCAGTTTTTCTGACGGTATGATGAGGCTTACTCAGTCTGTAACGAGCCGATCGAGTCTGAATATCTTCGAATGAAGTCACCGAGCGCCAAACTACTCGGTATCAGAGAAAGCTATATGGCTTTTCTTTGCAGCCATAAGTCCGTACTTAGTGGTTGCCATTCAGCATTTTCTGAAATTTCGCGCTGTTGGCGCGACGTTAATGTTATTCATGTCATGGACTCTGGGTTTCATTATGCAATATTAAATCCAACTGACGACGATTAGCATGTGGAAAAAACATGAAATAACGATAAAAATAAATTTCTTAAAAGAAAATGCAAACAAAAATGGATAGCAGTCGTAAATTCTACAATTATAACGTTGTATGACGTCGAGCAGGGGTTAAAGTGCCAATATGCTTCTAAATAACAGCACCGTTCACAGCCGCACTGCACCAAAAAGAGTACAAGGGCTATATTCTTTGTTTCTAATGCCGCATGGTTCTACTTATACACCCATAGTTGTCAGCGAAGGCCGATAGTATTATTGTAGATTGTGGTTAAAACTCTGATGTCATTAACATCAGGCTGCTTAGCCAGGCCTTTGTTTGTTTTAGGGCGAAAAAAAAACTCTCAGGGGCCCTGAAAATTCTTTTATATCCTCACTGTTAGTCAGGAAACCAGGATGCTAGCTGAACAGAAATCACAATACAATTCGACTTTTGAAAAGCTGAAAGCTGCACTGTCTTTTACGATCTTCCGCTTAGCAGCATAAAGTTGTATGCTGATACTTCGCTTTGCTTATTCTGAAGAATAAAATTCCCGAAAGCTGCCATCTAAAAGTTTGTAACAACCGTGTTCACTTCCATGTGGCATAGTTCAATCCAGTATTTAAATCGGTGCGCTGCAGTCCTATAAAAAATATTTTTTTGCGCTGCGTATCATCCCGGCGTCGTACAACATACATTCGATACTCTCTGTGCCCTTTGCACGTCTGATTTATATCTATTAATATTTGTTCAGAGCTTCGTAATGCGCTTGGATAGCACTCCCCGTAAGGCAACTCAGGTTAGCGCTTCTTCATAGAACACGGCAATAGCGCAAAATTAGTAGAAAGTGGCGGAAACTCCATTAGCCGCACTGTCCGCTAAGGCGCTTCTTTCTCGTATTTCCGCTTCCTGATACACTCTCCTTAGCGTGGCGTCGATGACTTCATGCCCCTTGCTGGCCCACGAAATGAAGAAGGCAGACAGACACCTGAGAAAGAGGTCGATATAGTAAATGGAGAATAAATGCCTGTAAAAAGAAAATCTAAAATACAACCATGACAAAGAACTACCACCAAGGTGTGGCTTTCCTGAGCAGTGACTTGTTTGCGGAACCAGTCGCGACACTTGTTTTTCACAGCATCCTATTTAGGCTATAATAGATCGGCGTCGCAATAGAAGCCTCGATAGGATCCCCGTGCGATCAATAAGACTCCACTGATGTTAATGGAATAGGCGTCAGGATTGCTTTTATATAAGCACAGCCGGGTGTCTACTGCGGTCGCCAGGTGATCAGTCAACCTTGTCTGCGGGATAGCAGAGAGCGGGAAGCGGGGCTGTGTATGCTATGCGCGCAAATGACTCTCAAGGAGCGATTGCAATCAGCCCATCAACGGGGAATACAGTTTTAATGAATCTAAACTAATAATTGCGCATGCTACAACGATACGTATGAAATTGATGTTCAGTGCTACATTTGCCTTTTTTTCACAGAGAAAGTAATATAATTGTTATGGTTACTGTTGTGCTTCTCGTTTTGAGAGTGCTTGTAATGATATGAATGAACATTTGATCTAAGCACAAAGCCTACTCGTATGTTTAGCGAATTCTGTGTTTTACATACGGCCTTGCTCCGCTGTGGTGGCGCAGTGGTAAAGATGCCCGATTAATGTGCCGGACAACCCGGATTCGAACCCGACCCGCGGCGACTGTGTTTAAATGAAGGCAAAGCGTAAAGCCATCCGTGTGCTGTGCGATGTCAATACACTTTGAAATTCCCAGTTGGTCGAAATTACTCTGTAGCCTTCCAATACGGCTCATCCATTCCCGTGTTCCTATTTCACTTCCAGCATCCTCCTTCCCTAAGGCTCGGGTCAGGTGGCCGAAGGAAAAAGTGTGACAGATACTGTGAGTTCCCTTTCCTTGAGAGGAAAACTGACAATAATGTTGTGCTAGGAATTTGAGAGGTTTATTCTGTGTAACTGGACCGAAGCTGAGATTTAACTAGACAAATACATATGCCAGCACGTAAGCAGAAATTAAATAAAGAAAGCTGAAATATACATTTTTCTGATACACTCCAAGACAGAAATAAATCTTTTTAGAGATATTGATCTTAAATAGAAACAACGCTAAGTAGCTCTCTTTACACCTGGCAGGCATAACCAAATTATTCATTTCAGAACAACATATCAAAACAACAAAGAAAGCTAAAACCACAAAATTTGCGCCCTTATTTGTAGCCAGCCGCATGTCTCCTGGGATGCATTTTTCCCTCGCAACCAAATGCCGTTTCGAGGATAAGGAATATTGTGAAAATTGCTCTTTGCTGGTGGATCCTATACAGATTTGAGCACAATCAACGAATGAGCGCTGGAAGCGGTCCAGCCATCTGTGCAACTATATTGTCTTTATGTTTCAGATGAAAAACGCCATCTGTAAACAAAATAGAGAGGTAATGGCGGAGAAGTAGAGGTCTTGAACTCACTTTCCTTCATTTTATGGATCCTGTTACTCTTTCGTTTGCATTTAATGACTAATTTGTTTAATGAATCCTTCTTAATATACATTATCGTCCGGTGAAGATATCAATCAACGAATGTGACCATTATCAGACTACAGGGTTCACGTTGAGTGTCGCTTTTTCGTTGCTGTGGGACAAAAAAAATACAAACTCGGAGGAACCGTCCTGCTTTAGAGTGCTGTTACATTGTGAGGAAAGAAGCGTCAGAATGCATGGAAAAAAACCAATACAGCTAAGAAAAACCGGATATCAGGGCATTACAGTGAGGAGACTTTTCTAAGCCTTGCAAGCCCCTGCGAGATCAAATATTTCTGCTTTTTATCATCGTGAGAATGACGCTCTTTCATGTTGAGCTCTCCTATGGCGAAACAGGAGTCTTTTTTTCTAAAACTACGTGACGGCACCTTCCTCCCTAATCTATATAGAAGTCATGCGAGAGCACCATACGACGACCAAAAGAAAATGTCTGCGATTTCGCACATTCGGTGCTGTTTTTGAAGCCTCAATCGATAACTGCTCGGGGGCAAGAAATTCACTGTGCGTGCTCACAAAAGCATGGTACCATGCTATTTCATTTTTCCTCCATTTATTCTGAAGCCCGGAAACTAAAAACGAAGCAAACACTTTTGTTTCCTTTAAGACCCTGCGGGCAGCGTGGTAGTACTAACATCTACTAATATTACTTCCAAGCAAAATTATCAAATTTACAACCCGAACAGTGACTTTAAATGCAAGACACTTCTCATATATTTCACGTAGTAAGAGATACCACTTTTAGATGTATGCAGGATATAGACTTAAAGGACATTCAAGTGTATTTTCAGTGTGTTACGCAAGACCGATACAGGATCCCATCCGTTCAATTGAACTTCTTGAACTGGGTTTACTCTAACCTCCATTTATCCCACTTATCCTCCATGACGTATGAGTATCGTGCCAAGTTAACCTTCCAAAGACCTAAGGTTCAATTCCGCCACTTCACAAGAAAAATTTTGTAGTAGGCGAAATTGCTTAGATCACGTTGCGACTCTCTGCCGTGGCGGGGCGCCACTGACCGTTTAGACCTTTAAGGCGCAGTCACACCTCCTGAAGCTCTGGGGGTTAGAGATATCAATGGCCGGATGAATAAACTGGCGGTGGAAGCTAGCAAAAAACGACTGGAAGATTGATAGCTTGAAAGCAGAAAAGTGACATAATGTTAGTAATGTAGAATGAAAAATTCAATAAATATAATAATGGTATAGTTAAGCAAACTAAAAAAATAATTAAGGTCTAGGGAGAAAAATGAGCATAATAGCTACTGTTACTACCTCGTTTCAAAGGGGACGCTCCTATATTCCTTTCATCCGTCCACAAAAAAATAAGAATGAACGTGTAGAAGGATTTCGCCACACAGGACCTGTAAATCAGTCATTTTAAATAAATTTTAGTATATTATTGTTGATTTAAATCTAAACAAAGCCACAGCAACTTTGCAAAAAGATTTCTTTTAAGAAATGCAAGCCCAACGTACTAATGCACCACGAAGTGTTTAAACTCCCCCCTTTTGCGGTCTGAACGAATATATTAACGCTTGCAGACCCATCAATTTTCTATGTGAAACCACTGTGCGCTCTTCTATCCCGTCTCAAAATCTATATTCAAAAACGTCAATGCAAGAATAATGGCGAAAATCAATTTTTCGCAAGCCCTTGTTTGCAATGCATTTGAGAACTCTCGTATTATGCTGCTCGTACACTGCAAGGCTCAGATATTATATTGATGATTCTCTTTTGTTTAAAAAAACGAGCTGCTCAGTACAAAATGTCTTTACTGAAAGCAGCGCAACCAGAGGGCATTGCAGCGAGGAAATTCATTTTTTAAATACCTATGGGGTTTGCGTCGTCACTTCAGCCGAGGTTGTCGAACCGGCGCAGCAAGGAGAGGTATAGTATATGATTAGCGCTAGGTTAACATCGTTAACTAAGGTAATGTTTAACAGCCTCGGAAAGGAACAGCAGTTTACATCAGGTAGCGAAGTACTGGAAGTAGTAGGCGAATATGTCTACTTAGGACAGGTAGTACCTGTAGATGCGCACCATGAAAAGGAAATAACAAGAAGAATAAGATTGGGATGGAGCGCATTTGGCAATCACTCGCAGATTATGACTAGCAGCTTACTAGCATCGCTCAAGAGGAACGTATACAACAGTTGCATCTTGCCTGTACTCACCTATGAGGCTGAAACGTGGAGGCTAACCAGGAGAGTTCTACTTAAGTTGAGGACAACCTAGAGGGCTATGGAACGAAAAATGGTAGGGGTAACATTAAGAGATAGAAAGCGTGCAGAGTGGGTCAGAGAAATAACTCAAGTTACCCACATTCTAGTGAAAATCAAGAAGACAAAATGGGCATAGGCAGGACATGCAGTGCGAAGAGAGGATAACCGATGGTCGCTTAGGGTAACAAACTGGATTCCAAGGGAAGGAAAGCGTAGCAGGAGGCGGCAGAAAGTTAGGTGGGCGGATGAGATTAAGATGTTCGCAGGGGTCAAGTGGATGCAGCTAGCACAGAATCAGGTTAAGTGGAGAAATATGGGAGAGGCCTTCGCCCTGCAGTGGGTATAGTCAGGATGATGATGATAAGGATGATGAACATCGTTACACTTCGCTGCCTTGATATGGTTTCATTTGCATAACACAAGATTTTGTTTCGTTGTTGGTAGTGTTTTAAATATATTTTACTCTCCAAACAATTTTCGTTCTTCTCGGCAAGAAATAAAACGTAGAATGATAATACTATGAATTTACTCTCTAGATGCTGGCAGCCGGTCGGAGTCTCATAACCCCATCTCCCATTTCCGTTCCTAATCATGGCAGCACGGCTTAACACGCATTCCTCTCCTCCCAAAGCTCACAATTGCGTAACCGTAACGCAGTGGAACTGCAGAGGCTTTAAGGCTCGGCAGAAACGCGCGAACCTGCGTCTCTACGTCGAAAAGTTCGAGGCTTTGCCCACCCTGGTCGCCCTCCAAGAGCCAGGAGCGGCAGCCAAGTTGACTAATTACGCGACGTTCCAGCATGACCCTTTGTCGTGTCTCCTCGTGCACAAATCATACACAGCCACCGAAATTGACCTCGATCTCTACACACCCTATTCATACATGATGGTGAGGATCCTCCCGCTTAGGCGATCGGATCCTACCCTGCACGTGCTTAACGTATACTGCTGCCCGAAACTGAAGCGAGTGATCTTCGCGGGCCTCTTTACCCGTGCGCTTAAAGAGGTGGATCGTGATCCCCTGCTGATTGTGGGTGACCTCAACGCCCCTAGCCAGCTATGGGGCTAATGTAAGGAGGAAGTGCGTGGACGTGTGCTGGCAGAACTGGCGTCCACATTGGGCCTCACCCTCCACACCGACCCAGCATTTCCCACCCGCGCAAGCAACTCGGTGACCCGAGGCACATGCCCGGACCTCACCATCACTCGCAACATGAGACACGCAGACTCGATCAACACCGAGGAGACCCTCGGTAGCGACCACTGTATCCTCAACACAACCGTTTACACACTCCCCCTGAAACGCCCCACAACGAAAGCCTGCATCCCTGATTGGACTACCTTTCGCCAAAATTTCCCAACAGGAACTAACACGAACATCACAGAACAGGGATACACGACCTGGTCCAAGTCAGTCATGGCGCACCTTCACTCCCATGAGAAACAAATACAGCTCACAGAGGTAGTTACGGACGTGGACAACCACCTCCTGCATCTCTGGGAAGCACGCCGTGGCCTCACGGGACGCTGGAAGCGTCAGAAACACAACAAGAAGATCAAAGCTCGCATTGCGGATCTCATCCGGCAGGCAGCAAAGTACGCGGCCCAACTCGCTGACTCTAACTGGGTGGACCGTTGCAACACGGCGGCGAGGCAAATGTCGAGTCGCAACACGTGGCGGCTCTTCCGAGCCCTCATCAATCCAACACAGACACGCACGGAAACGCAAAAACACCTACACAAAGCATGCACTCATTCCAAGGAAACACAATGCAGCTGGCAGTGGCGCTACGCGATTGCTACCTGTGCACAATTCAGGACCCCCGCGGATTGGCCTATTCCTAGGCAGGCAGGAAAAACTCGGAGTTGGATAACCCATTCCGGCTCCATGATCTGCGGGCCAGTCTGGCCGAAATGAAGAAGGGCACTGCGCCAGGGAGGGACAAGGTCACCGTCAAACTTCTGGCGAACCTCCCTGACACGGCGCACCAGTGCCTTCTTTACTATATCAATGCAATCTGGACAGGGGAAACCCCCCTTCCCATTGAATGGAAGACGGCTCTCGTCACCTTTATTCCCAAAGCTGGGAAACCAGTCGACACGGACAACCTCAGACCCATCTCTCTCACCTCGTGTGTGGGCAAATTGATGGAAACGATGGTGCGGGATCGGCTGTCTGAGTACCTTGAACAACACAACACTTTCACGGACACCATGTTCGGATTTCGCCCACACAGATCCGCACAGGATGTCCTGCTCCAACTGGACCGCGAAATACTGAACCCCATCGCATGCACAAGAAACGACAAAATCGTCCTCGCCCTGGATCTCAAAGGGGCGTTCGACAATGTAACACACGAGATCATACTCACGCACTTGAGTCAAACGCACTGTAGCACGAACACTTTCAACTACATCAAACAATTTCTCACAGACAGACTGGCTTATATCCGAATACAGGATCAAGAACACGGACCTTTTTTGCTCGGCACGAGGGGCACTCCGCAAGGCGCAGTGCTGTCCCCTCTGCTATTCAACTTTGCAATGATGCGCTTACCTGCTCTGCTGGGTGCGGTCGAAGGGGTGCAGCACGCGCTGTACGCCGACGACATCACCCTTCGGGCCACGCAAGGGCGTCTGGGTGACACGGAGACCAGCCTGCAAACGGCTGCTAGCATAGTGGACCGTTATGCCCGCGGCTGTGGTCTCCAATGCTCACCGTCAGAAATCTGAATTCGTGCATCTGCGCCCCTCACGCTCATGCTCGACTCAAATAAATCTCACCTTGCAAAGGAGTCCCATTAAAGAATCTAAGGAAATCAGAATCCTTGGGCTCTTTATACACAACCAGAGACGATGCGACACAATACTCGCCAAGCTCCGGCAGGTGGCGGACCAGGTGGGCCGCATGGTCCGCCGGGTTTCCAACAAGCGCGGTGGGTTACGATGCAAAGACGCCGTGCGGCTGGCGAACGCATTCCTGACCAGTCGAATCTTGTATTCGACTCCCTACCTCCACCTGCGGAAACAGGAGGAGGATATTCTCAGAGTTATCCTCCGTAAAATAATGAAACGAGCACTGGACCTCCCGGTCTCCACCTCTACCAGCCGTCTCATGGCGCTGGGTGTGGTGAATACTTTCAAGGAGCTTTGGGAGGCCCACCTCACCAATCAGTACACGCGTCTAACAAAGACAGAGTCGGGTCGCCGTCTTCTTGCCCGACTTCACATCCAACACACCCAACTCACAGAGCAGAGATGTCGCATTCGCGAAAAATGGAGAAGCGCCCTCCATGTGCGGCCTCTCCCCGCCAACATATCCAAAGAGGACCATAATGGTCGGCGCCTGGCGCGGGCGGAAGCCTTGGACCGCCATTATGGAAGCAAACCAGGAGTTTTCCATGTGGACGTCTCCGGCCCAATCCCTAGGGCTTGGTACACAGCCGCGGTCATCCACAAGGGCAAAACAGTAGATGGCCTTACGTTCAAGGCCCAGTCACCAACCCACGCAGAAGAGGTTGCCATCGCCCTCGCTGCCTCTAACTCCTCCTCCAAATACATCATAACCGACCCACGAGGGGATTGTCGGAACGTCCAGCAAGGGCGGACTGCTCCACTGGCTTACCGCATATACCAAAATTGCAGTCGAGATTCGGATCCCGCGTACCGATCTCTCGTTTGGGCTCCAGGTCACCAAGGTCTCCAAGGGAATGAGGCAGCCGACGCCGCCGCCCGCGCACTCTCTCTCCGGGCATTTCCCACGGGACTCGACGCAGACCAGGATTTTGATTTTAGCCCAGTTTATAAATTTAAAGAAATATGTGAACACTACAGATCTACGCAGCAAACTCTTTCCACCCGTGCAAAGGGCTGGGGAAGGCTAACGAGCGGATGCTCCTGCTCCTGCTCACCAATACAATGTTGTGCCCGGCTATACTAAAACATTTTGATCCGCAATTTGACGCGCTGTGCTAGCACTTCGGGGTGGTGTCTGACACCTACCACATGGTGTGGGCCTGCCAGAAAAACCCATCTTTGCCCCCTATCCCCAACCCCTCCCGAGAGAACTGGGAGGCGACCCTGTCCGGCTGCTGCACCCTAGAGGCCCAAAAGGTCTTAACGCAGCGTGCCCGGGCTGCGGCAAACGCCAATGGAGTGCCTGTCTAGGCATCCCACCTAGTGTATAGACCTCTATGTAATATAACAAATGTTTTCACCCCCCATCACCACCACCTTCATCTAGCTGAACTTTGGGGTGCCTGAAGCGCGATAGAAATATTTGACGTTCTGGGTCGCAAATCCTGTTTCAGAACCCAGCACCCATTTTTTTTCCCGTTAATCGCCGTCCCTACGTGTGAAGTTATGACACGATTCATCTCGAATAATAAAATTTTCCTGACATGTCGATGCTTCTTTTCGTACCGAATGGGCCTTTTAAAGTTTTAAAGTTTAAATGTTTTAAAGTATAAACTGTGGTACAAGGCATGCATACATGCAGATGTTAAGCTGGGCAGTGAAGTAAAAACGATCCGTGCTCGAAATCGTAATTAACTAGTTTTTATATGGAGCGGCCTTGTCGGTGAATTCCATGACGTTTTAACGAACAGTGTTTGGGAAAAAATATTGGCTATTTTTTATTCGCTTCTTGTGTAATGGATGAAAACGAGCAGATTGAATGGCTTACGTGATTCTGGATCGTCGGAAAAAATTATATTGCGCAGTTTTAAAAATAAAAAAAAATCAATTTAGTTTTTGAAAACCACAAAAAAGCTAGTCGTCGTTGTGTTGCAGAAACGTTTCTATTATAGAACATTTTAGTAGAGCACAGAGTACTTTATTAAAATCTGCGTCGAACAATTAGGTAACAACTACAAAACGCAAAACAAATTTGAAAATTCAACTTTCGCTTAAAATTGGTTCACAGGAAGGGAAAGGCGCAGTAACTGTCACACTTGCTCTGTGGACACCCGAACCGCGCCGTAAGGGAAGGGAGGAAGGTGGGAATGAAAGTGGAAAGAGAGAAAGAGGAGCCGTAGTGGAGGGCTACGGAGTAATTTCGACCACCTGGGGATCTTTAACGTGCGCTGACATCGCACAGCACACGGACGCCACTTCGTTTCGCCCTGTGCGATGTCAGCGCACGTTAAAGATCCGCAGGTGGTCGAAATTACTGCCGGGTTATTTAACGGTGATAATGTTGGATGGAAATACTCAAATTAATATTGGAAATTATTTTCCGAGGCTGACACTGCCATGAACAAAAAAACACTTCGTTCCCGCAATGTAAGAGTGTGCGAGGTAGTGCTGTTAAATATTTTCACTTCTTTTCTTTGAAACCACAAACTCTAGTCCATCCATTGACCATACAGGGTATAATGCACAGCCTAATTTTAATACCCTATGGCCAACATATAAGACTTGCTTTATTTCCGATACCGTTATGCCCCATTTTAAAACGATGAATTGCGAGAATTTCGTCGCGTACGAAAAACAAAAAAGGTGCATACTATCAAGCCGAGGTGGTTTATTATAAATGTGTTACTTCATAACCGCGACAGAAAAAAACGAAAATAGGAAGCCTCTTGCACGCATCGATTCATTCATTTTCTCTTCCCGGAGAAGTTTGCTTTCTTACCTTACAGGTGTAGAAGGAATGTACCACTTCCGTTCGGGCTTCAAGCTAAGCAGGGAGAAGAGTGAATAATGTTGGGAGTGCGCATGATGCATCCATCCCTCGTCAGAAACCAAGAAACAGCGAAGATAAAATAACCAAAATCACCTGTCATCCTTTAAAAAATGAAACGTGTGGTCCTCGGAGCGTTGTAATGTTTAAAGCTGTTTTATAAGCCTGGAGACAACTATTTTAAAAACTCTCCAGTTTCAGAAAATAATTAGATCTAAGGTTCTGGCTTCGAATGTTGCCCATGAGGAGCTTTTCTCAAACAGTATGGTATTAAGTATAGACAGGATATTGTCTTCTAGCTTCAGTGTATAACATCGTGCTCAGATATCACCATTCGCATACAATATACCTATTCCTGTTTGCAAACAATGAGACGTTAAAGATGTACATGACGAGGGGGACGCGTCGAAGAAAAACCGGCTTAGTAGGCGAAAGCTTCCTTTTCAGCCAGCTCTCCCTGCTGCAGGGAGGGTAGGTTTTGCTTCCAATCGCTTGTTAAGCATATTCAGATCCGGTACAATATGCAGCACTTCCTAGTATAGTAACCATTAGTAATTTTCATGATAGAAAGACACCGCAACAGACGTGGACTCGCCCAGATGTCTCTCCTATTACAGTAATTTTCATCTTGACAAAGATCATAGTCTTGGCAAGCATGCAATTATTTTTGTTACATGCATTACATGGCCGATTGAGGACGACCTGAAGTCCTACCAAACGCTTGAAACTCATTCGATTTAAGCATGGAGGAAACACGATCAATGCAGGCATATTACAGGCATCGGTTTGGTTTTATTGTTTTTTAATGTTCACAAAAGCAACTGCTGAGCCCCACGATGAGTGTGCAGTTGTGAGCGATAACAGCAGCGCACGCGCGAGCTTCGTGATTGGCTGAATGATTTCCCTCCCAAGTACAGCCATTGTTTGTGCGGTGTTCGGCCGGACAAAAAATATCTTATTTCTACTTAATAGTCTGTGAGTGTGGTGGCAAATAATATTTTCTCCTAGTCGTATAATGCAGCCACCTGAACTTTGTTTCAAGGAAGAGGGAATTTTCCCAGCTGATAGCACTACCACACTAATGAATCTCTCGAAATTGAAATAGCGAAGCGGGTTTCGGAATGCTTAATAATATTCATGCAATGCATACAAATATTTATAACTGTATACTCAAATGATTTAAGCAAACCCATTTTTAGATTGGCACACTATAGCCTTTGAACGCGCTATAATACGATTGCGTCCAATGATGCGGCTGTATTTGAGCGATCATGCCGCTGTCATGACATTGCAAATGGGAGCCGTCTTGTGAGAGAGCTAGTTCCTTCACCATAGCCTGCTAAATTAGAATAAATTCAATGCCAAGAAAAAAATCTCTAAAAGCGCTGCCATTGATCGCATGTCGTTCGGGCCTTTTATAGCGCGATAGGTTAGCTTTCGGTACGATTCGCTCGGAAGGGCAATAAAGAAAAGTAATAAGTGCTTGTTCGTTCTGCAGAAATATGTGAACGGATCAGTATACCAGAACAGTGTGCTTACTGTCAAGTACAAAATCGAGGCCTGCCAGCGCATTGACGTTTGTCGCTTCGATCTTCGCACAAGTTAAAAACACATTAGGGCCGCATCTACAAAGCAAGAAACGCTTGCGTTGGTCATCTTCGATCGAATGTGCCATCACACAACGCGAGAGCTTGACGGAATTGAGAAAAACACAGCGAGTTTCACCATACGAGACCAAATACTCCGCACCACGCCACCAGCAGCGGAATGTTTTGCCTACGTGGCGGTCCTCCTCCCCTCCCTCCTCCGATACTTCATTCGATACGCTGGTATATACATCATTACGACAGCCCATCTTCGGTAACGCCACAACCTGTCCACCTCTGCGACACACGTGCTCATTACTAGCTACAAAATGCTCATTTAGCAATTACACCTTCCCTTACAAATAAATGGGAGGAGACGCATTTTGGGCTAACTACTTCAAAAGACGGACGATATGCTTAGGCTAGAAAGCCGATTACTTTGATAGAAGGCACCTTGTATTTTACATCAGCGTCCAAAACGCGCACAGTTTCCGGTTCTACAGCGTTGGCGAATCACATGTGGTAGCAAGAAGAAAAGAGAATCAAATTAGAGTGCCTACATTTTCTTTACGTGAGAACAGCGACGTGTTTATCCACCAGCTTGATCTTCAAATCATTAGAGTTTGTATGCTGTGCTAGCGCTAGATTTTCAGGTTAACCACTCATTGAATAGCCGTCAGTTATATCGGGTGTCGCTTAACTCGGTATTTTTGGTTGACAAAATAATAATAAAATAATAAATAAAATAAAATAAAGTAAATCTAATAAAATGTTCAATTAATGATGCAGGTGTTGACAGCTAGAGCACGACATGTGTAAAATACATGTCGACCGGTTATAATGAAGATGGTTTCAGTCAGTAAACATGGACGACTTCTGGCCGGCCAGGATTCGCGGTACCCCATGAGATAGTTTGCGCCGCTTCGCCCAGACGGCACTACGTATTTGCAGTCCAGGTCAGCTCCAAATTCCTCAAAACTTCGGATAGCGATGTAGCGGCGGCCTCTTTGGGCGGCGGTGCGAACTATTAATTTCTTACCTCGCCGGGTGGCGCAGTGATGGCGCTGGCAGTTCCTGAGCGGAAATGCACTAGTACTGTAGCATGCCACGCCTAAGAGCGGAAAAACGTAGCATACGTTAGGCTTGGTCTTTTTAGGCAGATTTTTTGATACTGCAATTACAAGGCTGGACAGAGAAAGCACCTTATTATTCCTATTCCTCATTTGTTTAAGGCCTTAAGACGATTTTGGTAAAATAGAAACAATCAAATTCCACTGCAATGGTATAAACGTGCGGTAATGCGAATCTTGACTGCCCGTTGGACGATGTGGCTGCATAGACCATAGAATTTACTCACTGTGCGTGGTGGTGCGTACTGACAAGCGTATTGGAATGTGAGGCTATGGAGGGTGTGCAGACACGTTGGTAGCATTCTTTGTATTGTGTCTGAATTCTCAGCGTTAAAGTATTTGTTTTTTACATGCCACCACCTCATGTGTTATTCTTACCTGTAGTTCCTCCCACCTCACACATAGAAAGGTGTGATCAGATCAGATAAGCGAACTAGTCTCATCAGACGTCGCTCCTATCACGATTCACTTTGCGTAGCGCCTTTCATCTGCTTTCCCACCAGTGCGAGCAAAGATATTCTTACTGAGGCCTCGTTTTTATTTTGTTTTTGCTTAGTGCTAAGACGCTGCGCAAAGTGAATCGTGATAGGAGCGACGTCTGATGAGACTAGTTCGCTTATCCGATCTGATCAGCACTAAGCAAAAACAAAATAAAAACGAGGCCTCAGTAAGAATATCTTTGCTCGCACTGGTGGGAAAGCAGATGAAAGGCGCTGCGCAAAGTGAATCGTGATAGGAGCGACGTCTGATGAGACTAGTTCGCTTATCTGATCTGATCACACCTTTCTATGTGTGAGGTGGGAGGAACTACAGGTAAGATTAACACATGAGGTGGTGGCATATAAAAAACAAATACTTTAACGCTGAGAATTCAGACACAACACAAAGAATCGAGAGAATGGCAAGCCAAAAAAAACACACTAGCAAACACCAAAGAAGACCTTATAAAAGAAAGTTTATTCAGATTTTTGTGTCCTTGTGGATGGTGGTGCGTCCGGACTAGAGGTGCGGCTGTGCTTCGGCGGTGTCAGGGGTTCCAGCTGCGGCAAAAATGAAAGTACCGGGCACACGACTGTGTCTGCAGCAGGCTGCTGCGATGTAGCCTGGGCTCGTCGGTTACGCGACGCGTTCGCGCAAATTAGGTGGTTGGAGCAGCGTCGGTGGAGACGCGGGGAGCCTGCGTTTGGTCACCCGGGTAGTGGCCGCATCACAACAGCTGCAACCCAGGATAGGTAGCTGAGAACCACTGCGCCTGAGCGTAATGGCTCAGGCAGATGAGTCTGGAGGCTCACGATGTTGGTCGGTCCCGGTATGGAGGCCTGGACGTCTGTGGCACAGACTCAAGCCTGGAAACTTGGGGTGCCAGAGGACACACCCAGACTAATCTTCTGCTGCCAACCGCTCTCTTCGTTTTATCTCTGCCCTCCGCGCTACTTAATAACTTCAATGATATATGTGCTTCTAGTACGGTTCCTGAACACAGGAAGATTAGCCGCCTGGTTGCTTATTTGAGGCCTGGAATGCCCTCTCTCGAACTTACCTCATACCGGCCAGTTGCCCTAGCAAGCTGTGTTGGAAAAAATATGGAACGAATGTTCTGGGAAGACTTGAGTGGTTTCTAGAAAGTAATATCTTTATCCGAAGATGATTGTATTTTATCGGGGATGCTCTTCCATCGACACCGTCATCGACCTTGTTCCGACAGCACAACAGGAAATGCGTCACCGTCGGCTAGTAGATGCTCTCTTTTTAGAGATAAAAGGCGCTTACGACCACGTCCTCGATTATGCTATTCTTGACGGACTTCACGATTTGGGAGGTGGTGGTCGGCTGTACCTTTGGATTGTGAGGTATCTCAATGGCCGCTTTATTTACATGACTACGCTAAATGAAGATACTACCCGCTATCATGTCGGTCATGGAGTTCACAGGGAGGAGTCCTCATCCCAACTGTAACGTTGCGCTAATTGAACTGGTGAGCGAACTGCCAACTAATATTCACATCAGTGCGTATGCTGACGAAATCTGCATCTGGGCTTCTGGTTCGACGCGCCCATAACTACGTGCGAAAGTGCAACGAGCTGTGTCATCGACATCGATGTACCTACAGCGTTAAGGTTTCCGTTTAGCGACACATAAGTGTGCAGTGATCGCATTAGCGGGAAAACCTGTCAGCCACTACCCGATTATTCTTCATGGACTTGCGATACTGTAAGTCTCAAACCTCAGATTCTTGAGAGTAATTATTGACCGCAGACTATCCAAGTCTAAATATAATATAATGGTGAAGAAAAGATTAACCAATTTTTGCCTTGTTCTCTTTTTATAGCTGGCAACAGATGGGGTCCGACTGAGCATTCCTTACTAGGGATTTACGAGAATCTGTTGGCTGCATCCGGTGTAGTCTCCCAGTAGTCTCTAATATGAGCATTTCCTAATTGCAGCCTTTGGAGAGCGTGCAAGCGCAGGCCCTGAAAATATGCCTTGGACTGCACAGATGCACCACTAACAAAGGCAAAATTGAAGAGGCACATGCTCGCCCAATATCAATATAATTGTCATACAAACCACCTCGTGTATATGTGCCAGCCATTACACGACACGGTTTGCACCTACTGAGCAAGATTCTTGACGAGCGGCCGGGCTGCATATTTACAAGTGCACTCCGCTGCCATCAGTCGCAGGTACCAACCCTACCATATCGTCCCGCCCAACAAGCATGTGTGATGGATAAATCTTTAGTGCACCTTCGTGTTTCCGGGATACTAAAGAAATCAACGATGGCTCTACGTGGGCTACAACGACTTGCTCTGGCGCACACCTGGTCAGAATATCAATATCACGTGTACACTGTCGGATCTGTGTCAGCACAGGCATCCGCTGCAGGCGTGGTCATACCCGCTCAGAAAGCGTCTCTCCATTTCCTTTTGGGACATACTTCTACATCACACCTGCTGAAGTTGTAGCCCTTCGGGAATCTATTCGCTCCATATGTGGGGAATCACCTCAGAAATGGTGTATATTGGCAGACTCAAACACTGCATTGCAACTTTTTGAACGTTTCGTAGGCCGCACCGCCTACCAGTCTCTAACACCAAACATTATGAAGCTCCTTACATCTGCCCGACTGCGAAGCTACAGGATAAGGTTTAAGTGGATCATTGCCGACTGCGGGCTCCATGAAAATGAACAGGCCGATGTTAAAGCAAACATTGGCCTCAACAATCGCCTCCAAGCAGCTGTGCCTTCACGAGTGGACCCGACGTGCCATTTTACAAACTCTATGAAGAATGCTACTGAAGCTTACTGGGCCCAGCCGGACGTCCGACACTCTCGTCTAAAAAGGCTTGATCGAAAAGTGACATTTTATATTCCGCGGGAATTTACGCGTAATCATGCGTGCTTTCTGCATAAATTCCGTTTAAAGGTGGCTTTCACGCACAGGTATTTGCATTCAATTGGACCGGTGTACTCCCAGGAGCGTTCAACTTGTGCCATCTGCGAGGCTGTGGACTATTATTGGTGTGCCCGGTGCATGCGCATGAAAGAAATGAGCTAACCGTTTTCTTGACGCGTCTGGATAAGAGGCCTCTGTCGGAGGAACTGCTGCTGGGCGCTTGGCCGGAAAATGGGAAGGGTATCAAGGCAGTGCGGGCTCTTTGCCGTTTTTTTTGTGCGCCACCAGGCTTGATTCGCGCTTGTAAAGCAAGTTTCCATGACTGCATATATTTTCAAATGCCTTCTCCCACATCGTCATCCATCGTCTTCCATCATGATCCTCTTTCTTCTCCCCTTCCCGTTCACCAATGCAGTGTAGTAGGCCAAATTTTCATCATTCCGGCCAACCTCGTGGCCTTTCCTTTCAACAAATCCGTCTATCTCTGCCGCGAACCCAACGCGTTATCTTCTTCAAGTGGCACGTTCTCCATGCGCCACACTCACCACACTCGAAGCATTAATTTCCCGCTCCTTCTTTCGTCCTTTTCCTGCGTGCTCCCTCAGTGCTGCCGGCCCTTTACTCTCTCCTACAGAAAAGAAGAGGCTCCGCGTTTCCTAATGCAAAATATTCTCAGACGCATGCGGAAAGCGGAAGAAAAAGCGATAATGGAGAAAAAAAAGCTGTAAAGTCCGGCGCGTTGCCGTTTGTATTTTTAGCATACTTGGCTGGGAAGGAATGTCTCGGCGGGGTGCCGTGGTGCGAACTGCGCGTCTGGTCTGTTTTCAAACACGTGGTTCCTTGAAGGAGACCATTAGTTCTAGAGCGCAGGCTTTTCGGACCCCCGTCACGCGCTTCCCTTTGCTACGGGAGACGGGAGAGACCCTTCGCTTCCCTCGAGCGGGACCTCATTAACGCGGCCCCCAGCCGCGGTCCCGTCGCGCGGGTGAGAACGGCCGAAGGCCATAAATCCCGCGAGAAGGGTCTGGCTTTCGTCCCGCTGCATAACGTGTAGCTTGCTAGTGCAACAACGTCAGTAAGCGAAACGGTCAGACAGGCTGCGATGGGTGGCACACATACGCGGGAAAGAGAAGCTACAGTTACTGTATTTTTATGTTTTTACGTGTGGAAAGGGGCGCGCTCTCGGCAATCTATGGAGCGCGGGACGGGTCCCGGGTGTCTTTGGCTGGAGCTACTACTTGCGTTTGGACGCTCGCGCTGGCGAGCGCTGGGAGTAGTGCCTGCTTTGGAGCTGGGGCAAGAGGCGCCAGCTCGACTGCGGGGACGCGGAGTCCCTTGCCGCTCTGTTTAGCGGTCGGCGCGGTCGACCGCGCGTAGTTTTTCTTTGTTAGTCTCTTGTATCACCTCTCGTTCTTTTGTATAAAGTTCTCCGGTTGTTTACCAAGTTGCTCCACCAACTTCCTGGTTTGCTCCACCATCCAGCCACCCATCACATCCGAACTAAAAACTTTACTGGCGCAGCCGCAACAGGATTGGTGTGCTGCAGCTCAACCGAGAGACAAGGTGCGTGAATCATCGGGCGTCGATACGCCGAAGACAACGAGCAGGTACAAGGGGGTGCGTCAAGCATCGGGCGTCAAGGCGCCGAAGACGAGGAAGTCAACGAGCAGCGATTCGAGCGACACAGAAGCTTTCAACCGCAAGTGGACACGGCCGTCGAGGGACGCGAGCGGAGCCCTCGAGTAGCGACAACAGCGGACGACTTCAAGCGGCGCCACTCTGACGATCGACGCCAATTCAGTCCGAAAAGAGGACCCGGCGGGCAGCACAGAGTGAGTTCCCTGGTCCCTTTGTTTTTCTTGGCGTTCACTGTTTGATGTGGCTGGTGTAGTTAATGCTGACCAGATTTAGGCATATTAACCTCGACAAGACACTGACAATGGATAGTGACGGTGACGGGGGGGACGGTGGCGACAAGGCCAGCACTGAGGCGCCGAGACCTCAGTGTTGCCGAAACATTGAAAAGGAGCTAGAGTTGTATGAAAAAAAGATAAGGACTTTAGAGCTCCAGATGCAACTCATGCTGGCTAACGGGCAAAGTGCGGCGCCTTCGGAGAACGAGCGTCTGAGGCAGTACGCTAAGCTAGTCGTCGGCGCATTCCCCAAATTACCAGCGGATGGTGAAGTGCCGGTCTGGTTTGAGTCGGTGGAATGCTCGCTCGAGGCTTACAGCGTTCCGAAGGAACACTGGGCGCAGCTCGTGTTCCCGATGCTGGCCGAGCGAGTGACCTACTTGTCAACTCGGTTCACCGCCGAGCAGCACCGGGACTACGACAAGCTGAAGGCGGTGATCCTAGAGGAGCTGAAACTTTCAGTCCCTGAGTACAAAAGGCGGTTTTCTGGGGCCACCAAGCGCCGCGAAGAAACGTGGAAGGCATTTGTCACCCGCCTCCACAGTTATCTAAATTTTTATTTAAAGTCTCGATGCGTGTCATCATTCGATCAGCTCAAGGCGGGGCTGTCAAAGGAAGCCAACAAATATGTTAAGCTGCGCGAAGGAGAAAAGTGGCTGAATGCGGACGAGATAGCCGCGCTGCTACAAACATATGAGAAGGCCGCGGGAAAGGGCAGCACTCAGAGGAAAGACGACAGCTTTAAAGCCCCTGACACGCGTCGAAGGGCCGGAACCGATTCCGCACCTTTGCAGAACTTAGGGTCGGAGCGAGCAGAGAGAACTGGAGGCAGGACAGGAAGAGAAAGGAAAAGGCCATCGCGATCGAGTGGCTGTTTCCGATGCGGGAGGTGGAGACATTCTATTGCGAACTGCCCATACAGTGGTGAGAACCCAGCTGACAGGCGAGATGATCCGCCACGCGAGAATAAGCTAACGGCACGCGTATCGACCCACGACGAGCAAACCACGCGTCCTGCGCTCAGGTACATTAAACTTAGGTGCCAGGAAGCCGTTATTAATGCCATGGTGGATACTGATGCTGACATCAACGTCGTGCGTAAGAGCATGGTACCTGAGGAGTTTGTAACCACACATAGGACAATCGAACTCATTTCTGCTTTCGGAGAGAAAGTAGACGCGAAACTGGCCACCGTTCCGTTGAGTTTCTTTCGTGTTTGCGTCGTTAATCGAAGGCGGGGAATATTCAACACTGGTGAAGTGCGCCCTCACCTATAAGCTCACGCGTACAGATTGCCTAATCTCCGCAGACGCCTGGGAACAGCTGCAGGACTCGGGCGAAACTGGCAGCGAGAGTCGCGTGCAGGCAGTGGTAACGGTACCGACACCGGATGGAAACGCAGATGAATCTGGCCTACACGCTGGCGCGGAGCCCATCTTGGTGTCAGAGAATGAAGTGATGCCGGATCACACAGTTGTCATTAATGCGGTGGAGAAATCACAAGAGGACAACGTGATTACTGAGCGTAGCGGGGTGCAGAGGTTTCGGGAGGAGCAGCACGAGGATGAGACCCTGCGTCAGGCCTGGCAGAATGCTAGGCAAGGGAAGGCTGGCATGTCAATTGTAAAGGGAGTCTTGTATCATAGAGACCAGGTGTTAGGTCAGGGGGTGCAGCAGTTAGTACTGCCAAAATCACGACGCAAGGCCGCACTGAGCCTGGCACATGAGTCCTATGGGGGCGGACACATTGGCTTTCGGAAGACTAAAGCTCGCCTAAAGTTAAGTTTCTATTGGCCTGGCACGGAGGCGGACATCCGCAAGTACTGCGACAGCTGTGAAGCTCCGTCCGACCGCCGGCAAGGCGACAGGGTACCGATAGCGCCTCCCCCACGCAAACAGACCTGGACAGGAGATATCGAGGTCCCTAGGGAGCTAGCGGAGGCCCCTATGACTTCTTGAAGAACCTTAAACCACAGCTCGAGATCGCGGCTGACATCGCAGAGCTAAGGAGCAGCAAACCACAAGAGGCGCACGCGTTTCACTACAACAGGTACGCGATGGTGAAAACCTTTCTTGAAGGCGAGGCGGTTCTCGTCTTTGATGACAAGAGACCAAGGAAATTGTATCCGAAGTGGCTCGAGCCGGCGGTAGTGAAAAAGAGATACCTTGAGCACTCGTACTATGTACAAATGAGTGACGGTCGCCGCATGCCAGTGCATCCAATAAGGTACATCCCTACATCGGCAGGGTAGACTCAGTGAGAGTCCTATTTCAGGATGATAGCAACTTTGGTGAAGTCGAGTATACTCCGCAGGGGTATGTTCTCAATTTTGCAGATATCGCTCTTCCACTGACATGCCTAACGGAGAAAGGCTCACCGAATAAGCTACCGTGGCCAGATGATGCGGACAAAGCCTTCACCGCCTTGAAGAAAGCTCTATGCGAGGCTCTTTCGTTGACCACTCCAGACCCGCGAAAGCCGTATCTGCTTTTATCGGACGCGCCGGCGGTAGCTGCCGGTGCCTATTTGGCACAGCTTTCTGACAACGGCACGGAGGCGCCCATAGCCTTCGCCAGTCGCAAGTTCACCCTAATAGTATGGGCTGCAATCAAAAGGAAGGTTTACACTCTAATATGGGCGTTAAAGAAATTTGAGACGTGGATGTTTGCTGTCACCGTACCCGTTGTCACCGATAGCAATACTCTCTCATTCCTTACGAGTGGTATGCCCCAAAGCGCGAAGCTTACTCGCAGATGCCTTGTCTGAAACCCCCAACACTTGTAGAAACAGGCCACCGGCTGACATCCCGCAGTGACCGCTGGGGACAGTGGGCCAGGTAATGGTGCGCGAGCAACAAACTGGAATCGTTGGATTCGAAGTGTACACGCCAAGGCCGAACTCAGTAATCATGTGGACCATCTGTGTGTGTTTATTTCTTTTCGCATCATGTGTTTGTGGATGTATATGACGAAGGGTCACGCAGCCAGGCTCACCGGCTTCCATAGCTGGCGTGAGCTTCAGGACTAAACAGCCATTTGCCGAACCTTTTTCTTGCTGTTTTGTCTCGGCTTATCTTTCAATAGATTACCCGAGTCTTGGGGGAAGGTGTAAGGTCCAGCGCGTTGCCATTTGTATTTGTAGCATACTTGGCTGGGCAGGAATATCTCGGTGGGCTGCCGTGGTGCGAACTGCGCGTCTGGTCTGTTTTCAAATACGTGGTTCCATGAAGGAGACCATTAGTTCTAGAGCGCAGGCTTTTCGGACCCCCGTCACGCGCTTCCCTTTGCTACAGGAGACGGGAGAGACCCTTCGCTTCCCTCGAGCGGGACCTCATTAACGCGGCCCCCCACCGCGGTCCCGTCGCGCGGGTGAGAACGGCCGGAGGCCATAATCCCGCGAGAAGGGTCTGGCTTTCTTCCCGCTGCATAACGCGTAGTTTGCTAGTGCAACAACGTCAGTAAGCGAAACGGTCAGACAGCCTGCGACGGGTGGCACACATACGCGGGAAAGAGAAGCTACAGTGACTGTATTTTTATGCTTTTACGTGCGGAAAGGGGCGCGCTCTCGGCTCATCTCTGGAGCGCAGGACGGGCCCCGGGTGTCTTTGGCTGGAGCTACTCCTTGCGTTAGGACGCTCGCGCTGGCGAGCGTCCAAAACCAAAAACTTTACTAAAGCAATTGGGGTAAAATATGGTTCCCTTAAGAGCCTGACAGAGGAAAGCTGAATTGTACTGTTATTTCGAACATGCGCAAACGTTCGCTGGTTTCGCCACCTGATTCCGTCATACGGCGCCGATAGTCTGCGTGTGATGATCTTCCGATTAGGTAAAAACAATGGAAGGGTGCACATGACGTAGCGCAATACTGCTTGCTGTTCGAACTTAGCACCGTTGTCATTCTTCCAATCATAACCGGGCATTGCTTCTGCATTCACCTTGCTGCGCATTTTTCGCTTTCACTTTCGGCTTCTTACGCTAATAAGGCGTATTTTCTCGCGCTGGCGGACTTTAAACCATTGTGGCGTCATCTTTGTTCACGGCTTCGAACTGCCCATTGAGACTAACCACCTAAGTATGAAAATTAGCGGGATCTAGGTAATTAGCTTTTTAATTATAACTTTGCAATATATTTTGTTCGCCATACCAGTTTGTTCGGACAGATATTTTGTTTTATACTTTCAACGCACTATTTATTAAAATGAAGGAACAGAGAAAGTCAGTCAGGCGTGGTGGCCTTTAATACATGCAACAAAAAAGTAGGAAAGCTATAGAGGAGGAATTGAAAGTTTGGGTGAGATTGCCACCAATAATGATTAACTTTGCGGCACCCAAAGCAGTTGTACTGCCGGTATTTTAAAGAACCTGACGAGCGGCAACTTAGCTGCAACTGATCCTGCAGTCTGTGAAACCGAGGTAAAGATGGCGAATTGGTAGAAAGAACAGGAAAGTCGAAGTATGTCACATTTTCAGTAGACACCTCAATCACGCTGCAATAGAAAGGAGAAGGGAGAAATTGAAGTAGAAAGAGATGAAGAGGTGACGAAGTGGAAGGCTCCGGAGTATTTTAGACCACCCATAAATCTTTAACGTGAGATATCTCACAGCTCCGGGGTGCCTCTCCGCTCTGCCTGCAATGAAACCTGATCGCCGGCAGCTGAGTTTCGATTGAGTATGTAATGATATTTTACCGCGTAATTCTTTCCTGCAGCAACTGTTAGCACCACGTCAGCCATCTTGAAATATTCTCGTAAGCCGGGACTGCAGCTAATGAAGAGCGTCGACGAAGGCTGCAAAGGCTCAGGACAAGCAGCCAGCAGCAATGAGCATTGGGAATGAATATTCCTGGCCCACTTCGGGTTTGGTGCTCTCGTTCCGCGTTTTCAACGCGTAATGTAACTGCGGCCTAATATTGGGTATTGGAGCGATGTGTCGTTTGGAAAATGTTTCCAACACTAATAATTATAATCGCATAAGAATCGTGATGAAACAGTGGTTTTTTCAGTTTTGTTTCACAGGAAAGCGAACCCGTTAAAATCCGGAATAGTATGTATTCACGTTCCGCTTACCGGAAAGCGATTCATTATCTTGACGCTGCAGTCTCACAGGCATCTGTTTTGGTGAACTTTCTTCCACAAGGCTCGGTATAATAAAAGATACGAAACGATCGCGCTAGTAAAAATTATGCGGTATCGAGAATATGCAGCATTAACTTTCGGATTTCATCAGCATCTCTTTTTACTTTAAAGCCACATCAAATAGTTTATTACATTATGAAATCAAGGCAACGTGCTAGTGCGCACGGCAACAAATCTTTGTGCAAACAAAAAGCACTCCTGTAAAAAAGAATCTAGCATGGTAAGGCTTATGTACTATAAATGAGCAGCTCTGTTCAAAAGGGCGCAATAAAACAGCGATATACAAACGCGCAAGACACAGCTCGTGACTTTTCATCAGTGTAAACAGTTAATTTACTGCTCCTAAAAACAAACCAGGATACCATAAATGACAAAATCACGCCTGCATCATAACATTGATATCAAATAAACTCCACGTTTCCCTCAAAATCACAAAGTATAAACCAGATCAGGGAGTTTATAGAAATGCTACAAAGGGCATACAATAAATGCATACGTACCTAGGGGACATCGGGAAATCGTGAACAACAATAGTAGTCATGATGGAGATCACGTGTTTAAAAATAGACCTTTTCAATGCTGAAAGGAGAGTCGAACAGAAGGGTATATAATGAATGAAGAATAACGCTTTGATACCGGTAATAGATAACAGTGGAGCGAAGGGCGCAAAAGTAGAGATTGAGAGCCAGGACAATTATACTGTCCCCAAGTGAAGACGAACGCCCCATTTGTCAATGTCTCTGTCCATTGAGACAGAGCGAAAAGGCGGCAGGAGCAGCCTTTCTTAGAGAGTCCCAAAGCCTATCCAGAAGGGGGCGCACCGTAGGCGTCCTGAAGGGCTCTGACCACTGCATTCAGTAGTTCGAACTCTTCGAAGGCGATCTTCTGACCGGCGACTGTGATGTCTGCCTTCTCTGAGTCTTCGCCAATGTCGTCAAATACGACGCACTTGTCTCCGCCGTACGCCTTCAGCATCTCGGTCACCTGCGAATGAGCGTACGTACCGCGTTGTGCTTTTCTGTAATGCCTTTGAAGTACTAGGCCTCTTTGCTCTACCATGTACATGTGCAAACTATGTATTAAACGGGAATGTAACTTCAACCATTAAGCGGTTTTTACGTATGTGTGAAGCTGAATCGGATCTAAAACCCACGTAAGCAAAAATACGATTATTTGAGTCTGTTGGCCCTTGCGTTGCATATCATATCGTTTTAGGGTACAAGACGATTCATCGAGTTCATCTAATTTTCATGCTTTGTATACACGCATACTTACAATGATGCATATTGTCACGTGGTGGCGACAAGGCCGATGACAACAAATGAATGGTCTGGGAGTCGACTGAACTCTTCATTTGGCTGACTTGCGCCCGCAAAAGAACTAAGCAATAGGCGTCGCTATAGAAATAATTGTGCTCGATGGACGTCGAACTAAGAGTGTAGTTTCGCTCGTCAGCGCTCAATTTAAAGGCGTCGAAGAAAGATCTAGATAAAACCGCGGACAGTGACTAGCATACCCTGGAACATTATAGAAGCACATGTGCGTGGCTGGAATCTTTCGAGATATATCTGGAATCATCTGCCGCAACATAAGAACTGATCAAGCCGCGTCTTGGGACCACTAGCATGAATGTGCGTGGCTGGAATCTTTCGAGATATATCTGGAATCATCTGCCGCAACATAAGAACTGATCAAGCCGCGTCTTGGGACCACTAGCATGAATAAACAAAGAATACATACATACATACATACATACATACATACATGCATACATACATACATACATACATACATACATACATACACACACATACATACACACACACATACATACATACACATACATACATACATACATACATACATACATACATACATACATACATACATACATACATACATACATACATACATACATACATACATACATACATACATACATACATACATACATACATACATACATACATACATACATACATACATACATACATACATACATACATACATACATACATACATACATACATACATACATACATACATACATACATACTGTCTTTTCTAAAAGTAATCAGGTTGCATGTTTTGCTTCTCGCTTGTATTTTGAAGCCAACATTGAATCCCAGAGGATCACAAATTTTTACTAAGTGAGGACAGGAGCTCACCTTTACTTTGCACATATCTCCAGCTTCATAGGTGGTACGAATTCTCTGCAACTCGTCCGAGAAGCGAAACCCGCAGCCTGGTTACTTTTGGCAAAGACGGTACATACATACATACATACATACATACATACATACATACATACATACATACATACATACATACATACATACATACATACATACATACATACATACATACATACATACATACATACATACATACATACATACATACATACATACATACATACATACATACATACATACATACATACATACATACATACATACATACATACATACATACATACATACATACATACATACCCAGAATGCATGAGTATCTTACGCGCACCCTAAGTTGAACCAACTTCCTCAAGCATGTTAAGCTTAGTTCTTGAAACCGTAACACGAGATAACTAACAGACTTTCTGGAACATTATCACAACAGTCATGCCTATTCCATAACCTCATAACGGAGCCAATTGGAGCACCTGCTTAGGTTCAATATTTTGGAGAAAGCTCAGGGGTCCGAGTAGTTGAGATCACTAAACCCTGAATGTCCAGCATCTGGACAGCTTTGTTGCAGCTGCAAAAGTAACACGTACAGCGGCCGCAGTTGCAAAAGCAAGATTTGGTTATTGCCTCTTCCAAGAGAATGAACAAAAAATAGTATGGTTCTCACAGCAAAACCGAATATCGATACCTATTTCGGCGGCAGTTGTTTATAGAGTAGCTCAGTTTATTCTTCGAGGATTCCTGGTGTGAAGGAATAAACATATGAAAAATTTATTCATAAATAGCCCGCGTTTTATAAACCCAAGATCTACACAAACTTTGTTAAAGAGCATGGTCGCGGGGTAACGAGTGTATATTGTCCAGATAACCTTACAAAGGCAAGCAGCATAACATGCAGACCTTATTTTATTCAAGTGCATGTCACAGCCAGTGGAACGTTGAAGTGCATAAAAACCAACAATATTTCAAGCGCTGACATGTTATACTCTGCTCCCATCTGTTTGCGCAATACTGAAGCTAATAGCGCCACTTGTCCCCATCATAAGGCAGTGTAATATTAAACAGGGATGGTTCTTCAGAGGTCCAATTTCGGCCAGTCGAAACAAAAGCTACGCTTTGGCAACACGCATTGTAGCACAGGTATGGGCTCAAAAATGGTTTCTGAGAATTCACTTTTTGTAGTCAGATAATTCAACTGCCAACAAAATTTTTGAATTCTCGTTTTCGTAGCCGCAGAAAGCGATATCACATATAAGCAGTCACCTGATGCATTTCAGTTGCCAAGCTATAGTTTACGGGACGAATAACAACTTGACATGGCTTGCGATGCCCACTCGGAGGATTATTTTGGCACCCTTCCGCTTCATGTTTAGGCTTAGAGCGAGCATTTTTTTCCAGCCCTCCGTTACATCGGCTCTCTAGCAGGACCTTTCAGCATGGAAGGACAGATATATAGTCACACCTTATACAGCAGCGTAGGTCCGGTGTCATAGGCGAAAAAGGTTCGCACGGTGTTCCTTTCGAGGTAGCGCCAAAAGTGTGTTCGCGCTGTGGTGTCGAAGTAGTAGCTGGTTCTCCTATCCTCCACAGGGTACTTTCCGGCACTGTTTTTGGTAGTAAACTGCATGTGTAACAGTGAAAGAGCAATATCGAAATTCAGAATCCTTCGACTTACAACAGAATAAAGGACAGTTAATGGTTCGTAATTTTTTAAGGCTGAAATTCTAAGCTCAAGAAGAAACTTTTTAATAGCAATGTACAGAAAGAAAATGCAATCTAGTGCGAATAACATTCGCAAATAAAGGCATGCTGTTTAGAAGCTATCTCATTAATTTGAGCATTCGTCTACAGATTACGTAATGTTTAGAGGGTCAACAGCGATATGTTTATTAATAAACAGTGGGCATAATTGTTACACATTTCTTTCCTAACTCGAAAATATTGACACTTTCTGAGGTTGCTTAGTAAGCACGGTTTTAACCAAACACTGTCAATAACTTCCAAGAACTTATGCGCAGAGACGTAAAACACCTCTTTTGCTTTTTGTTTTTTTGTCGTGAAGGGGTAGCCGACTTTATGAGGTAGCATGTTTGAAGGTCACTGGCATTAACTAAATACTTCTGAATGAATCAGAGCCTCAGCACTTAAAAATACGCTAGTCAAAATTTACAACAGAACAATGCCTAGGTACTTCAAGCTATGACCCTGTTTAGAGCTACTGCTGAATCAAACTGAGTTATTTTTCATATTATTCCCTGAACACCTTTCTATTCCTCACAGTCAATAAAAAAGAACCTAAAGGAGAATAGGTGTAGCTTTTGATTTTGTGCTAGGACGAAGAATGACCTGCTTGCTCGATGTAGCTGACGTCGTATATAACTAACCGTCATGAATGTGCACGATGGGTTTATAGATTTCAAAGCATCAGCACCTTTGCAAGTTTGTTGAAAACTTGAGAAATGATCGCCATTTTCAATTGTTGCAAATATCCGCAAATAATCTTTTGAGTAACCTAAAATCAGGCATAAACGGGAGGCTTATTATAATGGATCTCATGAAAACAAACACTGTTGTAACTGGTCGCATAAGCTGCCAGTGGCGCACGTACTAATCATTTTGTTTTATAGCTGTATGGTTACAAACATTTCTTCAAATAAATTGTTGCTTTCATAGCAAGAAATAAGGCAATTAGAGGAAGTAGAGTGACTTCAAATTGTTCGCAACGTCCTATTGATGCACAGAGATACATAAACATCGTTTATTAGTCCAAATGGCGTCATATATTTTACAGCCCTGATGCAACATTGGAGGCTACAGCAACACTAGGTAAGAGCAGACTCCTTGAGCACACTCCCGTTAGTTCGATAATTACCTAAAAACATAACCATTCTTGAAACATTCATTTTAAGAACGTATTGAATTTTTACTACTAAAGATATAACTCCAAATAGTATGCCTCAGATAAAATGTCTTAGAAACAATTGATAGCAGGTGTACTAGGCACACTGGTACCTGACAGACAGCTTAACTCAGAACGGCACTGCCCGCGAGCGGGACCCGCATTGATCCCTTCAGCTTGGCGCTTCGCCCAAATTCCGAGCGAAACTCACGCAAGCATTGGCTACTGATGCTGCGGCTGCAAGAGAAGCTGGCTTTGAAACGAAACTGACACTGAACCGTTAGCGCCTGTTAGGTTCTCAGGCGATCCCAGCAAGTGACGAAATCGGTCAGTAGAGCGAACAGCGTAATACGCTTTACGTTGGTGGAAAAATAAAGTTGTTATCCCATTCCATCACATTAGTGTCGAGCCGACTGATAACAATAATTGGTTAGCAGGAAGGGGAAGGCACTTGTTTCTGTGGACACCTGACCGTGCCGTAAGGGAAGGGATGAAGGTGAGAGTGAAAGTGGAAAGAGAGAAAGAGGAGCCACAGTGGAGGGCTACGGAGTAATTTCGACCACCTGGGGATCTTTAACGTGCGCTGACATCGCTACAGTGACATCGCACAGCACACGGACGCCTCTCCGTTTCGCCTCCACCGAAACGCCGCCGCCGCGGTCAAGACCGAACCCGGGTACTCCGGCACAGTAGTCGGGCGTCTCACCACTGCACCACCCCGGCGGGGAGAGCCGACTATCATACTTACGGTTGTGGAACTTGTAACGAGCGCTATATTATTTTATTTATTATTTTACCGCTGACATCAGGTAGGATGTCAGCGGTAACATGATGAACATGATTTATTTTTTTTTCCCATAAACTTCAGTTGCGAGGCAGCGCCTGTCCTGTTTGCTTTTTGCTCTTCGTCCTCGTCTTTAGCGATGTTTATTCATCATGCCACCATACCAAATAGCCCAGATGTTTCTTCTATTTCAGTAGTAACACTAACATATACAAAGGGGTAAAATGACTGCAAAGCGACTTACGTTTGTATCATTCTGAACCGTAAAAAATACCCTGTGCAAGGCGTATTTCAACCAAAACTCGAATATTGCTAAAATGGCCGGAATTCGAAAAACATTATTCAAGGATACGGTTCTCGGAAGCGGTTGACAAAATTTACTACAATTTGATTCTTATTAATAAACCGTTTGTTTAAAATCACTCAATAACGTTTTTATTTAGCGCAGTTTGGTGGTTACGCCGCATGGGAAGTTCGAAGCCGGGAAAAAGACGTTCCCGTATAAGCTTTTGAAGCAAAGAAAAATGTTCTAAAGCCTTGCAGCATGTGGAAATCCGACGCTTTTGCTTGCGAAACTGGGAGCGAGATTATCTCCGGTAGATCGGCACAGACGCGACGTCTGGTCATGATGTGGAGTAATTCCATTCTCTCAACGGTACTGCCCCTTCCACTTCTTTATCCTGATTGGTTGTCTCTCATTGAGTTAAACAGCGATTATTGATTAGAGCTGTCTCTAAACGCACCCTAAAGGTAAAAATACACTTACTGAAGGCAGAAAATGATTACGGTGATGTTAATTGCATAGTTTAGTCGTTGCCATATCGTCACCCCCTGGCTTTATTCACGACTGGTTCAGAATGAAAAACATTTCATAATGCTACCTAAAAGCTTGATTTAATTATTGGGGTTTAACGTCCCAAAGCGACTCAGGCTATGAGAGACGCCGCAGTGGAGGACTTTGGGAATTCCGACCACCTGGGGTCGGAACTCTCCATTTATGTTGAAGTGAAACTGTCTATATTATGGCGAGACTATTACGGATGTCTTGGGAACTCACCCGCAGTCGACTGTAGCGTTGGACATTCTCAGTGGCGCGCATCGGCTGAATAAAGTCGATGGTGTTGACACCGCCGTACGCGTAGTTAATAGCTGAAGTGACGGAGAAACACAGCCTGTCCCGGCCCAGCACCTGCTTCCAATGTGGAAACTCCTTCAAGATGTCCAGCTGGCGAGAAATGCAATGGCAAGACATGCAAGTTTTTAGGTCATGGCGGAGGCAGCGGCGATAAATATCATGCTCACGTGATGGCTTGAGCCAGTAGAGCATTCTCAAGAGGGTGTTTCACTCACCCCCGCGTCACCGGAGTGTTATCAGCTAGGACTTCACTTGTTCAACGAGCGTCAAACATGCTGCGATATTTTTTTTGTTTTTTTTTGAACGCGCTATTCTTCATCGCCTTTGGCACATGGCTTTGTTACTTTATACAATAGGGGGGGGGGGGAGGCGACGATATTTTCAAAACTGCTCGGCGCGAGCAGATGACTCCACAGCAGCGTAATCACACGTTGGTTCTTTGAAGCTTAGAATAAGACTACGCGAGGAAGACGAGACTGAAGGGCACATGTAAATGTACGGACACTGCGCCTCCTCTGTATCGTTACATGCAATTTTTTGGATCTAATTCGCTCTGTTTTGTTTGAAATATGGCGTGCTGTCCAAAAACGTTGCAATTATTCATTGAGTATGACTATGTGTAGCAGCACTGTGTTTGCGTTTAATGATTGCTCACTGCTGTGGCAGCATTGCGTGCTTACTAGTTTTCTTTGGTAGGCATGTGTTTCTCACCCCAGCTTTGACGTGTTTCCAGCCTTCCTGTCTGTGCTATCAGCCGGTACATTAAACTGCTTTCGTCGGCGTTTGTGCGTACTTTCCTACCTCGCAAAACGATGTTGCAATCTTCGTTCAATCGACTTTCTTCGCATATTACACGCAGCCAACGCATCAGAGCGAGGTAACTGGATTTCCGTATAGAGCGAGCACTTTCCTCTGAGAGCCTTGACAGTAGGTAGATTCTGGTGTCTCCACTTGGGGCTACTGCACGTCAGTGAACTCGTAGTATAGAGCGGACGTTCATGCATACTTCTGCATCACACTTTGGCTGTCGAAGAAGGAGAACACTCGTTGCCTAACAGGTGAACGCCGCGCAACCGTGAGCATAGCGGAGAAAAGTCGCTAAATAAAGAAACATCTGGAAAGTGGAGCAACTCGTGACTAGAGGTAACTGAAAGCAATGAGAACGAATTCAGTAAGCAGCTTCGGGTTGTCACCAAAATACGCATATTTTATATTCCCTGTTCATGAAGACCAATCGGGCAGCGCACGCTTCCCCCTCGCCATGCTCCCGCTGAACTGAGCTTGTTGGGTAGTGAAAAAAGAAAGACCTCTAGCGCTAGGCGCAGCATGCAGTGGGCTCGTAGACTGCAAGCCAGGAAAAGGCAGGGCTTCGGGAGTGAAAGAACGTGCATAGGCACCGCTATGTCTCAACAACAGAAGTGCGACACCAGGTGGCGCGGCGAAGCTGCTTTTCTGATACTTGCCGCCTGTTGCGTGCCCTGACTTATTTTGTTGCTGGTTATACTCGATTTATATGTGAAATTTTTACATTCCGGCTCTGAATAGCAGCATTGTAAAATAGCATTAACTCTGAGTCCTACCCTACAAACTTCAAGTATGTAAGTGGATTTGTGCCGATAAACCAGAAGCGCGATATCGGTAATTTGATTATTTTTACTTATTTCTACAATCTCTGGGTGCTCCGTCAGTATCTTTGGTTACCTCTATAGGAAAACATACAGCGCGAAGTTTAGAGCTTGGCCGTCCATACGTGTAAAGAACAGCTGGACGCTGAGTAGCTGAAGTTAATTGCGAAAGTGCAAACAGGAAAGCGTCATATAACGCACACCCCAGAAGTAAGGTTTCGTGGATTGAAAGACCAAAATTCTTTGGTGGATCCCCTACAGAAAGAGTACGTTCGCTCAATTTATTATTTTTAAAGCAACGTGCTTCCCAGCGCACTATCAAGGCGAGGTATGGCAAAACTAAGAAAATAAATCGGATATCGGGAAGCTGTCCCCTTAGCGACTGTCGTCTAACTTTTCCTGCACCAGGAGAAATTCCCTGTACTTTTGTTTTTTGCTCTCCAAAGCAGCTACCGAAGGAGCAGGACACGTCATTATAATCATAATCAGCCTTCCTACACCCACTCCATTGTAAAAACCTCTCATATCGCTCCATTTAAATCGGCTCTGTTTTAGCTGCAAACATAATCCACGCAAACTTTCCCGAGCTTCTGCCCTCCTAACTTTCAGCCGCACCCTGCTATGTATGTCTTGACTTGGAGTCTAATCTCTGAGCCACAGCGATGGTCGGTCACCTTGGCCTTCGCTTATATCCCTTGCCTATGTCCTTTCGCCTTCTTAATTTCTGCTAAGATGTCATTATTTTCTTCGTTTATCCACTTTGCACAATAAAGCTTTGTGAACTCTGCACCAGCCATTTTCAATTCCAGCTTTCTCTGCGTTCCCATTTTAAGTTGAACTCTTCGTTTGCTTCCACTTTCATGCTACCTATGTAGGTAGCAGCTATATGTAGGTATACAGCTATATATACTTCCTCTAGAAGGACGCTGCTAAGCTATCATTAATGATCTGAGACCCCATGTGAGATACGCGCATCTCAATCATTATTCCGTTTATTTGGCTCTGTAGAAGTACTGTTACTGGAAGTTTTGTGGAGCCCTCACTAATTAGGCCCCCGCCGTAGACCCTACCGATCTGGACCAGGACACTTATCCTCTCCGAACTTTTCAAGAAATCTGTGCCTATTACCGGGACTCGAACCGTCAGTACCCGACTCCTCTAAAGGGGTTAGGGAAAGCGGGCGAATGAATACTTCTTAGACTTTTTACTAACACTCTACTGTGACCGGCAGTACTCAAACATTTCGACCCTTCCTTTTCTTGCCTCTGCCCTTTCTGTGGAGAGGTGGCTGACACCTTTCACATGGTCTGGGCATGCCAGCTAAATCCTCTTTTACCCTTAACACCTTCCCCTACCCGAGAGGACTGGGAGGCGGCCCTGTTCGGCTGCCTGGATCTAGCGGCACCACAAGCGCTGGTCCAGCGAGCTCGTGTGGCGGCCCAGACCAATGGAGTCCCGGAATAAGGGACTCCACCTAGTATTGTTTCCACCAGCAATGGTTTCCACCACCACCAGAGGTTTTTGCTCCCTTTTAGGTATCTCATAACAAAGCACCTCATTTTGACTGAATTTGTTTGGTGAATAGTCTAATGATGGTTCGAATGTGGTAGCCTTGACTTTATATCTAACGCAACAGGTTTGTCACACAGCTTCAGCTGTCCGATAGATCAGGTTCTACGCCCCACTCGCGGTGTCACAGGACGTTGCAGGTCTGCCAAAATGGAAGGTGGCGCTGGTGAATACTTCCAACACAGATTACACGCAGCATAAAATATCTAGGAAAGTAGGAAATGCAACGGCCGCCGCCTAGACTCAAGCCGTAGATCACTCGACGCGAAAATCTGAGGTCGTGGTCTTAGATCCCACCAACAGGCAGGTTTAGACTATTTAACTCCCCTTTTTGGTAATTAGTGCACGGTAATCAAGACCCCACAATCATTCTATATGCGTATATGCGTTCATTTGTGTCAGTGAAGGCTGGATGTCTTATAGAGAATGTCATGTGGAAGCTACTTGTTTTTGATCTGTTTGCCAATTTGTGGATATCAAACAGCAATGAATACACCTTACGGAAGTCAATCTAGGAAACTTCTCTTTTGTGGCCTCATTTAACGCGTTTTCCTCATGACGTATATGGTACCTGCGAAATATACTCAGGAACGCCAACTAGTTATGCATCATTCCACTGCTATACTTTATCCAGGAAGCTGCACATATATTGTGCCATAAAGTATATTATATTTTTATGTTTACCTACCCTGTCCTTTCTCCCTATCACTCACCTCTTTGAGTTCCTCTACCGTTTCCTCGCTATCCCTTTATTTCCGCTGCCCCAGTTCAGGTGCTTCAGTGGTCAGATAGCAGATACCGAGGCTGGCAGACATCTTTTCCTTCCTTTTTTATGTAAAAATAAAACCACTACATCAACGCAATGTAGCAAGGTTTGCGTCTTTTCCCAAAAAGAACTTTCGCGAGGGTACTTTTCGCGAGTAAATCTTTGTGCGTGCCCACTTGTATTCGATAGTTTCGCCGCTTCTTGTCGTGATAAAGAAACGACACGCCAATCTGTTGTCGGTGGCGCTATGCTCTTGAAGAACATGCTGAATGTACATACTAAAGAGGGCGTATGCTGAAATTCGGTGAACAACAACAATTGGTTCACAGGAAGGGAAATGCGCAGTATATGTCACACTTGTTTCTGTGGACACCTGACCTGCGCCGTAAGGGAAGGTGTCCACAGAAACAGCAAGGTGGAAGTGAAAGCAGAAAGAAAAAAGGAGGCGTAGTGGAGGGCTATGGAGTGATTTCGATAGGTGGCAAATTTTAACTTGCACTGACATTTCACAACACACGGACGCCTGTTCGTTTCGCCTGCATTGAAACACGCCCGATGACGGAATTTTAAAATTGAAGATATGAGAGGACAGAGATCAACGACAGAGGCTTTTCTCTAGTAGTGCTCTTAGCATGAAGTGATGACAATGATGCCGGCAGCTTTGACACATAAGAATTCGCATTTAATTCGACTGGAAGACGAAAACGTGCTTTATTGATTCTGAAATTTTTTTGCTAGGTTCAGGAGGAGGAAGAACATTTATTTCCGCCGAATATGGCGCGGCAGCCACCTACGGGTCCGCACGCAGGCGTCCGGGGAGGCAGTCTATCGCACCGCGGTCAGAGGACACCCGGCCCCGTCTAGGAGAAGAGGTCTTCAGCCTCGGCCGCCAGGCGGACGGCGAATCGCTGAGTTTTTTCGTCGGAGCTTCTTAGCGTGGTCTCCCATTCATCGCTAGTTTTAATCGCGTTGCGCCCTGGGGCACGAACGCATCTCCATGTTATATGATCTAATGTTGCCACGTGGCCGCTAAATTTACAAATTTCGGTTTCTGCACGGTCCCTCTTCCGCCCTCTGGCACCCGTCCAACTCCTCCACGGGGGCGAAAATAAATTTCGAGCTTGGAGTCTTCTCCAGTCGTACGATTCCTTTTTACTCAGGGATCTAACCGGTGGAGGATATATCCTCCGGTCTTTCTTCAGGTTGTCGGTTACATCCCTAAAGGTACCAATACATTCTTTGGTTTTAGATGTTGTGGAGGCGTCCGCAGCACCCCGAGGTAGCGAGGAGCGGGCGAGCATGTGGGCAGCCTCGTTGCCGGCGAGACCGGCGTGTGCTGGGGTCCAGATTATGGTCACGCTTTCGGCGAGAGACGACTCGTTCAGAATTTTTGCAGCACGATTGCTGACTCTACCCTTGCTAATATTCCTAACTGCCGCTTTGCTATCGCTGATGACGTGTTTCACGCCTGGTCGTGCAATGGTAATGGCTATTGCAATCTCCTCCGCCTCTACCGGCGGTAGATCTCGGTTTCTTTCGATTCCTATGACGATCCCGGTGTCTAATAGGGCGACCGAGGTTACGTCGCCTTCTTTCCCGATCGCTGCATCGGTGTAGGTGACCGATCCCGGCGGGAGTTTGTCCAATTTGTTAGTGAGGTGCTTAGCTCTGCTTTTCCTCCTCCCCTCGTCGTGTACGGGGTGCATGTTCTTCGGTATGGGCGAGACGTGTAGATGCATTCTGATTTCTCGATCTATGCTTTCTCTGACACTTTCGCCTTCTCCGGGCACTAGTAGGTTTACCCAGTCGAGGATTTGCCTACCCGCCGCCGTTCCTGCGAGTCGCTCTCTCTGGGACAGCCTGACCGCAGCAGCTAGCTCTTTCCACTCATTATGCAACCCAATTTTCTCTAGAATGTCGTTAGAAGTAGTTATGGGGAGTCCTAGAGCGCACATTGTGCATCTCTTAATTATGGTGTTTAATTCGTGTTCTTCGGTCTTGTTGATATTTGGGAATGGAGTCGCGTAGCACATTCTGCTCGTGACAAAAGCTTGTACGAGTCTGAGTCTACTGGCCTCCGTGAGACCACTCCTTTTGTTGGACGTCTTCTTAAATACTCTGACTACGAGCTCCGCCTGATCTTTTAATTTCTTAATCAGGCTTTTGTTACTACCCCTGCGGTTGATAATCATACCTAATATTCTAATTTCATCTACTTTCCGGACTTCGTTTCCGTTGACTTTAATTTTGATATCTGGAGTTATCTTCCCACTACTGCTGGTCATTACCAGGAGCTCCGATTTTTCTGGCGAACAGCATAGACCTACGTCCTCTGCGTGATAGCTGATTATATTTGCTGCCTCTTGGAGCCTGGATGTGATGTACGAGTCGTTCCCTTCGCACATCCAGACGGTGACATCGTCCGCGTAGATGCTTAGTTTTAAGTCATCGAGATGGCCAAGCTTACTGGGGAGCTTCCTCATTACGATGTTAAAAAGGAAAGGTGAGAGCACAGCCGCCTGCGGAGTGCCTCTGTTACCCAGCGGGAACTCTTCCGAACATAAGCCCTGAAAGCTGATGATCGCCGTCCTGTCTCGCAGGAATGATCTAATGTAGTTGTAGGTTCTTTCGCCTACTCTAAGCTCAGCGAGCCCGTCGAGAATGGCGTCGTGACTGACGTTGTCAAAAGCTTTCTTAAGGTCTAAGCCTAGAATAGCTTTCGTATTTTTTTTCCTGAAGTCTCTGACAACATCGTTATGTAATCTGAGCATGGTATCTTGCGTACAAAGGCCGGGCCTGAATCCGACCAATTCAGCCGGCCACGCATCATTCTCTTCGGTGTATTTGGTTAGCCTCCTCTGAATAACTTTCTCAAGTAGTTTGCCTACGCAGGATGTTAGTGATATTGGGCGGAGATTCTCCAAGCCCGGTGGTTTTCCCTGCTTGTGGATTAGCGTGATCTTAGCCCTCTTCCACTCTTGGGGTACTTGACCACTCTCCCACACCTGATTTAAATATTTGGTTAGGGCATTGATCGATTCGTCGTCCAGATTTGCGAGCATCTTGTTATTAACGAGGTCCGGCCCGGGGGCCGAGCGTCTTTTTAGGCCGTGCAGCTCCGCTCTGACTTCTGCCACTGTTATGGACGCGTCAAGCTCGCTGTTCGCCGGTCCGTTGTAATCTCTGTAATGCGCTGTGGCGGGGGGAGCTACGTACATGGACTTGAGCTTGTCAATGAGCTGTTTGTCCGTACCCTTAAAGTTATACCTCGCCTTTACCTGTTCTATATTGGCGACCGTTTTGGACTTAGTCGGGTCTATCAGGAACCTGAGCAGTTGCTACGTCTTGGCCCCATTCATGGTGCCCTCCATCTCGTCGCATTTGTTATCCCAACGTTGCGACTCGAGTTTCCGGGCGTATTTTTCTATTTCGACGTTGTGTCTGGCTATCTCTCGCCTGAGATTGCGGTTCCACTTTTGCTTTTTGAGCTTCTTCGTTAGCTCTTCTTTCTTTTTGAACATGCCGAATAGCCTGCTATCCATCGCCTCAGGCAGAGCTTCGCCTTTAATTTCTTCGGTGGCCTCGTTGACATGGGTAATTAATTGGGCGGCCCAATTTTGAATGCACTCTATATCTCCAATTTCTTCCCGTTCTCTGATCTGTCTGAATTTATCCCAATCCACTTGGGTTTCCGTCCGACACACAGCGCGCTTAACGCTCACTTTCCTACTTAGTTCTACCTCTAGCACGTAGTGGTCGCTACCTAGATCCTGATGCTTGTTCGTCCACTTGACTATGCCAGTTCTATGGCAGAGAGTCAAGTCCGGGTTTGTGTCCGCTGACACACTGTTGCCCACCCTCGTCGGGCATCTAATGTCGTTAGCGATGTAGAGGTTTGACTCAGTGATATCTTCCAACAGCGTTTGACCCTTCGGGCTGCTGGTCGTGTAACCCCATTCTCGATGTCTGGCATTAAAATCGCCGGCTATTATTAGTGGGTTCTTACCTGCCAGGCTAATCGCTCTCTTAAATATCGGGCCAAACCTCGCCTTCGTGCACTTCGGGGAGCTGTACACATTGAGTAGAAATATGCTGCCTCTGTTCTTTTTACCGGTCAGGATTTCCACAAAGACCGTTTCGGTCTCCCTGTTACCTACTTCGTGCTGGACGACGGCGACGTTGTTTTTGACGTACGTCACGACCTGTGTTTTACTTCCCTTCCCGCTATCGTAGCTTTTGTACCCCGAAAGCTTCCATACACCTCGCGTTTCCTGCAGAGCCATTGCCAAAAGCTGTGTGTTCTGGCTAGCTACGTACTGTTGCAAGAGCCATCGCTTCATTGACAACGACCGGCAATTCCATTGCCAAATTTTAGACGTTTTGGGATCCATTATGATTTTGATATTGTATACCCGATGCGTTGCAAAGGGCTTGAAGCATCTTTTCTAGCACTCCAAATCTCGCCTCAAGTTTCTTATTCAGATTCAATTCGAAGTCTATGATTTCATCCTTGACTAATTTTCTAAAAGCCACGTGCTTTCTGGCTTGTCCAATTACACTAGTGTCGTCTGATTTACGTTTCGCGGGTCTAGCCTGATCGATATTCATTTCATCTGAGTCGTCACTGTCCCTGCCACAATTGCTCTCGCTTGCCCCACCGGGGCCCCGTATGACGGGCGGCCTGAGCATCGGAGGTGCCGGTGCAGGTGTAGCTTTTGCCTCTTTTAACTCTTTAATTACCTCGACTAGGGATTTGAGGGTTTCTTTAATCTCTTTGATGTCTTCTTTAATGATTCTGATTTCTTTGCTATGCTCGGCTTGAGTCTGTTGTAATTCCGAAAGTTCCAAGTTTTTTTCTTTGGAGACCCCGCTAGCGAAGCTGACCGACTTACCGCCTGCGTTAACTTCTTCATTCGTCTTTGCTTGTCCGGCCGGCGTCTCCCCGGGCTTCGGCCAGTGGTTCTTGTCGTCCTTGGGTGGCGGTGGTTGTGGCGGCCCCCTGTTCTTGCTCTTGGATCTGGGCTCATCTCTGGTGGCGGATGCGCTGGAGTCTCTCGCACGGCCCGTTGTGCCCGCGGCGTCGCCTCTTCCTCTCGATCTGCCCCAGGTTTTCGTTGGCTCTTGCTGCTTGTTTTGAGCCTGGGTGGCTTCTTTCTCTGCTTGTCGGACTTTGAGAATGTGCGGGGTCCGGTACATGCTTCTGCAGCGGTTGTGCCCCAGGGGGTGGCAGCCGCCGCACAGTAGGCATTGCGGCTCGCAATTTTGTTCGTGCCCCTCCGGTGGATTAAGCATTCTGCACCCTCGGCATCGAGGGCTGGTGGGGTCCGGGCAGACGTCCGACCGATGTCCTAGGTTGCCGCATGCGTAGCACACATCGAATTTCTTTTTGTAGAGGTTGTACCGGTATAGCAATCCGTTGAACCACACCTCTCGCGGGACTTCTTGGTCTTCGAAAATGATGAGCACGGTTTTAGACTTTTTCCCGAGCCTCCTCGCTCCAATGTAGCCAGGGTTATCTCTGAGTCCCTGCCGAATTTCCTCCTCCGTGACGTCCAGCGGAACGTCGTATATGACGCCCTTGCCGCCCTCCGGCATGGCCGCGTGAGCAGTTGCATCTATCTCAACTGGCCCGATTTTTATGGTCGTAATTTGCTCGTACCGCTTCGCCCTGCCGAGCTCCGGGGTCATAATTAGTAGGGAATGATTCTTCGGGTTGGCGATGAATCTGTCTTCCCCGTTCAGGTTGAGGCCTGCAGCCGTAACCAGGACCTGGCGTAGCTTCGGTCCCGCTTTCCTTGTCAGCTGATCGGCGCCGCCGTGCGGTCGCAGCACTACGCGGAACATCTCCTTCGGTATTTTCGATCTGACCGTGCCTACGGATCTCTCGGCGAGTGACCTTCCTATCGCTTTTTGCCGCGATTTGGCGGCTTCGGTCCCTTCGCTCCCCGTCACGGGTGCCTCCTTCTTCGTTTGGGACGCTGCGTCGCATTCCCTCACATATCTGCCTCCTTGTCGGCGGAACCATGAATTTTCTTCTAAGGCCTCAACCGCCTCCATATTTCCGTCCTTACTAGTGTCAGAGTTCGGCTGGTAGCTCTGATTCTCCTCGCCCTGCCAGTCCATGCCGTCCACGCTCCGAGGGTCTTCCCTCGAGGGCGGCTAGGCCGGACGCTAGGCTCGGACGCTAGGCTTAACTTGGCGGCGTTGTTGCTCCGAACTTCAAAGTATCGTAAAGACCAAATTGGTGGTCCCACCTTTAGAGAGTTGGTTCCACTTGATTATCGACGAAAGTTTTAGTGGCCACTATCATCGCTTCATTCACGGAACTCCAAATACTGTGGCGCAATCTAGTGGCAAAACTTGAAAGCGTATGCCACTCGAGGTGCGAAAAGAGGAGTGGTTTTTATTTAGGGACGCACTGGAGAGAACGCTAGATATATTCGGTTATGAGAAGCCCACCTAGAATAAAAACGAACAGTGTGCACTTACGAAAATCAGCTATATTTTGCTGGCACGTAGTCACGTGGGGTACTACAGTGAAAGCAATAGGGATTCTCCGCTAGAGATTGCCTCGGTTGTTTTTATGCACCTCAGTTGTTTTAGCGCAGTTAACTCCGGTCTGAATTTTAAACGGCTCAAACTGATCAGGGTCATGAAATACCCAGAGTGGTAGAATATAAATATCTCGGGGTATGGATAAGCGAAGAATTAGCATATATCAATAGGGCAAAATGGCGAAGAAATGCCGGGATAATAAAGTATATGGAATTGTGGAGATACAACAGGTATCAGGGGTTGAGGGGTATTTAGAAAGGAATTAAGGTGCCCGTGCTTAATTTCGGAAATGTGGTTTTGTGCCTAGAGCAAGGGTACAGACGACATCAGAAATAAATCAGACAGCCGTCGGACGATTAGCGCTGGGTTCCCACGGCGAACCCACAAATGAGGCGGTACAGGGAGATAAGGAATGGGAATCTTTCGAAGTACAGGAAGCTCAGAGTAAAATATTATATTAGAAACGCCTGATCAAGTTGGACATTGTTAGTTGGCAGCTAAATTATTAAAATACCTTTACCTGAAAGGCGTTGACTCACAATGAAGGAAGAGAAGTAGGAAACTAGCCTGTAAGTATACCGGTCAAAAGGACGAAGAAATAAAGAACTTTAAGCAACAGGAGAAAAAAAAACACAAAAGGTAAAAATTGGATATATGCTATGAAAAAGAAACACAAAGTGGAACTATACCGAAATTCGAAAAAGCAGATAAGAAAGGAAGCTTTCGTTGATAACTCAAGAGGTATTGCCCTACTTTTTGAAGCCAGGTCAGAGTGCCTTAGAATACGTAAATACAAAATGAAATTTAACAATGAAGATGACACATGTGCCGTATGTGGTAAATCCAAATAAACAATTAACCATCATATGCTCTAATGTGATGGTATCCATCCGGAAGTCGATGCAGGCGCCGTCACATTTCCTGAGCCCCTGGAGTTAGTAATGCCAGCGGCCGAGTGATTGTATCTGCGGTGGAGCTAGCAAAAAACGTTTGGAAGGTTGGTATCTTAAAAGCAGAAAAGTAACATAATGTTAGTAATGTAGAAAGAAAAAGTCAATAAATAGAATGATGGTGTAGTTACCCGATCTAAAACGATAATTGAAGAAATAGGGAAAAAAACGAGCACGATAGAAACTGCTATCACCCCGTTTCAAAGGGGAGGATTCTATAACCCATTTATTCATGCCATGCGATTTTCAATGGCTTATTAAAATGATAAAGCTTCTTATTTTGACAATTGTAGTGCTCGGTCTGTACTATACGAAGCAAGGTGTTTTCAACCCCACCACAATTTTTTGACACAATTTGGCCAGCCAGTGATCTGCCCCTTCAAACTTCAAACCGTTTAAATTGTATCTGCATAGAATATTGATTCATGATGTTTTAGCGTCTGAAACGAGCTTGGTAAAAGCGGTGTTGATTACATTCGAGCTACGTAAAATACTTGGGGTGCTCAGAAGTTTCCAAGATTTGGAAGGCAAAAGCGGCGCGGCTACTTTGCGTTGTAGTTTCTGCTTAACTGCTATCGTCAGACCGTTGCAAACACTTACTTTATAGCCAATTCCTCCTGACAGTCGTTACGGCAAGAGGAATTTCGATCTCTACTAATCGCTTAAGCCGCTGCGTGCATCTTTGATCTTTCTTACTCCAATCAAGCTTTGAACCCAAGTTTCGTACCCAAAGAATGATGCAGACAAGGCGGTTCAGCCCGTCTCCCGCTTACAGCCAGCTTTTCGAGAATGCCGTACTCTAGTCTCTCTTGACATTTTCCTCCAGAGATGTTGACCCCACGCGTCACTAATGACATTTCTGTCCTCCTCCCCGCCGCCGCGGTTGACATTTCTCTCCCCTTCCTCCAGCGTCGCCACTATAACATTTTTCCTGTCTTTCTGACTAGGCTTTGCAACCCTTTCAGAGCTCTCCTTCGGCGCTGTTCTTTTCTTTTCCCAGGGCGCTCCGCTTTCAAGTACGTAAAAGCGAAACCATGAAACAGATATTGAAGGCTTTCCCTGCAAAAAGCGGCAGGCCCTGCTTAGATACTCGAAGGAAATAAATAACATTCCTTCCAAAACAATTGAATTTTACCCAAACAGGACGGTTTTTTCGCGATAAAATTTTTAAGCTACTGCCAACCGGTGTCAGGCTTGAAAACACCTATGGTCGTGCAGCAGCTCAAAGAGAAACTAGAAATACAGACTACTTGCGCACATTTCCAATAAAGATCTTTGCCTTTAAATCTATTTTTGTTATAAATGAACTTAAAAATGGCTTGAAGTGGTGTTCTACAAATCTATTGATATATTGGCATATTCATAATAATGGTAATCTCAAAAGCAAAGCAAAAGTTCATTCCCTATTGATAGAGAAACTCTCATAACAAGTAGAAGCAAACACTTCGCCCAGAAAATAAATATCATCTCTAAATGCCACGTAAAGTTTGTGAGATGATTTACTTTTCAGTTGTGATGCGTTTTATGACACACGTTCTGCGAAGGCGAAAAAGGTCTGCACTTCTGAGACGTTGCTTTTGGATTCATATAAACAGGAGAATGATGTATTAATTTGACGCATAAAACAATTTCTCTTTCTAATCTCTTCAGCTCTTCGCGAAGGGCGACGAAAATAACTTCATCTGCATGCATCAGCTGTTACGCCGCCGTTCTAACGTCATTTAGTACAGTATAAATTCTCTGCAAGAATTTTATTCCGAAAAATTAGAACAGTTGATCATTGTTTGGATGCCATTGACACCATATTCTTATATGCGTTTTATATCTTTGAAACTACAGTCATATTAAAGTTATTGCTTGTGGCCATGGTTAAGTGTAAAATGTTAGGGCCTTATGAATAAACCAGCTGAAAACACGATCAATTTGTAATGTCTTGATGAAAAAATTGGGACGACGTTGAAGTTTTGCATTACAGTAAAGGCGAACTGTCTTTCATTTTGATTTTTAATTTCACGAATTTTACATTCTTTGACTGAATACCTTTCATGGGAAAAGCAGGCGCAGCATCTGTCTCAGGTTGAGTGGATACCTGTAATTATTTGTGGATTGGTTTTTAGGATTTTAAAGGCGCAGTATCTATCACAGTTCTCGATGAATATTTTAATTCTGCCGCAAAGGAACGGACGAGGCACAGAGTAGAGTTTTTCGTTTTTCGTATCGCATTTGCAAATGTTCAGCAAAAAAGTTCAGAGTCAAAACGGAGAAACAGTGGCAGCCGTTCTACAAAAAAATGCACCCATATACTCTTCCGTAATACTGCGAGTTCATGGGCCTATGAAAGGTTGAAACTGTGCCGCCTGTTGCGGTCGACGTGAAAACTGTTTGCCGCTGCCTCGCCTAACGTGCCACTTACCAACCGGTTCATTATACACTCACCCTATGTCGCAGGTACTATAGGACAATAAATGGACGCTGAGAGCAAGTTCAAATGACGTAAGGTAAAAAAAGCCATTTCGTTCTTTTATGTGCAGGCAAATATTCGCATCACTCATTGTTCAGCACCAAATGTTTTTTTTTTTATTTTTAACTTTGATTCATAATCTCACGAGTGCGTTTCATCGGTCGTTTCCTTCCATGACTCTGGCAACAAGTAAGCCCACTGTAGGTTCTTGTTAACGTGACGACACCACATTAGTCTTTTCACACTCCTGTTCACCCAAGCCGCCTATTTGATCTCGTGTGCCAAGCAGATGGTGATGAAAACTGACGCTGTTCTAAAATTAGGTTTCACTGGTTTGAAACTCAAATGGCTCGCAAAAAACTTTCCGCTAGCATTTGGTACGGGAAAGTTATAGGAGCGAGGTATTTGTATAGAGAACGTATTTGTGCAAAGTTTGGCTGGTTTGGTTTGTGCGGCTTGACGTCTGAAAGCGACTTGGGATCTGGGAGAAAGCTTGTACCGTGCAAGCTTCTGAACGGTGCTGCGTCAGCGCTTCTCCGGAGAGCCGTATCGTCGCGGCAAGTGGCGGCATGTTTTCTTCGAATGACATCTGAATGCCTCGCTTTGGAATTTATTAGAAGAATTAGAAGTTTAGCAAGCGAGCATTTAAAATCCTTTTGTGGGAGTGCGTGCCATTCTGCATAGCCTTCAGCCTGTTAGCTTTGCTGCTCATTTCGGTTACTGCGTGGAATTAACCAGCATTCACTGTTTGAATTCGCTCGAGGAGTTGTTTCTGATGGATTGATGCGTGGATCATAGTTTTACATGATTTACGTATCTGAATGAAAAGAAAATGTTCAAACGTAGTGTTGATAAATGCAGCTGTAGAGGCAGCGGCGCAGCGGTGATGTCTCGCGCCTCTGTGAGCCCAGCAGCATGCTGTGAATTCCTCGTTGGCGTTCCTTAGTACTGATTTTTGTAACGTTGTACAATACATTGATAGGATACACTTGCTCCTCTTGTATTTAATAGCAGTTTGTTATTGTATTGCTCAATTAAAACCTTAAATACTGCACACGAGTTCTAAATGAATTGTCAACGTGGAAGGGTAATAGAAGTGCTCATTAGTGTTTCTTAAATTGAGCACTTTACTTCTATTGCACTTATTGCACTACGCCGATAATACCAATAATGCCCATTGCTTTCATGGGAGAATGTGGTTCCCTGAATAACGTAATACTGAGAGCCTCTAATGTCCGTTCTTGCAATCAACTATTGTTCCAAGGTAGTTTCTGCACTCATCTCAATGTGTATGCTGTCGTGTATTAATATTGTGCTCGCGCGCTGACTGAAAATATCAGTTTAGAAAAAAAGTACACTCCTCCGGCTCCAATAGGAACACGGCCATCTGTATTACTTTACAAACCATTAATTACGCAACTGAGGCCCAAACGTTTCCTGTACGTTGTTACTCGTTCTTCAAAATAATCGAGAGCCGAAGACACTGTGTACGTCGACTAAAATCACTTCATGTGGCATGTCATTAACTGATTTTTCAGGTCGACGGCATTACTGACTACTTAGGACGGTTAACATACATTGATAGGCAAGAAATTCTCACAAAGGATTTAAATTCAAATTGGAATGCAAAACGAATGATGCGCTGTAAACGGCCTCGAACATCCTTAGTAGCCGGCAATATGAATGAACATTATTGCTATTCATAATTAGGGTAAATTATTTAGCATTCAACTCAGATATTTATTCGGAAGCGTCTCCAGCAGAATGTACTGAGCTCGGGTGTAGACGCCGATGCATCTTCAGTTATCTGGAATCCCTCTTCACGAAAGTCCGACATTGAAAATTTTGGGATTATCGATTGTTCAGTCGAGAACAAGAACCGTTTATTTTTCGCAGGCCACAAAGCATTCGATGCAGATCTTGGGTCTAATCAGACGTATTGCTCCTTAATTCGGTGGCGCTCGCTCCCACGTCGCACAAACATTGTTGACAGCGGTTCTGCCGCTACGCTTCATTTGTCAAGCACAGTTTTATAACTTGACAAGAACTCAATAGAAGCGTCTATAATCAGTAAATAGAGAGGCTGTGATAACCATCACTTATCTCCCCCGCATCACACCGGTCATGGCACTAGAAAAGAACGCTCAGCTCAACACATTTAGAGAACTGGTACCGCAACGCCGTTGTGCTCGTAGTCTTAAGGTGACCCTTTTGCATTCACCGCGAGCACTTCGGGCCTATGCTACATCACACACCATATCTCAGCTGCCTTCGCCAGTTCTTCCTGCATGAAATCTGGTTCAGCGTAGCAAAAACAAACCTACGGACCTTCACAGTAACCACATCTAATACGGCATCATCCCTTCTTGAAACGATCGCTGACAAGGACACCAAGCTGCCACAAGGCACAGTAAATATATATGTGATGCCAGCATTGGCGGATGTGAAACGACAACTGGAGTTCATTATCCTGGTAAGCCGGCGCTTAAAAGCCCATCCAGATATCACTTTGCAGAATCGCTTTCTTTCTGTGATTAGCTGGTTACCGCTGAAGACGCGCTTCGTTCTCTATCCGCCAGAACCTTACTACCTACAGCCAAAATTACAATCCGCACCGACGCTCTTCAAGCAATACATCTGCTCCGACGAGCCAATCACAGCCCAGAAATCTGCCAGAATATATATCGTCTGAAGGCTCGCATCTCGCAAACCGTTCGAATTCAGTGGGTCCCACGTGACCTCAGTTTGCAAACATCTAGATATTCTGCAACCCGCCAGGCGACTCTAACTTCATCAATGACACGCTTCCTCACTATGAATGATGCCACTCTGCTTCTCACAGGAAAGAAGCACATCCGGCACCGCACACGTGCTCTTGTCCCACTGTGTCCGCTAACCCTCGCCAGCTGTCTTACCCGCGCATAAGAGGTTGCGCTACGGTGGATCCGGGTCAGGGTTACCGTCACACCTGCTGTAAAACAAGCATGGCCTCAATATCGATATTTATATTACTGTTCAGGATTACTGTCTGCAAATCCCAAAATTATGAGGCAGATATTTATCACGTGTTGCGGGTTTGCACGGCACTGAAGCCGACGAGAGGTCGGCACCCGACGGCAGTGGGCCTTTCGCCGAAGAAATAATCTCCCTACACTCTATTGCTTAGACGCAATGGCTCTCTCTTGAAAATTGAAAAAAATTTATTTCCAGTAATATACAGGAAATGGGCCTCCGGAGAAAAGCTACAGCGATAGCTTGGGAGATGCCCGAGGCCCAGTAATGGCAGAGCTACAGGACGCGTGACGTTAAGGCAAAGATATACATATAAAACATGAAAATTATGAAGCACAGAAAGAGCGCATATATACATATGAAACAGCAAGTTAAAAAACAGCACAGTAAATTAACGGCCCACAATAGTCTAAGAGTATGCACGAAATATGGCAAAATGTAATGAAAATTTTATTAGAACAGCCTGCTTTTTTTCTTTCATTAAATGCTCATTTAAATTCCTTTACATATTCTATTACGCACTGAGGCAATAAACTACTTTAATAAAATGAAATTATATATACATAAGCATTTACATATACATGATACAAGACTTCGTTTGATTTGCTAAAGCAATAAAAACGTATTATGCAAAGATTATGTAGAAGGACAGAAAACTTTTCGTTGCATAGAGCACAGACGAGCACAATATTGTACACGATGGGTTCAGTAACAGCAAGCGCATCCATAGCAACATTTTAAATAATATGCTTAATTAAACGAATTTGCAGCGAGTAAGGACGTTCAGAGTTCGCCTAACGCGCAGCTATCACTTGTGTATGTTTTCCGGCGATACGGAGGCAGAATGACGACGCAGACGCAACGGCGACCGATGAAGCCCAGAGGGCCAGCAATGCATATGCGAGAACGAGCTGTAAAATTCGGAAGATTGCAAGGTGGTTCACGGGATGGGGACGGCGACTAATCTTATACCGGTTTCCATTGGGCAAACAGGAGAACTTTTAGTTGCACTAAAAGTGCTCTCGCGAGTTTCAACGCCTACCAGTGGTTGAACAGGAGCAGTAGCGTAGTGTTTGATTGGCAGAGGTGGTTCGCTTTTGGGGTCCCGGGAGCAGCCGAGAGCAGTCCTCGGTGCTCCGTCGCCAGCGGCGGAGTACAAGGAGAAAGGAGGAAATCACGTGACCTTTTTGATGTCACTTCTAGCACGGTCGGTCTCGAGGGAATGCGCGTGCTCTCTCTCCCTCGGGACCGGCCGTTCTGGTTATTCGCCGCCCGAAGCCCGGGCAGGACGGTCGCGAAAAGTGGCGGAAGACGGCAGCGGTGGCGTTCGGCCAGCAGATACGGGCAACGCAAGCGCGGGAAAAGTTTGATCACATGACGCCTGACGTCACGCGCTCTGCCTCGGTACGCTGCTCTCCGAGCAGCGTGAATTTTCCATTGGGGAGACGAGAACGCGCGTCCCCAGTGCTTTCTTACGCTGCTCTGGCTGCTCGTTGCTCTTGCTCCTGTTCGCCCAATGGAAACCGGTATTAGGCGACCGGGCTTTAATCGCCGACGTATGGGGATGCAAGCTGAAGGGACAGTCGTGCAACATGCCCAGGAAGGCCACATGCGAAGCAAACCCGCCGGTTGACAGAAGTGCGCCAAGTGTACACATTATGAGGCGCATGCCGCTGAAGAACTGCATTCTTCGGATGGCCTTGTGAAAAAAGAAAGGCATGCAGGTATCGGTGATCATGCCACAAATTCAGCCTAAGATGGGGAAGGCGGAAGCCAGACTACGTATATCGGGATAGCTCTGGCAAAGGGAAAATCGGTGTCTGCATACAGCCGCAAAAAGCTGTATGCTCTTCGTTTTCGACTTCCGGGTGAACGTTTTAAACGAAAACATTCAGGTACCCGCAAAAGCAATAGCGTACATAAGTGCAACAGCCTCTTGAAAACGGTCGCTCTTTGGACAATGCCTGGATACTTGCGCACCAACGACTCAAACTCGCTTACATGTATTCTGTAAACTGAGTAGAAGCCTCCCATTACACTTTTCATCGCTATCCTCTCCATCTCTCTTTTATTTCTGCCGGGCACAGCTCAGGTTCTTGTAATATTGGGTAGCAATTGCCGCGGGCGCCTCCTAGATAATTATTATTTTTTTTTATTTAGCACCTCCACCCACTCAGCCCACGGGGGCCAAGGTACCAGTCAAAGCAAACTTGCAATTCCTTATGTTATCGTCTGCCTCTTTTTTGTTTCTTAAACAGGAACCATTTTGGTGTCTTCAAAGGCAACTTGGTGGATCTTGTATCTTTTACCACTTTGAGGAGTCACGGAAAAATTGCGCGATGTGAGATGACAAAAAAGCTATTCCGGTGCGGTCAGGCATGGGCAGGCGAATAAAAATACTATTGCACAAGCGGGGTATGCGCGTTTTATTCACAGGAAATATATTGGCAGACTAACTAGCGAGGTGATCCAGATATATGCGCATCCCACATCGCAGTCATTTTTCTACGGCTGTATCTTTTAGACAGCTTTTCTTTTCGAGCCCTTCGGTGATGTTGGGAGCGTTTACTGGTTTCCATCTGTTTCAAGAGTCGTCTGAAGTTATATTTTGATTTCTAACGAGTCTACTTATGACATACCTTGCAGAAGTATGATCTATTGCTGGAACGTAATCGCAATTTCTCATATACGTTTGAAGGCAACTGTTTATAATTTGTGTGTTGTTGCTTTTAAATAACTTCCAAAGCTTCAGTATGCTTGCATTTTTCTAGAATGCACGCCTTGCATGAGCGGTTAGCTTTGAAAAAGTATCTGTCGGTCGCGGTGAATGTCTCCGGGATGCACCGGGCTGAACCCTCACTCTAGAATTCCTCAAAATTCGCTTCTCACCTTTGACATGGCCGGAATAAAAAATTCAGTGCCTTTAGCTGAGTTCTAACTGCGACAAAAACACTGGAACAAAGATGCAGAGCGGAGACGTACTCTCGACTTGGTGGTGGCCGAAATAGTCTGCTACGACGCTGAGCCTCCACAATCAGGAAGCCCAGTTGGTTCTTGATGGCGATGAATGCAGCGCCTCCTGTCGAGGACTCTAGCGGGCGCATGGTGCATACGCAGCTTAAAAGGCGGCGCAAGACCCCAAGATGATACGATCCTCTGTGGGGAATTCTGAGGAAAATGAATTTTTTGCAGTGCATCGAAGTGAAAAAAAGAACAGCGCGTGGAAACGGAGCGATAAAGAGACGACACAATTGTACTGCCCAAAAAACATGATCGCTTATTCCCGAAAGGAGCAAAACCTAAGGAAGCAAGGTGTTCGAACAGAGCAATAAGTGATAAATTCTTTAAAGGGGACCAAAGAAGCAGAACACCTGTACCGGCACGCAAGACAATGGCACAAGACACCAACCGAACCGGAACGCGGATACTTCGGGCTCGCTCAAAACGAGCGTCGACGGCGGCTCCGCGTACAAATAATGCATTGGTCAACTCAGATAATGAAGAGACGGAGAGGAGAACGTGGTAACGGAGGCATCGGTAAGAGAACTGTATATTCAGTAAACACAACGCCAAAAGCACTTTCACGCTGCAAACCAAGTGTTGTCTAGGAAATGTGACAAGTGGGATGCGAATATGAAAGGAGAGGTGATAACTTCAGTAGGATGTGTTGTCGGGCTGATTGGGGCAATATTTAGACATGATATAGTTGCGCAAAAAAAGCAGACACAAGTCAGGGTACAGCCCGAGCGCTTGTCAATTGAGATCGTCCTGTACCCTGTCTTGTGTGGGCCTTTTTTCTCGCAACTGTCTGTCGCATGTCTGTAGGAAGTGGTAACAACCAAGTAAGAAATGGAAAGGGGCAGTGTCTGGGGGCGAAAATGGTGTTTTATATGTCATATATTTTTATAGATGCACCACGACTAAAGGCGAGTTGGGTTAAACGACAAAAAGTGTTGCTGGTAAAGTTGAGCGGTATCGAAAAATTGTCCGGTGCTCGAGCAAACTAGTCGATGAGATAAAAAGCGCAATATAGTCAAAACAAAATAAACCATAACTAATACCGGGAAGAAATCAAACGGCCAGATATATAACGTCACTGAACATGGTTAATGAAATTGCCGATACACTATGTGCGAGTTCGGTTGTGCTTTCATCGCGGTCGCCCAGAGAATGAACCTGTAATCCGCGCAGTCCCTGCGAATATAAAGGTTTAGGAGCAAAGGATCCTCCCATAAGGGAACGTATGATAAGAAAGCCTCCCAAAATAACTGAAATTAGTGCTTTTCGGGAAGCCCCTACTTGAAATCGGTCGTTCACGTAGGCCATTAGTTCTCCATGATGTAAAGTTATTTTGGTGATCACACTGAAGGGCTTTGATGTGCCGGGTGCACAGGTATAGCGACATTTGATATAAATTTACCTTGTAAAAAACATAGTGCCAGTCATGCACCCAAGTAGCGAACTGCCAACTCAGTGTGCTGTTTATTTGTCTCATTGGCATAGCACACAGAAATAGCAAAAGTGCGCTTTTCGAAGTATTTCAGAATCCATATTTACAGAAAGTCAGATTTCAGAGAAGCAAAAATACCAACAAAACACAAGCTATGTCGTACACGCACTTCATTAGGCTGAATCGCATGTTACCCAACCTTTCGCTGACAGAATGCCCACTTTCAACTACTTCTGCAGTCACGCAAGCTATCGCCAGTCCATACACGGCGAATGAATGCTCAGAAACATCACAAATAGACAGAAGACGGTAATTCAACTGCGCCGAGAAGAGAGGGGGGAAGATAGTTCTGTCATAAAGACGCACATGCTCACGGCTGACGAAGGGTGTCGGACGAGTAAACATATCAATACATAATGTCGATATATCTTATTCGTGCACAAAAGAAAAGATTGCCGCTTCCAGGTGGGAACTGGCGCCGAAATGAAATGAGTCTTCAAAGTAATTAAAGTCTTTTTATTGAGTCTAAGTCACGGTAGAATCATAACGGAATAGCATTATCTTTACAGATTATACACCACCTTTAATTGAAACTTTAGTGCATTTGATAACAGCAAGGCCTGATGGAAGAAGCGAATATAACAACAGTGAGACCGATGTTGTTAAGGTAGGAGTTAGGAAATAAAAAGGAAGACGTGTCTTCGGTTTCAACCACGTCTAAAGTTTGATATTATTACCTGCGCGCCTAATGGTGGTACAGCGGAGGCTGGATAGAGTAGATGGTAAAAAAGAAATCTTGTTGTATTGTCAGGAGAAAAGATTAATTTCGTTTGAATAAAAGCAAGTAAAAGTCAGCACGTTGGAGAGTGCTAAATGTCACCCAGGTGACAACTATATCTTTGCAGACATGATAGATACAGGAGATGGCGAATACACGTTTTCGTCTATGCAGAGATATCTGCCCAACTCCGCCGCGGTAGACCAATGGTAAGTGATGCGAAGATAGTAGCCATTGAGAATCTGTTGATTTCGGACTAGGTTGTTGAATAGCATTCCTATGCATCGGGATGATTTTCGAAAGTAATTTTTTTTGCTCCGGTTGAATTGTATTGTGGCTGTTTTGAGGAAATAATTAGAGCTCCAAAGAACACACTACTAATTGTTACCTTTAAATCGTAACCTAGAGTTTCCTAAGGTATATGTTGCGGTTTCATCAAACTGATTGTTTGTACATAAGAATGCTGAATATTGATTTCCGACTCTGCTCTCGATAATAAACCATGCTACAAAGTTTTACCTCAATATCTTCGTCCGCAAGAACATCCCGATCCCCATTATCGATAAGCTAAATAACAAGCAGCAGAAGCTTTCAACGGTTAAGACATGAAATTGTGCAGAACGAACGGTGACTAAAGCGTGGAATATAAATGTAAGCTAGCAGCACAGGTAACGTACAACTACTGAAAACTCAAGGCTCAACTTTATATATGCCAGAGCTTTTCACATAATTATCCGAACGTTTAGTGACTCCCCTCACTGCAATACCAGCAACGGAATTTACAAGTTCCTGATAGCAAATACAACCTTGCGCAAATAGTAAAACTGGCATTCAAAAACTTTACCCCGTTTAGGAGGCCAGTGCAAAAATGAAGAAGAAAAATGTGCTAGTGAACACCCCTGATGCTGCACTGCCACTCCCACTAGCTACCACAGTTCACCCCATGTGGTAGTATAAGAACATATGGTGCTTCCGGTACATAGCGACGCCGCATTGAAATAATCGTTAGCGTATAGCTTTATATCTCCTACTCTTCAGCCACTGTTAGCTTGCCGGCCGCTCAGGATTTCCCTCAAGTGCTTGCTCGCTGAGTTGGTCCCCTCAGTTGAGTGCATCCGGCGACGCCTCGCGATAGAAGAATGGCTGTTGCAAGAATGCTGAGTGTTTGTTTCGAAGTACGCTATTCGGACCGAGCCCTTCAGGTTCTGAAAGTGTATTATGGCCATGGAACAGAAGCGCCAGAAACGGAGATGGTATGGAAACCGCTACTGCTCCTCGGAGAGCGCGTGTGGCTCCAGCTTTGACCTGGTTTTCTTCAGTTAGTGCTTTTTCGCATCGGTTTGCGGGGCTGTGACCCCCTGGAAAAAAGCTCAAGGGTCCCAGAAAACGCGTGGCACAGGAAAGTACGAACAGCTTCATTAGCCCCGGCACCCCATTGGCCTATTTAAGTTGCCCTAAAATGCTCGGATTCGCTACAATAACCTCAGTGCTCAATGGTATGTAGGACATGCCCCAAGATTTTGGGAAAGCTAATTTAAGGTGAGGTTTTGGCGCAAGATTATTATAGCGCACCGGAACGCGGCCGCCTCGGGACTGCCTTCTTTGTAACCGCCTTTTATTCTTGTCTACCCTGAATAAACCGCCTTATTAAAGATATTGTGGAAGAAGGCCAGGTCGAGACGGGAAGGGAAGGGATGCCGTGTCTGGCGTCTATTCCAATGGACAACCGAGGCGCGTGCCACTGGTGGCACCGCGGCACGATGACGATGGTATGTACACGTGAAAGAAGAAGGTCCATGGAAGGCTCACACATTTTTTTCGCCCGATAGGAAGTGGCCAACCTGGCCGCTCCTAAGCATCTGCTGGATCGCGGCGCACAAATGGATTCAAACGAGACACATGAACTATCCCAATGCCACGGTGACGATGATCGGCTGGGGGATGAATAAGTTTTACTTTGTAGTTCACTGAGGAAGTTTGGGTGATGACGGTATATGGACCAAGGTAGCGGTAGAAATTTATCACTAAGGCAATTGGTGCACAGAGGTGTGTAAAGTAGTGCTTGATCATATGGAGGGAAGGAAATCTCATAATGAGTAGAATCCTAGCGACAATTGCGATCTTCCTGCCAGGCATCTGTGTTGAGGCGAGCAAGGTGATGACATCTGGCCAGACGGGATACGAGCTGGGCAGGTACTGATGTGGAAGAACAGTAGGACGTAAAGAAGAATGAACTGTCGAGAATGGCGGTGGGAGAGCGGCCATAAACGAGGAAACATGAAGTGTAACCGGTAGTCCGCTATACTGCTATATTGTAGGCGTATGTGACGAATGGTAAAATAGTGTCCCAATTTCGATGATCCGCTGTAATGTACATGGGGATCATATCCGACAAAGTGTGATGAAATCGTTCAGTCAGACCGTTAGTCTTAGGATGGTAGCTTGAAGTGGTCTTGTGAAGGGTGGATGATACGTGGAGAACTTCAGCACCGAAAGTCGGTAAGAAGGTCGTTCCTCAGCCGTGGAACGCCATTTGCAACCTCTTGAGCCGAGCCAATGGGCAGAGGTGCTGTCTCCGCGTGGCGCGTAAGGTGATCTACAGCCGTGATGATCCAATGATTGCCCCTATCAGAGAGAGGTAGGAGACCATATAATTCGATGCCGACTACTTCAAATGGTGCTGCGGGAGAGGGAAGGGGTTTAAGGAGGCAAGCAGGCGGAGAAGTCGGCCGTTTGCGACGTTGGCACAGGGGGCAGAAAGCGACGTATTTAGCTACACTGGAGAACAGGCCAATCCAAAAGAACCGTCTTTTCCCACTGTCGTAGGTGTTATTATTACCTAGGTGACATGCCGTAGCGTTATCGTGTAGAGCCACTAAGATACTGGGCGAAGCACGCGTAGGAGGACTGGGATCCATCGCGTTCCTTCAGGGCAATACACGTAGCGGAGTAGGATGCCATCGTCGTGCTTGAAGTTGCGAAACTGTCGGCGGTGCCTAGAATTGGGTGGGAAAGCAAGGTTAATGCGCAGAGGGAACTAAATTCTAGATACTAGAGCCGTAACAGCGGCACTTGACCAGATTCTCAAGACAGACGTTTCAACTGCGAGCAAAATCAAGGCACCTTTAGTCGATGCCAAAAAAAGACTTTCTGCTCTTCAGCAATCAGCAACCGAGGAACTGAAGGAAGTGGTGACATCTCTTGTCACTTTATTACCCACTGTCACATATTCCAGTTTAGCTTACGTCACTGGGTACATTGTTAAGTTAATCAGTGACTTCGAGTGTGGTGCTTGCGGTATCATTCTTGAAACTAACAAAAGAAGAAACCCCCCCCCCCCCAGTGCCCTCTTCTACTGAGACAAATTCTATTGGACTGCATTATCGATAACCAGAGTGCGTTGCCCTATTAAACAAGGATCTTTTTCTTGAAAAAAGCTGTAGTGCATATACAACACACAAATGTTCTTGAAGTACTTCAAAATTTGATTCACCATCACTTGATAATTCACAATTGCTGAGTTGCGCGGAAGGAATTGACAACAGCCATGCCATAAGGCTCTCAAAACCTTATAGCAGTTCTGAAAATTTCTCAAAAACCTACTTGTCAATTATTCGAAGAAAGTGACAGACAGGAACGATAGGTTAGCATCCTTATGTGCACAAACAATCCAGGAAGATTTAGAGACCACGAATTTTCTAGCCGCAGGTCGCATTTTGATGAATTAATGTATATGTAGTGCAATGCGTTATCTTTGAAGGGATAGTTTTTATTCTTCGCCCCTCTTTTCAATTACTCATAACTGTTTACGCCAATTTTCTTGAATAAAGTTGTTTACCTATGTAATAAACCGACTACGTCTGTTATACATGTGCATCAATCATGAGACTGCGTACATATACTGTCTTTCAACTGCCTGATTTGTTTTGAGTGAAGCTAGAACAGCCCACTCCACTAAAGAGCTGAAGTTGTAACTAAATGCGTAAAGTTTTGTTCCTTACTCTGAATCTGAGACGCGCCATAAATTTTACCCGATGCTTCTCTTGCTCCAAACAAAACCTGCAGCGGTTGTCAGAATCTCCACCCATCAGTCTGCCATGTACTCATGTCAGGTCACGCTACACCTGCTTACAGCTTTCAAAGGCACACTGCATATTCTGGCATATATATTTGTGGGCAAGATTTATAGTAAAAATATTGACGTCAGTATACCCACCGTTTCATGAGACGGTACTCGGCAGCACTGACGAAGATGCGGGTGCGCATGTGTGAATTATTGACTGCATTTTATTCCTCATACACAATGCGTCTTAGACGCTGATTGCGGTGTCTTTTTATAAATCATAAGGGATGAAATGTCGGACCTGCCAGTTGCAATGATGCAGGCGGAGCGAAGCGCTCGTTTCTCTTGCGCGCAAACGGCGGAAGCAGATGAGCAGCACTGGGGCGGTGGCGACCCACAACGAGGCACGGCGGAAGGTGGAGGACAGACCCCGTTGATACGGCCTTATAAGAAAAGAAGCGCGCTCCCCCTCGAGTCCGACCGTGTACAACCATAGTAAACGGGCGCCTTGGATTCCGCCTGCAACAAAGCGCGGCATCAGATACCAGTGCCGATCGACTTCATCACCTTGGCTGTTTTCGGATGCTGTAAACAAACTGTAATTATCCACTCAGCCATGGAAGCTTTGTCCCAAACTCAGAACAAGGTTCGCTTTAAGAGCTTGGGGGGGGGGGGGGGGGAATCTCTTTATGTGAGTAACCTTTACAAAATGCATCTGTTCATACGACTTTACTTCCGGTATTGGTTAAAGGTTTCCAGGGTGAACATTATTGCCTCAAATTTGAGATTCCCTCACTGCATAGCATGAACGTTCCTGCGTTAGATAACGTGCATGAATGAACCACTAGTAAATGGCTCTAGCCAAACCTATCATGGTTTGGTTTGGTTTGTGGGGTTTAACGTCCCAAAGCAACTCAGGCTTTGAGAGACGCCGTAGTGGAGGACTCCGGAAATTTCGACCACCTGGGGTTCTTTAACGTGCACTGACATCGCACAGCACACGGGCACCTTGCTTTTCGCCTCCATCGAAAAGCGGCCGCCGAGGCCGGGATTCGATCCCGCGTCCTTGGGAACAGTAGTCGAGTGCCGAAACCACTGCGCCACCCCGGCGGGGTAGACCTATCATAGCTCTTTCACCAATCACACTTGCTGAGAATATAGCGGCATGACATGTACGTACAGGGATCTCGTTTGTAGTCTTGGCTATTATATAAACCTTAATACGCGCCATGACGCTTAGAGGTATCAGCAGCACCCTCGGACTAGTTACAGTGAGCGCTGCAACGAGTTCGTCGAAACACCGTCATGAGTTTCCTTAGCGACTCTTAGCAGTTCTGAGGTGGGTGCAGCGTCAATTATATTTGCACCAGAAGTGAGCAACAAGCTAAGATGATCTGGCACATAATGTTTTGCTTATATCTCATTCCATAACGGTGAAGAGGACATCAGTATAAGCAACAGATCGGTTTCTGGGTGATCCTTAATGACGAATAATTGCGGCTTGCACCTGCCTGCAGGTTGTTTTATGAAATATGTGCTATCAGGATATCAGTGACGATGCAAATGAGAAATAAACAATAAACAGCTGCGCAGCGGTGATGTCTCGCGCCTCTGTGAGCCCAGCAGCATGCTGTGAATTCCTCGTTGGCGTTCCTTAGTACTGATTTTTGTAACGTTGTACAATACATTGATAGGATACACTTGCTCCCCTTGTATTTAATAGCAGTTTTTTATTGTAGTGCTCAATTAAAACCTTAAATACTGCACACAAGTTCTAAATGAATTGTCAACGTGGAAGGGTAATAGAAGTGCTCATTAGTGTTTCTTAAATTGAGCACTTTACTTCTATTGTACTTATTGCACTACGCCGATAATACCAATAATGCCCATTGCTTTCATGGGAGAATGTGATTCCCTGAATAACGTAATACTGAGAGCCTCTAATGCCAGTTCTTGGAATCAAATGTTGTTCCAAGGTAGTTTCTGCACTCATCTCAATGTGTATGCTGTCGTGTATTAATATTGTGCTCTCGCGCTGGTTGAAGATATCAGTTTAGAAAAAAAGCACACTCCTCCGGCTCCAATAGGAACACGGCCATCTGTATTACTTTACAAACCATTAATTACGCAACTGAGGCCCGCAAGTTTCTTATACGTTGTTACTCGTTCTTCAAAATAATCGAGAGCCGAAGACGCTGTGTTCGTCGACTAAAAGCACTTCATGTGGCATGCCACTAACTGATTCTTTAGGTCGACGGCATTACTGACTACGTAGAATGGTTAACATACATTGATAGGTAAGAAATTCTCACAAAGGATTTAAATTCAAATTCGAATGCAAAACGAATGATGCGCTGTAAACGGCCTCGAACATCCTTAGTAGCAGGCAATATGAATGAACATTATTGCTATTCATAATTAGGGTAAATTATTTAGCATTCAACTCAGATATTTATTCGGAAGCGTCTCCAGCAGCATGTACTGAGCTCGGGAGTAGACGCCGATGCATCTTCAGTTATCTGGAATCCCTCTTCACGAAAGTCCGACATTGAAAATTTTGGGATTATCGATTGTTCAATCGAGAACGAGAACCGTTTATTTTTCGCAGGCCACAAAGCATTCGATGCAGATCTTGGGTCTAATCAGACGTATAGCTCCTAATTCGGTGGCGCTCGCTCCCACGTCGCACAAGCATTGGTGACAGCGGTTCTGCCGCTACGCTTCATTTGTCAAGCACAGTTTTATAACTTGACAAGAACTCAATAGAAGCGTCTATAATCAGTAAATAGAGAGGCTGTGAGAACCATCACTTATCTCCCCCGCATCACACCGGTCATGGCACTACAAAAGAACGCTCAGCTCAACACATTTAGAGAACTGGTACTGCAACGCCGTTGTGCTCGTAGTCTTAAGGTGACCCTCTTGCATTCACCGCGAGCACTTCGGGCCTATGCTACATCACACACCATATCTCAGCTGCCTTCGCCAGTTCTTCCTCCATGAAATCTGGTTCAGCGTAGCAAAAACAAACCTACGGACCTTCACAGTAACCACATCTAATGCGGCATCATCCCTTCTTGAAACGATCGCTGACAAGGACACCAAGCTGCCACAAGGCTCAGTAAATATATATGTGATGCCAGCATTGGCGGATGTGAAACGACAACTGGAGTTCATTATCCTGGTAAGCCGGCGCTTAAAAGCACATCCGGATATCACTTTGCAGAATCTCTTTTATTTCTGTGATTAGCTGGTTACCGTTGAAGACGCGCTTCGTTCTTTATCCGCCAGAACCTTACTACCTACAGCCAAAATTATCATCCGCACCGACGCTCTTCAAGCAATACATCTGCTCCGACGAGCCAATCACAGCCCAGAAATCTGCCAGAATATATATCGTCTGAAGGCTCGCATCTCGCAAACCGTTCGAATTCAGTGGGTCCCACGTGACCTCAGTTTGCAAACGTCTAGATATTCTGCAACCCGCCAGGCTACTCTAACTTCATCAATGACACGCTTCCTCACTATGAATGATGCCACTCTGCTTCTCACAGGAAAGAAGCACATCCGGCACCGCAAACGTGCTCTTGACCCACTGTGTCCGCTAACCCTCGCCAGCTGTCTTACCCGCGCATAAGAGGTTGCGCTACGGTGGATCCGGGTCAGGGTTACCGTCACACCTGCTGTAAAACAAGCATGGCCTCAATATCGATATTTATATTACTGTTCAGGATTACTGTCTGCAAATCCCAAAATTATGAGGCAGATATTTATCACGTGTTGCGGGTTTGCACGGCACTGAAGCCGACGAGAGGTCGGCACCCGACGGCAATGGGCCTTTCGCCGAAGAAATAATCTCCCTACACTGTATTGCTTAGACGCAATGGCTCTCTCTTGAAAATTGAAAATTGAAAAAAATTTATTTCCAGTAATATACAGGAAAAGGGCCTCGGGCGAAAAGCTACAGCGATAGCTTGGGAGATGCCCGAGGCCCAGTAATGGCAGAGCAACAGGACGCGTGACGTTAAGGCAAAGATATACATATATAACATGAAAATTATGAAGCACAGAAAGAACACATATATACATGTGAAACAGCAAGTTAAAAAACAGCACAGTAAATTAACGGCCCACAGTAGTCTAATAGTATGCACGAAATATGGCAAAATGTAATGAAAATTTTATTAGAACAGCCTGCTTTTTTTCTTTCATTAAATGCTCATTTAAATTCTTTTACATATTCTATTACGCACTGAGGCAATAAACTTCTTTAATAAAATGAAATTATATATACATAAGCATTTACATATACATGCTACAAGACTTCGTTTGATTTGCTAAAGCAATAAAACGTATTATGCAAAGATTATGTAGAAGGACAGAAAACTTTTCGTTGCATAGAGCACAGACGAGCACAATATTGCACACGATGGGTTCAGTAACAGCAAGCGCATCCATAGCAAGATTTTAAATAGTATGCTTAATTAAACGAATTTGCAGCGAGTAAGGACGTTCAGAGTTCGCCTAACGCACAGTTATCACTTGTGTATGTTTTCCGGCGATACGGAGGCAGAACGACGACGCAGACGCAACGGCGACCGATGAAGCCCAGAGGGCCAGCAATGCATATGCGAGAACGAGCTGTAAAATTCGGAAGATTGCAAGGTGGTTCACGGGATGGGGACGGCGACTAATCTTATACCGGTTTCCATTGGGCAAACAGGAGAACTTTTAGTTGCACTAAAAGTGCTCTCGCGAGTTTCAACGCCTACAAGTGGTCGAAGAGGAGCAGTAGCGTAGTGTTTCATTGGCAGAGGCGGCGCGCTTTTGGAGTCCCGGGAGCAGCCGAGAGCAGCCCTCGGTGCTCCGTCGCCAGCGGCGGAGTACAGGGAGAAAGGAGGAAGTCACGTGACCTTTTGATGTCACTTCTGGCACGGTTGGTCTCGAGGGAATGTGCGCGCTCTCTCTCCCTCGGGACCGGCCGTTCTTCTGGTTATTCGCCGCCCGAAGCCCGGGCAGGACGGTCGCGAAAAATGGCGGAAGACGGCAGCGGTGGCGTTCGGCCGGCAGATACGGGCAACGCAAGCGCGGGAAAAGTTTGATCACATGACGCCTGACGTCACGCGCTCTGCCTCGGTACGCTGCTCTCCCAGCAGCGTGAATTTTCCATTGGGGAGACGAGAACGCGCGTCCCCAGTGCTTTCGTACGCTGCTCTGGCTGCTCGTTGCTCTTGCTCCTGTTCGCCCAATGGAAACCGGTATTAGGCGACCGGGCTTTGATCGCCGACGTATGGGGATGCAAGCTGAAGGGACAGTCGTGCAACATGCCCAGCAAGGCCACATGCGAAGCAAACCCGCCCGTTGACAGAAGTGCGCCAAGTGTACACATTATGAGGCGCATGCCGCTGAAGAACTGTATTCTTCGGATGGCCTTGTGAAAAATGAAAGGCATGCAGGTATCGATTGATCATGCCACAAATTCAGCCTAAGATGGGGAAGGCGGAAGCCAGACTACGTATATCGGGATAGCTCTGGCAAAGTGAAAATCGGTGTCTGCATACTGCCGCAAAAAGCTGTATGCTCTTCGTTTCGACTTCCGGGTGAACTTTTTAAACGAAAACATTCACGTACCCGCAAAAGCAATAGCGTACATAAGTGCAACAGCCTCTTGAAAACGGTCGCTCTTTGGACAATGCCTGGATACTTGAGCACCAACGACTCGAACTCGCTTACATGTATTCTCTAAACTGAGTAGAAGCCTCCCATTACACTTTTCATCGCTATCCTCTCCATCTATCTTTTATTTCTGCCGGGCACAGCTCAGGTTCTTGTAATATTGGGTAGCAATTGCCGCGGGCGCCTTCTAGATAAGTATTATCTTTTTAATTTAGCACCTCAGCCCAAGGGGGCCAAGGCACCAGTCAAAGCAAACTTGCATTAGGAGTTTTCCGATCAGTGAGAAAAGAAAAGCAGCAAACGTATCGCGACCTATCAGAGAGGCCATCAGGGGGTCGAGACGTCGTGTATTGCGTTTGCACGCCTTTCAACATAAAATGATTATTTTCAAATATAGATCTAAGCCGTATTCTGAAAATTAACCTAGTAAAAGCCGGTGATAAGGAATTGACATACAGGCAAACACGTCATGTAGTCGACATGGGCCTGGCCAGCATCGGAGCAGGTGTTACTGCCAGAAGTCATGTAAAGAGAAGCTGTTTGACAAAAACCGCAGAACCAAAGTAGCGTGCGAAAACAAGACAAGGACCAGCTCAAACATGCCCTAAAACAGAAAAAATATCTGAGAAGGTACATTTAAATGCTGAATACGAATGGCAATGTGCATTCCATGCATTACCTCCATTTCGTTTATACGCCCGGCGCGTCAATTTCTACATGCAAAATGAGTTTCTTATTTTGGAAGATACTACACACTTCTGCTAACGATAACTAAAAGCTTCCAATTAAACCATGGTCTTAAATTGGCAATTGATATACTAGAGTTTTTATTATGACTTCCTTCATTGCTACAAAGGTAGCGAAATGAATTGTGACAACCTTTCTCTAAATATGTTACGATAGGAATCTGTGAAACGTATAGCTGTGATTCAGTGGGGTTAGGAATGATTTTTGCAATTAGAAATGAGAGTTCGAAACGCACCGCCGGACACCCACTAGTAAAATGGGTACAGGCTTCTCCTGGCCTGGCGCTTGGCTCTTCTAGGCATGTGCTCATGGGAGGAGCTACAGAACATCGCTGTGCACATGAACCAAACCTAGGTTCGAACCACCTAGCAGCCTGGAAATATGGTTCATGTTCGTCCTGGTCCTGACTTTGAGCCTCGCATCTCCAGCAGCGTCAGCAACAGTTCCATAAAAAAGGGCCGCATATGGGCTGCTCTCGCACGAGGAAGACTTAGGGATGTTCGATGGTGGACTGAAGCACTAAACCATCTGAGCACAGTTTTTGGTCCATGACCCCTTTCCCAAGCATTTCATCCCTGAAGGACCAAGCAACAGGAAGGGGGAAAGCTTGTGCCCATTGGAAACCGGTGGGTATCCGGCGGCACCAGGGATCCAATGTGGCACCTCCCGAACGCGAAGCGGATTTTCTTCCACAAGGTCACCGCTTCGGGTTTCCGAATGAGAGCAATTGACAATGACACTTACATCTGGAAAGTGAACAGTCAGTTAATCTGCAATGCTGTAGTAAGATTCCCATGCACTGACGAACGATAATAAGGCGCTTACGAAGCATTTGTGCTCGTTTGGCGCCGTAGGGTTGTAGCTACATCGCTGTGAATCTAATAAGATGGTTGTTTCGACCTAAGTAGAGCCTGCCATTAGTGGGAAAAGCCTCTTACATGCACCTAATAAATTTTACACCCACTTGTAACCTTACATGCCCCCAGTTCATTCTGAAAATAATTCTGCTGTTTTTTTAATCCAATATTTTCTGCGTCAATTGAAAGCTCCTCTCCACGATAATATGACATCGCTTTCGTGCGCTCAAAATCAATTGAACACAATTGAAGCGAATATTTATTTTCAATACGCTTTCTCAATTGACAATACCTTCTGCAAAAGTTTGCATCGGAGGCACAAGACCAAATGGCGAAATGGCGTTTTAAACACTTGACGACGACTGCGTTGCGTAAGTGGAGTGCAATAGCCATTATGAGTTTTACGTTACTAAATACACTTAACCATACGTTGAAAGGGGAAATGAGGAGATCATCATTATCCACTTTAAAGGAGCCAGCAGTCTACGAGTCCAAGGCAAATACTTCGTTCATTTTTTATGTTTTGTTGTTGACAGACAAGAATTAGTCTTGTGATGAATTTAGAGATAAGGAACAATAAATGCAAAGCTTAAGGAAAAACAATACGCCGACGGTGGGAAAACATTACGTGTTCACCCATCATCGGCGTGTTGTCTTTCTTCCCCATTGCGTTTAATACTCCATATCTCTAAAATCATCTTAAGGCTAATTCCTGCTTGTCAACAACGTTTGTTTTGGACTGACAGACTGTTTACTCCTTTAAATTATATACACTTAGGCTTTCCTAAAGCGCTAGTTAGTGTTTATTACGTTTTCAATACTGCTGATAAAATTACACAATTCATGTTTACTGCATATGACAGCAAGCGCATTACTGACATGCCTGGATGAATCCTTTGTAGCTTGCCTGGCTTCCTGGCTACCTAGCCGGATGCCTCGGCGTTTGGCTAAAGCACCCTGTTTGCTGCTGTTGACGCTTACCTTGAAACCAAACGTGAAAACAAGTCTTGTCGTCAGCAGTGCGACAGCCACAAATCTTGGGGCTGCTTACCAAGTCGCCGATCAGAGCTGCATAGCCGCAATGCGTTGTTGTGCATAGTGCAATCTGTCGATCAGTATTAATAAAATATGGGGCGTAGTTTTAACAGTCTTAATAAATGTTCTACTTGGCACGTGCTTTGTTGGAAGCAGCTGGACTGTTAAACGTTCGTGGCTGCAGATCGCTTTCCTATTCACATCTGAGCCTGTAAATGCACATAAATATGTGCGCTATTTCACGTCTACTAATTATTCAATTTGGCTTCGGCGGCATGACTGCCATTGGAATAAAAATATTTTTCTTCGTATACCAATGCACAATCATGAAATGCCATCATTTTAGTGTATGAAGCGGTGACCGGCGCTTATACTGCGACAAGACACAGCTTTAGGCTGGTACTCACCTAAGCATGATTTCACTGCCAGCAAAAATGTCAGGAGTTTTTAAACAGCAACTTATACCCTTCTTTATTCAACCAGCACGTGAGAACCACAACAGATCGAAAAGTTTATTACGCTTTTCTGGCAGCAGTTTGCGAAAAAAAGATGCCGTTTTGTAGACCGTAGGTATTAAAGGGGGCTAAATACACCGGTTATTGTTTACATTTAGGCTTCAGTCAATAAGCCTAGCGTGATCGTAAAACACTGACAATGTTCAGCAAAAGAACGGATGTCTCCATCCACGCTCGTTCTTGACAATTCTTTCAGGGGATTCGTACTAGGGAGGTTTTCAATGCCACGCAGTTCTCTCCCGTCTTATGAAGATATTGTTTTTAACCACAGCTGGGTGTTTTCATATAAGATCGAACAAAGGATTGTCGTCGACCCTTGTATATTTCTTTCAAGAAGAGAACTGCAATTGCTTTTGCTGCCAAAATGTTTTTAGAGCTCAGAGAATTATTAACGACGAAGAGGTGGAGTGTTGCGATTTTCTTCTCTGCTGTTTTGGGCAACGTTAGTTATGAATTGCACAAATGATAACGTTAAGTGTCTGAAATTTATCTTACTAAATATATGCCTGCTTTTAGTTTAATTCAATAAATGTTTGTTCTTCACTATCATTCACTACTGTGTCTGTAGCAGCTAATATCTAACGATGAGAAAAAAATGCTATATGCAATAATGTTACGGGTGGATAAGGATTAGGGCGAAGTCGCGCTCTCGTTTGTGGTAGGTGAAGGGACGTGCGTCGAACGCAGGGCCCTCATTGCCTGGCTCCTTGGCTGTCTCTTAATGTATACATCTTCAATCCTCTTTTGTAAATATATTTTACCTTGTTAAAATAATATTTTCTGCCAAAATTTAAAAATTAAGGGCGATTCACAAATGATGTAGAATCTTCGATCTGCTTGGTGCCTATGCCTTACACAAGCCCTTATCGAAGTGGTCGTAATTACTATGGCAAGAAAATTATGCAACATATGTTTAATGGTTTCGAAAGACTAGGTAGAGAATAATAGATGGACAAAGTTTAAAAATATCAAAAATGTTGTTTAACTGTCCTACGAAGTTATCATTGTTCGCTGTTTGCATAAAATTAGCGCAATCGTATCTCTTTATTGAAACGTTATGTAATATAAGCTTCAGTTGGTTAATAGATAACTACGCTGAGAACATAGCGTGGAAATATCGTTCCTCTGACATAAGCTTTTTTTGAAATAAAGGCCTGCAAAGTAGGTAAAATTTTCTTTTCTGGGCCGATTTTGAGAAATTTTATAAAACCGTCTACACTGCCCAGAAAAGCGGAGATTATCTGAATACAGATAATAGCATGCGTAGATTTACATACTTTTCTGCTTCTAACTTTAACGTGTCTTATGTAAATCACAACCAAAGTTGGCCAAAACAGCAAAGAAGATAAGCGCAGCACTCCACCTCTTGTACATTGTTAATTCGCTATCCCTGTAAAAACTTTTTTGCAGCAAAACTTATTAGAGATCTCTTTTTTCCAGTCACAGGCAGGTGTCTGTGCAGGACGGTGAACGAACAAGTGAGCACAAGGAAGGATGCAGCGGGCTGCATAGGGAGCGCTTTGTCAACTGTCGCGAAGGTGTTGTGTACAAGATTATTTTTAAATGTGGAAGGCGTATGTGGGGCAGACAGGCCGATACCGATGAGATATTATAGGAGCAGAGAAATGCGTGTGCAGCATTGTCGTCTCTACGAAACCTGCCTACCCATTGCTCTAGTGTTTGAACGGATGACACTCAATAGGACCCAAGTGCTAAGCATTGTATAGCCAGGTTCACGGAAATCAAGGTCTTGGCTTTGGCAAAAGACACTTTGAAAAGAGGGATTATTGAAGCTTTAAGATAATTTCGTATCAAGAAGGGTAATGCGTGTGTGTTCCGTCTGTGGCGCTCAGCAGGAAGGAAGTGATACTCCTTCTTTGGACAATAGGATAAGAACATAACCGCCATTTGCCATTATTTTTGTTTCCTATGTTCCTTCAGAATTTTTTGCATTTTTCCTGAATATTCTGGTTTCTCGTTCTTATGTCTTTTGTCTTTTTTTGTCTAATGTCTTTTTTTCATGTTTTCTTCTTCTTCATATCACAAATAACATAGAGTTGGGAGCGTTCGAATCATCGCTGCCAACGTCTTGTTGTAATCTCTTGTGCGTATGTGCATGTGTATGTGTGTGCATGTGTTTGTGAGTAACTATGTGGGGCCAAAAGACTCCAGAGGTCTAAGTGTTTCCTCCTTCCTTAAAACTAGCATAAAAGGTCGACGTGTGGTAGCCAATGTTTGCTCCGACGTCTAGGGGAAAGGTGGACGGTGAAAAGGGGATCTGCGTCTCGCCCGATCATCCATACTCTCCGACGGGTTCAAATAAAGTGCTCTCTCTCTCTCTCGCTCAAAATGGGGTCTCTGCAAGAAAAGAAAACGGAAATGCGGCAGCTCACCAATTTATCGCTTCGCAGTTATGGTGTTGTGTAGCCTGTCGCCTAACTTTCGGGAATAAGTAATATTGCTTGTCTATATATATTCATGAAATCAATATGCTTGCATTGTGCCTTTTATATGGTAAAATTTCAATTACAGAGGTTTAAAAACACTTACGACGACTGTCACGGCCCCGATGTTTTCTGCGGAAACTGTACTCGGATATACAATTGCTAAGGGATGACCACATATGTTTCTCTGAACCCCAATGAAATTCGAGCAATGAGCTCAAGCATACATGCTTGACCGACAGCCTGGAGGATTATGGATATTTCAGGCAACGTGGGTGAAGCCGACATAAATTCGGAAACAGTGCTCGGATATACAATTGCTAAGCGATGACCATCTATGTTTCTCTGAACCAGACACCCGAGCAGATGGGCTTAAGTATACATGCTTGGAGCCTTGAGGATTATGGATCTTTCAAGCAATGAGGACGAAGCCGACATAAGTTGGGAAGAAATGATCATTATGCAGGTAGAGTGTGGCGAATAAATGGCTGCTACATTTTGAACGGCATTTTTTCTTTTTATCTTCGAGAAAACAATGCTGTCGAGAACTCGTTTGTTTCTAAGAAGCCAGAAAGAAGCAGACAAGCGGCGAGAAGGTATCAGAACAGATAGTTATTTCTTCTGATGTACGTGTGCTTGACAAATGGGTTTTACTTCTTAGAATGAAGCTTCATAGATTTTCGAGGCAGTCTTTTTGGTAAATAGGTACTCATAAATTAGATGCAGCTAGAAGCAGCAGCTGCAGGTTTCTAGTAGAAAAAGACATATTGACGGTTCGATTACTAGCGGTCACTGCACTGTATTTTATGCGATGAGTTACGAAGAAAAATCATCTGCGAGGCACTTATGCCGATATTAAAGTGATCTGCTGCGACCTACGCTGGCGGCCGGGGGCGGGGGGGATGGTTGGGAAGCAAAGTCAGCTTACATTTATTGAATGCAGAAACACTTTTGGTTCTCCGATGGGGGCTTAGGTGCTTCTTTTCGATGCCTTGTACATGCCTCTGCCCAAACGCTTCTGCTTGGTGTATATTTTGCTCAGGAAGGGTTACAGTCATGCAAAGCACCGAAGGCTCGAGTTCCTCCTCTTCCATACTACGCAGCGTGATCGGACGCACTGGACATGCTGTACAAGGCCGTCAGGTGAGCAAAAAGCGCTGGCAGAGTGACCGTCACAGAGCACTTTGTACATGCCGTAGTTTTACGCGACGGTGCCAACACGTGAACACCAAGAGGGGGCGAAGCCAGCGAGCTCCTCACGCTATTGGAATTCATGCTGCGACTGACGTGAAGTGATATCAAGTGGCGCTAGCAGCGTGCTACCGTCTAGTTATGAAGGCACCGAAACAAACGTTATATTGTTGTAGAGGACACCGAGTTTTCATGGCACGCTGTCCTTCTTCCATTTTCGCCACTCTCATCGTCCAGAGAGGGCGCCGCTACACTGTTATGACGTTTCCACTTGATGATGTAACATTTATTTAACCTCTGTTCATTATTCATTCAATTTCTGTTTGACCTAAATGGAATTAAAAATTACTTCAGTAAATGCAGTTCAGTACTAGTAATAAATAAACATTATTTCATTGTCATCATTTCAGTTGCCCTTCACATCACCAATTTTAGTTCATTCTTGCTTTTTCTTAATTATATTCACTTTAGTAAGTAGCTGTGAATAAGTAATAGTAACTACTTGCATCAGTCCTATATTTAGCACAGTTGCAGCCCATTTAATCACGTTCAGTATATTTCTGTCATTTTGTGTATGAATCACACTTATGTGTCAAGTGCTCGCTAACTAGCAGTTAATAATTGCTGCATCACTTATTAAGGTAATAAACGCCTTTTTTTCCTTGATTTACATTGATTATTTCCCCTTATTGGACCCTATAATATGTTCAGTAACTCCGGTCACTATGCAACGATAACAAGACGCATCTTTACTACATTTATCAAAGTGTAGCTAACGTAAGAGCTTTCAGCGAATTTCGTAGCTTTTTGGACAAATCACACTTCTATATTTATTTATCACTGTTTAGTGTTACATTTATTACCGATTTCAAACTGCAGTCTCCGGTTGCCAATTTTTTCTCTTCCCACCAAATATTATCCCCCTTATACGTCGATTTTACTGCATATTTATCAGCTGTAGAAGTAGATTTGGGCTCTACCATCAACAAACTAGCAACAATAGACGCATTATTTCACTCGACAGGGTCTCTGTTTTAATTGCCATTAAACTCACGTCGGCTCGGCTGGCCGCAAAACGAAGAATGTTTGCCTCAAGAAAATATTGCGTTGTTTAATTAGAATACAATATCTTGGAATTCATGAAAACATATAGCGTGTTCTATTTGTAGATACCTCAAATTTTAAAAGTGTAAATTTTCTGACCTTCATTGAAGCACCGTCGATCATCCTATTCTCGTCCCACCAGCTGTATCAATGCATTGTCTTCAGGTGGTGGTTTATCGTCTGTTACCGCAAAACACCGATTGCTGAATAGTGTAAAACGTTCAGGAGAGAGAACAGCTTAATCGCGCCTCCTAATGGCAGCTTTGTTAGAGTTCTTGATTCGAAGAAAGGGTGATGACGTAGCCGAGCCAAGATTTTCGCAGAAGGTCAAAGCTATAAACGGCAGGCAAAGCGCAAACAAGTAGCAGATTGGCGCATCTGTTTAAAAGGTAAGACGCAATTTAACTATATGGTCACAGAAAAACTGTAAAGACAGGAGAGCCTTTGGAAACTTCAGAATAGTGCCACGATATCTGCGGGTATCAAATTTTTAAAAAGCGATATTTAGTCTTCCAGTGTTTGAGGGGGTCACATAAGGTAGTCATCGACTTGATTCCTTCCATGCAGGAATTGTGCCAGGTTTTATGTATAGAGCGGAATATTAACGGCGGTTAAGATAAAGGATACACCCCTCTTGCCACACCTAAACGTTTATTGAATGTGTTCTCCCTTGAGCTATCTCGGAGCGTTAAGTAATGCTTAGGTTTAAGAGGAAGTAGAACGTGTCGACTTATTTTGCAAATGTACCTTATTTTCTGTGCACGGAATGTGTCAACTGAATGACAGAAGCTACGATATAACCAGTAAGATAAAATATTCGGACAATTTATTCCAGATTCTTTTGTCGTTTTCGTGGTGGAATAGTCGCAACAACACCAGTGTTTTTCTGAGTACAACTGTCATAATTATTCTTTAGAGAGACCTTTAGAGATTGTTCATGGCGCCAATATTGGCCCACCTTCTACAATGTTTTATGTTTCCTCCGAGCATAAAACCACCAATATTTGTATTTTTTATTACAACTGTTAGGCAAATGTTAAAACAGGGTCTCTCCAATCAGCTATGAATTAAATAAATGATGGTTATGCAACCGCAAATATCTGTCAAGCCACCGGCCACATTGGTAGTCGAACAATGTGCTTTGATATTTTTGATCGATAACATTGCAATGCTGCTGATGTGGCACCGAGAGATTCCATTTCTGTACCATGTACGCCATTTCACATAAAGATGAAAGGCAACCTGTAAATACGAACTGAGACTGGTTATCTTATAATCATAGCTGACATCCGCAGCCTGCCACTGTGTGCATTGTTTTGTTTCTAGCCGAGCTTCTTCAAAGGAGTTGTGTTCTAGTCAAACAACATAGCAAAAGTTCCATACACAATCAGAATTCACTGTTAACTTCTGCAACATCTTATAATATCGTACAAAGAAGTTTGCTGTGTTTAATCTCCGAAGGCAGTAAAATACCTAAACATTAGTTCTTCCTGCATTTCAATTTTGAAACTTTCGTCTTGTAGCTTTCAGTCAAAAAAAGCAGCTAATCCCCTTTGGTGTTGACGTATACATGCGTAAAAAATTACACAGAACAAGCTATGATAATCTCAAACATGTCACAAATTAGGCATTTACAATTTATTTTTTTAACCTCTTTTCTGGATTGATAAAATATGCTCGATATACCCTAACCATCTTAGCAGGTTGGTTAATTCCGAAACAAGGAAGACACATCTAGCCACGTACTACCCAATAGTAGTATTGGTAATTGTGAGTCAGTTGAATAATATATTTTGTAATCGACGGCGGGCATTATAATCGTTGAGTTAGAAACGAGTCATGTCTAGATGTCATGTGTTAATTAAAAATGAATATTTATATCTTTGCACTGGAATCTGTAACTGATTAGAAGTAATTGGATATAAATTACAATCATTTTACTTGAACTACACTTTCGCTCTCTATATTACATTGACTTAATACTCCTTCAGTCTTCAATATTATAAAGGGCCGCACATTTTAATTTTAAGCTTATCCTCGCGGGGAATAAATATTCGTGCTTTCTTAATGACCCGCATGTCATGTATCATCAGGCAAATGTTAAGTTCCAGGCATATGTACACCAAGCAAAGCACAAAACAGGGGAAAAAATAATTGGGTAAAAATCAAATCTCATTAGCTGCGATCTTTTTCAAGCCTGTAACTGATGGATTATGAGAATAAAAACGAAGTCGTTTGCATTGTCATAACTCTCATGCTGCCTACAGTGTGGCTGCAATAGCATAAACGTGATACCCTAGGTAATATTAGATAAAAGAGAAAGAACACTTGCGCATTTTGTATGTGATTGTGTCATATATAAGATTATCATGCTCTTTCAGATTGAGCCGTTCGGCTGGGAGAATTGCAATGAGTTGCCATGTACTATTATTTTGGTATTTCGTCATCTCTTCAGTGCGATGTGAGTGCGCTGTTTACGTTTGGTGACAACAATTACATTAGGAGAATAATGCAGTATTTGTAAGGTACCGCATATTTACTTTGAGTTTCTTATAAAGGGCGTTTCAGCTTCCCATTTGCACGCCTTAAAAAATAATGTTAATATCATATCAAGTTCTTGTCAAAATGTAATATTTTTGCAGGAGAATGGGTTTTATGTATAGCAATTACTGTGGTAAATAAAAAATGAATACTTATTTTCTTTTGACATGACAAGTAGGAGGCACCTTGATATTTATGTGCATCTCCCGTACGAGAACTGCGGATAGAATTTTAAACGATAAGGAATGCACAACTCAAATCAGTTGAACGCTCTATGCCTTGACTCCTTTCTATGCACGGAAGCGAAGCATTGATGAAGTCGGGATCAAATTGGCGACCATGCAGCCGTGGCGGTAAGACATAATCGAGCCGCTAGGAGACGGCCGCCTCTCCCGAAATTAGCATCTAGCGAAGTGGTATAGTTTGACGGTGGATATTTGTCAGCGGCGTTAAGCTGGCCTAACCGAAGACTGCAGTTCTGATATTTCACGTGAAGAAGCCGCATTGTTTTCTTTCTGTTGGCACTGCATGAATGGCTGCTTGTATCTTACTATCAAACTTGTATGTGCAGAGTTGAATGTTGCGCGCAGAAAATGAGTTCCGCATGAAGCGGAATCAAGAGAAGTGCAATCTGTGTTCAGTTCTACGATGGATTCAATAGTTATGCCTTCAGGTTGAAATCATGTGCTGTCTTTTATTCTGTCTAGGCATAGGGAGAACGGTTTTGATAACTGCGCACAAACTGGCTATAATTCAGCCGCTCAGTTTCAATGATAATAGGTGTGGTTAGGGAAAGGTTTAACACTAAGAGGTTTGAAAAGTAGGTTATAAAATTTCTTCATCGCGTAGGCATCGCACTTGAGTTATTTAATAACCCCCTGGAAATAAACTGCGTTAATACGATCAAACCGTCCGCTTTTGTTCGTTATGCTGCTTTGCTTTTCATGTTTCAAACCGCAATATGTATAAGCTATGCAGTACCTAATTCCTTCATTCTAGTCGCTTAATATTGAACGTTAGATTTTTTCACCCCTACCTCATACTTAAAATTTAAAAACCGCCATTATCTCAGGAACTCCTCTTCGACCAAGAAAATGACGTGTGACTAGTAACTAATAAGCTTTTGTAGGGTGACTTAATACTGACCAAAGAGCATGATGGTGTAACCAATTAGACAAAGCTACGAGACGGCTTAGCAATAACTAACAATCCTGCTACTGTTAAAAGCATGCGCCATGAGCATTGTGTAAGCGGCAATTCGAAAGAATTGAAGTAGTATCCTATCCGCAGTAGCCAGCATGTAGTGCGCGAGAGACACGCACCATCATCCAGATGACAGTTGCGTGGCGATTAGAAGCTTCGATCGGGCGATTCAGGCATGCACTGGAATGCACAAGGCCACTAGCTCCCGGCTACCGATAGTGGCTAGCACAGGTCTTCCATGTCATCAAAACGTCTTGTAAATGCTGCAGTAGCGACGACGACACTATGGAGGCCCATTGAACATGATGTGGGAATAAACGCCAATTTGCTGATAAAAATGGGCACAGTAACGTACTCATAATATCGAGTACACTATTTTCAACACTATTGATGTTGGTGTAGATGGACCTTGCATGCCGTCAAAAGGAAACTGTCAACATTTAAAAAGCCGATGGTTGTTCGCACTGAGGTCCAGTACGCATCACCAGGACCATAAGATCTAGTTACCTTGCCGAGGGCCCAAAAATAGTTTAGCAGGGGGCGGGCAGCAAACATGCCTCCCCACCCCCCTCTTCATTCAGATCCATATGACACTTAAATGCTAACGCCGATGAGATGACAAAAGTTTAGGAAGTTCAAATGTACAAACAACGTCGTTCGCAGAGACAAAAAAAAAGATGTGCTCACCGTGCGATAGTCTTCAAGCCCTCCGCAGTCGAGGTCTACATTGTCCACCAAATACCGAAAAAATAAAAGATGATACCTAACATGCGCGCCCGTTCGCACGACTGCAAGAGACTCGCTGATGATATGCACGTCTGCGGGAATTCTATGACAATGCATTTCTTTTGGAGCAATTAGGGGCAGATACCGACAAAGCAGCATGTACTTCAAAAATGGAGGAACTCAAGCGTTCTCCGTTAAACTGCAAGGTATAGTATGATGTTACAGGTGTATGTTTGGAAACGCACTGTTCTGGTGCCCGGCGTTCCTTTTTTGAGGAAGGCAATGTACAGCCAAGAGGAACAGCTCAAATGCCAGAACAAACGAAAGGAGAGATCGGGCAATATTGAGGAATGCCGCGATTTGCAAAAAAATGCTGATCGATTTGACGACCCACAAGAAACAATCAGCTGTAAATGTTCTTATATATTCCCTTAATTAAAAGAACCAACGATGGTGGGAAATCAAAGGTTTCAAGGCTGTGATGAATGCACCAATGCAATTTTAATTAAATCCGGCAAGCTAAGCTAGTTTTCTTACTGCATACTGCCAATTTACATTACCTTTTCAAAACTCTGATATGCACTTTGCGTCTTGCGTACAACTATAGGGTGCATTTTAGTCACACTTCCCATCTACAAATGTAAAATATTTTTTGATGTCTTCGAAGCAAAACACTTCAGGTGGGAATACTGGAGAAAAATTCTTATCCTTTAGTTAAGCTTTTTATCAAGAAATTATTTGCTATTCTTACTTATTTATGTTCTGCCCTATGTAAATATACTTTTACTTAGAGTTAGCGTCAAGTTCGAGATGGGAAGCACAGATATTTGTATTTTATTTTTTGTGTTCCACTTGTCCCCTATATTGCACACATTTAGCTCCGGAACCTCAACCTAGCTTCATGCTCTCGCAGGAATAGTTCATTCACATATAAAACGAAATATTCAGATGGTAGCATAAGCATAGTGCCTTTTGCGGCACCTTGCCTTCTATCTATCTCATTTTCAACATTCAAAGCAACTAATTTTTTTTATACATATGATTGGTGAAGAAAAAGGCTTTTTTTTATTTTGAGGAAACTGAAATACACACAGCCTTTCCATAGTTCACAGGTAAACCAAACTGTCTCAGAGAAAATAATGCCTGCAATTATTATCGTTGTAAAATCTATCTAAATGAGCTGGACTCTGATATCTTTGTGCAGTGTATTCACAAACTTCCTCCTCTGTACACAAGGAGGCTATGCCGAGAGCAACCCATTTAACCCATAACATTCTTTGTGGGTTCATTTTTAGGTCTGTGTTTAGAGCTAGTGCAAAGGATGCTATAATGTATGTTGTTATTTTTCAGCGTGTAAACAGGGTACAAAAACGTATTACTGCTGGTGGGGAGGAATTATGGAAAACAGGTGTCCAGGTGTAGATATGCTGCTGTGTGCCCAGTACACAATTCGGTGCGCCTGCGATGCCCACCATTCCCGAGGCGCAAATGGCTACTGCGTTCCGACTGCTCAATGTGGTATTTGGCTCTTCATTTTTACTCAGTATTGTTTGCACTTTATTTCCTTAGAGACGTATCTGCAGATATTTAACAGGTATTACGATGTAAAACAAAATCGATGTATTCTTTATAATAAATCAACATTCTAACACCTTGCGGCAAGGGTCTGCTTGGCTACACCTAACTCTATTCTAACATAGTTGTTTCTCTGATCTATTATATATGTCGTAATTATATTTAATGGAGTCAAAAGGAGTGGTAGTTTTGTTAGAAAACTAGCATCCCTTCTACAGACAAAACAATGACACTTACCAGAGCGGGGTAATCAAATTCGTTGCACGCTAAAATAAACGTCTGAATTTTGTGTCGCAATAAATTTTTCATTCGAAAACAAATGACGAAACTTACATACGAAATGTCCAACGTACATTATTTCAGGTAGAAAGTGTTAGTACCCGAGCTTTTCAATCTTCAGATGACAGAGCCGCAAATATTTATCACCTCATTCGGCAAAATGTTTTGCGCTTTGGTCATGTGATATAACCAATGTGCGTATTTTAATAAAATAGATATTTCAATTTAAAGACGTGCGAACACTGCAGAATACGTTATGCTGGTGCATTGGGCAGCAAGAAGGATATTATATCCTTGGCAGAATTGTATAGCTAGGTGGCGTATCAGAATAAATTATTGATTCAACTTTTCTGCAGTTAACCGAGTGGTAAAATTAGGCTCAAATGTGAGAATGATGTTAAAAACAACGTAACAAATTTGCTGCGTTTCATTAAGTAACGGCCTTAAAGTTATTGGATATGAAAAACATGGATTTAACCACCTGTCGTCATTTCTTCGAGATTAAATAAAAAGGGACCCTCTTTGATTTTTACCTGCTAGCATTGTACATTTTACCAAATGGAAACCTGTTTCCCAGCTTAGGGAGTGCAGTGCAATAATTAACTGCGCCCTGTAGCAGAAAGTTAAAAACGTCTATGAGAACTTATAAGAACACAGGAACCCCGAACGATGTTGGTTCTGTGGGCTAACGTAACAACAATGTTTGAGTAACAGTGCATTATGGGAAGATCAAGCGTCTGCGCGGTTTGGCCGGTGCATCAATACCACTGCTAGAAACGCTCAGTCGACCTCTGGCTTAGGTGCGCTCCAGTCTAATTCCAGCAGGTATTATTATCAATTTTCAAATTCTTCTTATTGGCAAGTTAGTCTTCGACTCTATTTTAAGATTGCTAATCTGGCCATACCACCGTACTGCGCAAAATTGTTCAAAGGTCCCTGCGGAAAATATTCGAACTATAGGAAATCGGAACAAAACACAATACAAATGGATCATCTTGGGTGGGCCACAAGTAAATGCACCCAGACGAAGGACAAATTAGGTCTTGTTTGGAAAATGTTTTCCTCAAAACCTGTCCCGGCAGCTTGACTCTTGGAATACGTGGACAAAAAAGCTTGTAACTGTAACTGTAACTGTCGTTGGCGTCAATGTCGTCAATGGCGCAAAATGCGTCCAATCCTCGAGCTTGCAGAGATATGATGGTATGCGCTGGTGGTACTGTCGATGAGGTTGTGTCGGATGGTATAACTATAACACAAAACAGATTACCGTTTAGTTCTGAAATCGAGGCTGAGGTCATTGAGCAGTAACTACACCTTTTCTAAATATTTCGATCCCATTACTGAGAAGTAGGCAGTGGACTTCACCTTCTAGATTACAATCCAAAAAACACCCTAGCGTCAGCACCCCCTGAAGGCAATACACGGCGCCGGAATACTCAACTTATGGTAGCCCGGCAGAATACATTGAGAGTAATTATTCTATGAGTGTGTGCCAAAGAGGCAAGTACATCTGACCTTGCGAAGTGCATGAAATAAGCCTTCCCTGCCTGTTATATATAGTGAAATTGATTTGTCTGCTACCCGTCGTCCTTTTCAATGGCCAGTGTTAGATGCGAAGTGCAAGGAACCCATCCTGCTCTGCTGCCAACCTTTGGACAGCAGCAATGATTTCTGTGCAATTGTGAAGGCCAGTTGTGCTCACTACATCCGATAGCTTGGTGGTGGCAACTCTTTGGTTATACTTAGGCTGGACCATCGAAAAGCCGTCTTAGCTTGTGGCACGTGACAAAATGATTTAAAATACAAAGCGATCGCCTTCTGGCACGGCGGGGTACACCACCTGAGTACTGATGCGGGTGATCCACTCCCCTCAGATATCAGGTTGTGGTGTGGAGAGGGCGTATAAATGATAGCTGGGCCATGAAGGCACCTTGGAAAACGACTATTGTAAGCCGCATGGCTGAAATATTTCTGTTTCAGCCCACCGAAATAGAGGCACAGTAGTTTCTGAGGTAAAAGCCACCCAGGGACAATGAGTAGCGGTTAGTAGGCCATCGCGCCTTACGCAATACCCGTTTCTTATTTTGTAGTTCAGACAGTCTAGCTTCCCCTGCTTATTTTTGGTAGATGACGAGAAAATTCGTGGTAAACGGTTATCATACAGGGGATGGAAATCTTGTATGGTCGGGCGTCCACGGAGAAGCACCAACTAGGGACGAAAGTATGGCATTGACGTTATTAATTAAGGTGCCACAATACTCAAATGCTGCTGTCTAAGAACAGAAAAATCACCTCGGTGTGTTACTAGCAGCAGGAAGAGAGTCTCCTGGAATCAAAACAAAGAATATCTGAGCTTCTGCGCGCTCTTGTCCTAGCTTGTTGGTGTCAACACCTTAGCGCTTTATACTTCCCGCACCAGCTTGCTCTTGCTCACCACCTTTAGTGTGAAGAACCCGATGTTTATGCAGTTCTAAGCCATTGCTTTCTGTCTGGCGGCTCAGCGAACAATGCTTTACTTCACAGATTAGGGCTAATTGTTTGCAACCGACATCTTCTATATTAGTGTTGCAAAACTTCAACACATCCAATGGTGTTTTATTACCCTAGTGTACCGAGTGAAGGTTAAAATATGGCCTTTTTATTTTTGGTCATTATCGGCGTATAGGCACTAGGTACTTCCTTGAACCTATGAGTAGTCTTTCTTCGATGACGCCTGCTGATACTTTCCCGAGCTGCTAAATATCCACTCCGTCTTGTCTATGCTTCGCGTCGTGGCAATCCTGTCGACTGCGCCAGCAGAGCTCGTTGTTGGTGCAACAGTAGGCAGGCGACTTTTCGTAATGAAGTTTGAAAGTGTATGTAAATATCTGTACAGCGCATTTAAAACTGCGAGATTAAACCAATCACGGTTAGCCCAGCTCACCCCTTACAATTCAAGGAAGTGATTGCATGTCGCAAAACATCAGCTTCGTGTTCCTTCCGCCAGCGAGACAACAAACTAGGGTTTCCTTGACCGCATTGGTGTAGGCAGGCCTCGCCCCTCCCTCTTTTCTCATTGCTTTTTATAACCTCTGGAAATAAAGGAGTTAATGAAGCCCCTCCATGATAACAAACTCGAGATGAAACAGATCATACTCTGCCTCGAGGTTTGCGCATAGTCTTGACCAAGTGCAGCAAATGAAGCACAGAAAAAGTCTCTCTCTCCCCTTCCGGTCTTACGTTACTGATTGCTCAGACTGTGCACCGCCTACTTCATAATGTCAATACAATTAAAATGGGGATATGTCAATTGCCGCGAGCCGACAGGAGCTTAGAAAGCCACCATATCTAAAGGAACAGGGTACCTGACTAATCACATCAGACCCCGACGTTGCGATACCGTTGGCTGCTAATAATCGGGCAGGGCTCTAAATAAGCACCTTGAGGCGGTCAGTAGTTTTAGGACAAAATGAGACTTGCCTCTTTGGGAGCGAAACGAAATATGTCAAGTTTTAATAATGGAAGCAGGGAGGGCGTTGAACCCATCACACTTTGGGGCGGATTGATTGCGTCCATGGACACATTGAAGCGTTTCCGGCTCAAAGTGTTCTAACATTGAAAAGAGTACGCGGGCATAAAGCATAGTGGCCTTACAGGGGCGAGGCCTAAATCTACATGCCCACTTATACCCCTCAAGGGTCAATGTTAGTATTTTCTAGGCGGCAGCATTCAAGGCGAGCACGACGTGCTTTGTGTTTTCACTGTTTTCTTTAGATGCCATATTAAACTGGCCAATATGTGTAGAATGCATTTCAAGCTTTAAACTAACATCAGGTGACAGACATTCCCCCTAAATGATGGCTTGAAATGTTTATTTGCATCTCTGCGTGCAATAGTGTTTAGAAAGGAAGAGCGAGATGTACCCCGGTATATACTCGTAAAGCGGCACTGTTATATCTGCATATTTGTTGACTATACTGCAGAAGTGTTAGTTGCAAGTCATAAAGATGTAACATATAGTGATTGTATAAATGTCGTTAGTGTGTGGTTTGTCTAAAAGAGGCATCAGGGGGATGACGCTACGAATTACATGAATAATGGGTTATCCTATATAATAGGATAAGCCATTCCATATAATAGGATAACGGCATTCCTGAGTGGTAAACCAAAGCACGACCCATAAAAGACCCACTGTGGCGTCCCACTGGCTCACAAGATTTGACTGCTTTTGTTTGAAAAAAGAGAACACGCATGCATATTGCATATTTCCTGAAATACCCGACAAGATGCGAAGTGGGGAGAAGGTAGTGATATCCTTTTCCATTCGCATCACTGTCAAAGCGGAGCAATAGGGCTTTTGTATGGTAAGCCCAATTTGAGCTATCGGATATTTCTGCTTAAAGAGCACATTCGCGTTGCATATGTCTGATAGTGCCCCACAAGGAACCGAGGTGCGCAATCTATGGTATCTCCGCAATGGTAATAGTTTTCGTTACCTCTGCATCAATATACTCCATTACGAGCCGATGGGTTTCGGTTTACCAATATCGGGCAGCTTGCTGGCTGCCACAATGTTCATTTCTTAGCAGCCGACCGCACTTTGGTTCACGGTGGATGGCGATATAGTCACAGCGGCAAGATGTAATGTGATGCAGCCACCTCTAACTGCTCTCCGCCAGTGTTACATAGTTCACATGTTTCAGCAATGTCTTGCGTGGGCAGCGTGTCGCTTCAATGCGCGAGGAAGGTAGGAGTAGGCTCCTTGGATGGGAAAGGAACTGCACGAAGTTTTCATGGCCAGTTAGGGTGGTGGTGAAAACGTTTAATAAAATGTAAAGTTACATGAAGGTTGCTCTGGGGTCAGGCTTAGTGCCCTTCCCCTCACAAACACTAGGTGGAATCATTAGTATGGGACCCCAGTGGCTTCCGCTGCCGCTATTGCTCGTTTGACCAAGGCCTTTGGGCTTTCAGGTCCGAGCAGGCGAGTAGGGTCGCCTCCCAGTCCTCCCCTGTGGTGTTTTAGTTAGGTGCAAAAGCAGGGTTGAAGGGGCACGCCCACACCATCTGGAAAAGGTCCGAGGATATTTCACCGCAGTGCGGGCACTCCCCGGAGAAGGCCCTGTCAAAGTGTTTAAGTGACGCCGGGCGCATAATAGTATTCGTTAGGAGGCGAAGAAACACGCGTTCTTCCGCTCTTGTTAACCCTTTACACGGGTAGGGGTAAATATTGTGTCTGTTTTGGTACAGCTGCGTAATTTCTCTGAAAGTGTAGGCTGGTGTGAATTCTTCTAAAGAGGGAGGAGACGAGGTTGCCCGGTTAGAAGGCGCGCGGGTGGCGGCATCTGCTGCCTCATTTCGTCCTAGCTAAGAATGGGCCGGAGCCCAGACTATGAAGGACGGGATGGACTTTCCGCGTACGAGCTGTTTGGCGGTAGTCGGTAGGCCAGGTCCGCGCTGTTCTTTAGTAGCCGGTAGGCCAGGTACGGGACCCAGCCCTGTTGAAAGTTCCTACACGCCCCTCGCGAGCTCACTAGGACTGTTTTGGAATCATAGTGTGTTGCTGCTAACGCCATGGCGACCTCCTTTGCGTGCGTTACGCTTCGGGCTTTAAATGTGAGCCCGTTTACCATTTTGGACTCTTGGATCAATGCCGCCGCGTACCACCCTCCTTGGTGCGGGCCGGACGCGTCCACATAGTGCACTCCGTGTTTCCCTTCGTAGTGATGAGCTAAGGCCTCTGCCCTGGCCATGCGCCTACCCTCGTGGTCGTCTTTGGACATATTAGCGGGGAGTGGTTTTACGTGCAGGGCGTATCGCCACTCCTGGGGAAGCCTGACTCTTTCCTCGGTTACAGTCGTGTGTTGTATGTGTAGACGGGTTAATAGGCGTTGCCCCGACGGTGTCTGCGATAGTCGCGTGTATTGGCTCGTGAGGTGGGCTTCTCTCAGCTCCTCGAACGAGTTCGTCATACCCAAACCTTGGAGTCTCAGGTTCGACGTGGTTATAGTCAGGTCGAGCGCCTTCTTCGCTAATTTGCGCGTGATCACCTCGATGGTGTTCTCGTCGTGTTTTTTGAGGTGGAGATAGGGGGTCGAGTACAGTATTCTGCTTGTTACAAAGGCACTGGCCAGTCGTTGAGCATCTTTGCTTCTCAGTCCCACTTTCTTGTTTGAGACTCTGCTGACCATTCGGCCCACCTGGTCTCCCACCTGTTTAGATTGTCGAGCGTAGTCGTCGCTAGCTTACGCTGGTGAATGAAAAGGCCCAGTGCTCTAATTTCCTTTTTCTCGGGTATTGGCTCTGATCCAAGTTGCAATTCTATCTTGTCTATGCATTTTTTGGAGGGACGAATATGGACGAATTCGGATTTTTTTGGTGAGCACTGAAGGCCGCATTTTTTCGCGTACTTATTCACAGCGGTGGCTGCCTCCTGCAAGCTGGCCTCCATTTCTCCGAGAGAGCCCCGCGTGGCCCATATGGAGATGTCGTCCGCGTATAGCGCTAACTGCACACCCGAGACTTTCTCCAGGTGGACCGGGAGATTTTTCATTGCCATATTGAAAAGCAGCGGGGATAGCACCGCTCCCTGTGGTGTACCTCTCGTGCCTAATAGAAAGGGACAGTGGTCTGCGTTCTGGATCCTCACGTAGGCCTGTTGTCTGTCTGAGAGGAAGCGTTTTATATATATACTTGAATGCGTTTTGTCCACACCCCGTCTCCGAAAGGTGTGTCAGGATGGCCTCGTGCGTCACATTATTGAATGCTCCCTTCAGATCTAGGGCCAGCCCTATCTCATCCCCATTCGGATGTTCTATCGGATTTAATATTTCTCTTCTAAGCTGTTGCAGGACGTCCTGAGCCGAGTGATTTGTCCTGAAGCCATACATCGAGTCGGTGAAGACTCGCTTATTTTCAACATACTCGGAAAGTCTGTCTCTGACCATTGTTTCCATCAATTTGCCCACGCATGACGTGAGAGAAATGGGCCTGAGGTTGTCCGTATCTATTGCTTTGCCTGCCTTTGGGATGAGAGTTATGAGTGCCGTCTTCCATTCGGTGGGAAAAAGAACTTCGCCCGTCCAGATCGAATTGAAGTGTTCTAGAAGGGATTGGTACGCGTGCTCTGGTAGGTTTGCTAGGAGTTTTACCGTGATCCCATCCCTTCCTGGCGCGGTCCCGCTTTTCATTTTTGCTAGGGCTGCTTCGAGCTCGTATAGTTTGAAAGGTTCATCTAGCTCAACATTTTCGTCTCCACTATACCTGTAAGCGTCTCCCCTTGGGTCTTGGGTCATGCTCAAGTACTGGTCTCGGAGCTTCAGCGCCAGCTGGGCCGTATTTCCTTGAAACGCATGTTTTGCTCTATGCAGGTGTTTCTGCGACTCGGTGCGCGTCTGGTTTGGATCTATGAGAGCTCGGAAGAGACGCCATTTTAGACGGAAGAACAAATAACTGCTCACTCTTCCTTATGACGCAAGTCATAAGTGGCATGTGAGCTAAGATGGGTTGTGAAGCATACAATCGGAAAAAAAGGGCTCTGTATCCCATCCGATGGTATTATGGCAGCACCAATCAAAGCGGTTTCTAATATTCTATCTGAAGAGTTATGCCACTTAACTAATCAGGTGTTATCTACAGGAATATTTCCAGATAAAATGAAAATGGCTAAAGTCATAGTTCTACACAAAGGGGGTGCCGTCGATTGTATCAGTAACTATCGCCCAATATCAGTCCTCCCACTGTTTTCCAAGATAGTATAAAAAGTAATTAATCTAAGGCTAACTAAGCACTTGACTGAAAATGCCTTGCTCTCTGCAGCCCAGTATGGTTTCCAGAGAGGTAAGTCAACTGAATCTGCTCTATTATTCATTAAAGATAAGATAGCACATAATATAGACATGCAGTTGTGTACTATAGGAACTTTTTTGGATTTCAACAAAGCTTTCGACTCAATTAAGCATGAAATACATTTTGAAAAACTGCCACACTACGGAATAAGAGGTGTCGCACTTCAACTGCTCCAAAGCTACTTGTCAAACCGTTCTCAGTTTGTCGTTATAAATGATTTTGCCTCGGATCCTGAATTCATAAAATACGGTGTTCCTCAAGGTTCCATCCTAGGCCCTCTATTATTTCTTTTATATATAAATGATATAATTTCTATCCCTGGAACTTCCAATATTTTGCTCTATGCCGATGACACGAGCGCCTTTTTTTCCTCGCCAAGCTTACCCTCCCTAGTGTCTGCAGCTAACAAATGGCTTGAAGATCTGTCGAGTTGGCTTTGTGCAAACCAGGTGATGTTAAATGTTAATAAAACAAAATATATACATTTTTCCGCTGTCAATAAACCAATAAATAAAAATATCACACTTTCGTTCCAATCTGTCTCCTTAGAACGTGTTTCAGTGCATAAGTATTTAGGTGTTCTATTTCATGAAAACCTCCGCTGGTCTTATCATGTAGACTTTGTATCCAGCAAAACAGCCCGATACATAGGCATACTGAATAAATTTCGCCCGCTTCTGCCAATGCACTTGAGGAAGTAACTATATTTTTCCACTGTCCAGTCTCGTGTTCAGTACTGCCTGTTGGTATGGGGAGTGGGTACAAAAACCAACATGGAAAAGATTTATATTTTGCAAGAGAAAGGCCTTCGGTTTATTCACAACCTGTCTAAATATGATTCTGCGTCTGCATACTTTAAACTAAGTAATATATTAAGTATTACAGCCCTCTATAAACAACGACTATCCGAATTTATATACCGACAATACAAAACAGACAGTAATGCGTTTTTAACTACGTTTATCAACACTGATCCACATTACGTCCTTAGAAATGTGAACTTTATAAAACCTCGCATAAGGACCGGGTATGGTATGCAGTTAATTCACTGGCAAATCCCTAACCTCTTGAACTGCTATCCTGACATATTTTGTCTACTTGAAGAATCATCCTCCTTGTTAACATTCAAAATAAAATTAAGATGTACCATTTGGAACATACGTGATTATTTGTTTCCTATTTCCGTTGTGTAATACCAATTACTGTTGACACTGTTACCTTGATGTATGTTACAGATTGAATTTTATGTATTTTGCCACTGGTTTGTGTTCGTATTACATTCTCACATATGACTGACTATTTTGTGCTGCTCTGTGCCTGCTGCGTTGTGTTGCACATGTCTTTGTGGTGCCGATGGCCCCGTCAGGTGACTTGTACGTCACCTTTAGCCTCGGTCCCACGGCAAAAATTGTATTTTTGCTACAAAGTGCAATAAATAAAAAAAATAAAATGTTTGGCAGTTTTGGACTAGAAACGCATGTAAAGAATTTTAAGCTTATTTCTCAACCACACACGAAAGAACTGAATTGCAACTTTCGCATCGACAAATATGGTCCAATGATACTAGTCAATTCGAAAGATATGCGCTTCTGTTGAAGATACTGATCCTTAGATATTGATCCCAATACTGCACGTGTGCTTCATGAGGTCTTCAAACAACTTGTTCGCTCAAAAGTTTTCCTGTTGTCACCGTATCTGAGGAATTTCGGTTGCGTTGCTCATTGAACAGCATCGTGTATCTCAGTTGAGCCGACGCCCAATATAGTTTGAAAGCCGCCCGTATCAATACTTGTGTAGCATCGATAACGATACGGATGCTGATTAAATATTTTCTTGTGTAAGCTCCTTTAGAATGAATAATACTTTGCATGCATACCGGTGATTTCAATTCAATACTTTTTGTGGCTAGAAAAAAATGCAACATACGAAACCTCTATGCCGTGGCTTCTTTGAAGCCAACGCTCGGTCGCATATAAGACATGGCAATCCGGATCACGTGTCGGCATACCTGCATGTTAGCTGAGAGTGGAAATTTTTTCTAGAATAAATCAAGTTGGATGTGACTGTCCATATATACGGCATTTCTCAAATATTTCTGAGCATTTTTCTAAGCATGTCTGCATTTGCAACGCATAGAAAAATGACACCACACCTGCGTTCCACACGCGATTGATCTGCATGCGCTGAAGAGCGTGCAAGACCTAGTTGCTGAAAACCGCGGCACGCACGTGAAAGTCATTGAACAGCATCGTAAAATAAGTCGGGATTACGGGCCTGAACGACGTATGTTTTCGGAATCCGTATTCCATGAGCGCCGTAGAAGAAACTATCTGCGCTTGTAAATGACGCCACAACACGCACAAAAATAATCAAGCAACGACAGTTGGAAAGACATGGTAGATGATACATGCACCGCAAACTAACCTAAACGAGCACCTGCGCTATCCTCAAAATCGAATAAAACATGACATGAAGCGCCGCAGTTCTCTAGTCCTAATAACCTTCTCGTCATCTGCTAGCTTTCCAAGAACAAGCCTGCTCTGCCAGCACAAAATCGGCCCTGCAAGCTTGGCAGCCAGAGATAAACGAACACGTTTGACAGCAACTGGAAATGCCCCCCCCCCCCCCCCGCCCCCCAAATCGATCAGAGAAAATAACGAATGGCTGCCTCGGCTTTCGAACATCCCGCGGGCAGCCTGACCTGGGGCGGTCGGATGTGCATATTTGAAAGAGTTCAGTGTAGGAGCAACCTGGAATGAGCGTTTTCCAGTAACAGCGCAGACGATGCAGACTCAAACGAGTTTTCGGGAGGGCAGCCCCATTTGAGGTATCCCATGACGTTTTTGCACCAAGCTCACAGTTCAGACGCACAATCCCTACAGTACTCAAGATGGGACCAATATGGACAGTGCATGTGTATCGCCTTATAGCCCTAGATTGCTCTTAGGAAATTGCGTTTGTTTTTCAGTAAACAGCGCAATTCGGTTGACCTCAGAGTTGATGTACATAAAGTCCGCATTTGATGCTCATTTGTCCTAAAATTAAACACTAGGTTATATGGGGCCTGATGTGAAAATGTTCGCTAAATTCTTCCTTGTAACGCCTTTATAGCGCTTGAGTTTGGTACATAGTGGCAAGTCTAAACATGGCTCGATGCATCATCTATAAATGTTGCTGTAATGGGTGTTAGAGTGCACAGCAGCTGCCCAGTGGACCCCAGAGGTTAGTACATGGTATGCGTAAATTTGGCGCTCACTATATTGGAGTGCTAACTCCAAGTGGGCAGGTATTTCCGGATAATAGAAGTAAAAACACGCTTAAGCGTGTAAAATTTTCAGCCTTAAAAGGAGTGAGTCTCGTGTTTTATATTCTGTTTCGCGCAGTTTATATCGTTACTGTTATTATGTTATGTGCATTTGCTTTGATCACCCTTGAAAGCAACTTTTCCGTTTCAGTTAGAAGTAAAAGCCCTGAAGGCAACAGCGGCTCCGAAACAGGTTCCAGAAGTAAGTTTTGTACAGTTTTTGCATTCGCTTTTGCTCGCCTATATTGTTCAGTTCTTTCAAACATAATTTCTCTGAGACATTTCTATACCTCCTGGTCGCAGCTATTATGGGTGCAATATCTCGACTTAGGTGAAAATCCTGTTAAATTACATAAAGAGTCATTTCCCTGGCAGTAAACGTTTAGTTCAATAAGCTTGTAAATGTGCGCTGCCAAACTACTGCGCATATGTGGCAATGGCAACTTAACTGTAGCTGGAGTATTTTTTTTTAATGCTTCAGACAGTTTCAGAAAACGGCTTGTTGGGCACAGAAGAGGTTTTTCTGTACAGAATGCCTCACTGCAGATGCCTATAGCTGGAGGCAATTTCCAGCACTGTAGAGCCAAACTGTCAAACTCAGTTATGTGAGACGCAGGCACTGCCAGTAAGGGCTATTGTGTTGCACTGAAAATAAAAAAGAATGCAAGTATAAACAACAACAAAAACGATCTTTTGTACATAATAAGGCTTGAGGGCAGAAACTTCGCAGTCAGCCAACGGAAGCAAGTCAGCGAGTGCAATGCCATGGGGCAAAACTCAGACAGAGCGGCTAAAGTTAAGGACGGGAAGATATGTTCTGTTATCCGTGACGGTCAGGACAGTGTGAGGGAGTATGACGTTACGGTGGAGAACAACATCGGTGATTGGACAAGTGACGTATGTACCATCAGGAAGGAATAGCAGGAAACGGGGCCAAAGGAACATACATGGCAGCTTCGGGCGGTAGGCGAACAAACTCGACAGAGCAGAGGCGTGGCTTGATATCTGTGCGGTCGGAGCAGAAAGGCAAATCTAAGCGAAGGAGGCCACTTGAACAATCAATCAGGGCAGAGTGCGCCGCTAGAAAGTCGATGCCGAGGATCACATCGTGAGGGCAGCGGTCGATTAGAGTGAAGAGCACAGGGGTAGTTCGACCACAAATGCTCACGCGCGCAGTGCAAAGTCCCACGACGACAGCGACGCCTCAATCGGCGACACGAACGGCTGATGAAGAGGCGAGTGTGACAACTTTTTTGAGTCGGCGGCGAAACGAAGAGCTGAAACGGAAATTTGGGCACCAGTGTCAATGAGGGCGGTAACAGGCACACCATCTACACAGATATCTAGAAGATTGCGGCGATGAGCGAGGGTCAGCAGAGGATTTTCGGGCCGGGTCGTCAATGCAGCTTCACCTGCGGGAACTGCATTGATCAGGTTTCCAGGAGAGGGCCAGAGAAGTGAGGGGACGAGGAACGGTGAGGTAGGGGCGAGCGGGAACGGCGGGTCTGGGGAGACGGCGATCGGCTGGACATGCGCGGGGATGGCGGGTTAAAGTCACGAAAGGGCGTATCACGGCGAGAGGTTTGGTGTGGTCCGTAGGCGGTGCTGCGATCATGATATTAGCGAGGTCGAGGTAGCGGAACCCAACGGCTGCGGCAATGGCGAGAAATGTGGCCGGCACGTGAGCAGTTGAACCAGATGGGTCGGTTGTCCAAGGTCCGCCATTCTTCTGGGTTGCAGTAGCGTCGGGTAGATTCGGGGCATCGCGTCGGGAAGGGCCCAGTCGATGCCGCAGCAGCTACCACCGGAACGGTGGGCTGGACAGATGGCTGTACGGACGGCTGACCAGAGCTGAGGCTTACGCTCGCATTAATGCCCACGTTCGTGAATTCTCGGCGAACGACAGCTTGGATCAGTGCTATAGTAGCATCCGCCGGCTGAGGTGTGAATGCGACGGGGGCCATTGCCTCCAGCTCTCTGCGAACGATCCTGGTCAAGTTTGGCTCATGGGACGGCTGCTGCAGTGTTGGCACACCATCGCACGAAGTCGTAGCAACTGTGTTTGGCAAGCGGTCGAAGCGGGGAACAATACGACGATGTTTAGCTTGCTGAAACCGCCGGCATGCCTCGAGGACGGAGTCGACCGTCGTACAATCTTTGCAAAATAGAAGGTTAAAAGCGTCGTCAGCAATGCCCTTTAAGATTTGGCCCACCTTGTCACACTCGGGCATGGCGCTGTTCACTTTGCGGCATAGAGCTAGTACGTCTTGTATGTACGACAGATATGATTTGGTCGACGACTGTGCTCGCGATGCCAGGTCCTTTTTAGCGCCGAGCTTGCGTCCGATTGGCTTGCCAAAGAGATCCCGAAGCTTCTCTTTGAACATGTCCCAGGATGTTAGATCTTCTTCGTGCGTCTCGAACCAGACGCGCGCCGTACCAGCCGGGTAGAAAATAACATTTGCAAGCATCAACGTTGCGTCCCATCGGTTGTGCTTACTGACTCGCTCGTACATAGCGAGCCAGTCTTCGACGTCGATGCCATCAGTGCCGCAAAAGGTTCCCGGATCACGAGGCTGTGCAACGACGACAGTGGGCGCTGGTTGTGCCGCTGTAGAGGTAGCTGCGTCGGACTGCATAGTGCTAGCACCAAGTTGGCGGCCACTACGGAGATCCAGCTTGTGGTATTGGTGTCTACCCAGCACCTCCACCAAAATGTTACGAGGCACGTCGAGGTATTAGGAGGCGATGGTACGTCGTAGCCGCAACAGTTCACCGTCAGGGACACACTCACAGGAGAACCAGACGTAGCTGCAGCGTCGTCTTTCTCTACTAGCCCAGCACTTCGTCATCGTCTCTTTCGCGTACCGTAACAATATATATATATATATATATATATATATATATATATATACATATATATATATACATATATATATACATATATATATATATATATATATATATATATATATATATATATATATATATATATATATATATATATATATATACATATATATATTATGAGCCCTCCACGGATCTTCGTTCATTTGTATATACCATGATCTTCTTCTTCCTCTTGTACATACTATCACCATCGTCCCGCGGCGCCGGTTTCAGCACGCCATTGGGTTTTCCTCCATCAGATTAAACGCTGACACGGTATACCTTGCCTTGCCTTCACAACCTTGCCGTCTGGACCTGGCCTTCTTTCAATATATATATATACATTACATACTGTTGTAAGGCGTTTGTAGGAACACGAAGACGGTAAGCGATGACCGGGTACCACGCGACTGTGTATCGCTCAAACTAGCTCTCCAGAGACAACCAGAATATTCTTCTCAACACATGCTCATCAGGTTAGCCGAAAACATTGGTTTTTGTGCCTCGGTCAGAACGGAGTCTTTACATAAGTTACGTCTATAGAATAATGTTCCTGATGTCTGGGTATAGCAGATTTCGTGTCTCGTTCAGCTCCCGTCTCAAGAGTTTCGAAGGGCAGGACGACAAAATATATTTATTTTTATTTTATTAGAGTCTATGCAGGGGTTACGGAGGGAAGAAGTAGCAACTTGGCATGTCCATAAAATGTGGTACGGAGCTGCCGGCTCCCCACAGTGATGCCACTCAGGGCAAAAAAGGGATGGTAACAGATGGTGAAAAGTTGTTTTTTTGAATGGACAACATCCTGCGACCTCATGAAGTGCAGACCTGTAGATAAAAATTATGCGGCAATCTCAGTTCGACTATTCCCAACGCCGCACGTCCTCAACTTCTCAGGGCCCGGAGTACAAGCTAAGCTGTGCCATTCGACGCTTCGTGATATGGTACCACCAGCATTTGCCTCGCACCATTACTCTTTAGAAATGTGGAATAAAGCTCACTGTCAAATGTAGGCCTAATTAATAGACACCACCAAATGTGGGATGCCTTTCCGAATATAATTCGGATGAATGCAGTCGCTGCTGCAGCCGAGGGTATGCAGTCTGGGAATATATTGTCCATTTTCAAAACGATGCATTGAAATAAAAATAGGTGTACCTGTTTGGATCATCATAGCCTAAATTCATCTGTGACCACAGTTTCTCGAGGAATGACCCCAAAATGAAAGGCACTGGTCTCGCCACTCTTGGATGCTTTTGGCAAATACCACATATTTCAATGGTTACCACTACGCTATATAAAAAATGCAGTCACCATGCATATCTTCGTTGCAACAGCCTTCATATTGAACAGTTCATGATGACTCTCATTCTTCACCTCAGAATATTGCGATGAAAATATTTTTCAGCAAGCACACCATTTTTTTGGACACTCATCTCATGCAGTGCCTCATAAGGTATTCAATTTAACCCCTGTGAGAACTTACCTCCCGACCACAATGCTGCCCTATTTTGGGAGAGCAATGGTTCCTTAAATAAAACTGTAGCAATGGCCTTTTGCAACAACCCACCTGTGTAGTCTCCTTCAACTATGACAATGGCTGATGCTTAACAATGGTAACATAGTTAGGCGAAGCTAAAACATCGTCTTTCTTAGTTTCACATAGGTTTAGACAGGGGATACATAGTTTTTTGGGGATTAAATTCCAGATACTCTGAAGATGAGGACGACTTAACTAGAAGGCAGAACACGTGATTCTCTTTTTGCCATCAAAAATCAGGTGGTGGACCATATGTCGTATCATCATTAAACTGTATAGCAACAGAAAAGTCTCTGACTCGTGAAATGTGAAGCGGTCTACTAGGTTGACCATTGGATGATACATGGTGTAGTGAAGCTCTCGCTACAAAGATGACAGCGGAGAATTTAATAATAAAATAAGCAGTCAGCAGAGGTAGCTGGCTTAAGCCTCTGACATTTGCAATTTGGGAACCCGGCCAGCATTTCAGCTCGTGGCTGTTCTAAGGCAACGATAGGGCCCTACCTTGCTGGCTCGGAGAACATGATTCTGGAACTAGTTTGTCAGTTGCGAGCAGGTCGAGCAGCAGTTTCTGGGACGCGATTGCCTCGAAATGTCGGCCTCACAAACACGGCATGAATTTGGTGATTCCAAAAAGATTGAGTGCAATCTTGCTAACTGCCTGTTTTTGTCGTTGCCCTAATTATGTTATTGGAATAAAAAGTAACAAGGCGCTCAACGCCAGATAGCTCTCGTTGAGCTAGCACTCTCCCAACGGCGCAGGAAGGTGCATCGGTTTCTAGCACATTTCGCTTTCTTGGTTCGAAGTGTGGCACGGCAGCAGATGACAACTCCTTACTTCCCTGGAATACAATCTCTTCCCCAGGTTTAAAGCGGCGTGGTGTTCCTGACACCAACAAACTGCTTCATTCTTGGATCAAAGTGTGGCAGTATGGCAGTATTTGTTCCGGCGACCAGTATAATCAAACTATACAGCAAGAAGGTCAATGCCGTGCGGTAGATTTTCTATCCATTGAATTAGAGGCGCAGCCGGTGGGACATAGAACAGCAGCCTTATGAAGGTTTTATTCCACTGGGAGCGGTAATGACGACCAACTCATTGTTATTTTCGTCAAGATGACCCTGATGATAGGTTTCTGCATTTCCAGCTTTGTGAAGTTAGCACATCTGTCAACATCGCAAAACGTTCCAGTCCTCGATTACCGTCATTGAAGTTTTGGCCAGCTTAAGATTACCACAACCCCAAACTCGTTCATCGTGCTTCATTACCGGGACGATTTAGGTGGCCCAGGTAACCGTTTAAACTAACGACGTCCGCTGACCCTGTACAGTTCTTCAATAACCCAATCTTGCAAAGCCAATAGTGTCGATCGAGTGCTGACGAAACATGGCTTTGCCTCTTCTACACTGATATCTAGGCGACAAGCACCATGAAATGTGCCTAGCTGCTCAACACAATATTCCAAACATTGACTCCAGAGCTCTTCTGCAGACTTCCATGCTTAGTATTGATCATGCCTAGTATTGAGGCCTTCATTCAGCTTCCACAAAACAGCATAGATCACTCCACATTACAACAATCAGTGATAGCTAGCGTTCATTTTCTTGAAGTGCGACTACTACTTCCAACCTTTCAAGAGCGGGTCTCATGTCACTATATGATCTCAGATGCACACGCGATGGCTTTAATGACACCGTCGGAACAACAGCGTTGATCTTTTTCTCGATAACGGTTTATACACTGCCACCGGTATCCAATCATACCGAATGTCATACTTCTCACTATGACCGGAGCGCGCGTAGTCTCCGAAATAGATTTTTTAAGTGGCCATAGGTCGAGAGCTTCAGCGGAAACAAGCAGAGGATCCACGCTGCGCACACACTAAATCCGCTCTGCTCCTATCTACTCCCCGTCTGAATTCTACAAACGTGTAAAAGCTCTTCTTCTTGACGGCAGTTAAAGGTCGAGTGCCCATTCCTGCACCATCGCGCTGAATGACCTCCTCTGCAACCAAAACAACCATTACCATTTGGCCTCGAGGCGACAACTTCTCACTATTTTTTGGTCTTCTTCAGATAGTTTTCCAGCTTGCTAACTGTTCAATGTGCCTGAATCTTTACGCGCAGCCTCCAAATCAAGTACATTGGACTTATAATTTTCAAAGGCAAATCTTTGTTTCAACTAGCCAAGGTTGCATAGTGAAGTCGTTGATGCTGCTCTCAAACTGTTCACGCAGCATGCCATCTCAAAAAGTTTCCAAATTGAAGTCTTCAGCTATCTTCGGAGTATGCAATGCAGTCACGGTCTAATGTTTTCCTTTCATGCGTACAGAGAGACTACACGATAAAATGTACGATAAATGATTAGCGTAGGGCTTGCCTAGAATGGTGAATAATTCAGTCAATTCAATTTGGGCGGGTTTCCTTGATGGTAGGAGGCTTTGCATTAGACAATAATCTCTGGAGCACATCATGTCAAAGACACAGCTGTACTCTTGTCACTGGGGATATCGTTCACGGTGAGACACAACTCGGGTTCTCAAGGAATTCCGTTCACTTCAATGTACTCCCAATATATCCTGTTTGTCAATGACAGAGATTTTAGTGTTTGTTATGAGCTTTTCCAGTACGCTTCCTCAGTCATCTTTGTAATATTGCTTAATGCCAAAGGTCCGACTGAACAGACGCACATACAATAGACCCTCCTCACACTAACTCGCCGTCGTAATGTGTTTCGCATTTTTTCAGTTAAAACCCAGATACCACAAGGCACTGAAATGGGAGATTAAAACTATCTCATCTACGTAGGAACACTGATGCAAATGGTATTCCAATTGCCTAGCATACCATTGCGGCTCTGACTTGTGAAGGCCCATCAATGCAAAAAAAAATCAATTCTTTACAATAAACTCAATGAAATTGTAGAATTCGGATATAAGGTAATATTACGGAATGAAATATTTTTGTGATATATTTTCTGCACACCGTTTTTTACTAAGAGATGCGGTATAATGCTGCTTCAGAAAAAAAAAGTATTTTGGTTCGAAGTCAGAGGTGATTGCGCAAAATACTGTGCATTTTGGTGGCGCTTTCTAAAAATATGTGGAGATTAGTTTTATTTAGTTCCTTAAAATTACTGTTTGGTTTAGTTTCGTTTGTGCGGTTTAACGTCCCAAAGCAACTTAGGCTATGAGAGACGCCATAGTGGAGGACTCCGAAAATTTCGACCACCTGGGGTTCTTTAACGTGTACTGACATCGCACAGCACAGCACACGGGTGCCTTACTTTTCGCCGCCATCAAAAAGCGGCCGCCGAGGCCGGGGTTCGATCCCGCGTCTTTGGGAACAGTAGCCGAGCGCCGCAACAACTAAGCCACCCCGGTGGGGCAAATGAATGTTCGAAGAAAGCGTTTGCATAAATCTTTTCCTGTGTTTACTGAAATGATGAAAGACTGCTTTAGACGAGCTGTCCTTCTCTGTAGGAGTCGAACGAAGAATGCTACAAACAATCACACTTTACTGCTTTTATTGTGATTTGTCATCTCATGGCAATTTGATGTCGTATAAATGTTATCAAAGATATTTACATAAAAAAAGACACTTCCATGTTGTGGGCAGCTCTTATGAGCCATGGAATTGACAGTAGCGAAGCAAAAGCAATATATACTACTGCTGGCTTACTCATTGAATGAACAATACTATAATAACAATGGTTAAAAATACATGTTGATCTATGTATCTGATTTTTATGCTTATTTTTCAGTTACGCCTGCTGAGACGAAGAAAGAGCAAGAACAAAGCCAAAATAAACAAAATAACGAGCTCTTTCAAACCACCCTGGAGGTAAGTAGTGCTGAAGTAAAGAGAACTGGGCGAGCTAGTAAACACCTAATAAAGCAAAAAGACACAAACTACATAAAGAGCAACACAAACGATCACACAATGCACGCTACCCGTCAAATTAAGCAGGACGATCTGAGATTCAGCGCTTTTCCTGTGTCACCGTTTCTTTGCACTCAGAACTTTCCCATTTGTTACAATCTTTATGTAGCACCGTAGCTTACTAAAGAAACATCTTGTGTTTTGGACAAGTATCTAATGCCGGCCATGACGCGACAGGACAAAAGAAGAGACCACCTCTAATCAAACTAATGATAGGTCATTAAGCAACTCCGGAAGTGTCTTGAAAAAAAAAAATCTAGGGTGCACTTTGGACCACTAAAGTGGGATGAGGCGAAAGCATCTGTGGGGCGGTGGTCCGAAGCCCTCCACTACGGCACTTCTTTTTTTTTCATTCCCACCTTCCTCCGTTTACTTGGGGCTTGTGTAAAATGTCCGCGGAGATTTGTGACAGATCCTGTGACAGCGCAGCTCTTTGGCGCCCGTTCCTGCGTTTCGCGTCTTCTTTCCTGCGATTCGAGCGCGCGCTCCTTCCCCAACCCCCCTCCCGTTTCCTCCATGGCGACGACCGCGCATATTATCTGATCGCTGCGCCCCCCCCCCTTCTTCCTGCGTGGCGGCGAGGGTGCTCTTCGGTTGCCGAAACGCCGGCTCGCTATCAGCAGATTAAGGTGCGTGCACCACAAGTCGAAACGTAGCGTCACATTCTTTTCACTCGCTAGCGGCGGCGGTGGTGGTGGTGAAAACGTTTATTGAATCTTGAGCCTAATTGACTGTTTTGATAGATCGGCTCGATATCGCGTAGGGTGTCCGGGAGCTTGTGGCTCTCAGCGACTGTGGACGCGGCTCTCAGAGCCCAGCCCACCAGCTCCTTTTGTGCAGCGGGGTCTGAGCTGAACACCGCGATCTCCCATTGCTCTATGTCTGTTAGTTGCAAATTGCGGGGTGGCTGGAGCTCAGAGCATACGTAGAGGATGTGATGAAAGTCTGCTTTGGGTGCCCCGCAGAGGGGGCATACAGGGGAAAAAAGGCCGGGGTGGATAAGGGCAAGGTGTGCTGGAGATAGGAATGTACGGGCCTGGAGCTGGTGCCAGGTCACCTGCTCGAGTTTAGATAGTGATTGGTGGGGGGGGGGGCTGATACTGGAGCCGTTGCACCCTGTAGTGGAGAGTAATTTCATTAGAGGTAACCAGTCGTTCGCGTGCACTGCCTGGATCTGTAGCTGCCCTGCTCGGTTAACGTGCGCTCGAGTTGTGTTGTGGGCAGCTTCATTCCCAGGGTTGCCCGCATGAGCAGGTACCCATAGGAGTTCAATTGATCTGGTCAGGGGTTGAATAGAATTGAGAATTTTGAAAGCAGGCGTGTGAATCCTGCCTCGTGCGATATTGCGGATCGTTATTTTGTGTCACTAAAGATTAGTGTGGCCAGTGGTTGAGGAGATTGCCAATGCAAATGCAGCTACTTGTGCCTCTAACGAGGATGCAGCTTTAACCGAGCCAGAAACTATAGGGTGAAGTGTGTTGGAAACCACGCTCAAAGCATAGGCTTGATGCGTAGCATATTCTGCAGCGTCCACATAGACTGCACTGGTATCAGCGTGGCATTGCTTGTGCAGCGCCGCGGCTCTAGCTTCTCGCCGAGCTAGGTGATGGACCGAGTGGACGTTTTTCGGGAGTGGATGAATTGTTAAAAGAGATTGAATTTCTCTCGGTGTTGAGTGCATGGGTCTGAGGGAGCTTATAGGGTTGAGGCCTAAGGACGAGAGAATATGCCTCCCTGTTGTGATGGATGATAGGCGTTCAACTTGTGCTGTGCGAGTGGCTTCCCTAAGCTCATCAAGGGCATTGTGAACCCCCATAAGAAGCAGATGGGCATTTGACGTGTGTCTGGGTAGATTTAGGGACATTCTATAGGCTTGCCTGATTAGTGAATTTACTTCGTCATTTACCGTGGAAAGAAACAAATATAGAAGAGAGTACACCACTCTACTTACCACGAACGCTTGTATAAGACGGCGGAGGTCGTGCTTCCGCATCCCCCGGTGACGGTTCGCAATTCGTCTAATCAGTCTCATGGTCTGGTGGACTGTGTTTCTGAGCCTAGTAATAGTGGCAGTATTCTTGCCGTTGTTCTGAATAATGATGCCCAGTATACGCTCCTTATGAACCTCGGGGACTTGTTGGTCATCAATGTTGACTCTAATATTAGGCGGCGGACAAATGTCTGTGCGGCAACTTGAAGGGTGCAAGAGCAACAGTTCTGATTTACTCGGTGAGCAGGTGAGGCACACCGCCGCGGCAAGCGCCGCGACGATGTCCATCCTAGCCTGAAGTGTTTCTTTCATTTGACCGACATTACCCGTTGATGTCCAAAGAGTAATGTCATCCGCGTAGAATGAATGCGAGAGGTGAGGGATAACTGTCAGGGCTTTTGCCATAGGAATGAGCGTAATATTGAAAATAAATGGAGAGTGGACTGAGCCCTGAGGTCTACCTCTGCTACCTAGTTGTAAGGTGGGCGAAGATAGTGAACCGAATGTTAGTTCTGCCGTTCGGTTGCGAAGGAAGGCCGCTACATAGAACTGCGTCCTTGCTCCAAGTGAAATATCCATAATGGCCGAATGGTGAACATTGTCAAACGCCTTGGTGAGATCGAAGCCCAAGATGGCCCTGGTGCGTTTAGCGTTCCTGGGGTGTAGAATCTCTTCCGAGATCTGTAACATAACGTCTTGAGTGGAGAGATGGCTGCGGAATCGAATCATAGATTGGGGGAATAGGTCTTGCTCTTGCATGTGTACCTGCAAGCGGGCCAGAAGCACATGTTCAAGAAGTTTCCCTAAGCAGGATGTTAAAGAGATGGGTCGAAGATGTTTGAAATCCAAAGGTGTCCATTGCGCTGGGAGCATTCCATTTTGCCAGCACTCGTAGAAAAGGTCTATAATGGCCTGTATGGAGTTCTCATCCAGGTTCCTGAGCATTTTGTGAGTGATTTTCTCTGCCCCAGGTGCTGATGTCGTCCTGAGCTTTGTAGGGCGGTTTCTATCTAAAGCCGGTGTCGGATAAAATTCAGTGTCGAAATGATCAGAAACTTTGGGCAGCGGCGGAGGACCTTGTGGTAGCAGGCCCCGCCTGGGAGATGTGTCCGGTCGTACCACAGCTATAACACACAGGTTTCTGGCGCCACCGGTCCGAGTAAACGCGGGTGGAAACTTGTTCTGGTTACCGGTAGTAATCGGGACGGCGTTACTGACGAACCACCTGGTGTGTGTAGGTGGTCCTTCGGCCCATCCGTGGCTGAGAAGTGCCTAAATCGTTATGCTATCTGCTCTCGCCAAAGCGTGACGCATTTAAAGCCGGAGTCCAGGAAGTTGGTGCGGTCGCGGGTTCTGCTTGCAGCGCGCAACTGTCATACTGGCGTTCGTCCCGGCACACAGAATCTTCGTCACGTAGTAATTCTTCCCGCACGATCCGGCGTATCAGATCAGCCATGGACGCCGGAGCACTGACATCAACGCTCGCAACAGATGATGTAACATTGGCCATTGGCCCAAATTTAGGAGTGATGCGACGTAATTTCAAGGATTTGAAAGTGCGGCAGTGCCTGATGAAGTCAACTGTAGAGTTCAAATTGTCCTTACTACATTATAGGCATCTACATTGATACCTTTGAGCAAGTGCCTCACTTTATCTTCCTCGGACATTCTAGGGTTTACAATCTTGCACAATTTCATAATATCCTCGGTATATGCGGCGCAAGTCTCGCCAGGTACCTGGGTCCGCTGCATCAACGTTTGCTCTGCGCGCTTCTTCTTCGCGGATCCGTCGCCAAACACTCCTTTATCTCTTCTGAGAAACAATCTCAGCTGGTAAATGAGTCTTCATGATTGTAAACCAAACTAGGGCAGTGCCTTCCAAGAAGAACACCACGTTCGCTTGTTTCACGGTCGCATCCCAATGATTATACCGGCTCACCCTGTTCGTAGTTGGTTAGCCACTCGTCGACGTCCTCGTCAGAATTTCCACCATATGTGCGCGGCTCGCTGTAGTGCTGCCAGTTGCTCACCGCAGGTGTTGTTCGATCAGCGTCGCCATCTTGAGCCATGTTAGATGGTAGGGGTGTAAAACCAGCGAGTCGGCGGCTTCATCGAAGACAACGGGGATCCGTGTTGATCTACACCGCAAACTCCACCACAACTGTTACGTACTCAGTACGTAACGGGTGTTTATTTGTTGTCTAAAGCACTGCGAGTTCCGCAAGGAACACCAGCACACACCACTGTTGCTTCTTCTTCTTCCTCTCTGACGCCCCAAAGCACGTGATAATATTGTTACGGACGACAAGGAAGAAGAAGCGGGCAGTGGCGCGGGCAGGAGCGCTCGCGCTAGGCCCACCGCGAACATTCATTAAACGTCATCTACCATCGTCATCGGTCATGTTCTGTCTCCTGTCTTCATCGGCTTACCGCTTCGTAACATTTGGTTGGAGGTGCGGCGTACGACATCCCCAGCCTCGCCTTGGAGCATCGAGGCCATCTTCAAGCCAAGACCATCACCGAGGGCCCAGGGACATCGCCGAGCAGCTTCGCCCCAGCCCTTCAAGCCCAGACCGGAACAACTACCACCGCCCAGCCCCTAACCCGGACCTGAAGACAAGGAGAACAGACCAATCAGAACCGAGATGAAGGACCCGAAAGACCCGAAAGACCTGAAGGAACCGATGGACACGAACACGCAAACCCCGCCCAAGCTTCCCGACGTGACCTCGAGCCATCGGTCCCATGGACTCTGGTGACGGATGGTTGACAGCTCCAAGGGAGGCGGATCACCCACGCATCAGACATCGTACCGGAAAGCCGTTCTATTCTTCCTTCTTCCTCTTCTTCTTCAAGCATCCAGACACGCCCATCATCACGCCATAAAATCATTAACATCGCTAAACTTCTCCGTCCACGATCGGGACGATCGCTCGGTGGCCCCGGGTCATGTTACGGACGACAAGGAAGAAGAAGCGGGCAGGAGCGCTCGCGCTAGGCCCGCCGCGAACAATCATTAAACGTCATCTACCATCGTCATCGGTCATGTTCTGTCTCCTGTCTTCATCGGCTTACCGCTTCGTAACAATAAATAAATAAATAAATATATATATATATATATATATATATATATATATATATATATATATATATATATATATATATATATATATATATATATATATACATATATATATAACCACGGAAGGGCATACGGCGTGGTAGCTCATGAAGTTTCAATCATATCTTTACTGGAGCAGTGGTCAATCTCGTTTGGGCTGTTTGATGAGCCTGCAGACGTAATATTTAACGCGTTATTAGGCGTAGTGCCGGCACCACAGTTCGACTTCACTGTCAAATGGAAGCCTGCGGAAAAATAAATCACCTGTCTAGGGTGCTCCAGTATCATAAAGAGTGGCCGATACTTACCTGGACAATGACGTTTTTTTAGATCGCTCAAAACGTTGGTATTTGCTTGGCTGAAGGCAGGCGACCCTGAGCTTTATTTGCTAAGAGTTTATTTTGAAGGTCGCTTGCGGTACCAACCACGTCGTTACTTGATTGACTACACGTCTGTTTTCTCATTCAGGCCGCCTTCCGCAAACGCAGTCGCTGCGGCCGCTGATTTGATGTACGTACCAGGACTCGCACATGTCAATCTTCGCGCCAATTTTGCTTGCACTTGTTGCGACGAACGTAAAGTCTCAACATTTGCTGCATGCGTAAATTAGCCGAATCCTATTACAAGTACTACTGTCGCAAGCTTTCGGCCACAGTGAAGCGGTATGTGAATGGCGTGACCGTGAGCGGAGGTACCCCTGTTTGTTCACTCTAGCCAGCCGACCTCCCGAAAGCTTCGCTCCAATCACTCTGTAAAGGTTGTTATGGCATCTTATAACGTCATATTGGCTGCACCCCTCGATTGTGGCTGCCATTGTTTATGCACCAAGTTAGTGAGAAACAAGAGCTGTTAGTCGAGACATTGCTTTTTCAATAACTGGTCTTTCTGCGAACAAAATGTCGCCCCACCACTACGCTATATCATTTATTATCATCGTCGGTGGAATCACAATTATTGCAGAGGTAGTGCAGAATGCAACTGAGCTGAGGCACGCCATTAACCGGAGGACGACTACTATCACTTCGACACGCATACCACCGGTTTGCCTACGGAAACATTGACCGATATTAACTTCGCGGGGTGGAGGGGGGGAGGGCGCAGTGGTTACGGCGCTAGACTACTGTTCTCAAAGGTGCGGGATCGGGTTCCGATCTCGGCGGCCGCTTTTCAGCTTAGGCGAACAGCAAGGCACCTGTGCGCTGTGCAACGTCAGTGCACGTTAAAGAACCCCAGGTGGTCTAAATGTATGGAGCCCTCAACCATGGCGTCTCTCATAGCCCGCGTCGCTCTGGGACGTTATACCCCACAAACGAAAAAAAATACGATGACATATATCATCTCCTGCAGATAGACGATGCAGACAAGATGTGGAAAGCTGCACTCGTATAATATCAAAGTGTAAAAAATAGCATTTGCGCGCATTCCTCATGTTTATGAATTGAAAGTGGGACCACTGTTAAATTCGATGCTACTACGAAGTGGAAAAGAAGCCTCCATCTCGGATGCAGAAGCATTTGTGCAGCGTGGAGAAAAAGCCTGCCGGCTAGTATGGTTCAGCAAAGTCACCATGCCTAGTAATAAATTATTCGTCGCTAGTCCGTCGAATCATCGGAGCACTCGTGCGTGCATATTAGTATCTATCAGCCGCAGAGACTGTTTCGATGAAATCCTGTGCCGAATTTGTGGCCCTTAAAAAGTGCTTGGCGGAGTATGTGCTGTCGATTCGAATTCCTTTCTAATGGGGCTGTTGGCTCCTGATGTGCTTCTGAGCTTGTCGACGGAAACCTTTTCAGTAATATTTATTTATTTATTTCAGTTACCCTCTTGGCCCGGTAGGCATTATAGAGGGAGTGGGACTTGGCTGAAAGAAAAAAAGGAGGGGAGGAAAGAACATGGATACATGGCATTGTAGCTTATGAAGGCAAATAATTTTTACAATGCAGAATTCCCACAATAAAATAATAACAGCGAACAAAAACAAATAATACAGGTTGCAAATTATTGAATACATAAATACAGGATAGGGTGGAAAAAAAAGCAATGACGCTCACGATATCGCATACAAACAGCAACACTCGATAATAAAAGGGAAGCAGATAACAAGTCCCGTACAACGCGCAACATAATCGCTGGAAGGCCCCCAAAGTGCACAAATTAACCTATAAAACTATGGAACTAAAATAAATACTACTATCAATCGTTGCTGAACAGTACACACAGCTTTCTTTTAAATTCATCGACATGGTTAGCAAGCACCAGCGTTTCAGGAAAACAGTTCCACTCCGTTGCGGTATTGGGTAAAAATGAATATTGATAAGATGCAGTTCGAAAATGAGGTATTCCTACTTTACAACAGTTATCGATACGTGGTGAGACGTATGGCGGTGATGTTATAAGTGAAGTTTTCAGCTTTAGATTATTGTGATACGTTTTAAAGAAAAGGCGCAAGCGGGAGATTTTTCTGCGTCGTGACAAAGGTTCTAATGGCAATGTGGGCTTCATGAGTGTTAGACTTGATTGAGGGGCTGTGTTTTGACATTAGCCTCTTTGCTACATTTTTATTGCGTATTGTACGTCCTTTAGCGAAGAAGTATTCTTCTGGCTTCTCACAAGAATCGGGGTGATTTGTTTTCTGAGGAGCTGTAGCGTCACATGTATTGCGCCAATTGTTTCGGTAGCAGTTTTGCTTTGCAACGGCGTTGTTCTCTCGCTTGAAGTATAAATAAACAAAGTGCGTGTTTACGGAAACTATTCTACCAAACCGACCATTGTGCTGTTAATGAGGCCTGTGAAAACTAATGCGATGACGATATAGCGCTCCTTAGCACGAAGACACTCAATTCTCTCTTTCAAGAAAAGTGGTGCCGCAGTTGCTAAAACGTATCGAGCTTGCCATTCAATTTTAAATTGAGGGCCAGAATGATCTCCGTTGGCGTTTCCTTCTGAAGTTTTGTGAGCAGATTTAGAGCCTTACAACCAAGAAAAACACCGCTCAAGTAAATGAGCTCGACCGGAAAGCTTCCAGATTAGAAACTGTGCATCAAGCTTCAAAATTCAGGGGGTGCTGCAATGTCTGTTTAGATGCAGTGCTGCGAAAGCACTGGACTGGAGAATAGCCCGACGCTATGCGAGCGGATATTGATCATACTGGACAGATGGCGTGTGTGTATGTTGTACTTAACAAGGTGAAATGAAAGAGCTGCGAAGATGAAACGTCAAAAAGGCGACTGTGTTCACTGCATAGCGCGAAAGTGTTTTTCGGTTGGAACGTAATTTAGACGGTAATGCTTACTGCACTGCGCGAGCCAGTGTTGCAGTTGTACAGGACGGTTGATACACTGCAGGAGGCCAAGCCTTGTGGAAGACGAGAAAGAGCTATCCGTCACGCAGAGGCAGTGTGCTTTCGTCAAATGGTAACTTCAATGAAAGTGTTCTGTTCATTAGAGAAGTGCATCATACTCAAAGAGAGAACCCTGAAGGGTCATCATTCGTGATTACCAGTGTCTCAAAAATGTTTGTTCCAAGTTAAATATTGTACCAGAGTAAACTTTATGCGATCGAACTCTTTCCGCACAGAAAGTACTGACCTTAGCAAAATAGGTAATTAATTATTTATTTTGTATGCAATTCAAAGCACCGAATAGGGCTATAACAGAAGGGAAATGCGAGACAACAAGAAATACTAACGCAGTGAAGGAAACTCGATGAAATAACAATATTTTGATGATGTTCTTAAAATGAACGGTGCTGGTTTAGAGTGTGGCTTCGGCAGGCCGTCAACTGCTGTGGGAACAAAGAAAGATGCAGGTGCGTAGTATTACGCGAGTTAAGAGAATAAACTAATTTGATGTGACTCCTGCGAAATAAAACGCAATGATCTCTTTTTAATCTGTAAAGAATTAGAGATACAATATGGGAAAGAGGCTACGTCTGTAGCCCTCACGCTGTGCATGGAGATCAGGTAGGTTAAACAGAGATTCAAGGTAATGACACTAGAACAATAAGAGTAACCAGAGAGAATGAATCTAGCTGCGCACCTCTGAGCTTATTCAAGTGTGTAAGTGAATTAGGTAATGAGAGGGCCCCAAATGTTTTCAGTATATTCCAGCTTAAGACGAACTAATGTTATGTTGGCGAGCGACTTCACATGAGAAGCTAGTGATAAAATGTCTAGTAAGACAAGAAACTGTTAGCTTCGTTATTAATCTATGTATTGGCAGTACAAGAGAGATCATCCGATATAATAAATTGAGAAAACATAAATGTAGACATGGAAGAAATAGCGGCGTCAGAGAGTTCATATTCAGGCCAGCGATAAGGTTCAATCAGCGACGTGTTATCCACATTTGAAGACATTAATCAGGATTTACAGCAATTTCGATATGAAATAAGCCATTTCGGTGCGCAAAAACATCGGTGTTATTTTAATATGGCGATAAATTACACTGATCAGCAAAGAGTCGGATAGTGAAAAAATGCTTGTGTATTATAAAAATTGCGTATTAGAAGGCGTAGGGGCCGAGGACGCTACCCTGTGGCAGCCTGAGCAAGGAGACCTGGAAGAAGTATTATTAGCATTAACAATTGCTGAAGGTTGGGAAAGAAAGCACAAATCCACTCAGAGATGTGTGGTGCAATAATAATGTGGGAAAGGTTTAAAATTAAATTTGTTTGGAATCTTGACGAAGGATTTTCGTAGTCTAAAAAGAATTGCATTAACTTGAATATTATTGTCGTGACTGGAACTAAGATCGTGTAGGCATGAATATTGCTAGCTGTGTGTCGCACGATAGACCCTCATGTTGATTTGGATGAAAGAAATTACAGGAAACTAAAATTTTAGTAAATGCCCCTGAATTAGATGTTTCGTTAGTTTAGGCAAACGCGTATAAGGTAAATAGTGTTGTGTTAACTGGATTACAATGAAACACCTTCCTTTGGGACCAGAATTACCTTGCCTGCATTCCCATCTAACGAAGCCTAACAGGTAAAAGTGACGGCTGGAATATATGCCGTAAAATAATGCTTGAGGCATACCTGAGTGGACAAGTATTTCTGTTTTAATTCGGTCCGCACCACTGTTCATTCTACGAATATATTTTATCCAGGTGGTTAAGAGCTTCAATGCACTTTTTCTTCGAAAGATATCAAGAAATGCATGGAATAATAGGCTTTGTGATTGTATGAAATCAACGTTTGAAGCAAATGTTATCGACTCAGCCATTCGTACCATCGATTGTTACTATCACGGTCCTTCCCCGTAAGTAATGCTTGTTCTGCTACTAAACACGCCCAAAATTGTGCAGTACTTATCGGAAGTAGTTCATAAGGTTTTCAGAAAAATAACTGAACAGGGCTGTGCTCATTGGTCAGAAAGTGTACCTCTTAAATAACTTCTAACGAAATGAATATAGGTGGATTTTTCAGAAGCTTATTACCGCATAAACAAGAGACTCTTGCTTGTATACCATGAACGCTACGGAAGAAGCGATCTCTCATATGAAATCATAAAACCCTATGTAACGAAGAGACACCAGAATGTTCACAAAATGGAGTAAATTTTCAAGTAATGAAATTAGCCTCAGGTGCTCTGCAAGATTATTAGTCCGCTTCTCGTGACGCTCTACGTCGATGATATTGTCTACATATAAGTAAATGTAAAACTCATAATGTATGCAAATGATATGTATTTTGGTAAATCACCTTCTCCAACAGACCTAATTAGTGATGGAAATGATCTGCTCTTTAGTTTGAACAAGTGGTCAAAAGGAAACAGACTAAAAGTAAATGATAACAAAAGTCAGTCGAAAGAAACTACAGAACCATGTCAAAAATACGACAAAACCGAGAGATTTTTCTATAGCTCTTTAGTACTTTTCTATAGTTCTCTAGTTTTTCTGTAGTATATTTCTGTTGTCTGTAGTTCAGCAGCACTTTTCTATTGTAACTACAGAAATTCTTGTTGTTACTACAGAACGTTCTGTTGTCACAACAGGTTTCCCGTCAAAAACCGCACAGGAATTTTGTCGTAACAACGAAACATTTTCTGTAGTTTTTTCCGTTTGGGTTAAGCTATCATTTTTCTGCCAAAATTACGCAGGTACATTCAAATATTTTCTCAACCTGCAACTCTACTCATATCGAAATTGTCAATAGCTTTAAGACCACTGAAATTTATATATCCCACACGCTTCAGCGGAATAATCACATAAAATTAGTTCTTTGAAGAATTAGTCAAACAGTGGGACTCCTTAATAGAAACCATTATAGCTTCCGATCCACAGTAAAATTATCTTTCTATAAAGCTTTGTTCGATTTCAGCATAAATTACTGTTATTTAGTGCCGGGTGCAGCAAGGCAGTATGCGCTCAATATAATATTTGCATTGCAGAAGGAGGCTATACGTAGTATTGTAGATATATCGTATCCAGAACACACCAATCTTCAAAAGCAAAATTGTAAGGATTGAACATAAGCATAGGTATACTTACTTCGAAAGTTTTATTATGCAAAAGAAAAAAATAGCTTGCCATTTGCTAGCATTTCAAATCAACACCGAAGATTTTCTGTGCGTTTTACATGACACACGGAATTCTGGCAAATACGTGAAACTAGAACAAACTATGGGCTCCAAATGCTTCGCCACAACATGCCTACACTGCTGAACTGTCACGAAAACCTAGACATAAGCATTATTAACCTATCCCGCACAGAATTCACAGCCTTCCTGCACTCGGATCTCTTCACTAACCTTCGTGTACAAGGAATGAATATTCAGTGCACTTTAAGTGTTTATTATTACATTCTTGTGTGGAAAAATGTTCCGGAATGTATTCGAAAGAAAACCTCTGCTGCTCAATATCCTTTTTCTTTTTATGTGCAAATATCTTAGTGCCGTGATCTACCATTGTGTAATAAATTTACTATTCTAATATGTATAGAAGAGTTGTCCATCTAAAAAAACTGTCAGCGCTTCGAAGCTTGTGCGTGCATCGCTCCGGCGCTGTTGCTTGGAAGGAGATCAGAAGCCTGTTAAGCTGCCTCAGTAGAAATTTTTTTCTTTGACCTTCTCCAAATACTTTATAGAATGAAACAATTGAATTCAATTCGTTTCGAATGAGATAAAATTCATGTGTGACAATAAACAGCAAGAAGTTGCAAACTTAGAAAAAGTGAATGATAGCACTGGCGGTAAACGGCAAAAAGAGGCCTTAAGGGGTCATAAAAAAATACTTTAATGAATTTTATCTTCCATTCAAACAAGAAGCTGCTCAGGTTGTTAAGTGGTGATTTCTTGAAACCTCATCACTGACTGGTATATAGAAAAAAATATTTTTCAAAATAAAAGCGCCTGAATACGCAGTATCATATACGACGAACGTTGAACTGAAGTTGTAGCTGTCATTGGCCAATGGTAATTTGAGGCATATCATCTAGCGTATTGGAGCGTAGTAGACGCCTTTATTATGGTGATGGTGAGTGGCTGCAGTATTTCTGTTTTGATAATACCTTTATTACACCTTATTTTCCGCATCTTTTAGTGAGCGGCACAAATTATTGCCTTTAAAAATTTAAAACATAAGCATTGTTGGCTCAAGTAATGTGATACAAATCAGTTTCGAAATCGCCATTTAGAGATTCTTTCATTCTTCGAGGGTAATTAGAATTTTTAAAGGGGTTTAAAGCGCTAACTAATAATACTTCACTATGCATAATTTAAAAAATACTGTTTAATGAAACTAGAAGCAATCTTTAGAAGCCAGGTATTTTGAATCAGAATGTGAAATTATGCGTCCTCGCGTCTCTCTCCTTGCTCTCGCCTTTTATTTATGCGCGCAAAGGCTGGCGTTCCTCCACGGGTCCCATCCACATATACGCCAGTTGATATCTGGCTTCACAGATTAACGCTTTAATATTTTAATTTATTGCTGCACTGCCGCGACTTCCGTTTTGGGGCAGGGGATGGGCGCGGCAGCAGCGGTGGTACCCGTATACTCAATGCTTGTCTTTCTTCGGCGCAACACCAGTTCAGTTCCTGTGCCGAATATTCCGGGTGTCTACCTCGCGCTTAGTTTCCTGTTACATTGAGTGCCTGACTTGTGACGGAGACTCACTAATTTTGTGAAGATATTTATAAAAACTTGGAGTTGCTGAATTATTGGAAGATGAAGGGAGTGTGGCATGGCATTCTGCAATCCATCATTGCAAATATATCGCTTTTTGACGATAGCCGGAAGATTCTACACCCGGCGCGTTAAGACGCAAACCTTTAGCAAGCGCGGCACAGCTGGTTCCTCCGCCAGCAGTCATGAAAAAATAAATATTTTGTCCACAGTACTTCTCTGCAGCTGCCAGTAATTTCAACTGCGCTTTGGGTACGTGATTTTGGGTTTCCAGTAATTAAGCGTCAGCGCATGGACCAGATGAGCACAAGCGTGCAGTAACGCTGCTGTTTCCGACTCTACCGCTAAGTACGGAATGATAGTTAGCAAGATACGGTTATCAATTTAAGACTTCATGTTATGATAATATTTTAAAAGCTAAGGTTGTTTATTGCGGCGCGCTGACGTTTAGAAGAGTGGATTTATTGTATCAAGTCACTGCGAAGGAGAGAGTGTAAAGTTTAATTGGTTGACAGAAATGTGTTGATGATTTTTTTAGTCAGTTATTGAAATAAGTCGTGCTCAGTTGCGATGGGCGCTCAGAAAGTAGTGCTAACAGTGCAGGAAACTGCACTATAACCTTGCACTATACTACACCCTGGCAGCTTAAAACCATCTTGTAGGTCACCGTCCAGATATACGACGAAAGGGGGCTGGAAGAAGAGGAGGCGTCAAGAACTTAGTGCGGGAGAACCTACCGTAGTTGCTTTGATCCCAGCATCCTGGAAGTGTTACAGCAGAGCCTGAACAATGGCAGGACGTACGAAGACTTAATCGCCAAATTATAATCGTTGCAATTAGTAAAGTAGACAATGTGATGCATAACGATTTTTATTGGTACCGTTCACGCGACGTTTTTTTCACACGTAAGGAACATAGAAGATTTCTTCCAGGATGATCTAATAAATATTTATATTCACTGTTTTAGGGCCACAAAGGCTGTCATATAGTGCACAGGAAAAAAAAAAGCTTCGAGATTCCAGACACTTCCCAATAAAAAGTAAGGCTGGAGAGTGGACAGCACAACATTCAGAAAATATCACGCAGCTGCCGCAGTCTGTACGAAGCCTGCATTTTGCAAGAAACACTCTTCTACTGACATTGCATGAGAAACTAACCCGGTTCAGTAATATTGTTCGTTGTTTCACCAAAAGTTTGGCCCCAGGTTCCTCCATGATGTGTCTTTCAACTCGCCAATCTGAGAGATAACTGCAAGCGCAGCCCAACGAGAACATCACTTCATCAAAACTGCCACTGAAATATCCTCTAAAGATCAACTTTTACGGACCGTAGGCAATGCTTTGCCCTTCTGCAATTGCATATAATGTCAGAGTACACATCAAAGCTACATATTACCTGTGAAGTGCAGTGCAGAACAAGGCCTCTCACTCAGTTCAGCCAAAGGGACTTCTTCACAGTGTTGGAGAACCGGAGTCATGTTCTTGCATTTTGCCTCCATACTCTATCAAAATGCAGCCACAAAAACCGGAAATCGCATGAGATATCTCCTGCTAAACGCGGAGACACATCTGATTAGGGCACAACACTGATAAAATTTCGAAAATGTGCATCAGCTTCTTACGCCGAGATATTAGAGCATTAGAGGCTTCAACAAGATCCCAATATTTTAGATTTATGAAAAGTAAGATATCTTGTAACTAAGGTGTAAAAACAATTCGAGAGGGCACTTTGGACCACTAAAATGCGATGAGGTGTAAGCCATTAAAGCGTGTGGATTGTAGCCTTCCACTACGGCACCTCTTTCAAGCCTGCCCTTCTCCCTTCCTTTACGGAATGGTACAAGTGGCCGCGGAGAATCGGGTCAGATGCTGCGTCTTTGCTATTTTGTAAATCAATTTCAAACGTCGCTGATACTTGACATACTAACGCCTCCTAGACATCTGGGTCTGCTTCTGTCTGCTGTGTGGTGCGGCGTTCGAGGAAGAGCCAAATTAAAGGCCCGGTCCACATGGACGGCTGGATTGGACGAGCAACGGCGCCATCTTACTATATGCATGAATCGCCTGGTGACCTCATGACCTGTCGTGACGGTACATAGCGCTCCCCATGTCGGACACAACCAGCATTTTATTGAACATATCAATGTTCATCAGATTTTAATAATTCGTTTGCAGGAAAGGAAAGATGCAATATCTGTCACTTGTGGATTCTTGCTATCATCCTCAAGGCAGACAAGATAATTTTGATGAGCGTTTCACGATCCGGGGTGCAAACAAAAATCGGGACTGTGGCGCTGTTGGTAAAGCGTTGAGCTGGAGATCCAAGGGATGCAGGTTCGATTCCCGGTACTTCATGCTGCAAATATACTGCACAGTCACAGTTTTGCATGAAAAAATGGGCAAAAATGCATACACAGATCGGCATGCCATGGGGTGTTTAGCAAGTGTTTATGGACATATGTGTAAGAGAGATTTTTTATGATGGAGAATAAACTACAATTCTCCACAAACACTTAATATTATTAATATTGTTTATGTAGGCTGTTACTATAGCGTTGGAAAAATTAACTGGTGCGAGTTACAAGAACATAAGGCAAAGCATATGTGAGATACAAAAAACTGTTTCAGGATTGTCTGCTGGCCTAGATTCAATACAACATACGGCTCTCCTGGGGCTTGGTTAGCCAATTGCCTGCATAAAAACGTGTTACTTTTTGGCATGGCAAGCGATGAAATATGGTGACAGAACAGAAACGAAATGAGGTCATGATATGGCGTTGAGGTATGCTTTAATTGCTAGCGGACCTGATGCGAACGCTCCGTCCTGCACCACGGAGCACTTCGTCGCCTTCGCAGCGATATTAACAACCATGATGAGCCCATTATGACATGACATACGTCCAAGGAATAAAACCCGGATTGTAACGTAAGGGCTGCAGATTTCACCGCGAGCAAGCCAGAACTACTGGGCTAATGCTGCAGAGCACGAATAATCTTTTTGGCAAGAAGCAGGGACTCTTGGAAAAACTAGATCACTGCAGAATCTACATTGGAGTAATGCAGAAGCACGGATGCTGCCGTTGGTTGCTTCTAGTAGCTTCATTCACTTCTTGTTTGCCCATTTAAATGGGCCTTATACGCCTTATACGCATCATCCGACATATCGCAAGGCTGCGCCCCGACTAAGGCGAGGAGCTGAGCCACAGCCCCATTTATCCTCCTAGCGTGACGTCAAAAACAGCGAGCGGCCTCTCTCGGCTGCGACACCGCGCCGTGTATGAACTCGCCGTCACCATCCGATGGCGCGAGCTGGGGCCCCATCTCCGGTCTGGCGTGACGTCACACGGTCACGTGAAAGGTCATGTATGGAGGCGCCACGACACGCTAAAAGCTCGAAGTGCTAGCACTATTGGTTTCGCAGTAATAATATACCCAAATATGGCTATGAAAGTAAACTGAGCCCACCCTTCATATTACTATCATATCCACCTTTTCACAACAGTGCTATTACCTATCATTACACTACACCGTTTACAGGAGGTCAGTCTACAGCGAAAAATGTTGTTTGGCCAATGAAAAAAGTTTTTAATTCTGGTGTACACCACGTGCTGTATCCTTACCGGCAGTCAGTTGCAATAGCTGCGTATATTTACAAGCGTGGCATCCTGCTGAAAAGCTTCATTAGCCTCACAGCATTAGCCTTAGAAGAAATAATTTTCTTGTGTTTCTGCAGTGTTTGTGCAGAATTGTATGCAGATTTTTGCAGTCTGACTGTCGTAGATTCGTAAAATTTATTTCACATAAATCGCTCGCTAGGACATTTGCGAAGAAACTGCGCATGGAAATTTTCATAATGCGGAACATTTACCTCGTAGTCGTTTATACTGCGGTAAAATTGACTGGCCCGCCAGCGTTTAATAAAACACCGGAATCCGCGCTGTGATCAAGGAACGTAATAGCGCCGATACCGGTGCAGATGATTACGGGCTCCTAATTTGCGCAGCGTAGCCAACTTATTACTGTTGTCTAATTTACTGTGAAGAAAACGTTAAGGAAACAATCCTCTGTGAGACAAAATGCAAGCTTCCTGCAAATTTGCATAGCAGAGGAGGCAACGCGGTTGGGTTTGGAGATTTTTGTAAACCAGCTAGGGTAACGATACGCAACACGCCTCAAATATTTGATTGTCCAGCGCCATGCCGAACCTGGTGGATATTATTTGCCAGCACATTTTGTCCTGGTCTGATCAGTGACGGGGATCCGTGCTAAAAATTGCTGTACGTGAGCGGTGGTACGCATTCTAAAACACAGAGACTTTACTGTCGTAAGAGAGCTTACGCATAAATAGACTTCTATACTGTTCTAGTGTAAGGAATACATGAAAGGAGAAAGTATATGCAGACGAAACGCGCACTACAACCGCAAAACCTGCGGCTCCAATGCTAAGGTGATCGGAGATGTTGCGCGAAAACAGCGAAGGCTGTCGGCCGCCTCTTAAAACCAGAATTGGAAAACAAATCAATAAAAACAATCTATTGTGCTAAGTATCCATAATATCCGTCCTTATGATCTGAAAGTTAATATTACAACTCGTGCTGGATGAGGAAGGATGTATAATACATATGTGACGTTTGCAGGAATCTTTAGTTCTAATACCAATTCAAAAAGCTTAATACATAGTAAAATTGCATAGTGTCGCAAGAGGAAACGTAATTGTCGAACGAAAACCCGGCTTCATTATAATGCGATTTTGGGCATTTTACTGGGCGTATAGATGTACTATTTAGCTTCAAAGTTTTTTTGAAGCACAAAGTAACAAGTTGCTATAATAAACGCTAAACACGGAGGGTGTTTTAGTGCCTTTAAGGATGACCCAGGAGGACACGTGTATGTTAGGAAGCAATCAAAAAACAACAAAATTGGTTTGGAAAGATATGTAACACAACCAAAGCAATATTCTTTTTTAGGCCATTTCAATAGTTTTTCTGCCTCCCTAGAGCATTGACCAGCTTTGCTTGGCATGTGGCTTGATAACGACTCCAGTTTTGCGAGAAGCATCTCCTTGAAGTCGTTCACATATTTCAGTTTCTAGCACACAGCACTCCTGCTCTAAATCCAAGTGCTTTATGAGAAAAAACAAGTAGGGCTATCCTCCAGTGAAAGTATGCTGAGTGGGCCACACAACGCGGATCAATGCGCTCACCACTACATTATATATATATATATATATATATATTTATTTATTTATTTATTGAAGTGTAGCTCGATTTCTTTCATTTAAAATTGTTGCCCGCTCCAACTGTAGTCAATAGCACAAGCCTGTAGCCTATAAACATTCCGCCGGTAACGGATTACGCGATGAAGAAATGATAAGCAATGACAAACGAAAAGCAGCTGGCGAAAGCCAGGTAACTGTAGAATTGTTTAAAGACGGCATAGAAATTGTACGGGAGAAACAGGCCTAAGCGCGATGGCTTCGAAACGACGTTACAGAAGAGTAGCGCAGTCTGCCAGTTCTGTGAGCAAAAAGTTGAAGTTTATTTTCTTTCTACAGATAGAGGGAGCTGAGACAAAGTGTCAATTGACCTGACGGGGTCACAGCACCCGTAACGATGGAGCCGGTGCGCAAAGCATACCCAATAACACAGACGTGAAAATATTATGAAAAGTACGAACAATTCGTTACATTCTGCGCATAAACGCAGATGAAAAAAAAACGGCATTAGGAAATGTGCCAACGGTATACAACGCACAGTAAATATATAATTTTATACATGAAAATGTAATGGCATAAAACTGGAAGGAAATAAGCGCTGCAACCTCAGTGGAACCCTAGACACGTAGAAATATTATTTAGGTGTGATAACATTGTAGGAAGCACATACATCAAGCACAGAAAAACAAAATCACGCAAATATTGAATATTTACTAATGTAAGAAGAAAACATTACCAAATAACAATTAATAAAGATGAAAAAATACATGGCAGAAACGATAATTCCTTAGGAAATATTTATATTTCTAGTGGCTCAATTTCTATTAAATACTTCGTTATTTTTCTTAAAAGCAACAACAGAGAGGCTGAATTCAGTTATAAGGGTAAATACATTTACTATATCTGGGGCATTATAAGTAAAACTGCATAGTGTGTTCGCAGTTTTGTTACAACTTCCATTGTTTTGCAGAATGGATATCTTGTGGCCGGAGTATCATGGGGGGTGTCATATAATCAATTTTTGGTACTGTGCTGCACCAAATGAAATCTATAAATGCTTGTGGTTTAGTAAACTGTATTTTCTAAAGAGTGGACAGATGGGTAAATTTAGCATGTGTCATAAAATCTTTCCATACCCGCAAAGATAAAGCTGTTTTTTGAGGCAAATGAAGTTTTCCAATATTTCCACTTGTGGTTCTCAGACTAAAATACAATACGATAGCCTGAAATAGCAAAAGACATAATATACAAGTAGCTTAAGCCAAACAGGTATAAAATGTGCAACCTCATAGAGGCATCTACCAGTTTTACTTAGTTTTGTAGTTAGCTTTGAAAGTTTTACTAGAGGGTTTCGTTGAACCAGTCACGACAATTTTCGTTAGTGACCGCATCTAATGCAGCGTTTGCATATTGTACATAGATAGTTTATATATAGTGCATTAAAACGTCTTGATTCGCGCTTGTAAAGCAAGCTACTGAGCCTGTACATATATTTCATATGCCTTCTTCGCCACCGTGACCCATTATGACCTTTCTTCTTTCCTTCCGCTTCCTCAGTGCAGAGTAGCAGGCCAGATTTGAGTTCTGCCTGCCTGCCTTGCCTTGCCTTGCCTTGCCTTGCCTGCCTGCCTGCCTGCCTGCCTGCCTTGCCTTGCCTTGCCTTGCCTTGCCTTGCCTGCCTGCCTGCCTGCCTGCCTGCCTGCCTGCCTTGCCTTGCCTTGCCATGCCTTGCCTTGCCTGCCTGCCTGCCTGCCTGCCTGCCTGCCTTGCCTTGCCTTGCCTTGCCTGCCTGCCTGCCTGCCTTGCCTTGCCTTGCCTTGCCTGCCTGCCTGCCTGCCTGCCTGCCTGCCTTGCCTTGCCTTGCCTTGCCTTGCCCTGCCTGCCTGCCTGCCTGCCTGCCTGCCTACCTGCCTGCCTGCCTGCCCTGCATATAAATTCTGGCGCACATTTCAGTGGTAGTGCCCTTATGTCATCGTGTCCTGCAGCCACATTATCTTTTATGTGGATAATGTCGCTAACTGGTTACCTAATTCGAACAAAATCGAATTGGGCAGTTATAATCAGGTTATTATATTCGGCCTTTAGAGATGATAGATCTGTAATTATGTTGTCAGCATCTACAAAATTTTCATTTATTAAGTTAGGTAGTTCAGTGGCAGGGTATGCCGCATGGTGTTATAATTTTGATCATGCTTTTAAGTTTTTGTTTAATGCATATATTAGAGTCCGCTGGCACATTTTCCTAGATTGATCCTTAATTTTGAAAAATTGTGAAAAATGTTTGTTTGATTATGCTTTTAGTAAGCTTGTCTCGATATTTCTTTATAATCGCCAAAATATTAACGTCACGTGTTCGAACAAAATAATGAAACGTATATTTCTTTGCGATTCTCTAATACAATACTTTGGTCATCCAGACTTCCAAAACATTTGTGCCACACTTTCCTCGTTACGACAGAGAAGGCACCGTTATATCAACAATGAAGTTTTTAAATAAAATGCCGAATATGTCTGATTTACATCTGTTATTTTTTAAACACTGTCCCAACATGTGCTTCCCATTAATGCCGGCACTTTTTAAGAGGGGTCTCGTTTATGTCTGTATTTTACTTTTCCCTATTGCAACTGTTTACCAATTACCTGGAGACTGCAAAACATTGGCAGGTGGTCGATAATATCTGATGAAACTACCTGATGATGATAATATCTGACAATGTAGTTCATAATCGTTATCAGAACGCGTACATTAGAAATGTAGACATCAGATTTTCAGTATCTGAAGCCACTCTTTTGGGAAAGGTTCATGTTGTTTGTATATGCATAAGAAGAAACAATAGCATTAAATTTTGTTGTGCAGGTATCTTCTAGCAGTAGATTAATATTTATGCTGCCAGAAATTACAAATGACAGTTTACCGGAGATCAAGCACTCAAGAAAACTTTCAAAGAATTTTAAAATAATGTGATTTGTTACCTGTAAAACGTCCATATATTACTGCTGCGTCAATATTTGCACGAAACAGAGCTAAGAATTTCACATTGGGGTGAGTAGCAGAGCATTCGTCCAACTAAGAGCATAAATACCTATTCCTAACATAAACTGCGAGGCCTCCACCTGTTTTTGTTGACGTATCAGGCTATTATAGTGGCAATTAGGTAAGCAGATATAATCTCCATGAGACTGTAACCAAGTTTCCTTGAGCCAGATTACATTCAGTGGCACACCCAAAGATTCATGGATTATATGAAGGTTGCCTTCTTTATTGTTCATATGCCGATTGTTAAAATGCAGAAAAAAAAATGTTTTCGCAAAGTTTCTCTTTGAATAAGGAAGGCTTCTAAAATAGACATGATCTTTGATAATCCATGAAAATTCCGAGTCTGTTAGCATGTTATAACTGCAAAACATTACAACATGTTTTCACAAGGTCTGCCCACTCAATTATTATAATGAAATCACTTGTTTCACCTCTCTGGGCCAAGATCTCTCTGTTGGCCCAAACAAATTTCCAGGACTTTCTTGTGCTTTTTTGTTGCTCCCAGCAGCTGTTTGTTAGGTGGGTTGAGATTCTCATTGACAGGCAGATCCTTAAAATGAATAGCTAGGTCATTATTCGTAATCGCCTGCTTCCTTGAATTGGAAAGAAAAGTATGTCGCTTATCTTGTTTTACAAAAGAGACTACGAGGTTTAACTCATGACTTCTTTTGTAAAACCATATGACATGTGTCTATTGCAGAAGTGATGACTGGCTAATCTTTGTATTCAGCAATTTTGATTACTGCATATACACAGTCCTCCTGAGCAGTGACGCCCTTTATCTCTACATTTTCAGTCTTCCGCACTGCTCCTCCTCTTCAATTCGGCGTTACAGCCTGTGGTTTTCAGTTCTTAAACTTTCGTTGCAGTATATCAACTCGCCTATTACTTATTACATCCGCACGATAACACGAGTTTCTTTGCAAGGGTCACTACATAACTTCACGCTTTCGTTTACGCTACGACATTCCGCCCTAATGTCACGCTCGAGGTCCTTATAACCTTGAAAAATTCTTTTCATATGCTGCTACAGTTGGAGACAAAAACAGATCATCCTGGTTTTGTAGGTTTGGTTGTAGTTTGATAACGCGGCGCCGCCTAACTGGTACGGAATGCGGGACAGCATCTGCTTATAAAGGCTATCCGAAGCGGCGATACCACGTTGTGTGAACCCGCAGACACATGCCAGCTTAGGCATTGGCTTATCAATCGTCAATGATTACTGTGGTATGCCCAGAGCTGTCTTCCCTGCATGCAGGCCGAAATTACGATATTGATTCGCACGCGCATATCCTTTAGCATTGATTGGGCAAAGTTAGTCACGTAGTCGAAGGAGCAGAATACAGCGCCTGCCAAAATCAGTGTGTTAGCGTCGTGTCGTGCGTGCTGTTTGCGCACCGCTGCCAAACTGGTCAGAGAGAGAAGTTGTTTATAGAAACTGCACCATGCGATTGTAAATCTCGCCATGTCAAGTCAAACAAGCGACTAACGGAGCAGCACATCTGTTCGTAATGCGGGACAACCATTAGGGAATTATGCACATGCTATCTCGCGTAGGAAAAAGACCAAATATGATGCTCAGAACACATTATTTTACTTTGATTACTCAGACTTTGAAGAGCAGTTAAAAATGCAGGAATAGATACGGAATTTTTGAAACATATACTAATACAGGCGCAATGGCAGTCCTTGAGGCTTGCTGATGTAGATACGTGCTCAACTGCCATGCGCCGGAAGCACCAAGAGTGCTAGAAACGTGAAGAAGCTGCTAGCAGATACAACAGTAACGCTGTTTCGAGTGGCTCTCAAAGTCGCAGCTTTTATTTCTCGGAAACATTAGCTAATTCGAGGTTTTCGCTAGCTTGAGGGCTATCGCGGAGGAACGCCACGTCAGAGCTGACATTAAGCACACTCTGCAGAAACTGACCCCTTCATGGATCACTGCCTTGTCGTGGCGGAGGGGCTTGCGAAACTCGATGAAGTCGTGAGCTCTGCTGTGTAGGGCCACCCAAGATAGACAGGTCACGGCAGAGAGTTCTGACAAAATGTGATTCACTGGAGAAGGTAATGGCAACCCACTCCAGTATTTCCTGCCAAGAAAACCCTATGGACAGTCACAATACCATTATCGATATGGCGCCGGAAGATGAGCCCCCCAGGTTGGAAGGCGTCCCACATGTTACTGGGGATGAACAAAGGGCGATTCCTAGTAGCTCCAGGACGAATGAAGCGGCTGGGCTAAAGCCAAAAGGACGCTCAGTTGTGGATGTGTCGGGAAGCGACCGGAAAGTCCGATGTTGCAAGGAGATATATCACATAGCAACATGGAATGTAAGATCTATGACGCAAGGTAAACTGAATGTCGTCAAGCGAGAAATGGACAGATTGAACATTGATATCTTGGGTATCAGCGAGCTCAAGTGGACCGGAATGGGAGAATTTAACTCCGGCGACCATTATGTCTTTTATTGTGGGCACGAATCCAAGAGAAGGAATGGGGTCGCTCTCATAGTAACCAGAAGAATGGGCAAAGCAGTGCTAGGGTACAACCCCAAAAACGACCGAATGATTTCACTTCGGATCCAAGGTCACCCTTTCAACATAACAGTTATCCAAGTCTATGCACCGACTACTGCTGCTGAAGAAGCTGACGTTGAGAGATTTTATGCGGACCTACAATGCCTTTTAGACCGCACCCCATCATCAGACGTCGTTTTTCTCATAGGAGACTGGAATGCTAAGGTCGGGAGTGAAGAAATATCCGGAATTACAGGCAAGTTCGGTCTTGGTGAGCCAAATGAAGCTGGGCAGAGGCTAGTAGAGTTCTGTCAAGAAAACAACCTGACCATAGCGAATACTCATTTTCAACAGCACAAGAGGCGCCTGTACACATGGATTTCACCGGACGGTCTGTACAGGAATCAGATCGATTATATTATTTGCCGGCAGAGATGGAGAAGCGCTATACAAGCAGTAAAAACAAGGCCTGGGGCCGATTGTGGCACTGATCATCAGCTTCTTGTTGCCAAAATTAAGCTTCGATTCAGGAAAGCGCAGAAAACTAGAAGGCCTTTCAGGTATGATCTGGATCAGATTCCATTAGAATATGCTGTGGAAGTGAGAAATCGATTTCAAGAATTAGATCTAGAAGACAAAGAGCCCGATGAGATGTGGACTGATGTTCGTGATATAATACAAGAAGTTGCTACTAAGGTAGTTCCAAAGCAAAAGAAATGCAAAAAAGCAAACTGGTTATCTGAAGAGGCTTTGCAAATAGCTGAGGAAAGGAGGATTGCAAAAGGTATGGGGGAAAGAGAAAGATACAAGGTGCTCAATGCAGATTTTCAGAAAATAGCAAGGAGAGATAAGAATGCCTTCCTGAACATACAGTGTCAAGCAGTTGAGGACAACAGCCAATTAAGGAACACAAGAGCTCTGTATAAGACAATCAAAGATATCAAAGGAAGCTTCTGTGCTAAGCTGGGCGTGATAAAGGACAAACGAGGCAAAGACCTCACTGAAGCCTCAGAGATAAAGAAGAGGTGGCAGGAATACACAGAAGAACTGTACAAGAAGGACCCGGATGTACAAACCCAACATAGGACGGTTGTGATTTCTGATCTCGAGCCGGGCATCCTGAAGAGTGAAGTTGAATGGGCCTTAGCCAGCCTTGCTAAGAACAAAGCTAGCGGAATTGATGGTATTCCAGCTGAGTTGCTTCAAAACCTCAACCACGACGCTGTTAACACACTGCATACATTATGTCAAAAGATTTGGACAACCCTGCAGTGGTCACAGGATTGGAGGAGGTCAGTTTACATCCCCATTCCAAAGAAAGGCAGTGCCAAAGATTGTTCCAACTACCGCACGATCGCGCTTATTTCGCATGCTAGCAAGGTGATGTTAAAAATCCTGCAAGGTAGGCTGCAGCAGTATGTGGATCGGGAGCTTCCGGATGTGCAAGCTGGGTTTCGCAAGGGCAGAGGAACTAGAGACCAAATTGCCAACCTTCGCTGGATCATGGAAAAAGCAAGAGAGTTCCAGAAACCCATTTACTTCTGCTTTATTGATTATGCGAACGCGTTTGACTGCGTAGATCACAGCAGATTGTGGCAAGCTCTCCAAGAGATAGGAGTTCCAATTCACCTCATCTGTCTCCTCAGGAACCTTTATGAAGGGCAAGAGGCCACAGTCAGAACTGGGCATGGTCTTACTGATTGGTTTCCGATTGAGAAAGGGGTGAGGCAAGGCTGCATACTGTCGCCCTGCCTATTTAACCTATATGCAGAGTGCATCATGAGGAAGGCCGGTCTGGACGAGTCTTCAGCTGGAGTGAAGATTGCTGGAAAACGTATCAACAACCTTAGATATGCTGATGATACCACTTTAATGGCAGAAAGTGAAGTGGAACTCAAGAGACTTCTGATGCGCGTACAAGAAGAGAGTGAGAATTTTGGGCTTAAACTGAACATTAAAAAGACGAAGATCATGGCGTCTTGCCCTATCAAGTCCTGGAGCATCAATGGACAAGAAGTGGAAGCTGTGACAGATTTTCTGTTCTTGGGCGCCAAGATTACCTCGGAAGGAGACTGCAGCCATGAAATTAGGAGACGCCTGCTTCTGGGAAAGAGAGCAATGGTTAGCCTTGACCGCCTAGTAAAGAGCAGAGACATTAGTCTACCAACCAAGATCCGTATAACTCGTGCTATGGTCTTTCCAGTTGTGATGTATGGATGCGAGAGTTGGACTGTGAAAAAGGCTGACCGCCGAAGAATTGACGCGTTTGAATTGTGGTGCTGGCGAAGACTCTTAAGAGTTCCTTGGACTGCCAGAAGATCAAATCAGTCGATATTGTCGACCATAAACCCTGACTGCTCATTGGAGGGTCAAATTCTAAAGTTAAAGCTCAGCTACTCTGGTCATCTGATGAGAAGAGAGGAGTCGCTGGAGAAAGATTTGATGTTGGGAAAGGTTGAGGGTCGCCGGAGAAGGGGTAGGCAGCGAACGCGATGGTTAGATGGCATTCTCGGGGCATTGCAGATGAAGCTATGTGATGTTAAGAAGATAGTGAGAGACCGGAAAGCTGGCGTGACATGGTCCATAGGGTCACGAAGAGTCGGACACGACTGAACGCCTGAACTGAACTGACTGCAGAAACTGAAAGACAGGTATCGTCTCAAGGCTTAAGGAAGGATGTAGCGTTTATGAAGTAGATTTTCATCCATGGCAAATGTAGATTTGCGTCATATTCTTTAATATATTGACGAAAATTACTTTTGAATTCTTCTGTGTGTACATGCGAGGAAGTATGATGCGCGTTTCAGTTGTTATCTGTCGAGGATAAATCGCACCGCTTGTGTTACTGAGTTTCAAGGACAGAAAACAACAGAGGATTCTTTAGCCTCAGGGAAATGTCATGAATGTCCATGTGATTTCAAAATCATGGAATGATAAAGTATAGGCATCAAAATATACAGATGCGCTGTTTGTTTTATTAGCAAATTGCCTTAAGAATGGAGGTATTGTTGTGATGTTGACAGCTCGTAGATTTAGTATCAGTACCTTTTTCTGTGTTGATAAAGCAAAATTAAAAACAAATACTGTTCATTAAGGCAATGCCAGCCTTGCTGTCCAAGCCATTTGCACTGCTTATACCGAAGCTTGTTTCATGATTTTTTCTGGAAGAATTTGAAAGTCATACGAAACAATTCAATGTAGATATTTGCCGTCATTTCTTTGAGACAATACTAATCACGGCGAGATACTACCAGCATTTCTCTCTGCGTAGTTAGTCTCTTTTGCAGGTCAGTTCAAGCAGTCCAGTTTTCGTTTGTGCATTTTTACTGCTACAATTTCAGGACAGACAGCACGCAACTCTAATCACTATTGTGCGCAACCAAAAATAATTTTGCAAAAGGCAAGCAAGCAAACTAGCACAGGTGTCTGTATGGCTATTTTCACTACGCTAATAGGATGACGGGAAGTGAAAAGGCTAACAAGAAGTAGTGAGAAGCAAACACAAAGGCAGCGAGAAGGTTCAAGCTTTGATAATACCGTGAAGACGAGAGAGGCGTGACCAATTTTCGCCTTGAAGGTTTAATTTAAAATTTGCTTCTGACATCAAAGGCTATCAATAACTACCCGTTGCATAGTTCAATGTTAGTAGATATATGCATATTAGAGTAGGGCAAGCAATAATGCTATATATTAGGCTAGCAGTAAACTATTTTGGGATAAAAAATGGTATCTTTCAAAAATGTAAACAAAATTACAACGTTATCTCTTTAATCTTCATTGATCAGCTGCTTCATCAAATATTGTGCCAAACTGAGAGTTGAAAATATTCCAGTTGAAACATATTCTTTTTTTTTCAGGAAATATTCACACGTTATGTTCAAAGCGTAAGTACGTTAAAATAAACGCCTAAAAATTTACGAAGTTTTTTTTAATTCACCGCTTTTTTGGAAGTATTCAATTTCCTGCAATAAGAACAGTTCGGTATAAGTACCGAAAAGAATACCTCAGTATTGCGAAAAACGATTAAACATCTATAAGTGTGTTGTTCGTCTACGCTCGTCCTGTCTCCATCTTTTCCGTGTCCTGTCTCCTGCGTAGTTTTATGCTTTCAGTAAACATCTAGGGGGTCAAATTATAGTAGACACAAAATAATGTGTGGAAGAAAAAAGTAATTTTCAACAGCTTTGGTAAAGTAGAGTAGTTTACAATATTTAGCAACTTGCTGGAAATGTCAACACGAAACATTTTTTTAGAGGTAGTAGGCGCAGATCAACACGATGAAGCGGAAATAACTACGAGAACAGGACTATGATGGAGCGCATTTCACAAGCATTGACAGATTAGGACCAGCAATATACCATAATCCCTGAAGAGGAAAGTATACGAAACAATCTTACCGTCACAGATTATTTCGGCAGAAATATATGAAAGTAACGAAAAGGGTACAACTGGAACTGAGAGCTATTAGACAAAAATGTTGGAAGTCAAAATGGTTATTAAAATGATGTGAAATGCAAAGGGGCCCTAATCGGATTTAAGGAAAGGCAAGCGCAACAGGGGGTGTTCGAAGTTAGGTTGTAGAATTAGCTGAAGACGTTTGAAGAGTCAAGTTGAAGCCGCTAACAAAGGACGATGCTAACTGGAAGAATACGTTCTCTTCATTGCACGGACATAGTCTAAATGATGATGATGATTGCTGAAAAAAGAATCGCTGCATATTGATGGTAGCTGTCAGTGCTAACAGTCCGTAAACTTCATATATCGGTCATATATGCATTATTAATAAGGAATCATATCTTTCCTCATGAGGATTCGTGGAGATTATATTTGAACAATGTCTGTGGACATAATATGTGGGCATATGTTTGCATAAGGAGTGTTTGCATGAACTGCCAATAACCAAATAACATTGTCGGCCTTGGATGTCGAGCTCGTGCCATGACGGCCAGGCTGAAGAGAGCAGTTCCTTGGCACAGACAGGGGAGAAATATACCACGGCCGCAGGCGGCCATGCTTAGTGTAAAGCTGCAAACACGCTCGGGCTTTAATAGAATCATCGTCGTGTCCATCCATTTCCTTCTGCAACACACTCTGGCGCACTTCACCTTCATTACGTTCCATCGGTTCCGCTCCATCATTTAACCGACATACGCAAATAAGCTTGTGACGCACAGCGAGGCTTAAAGCGGAGGCGCTGAGACCGGCGTTGTGAGCCAGCGAAAAAAAACTGAAGTTGAACGGCGCGTGCTCAGTGCGCGCGGACGTTACGGGCTGCTCGGTTCGAGAAGCCAGCCACACTGCTGCTCTTGTTCTGGTGCTCTGCTGCAACCCCATAAATTCTTTACAATGATGACTCCAGCGTATGAGATGAATGACCCCAGTAACCTAACGCCCTCGGGCAACCTTCCGCCTGAAGCTACCTCACACTCACGGGACGTCGCAGCTATCTAGCTCCGCCTGCCGGCATACTAGCCCAAGCATCCGCAGATCTCGTTCGCCCAGGTGGAGCCATCTTCCATATGTACCACGTCCCCTCGGAGACATCTCTTTTTCGCCACTTTCCAACCTTCCTCCTGAGGTGGCTCAAGAGGTGGCAGATGTACTCGTTAAACCCTTGGGTGATTCTCCGTACCAGCGACTTAGACAGTGCGTTGTGGACGGCACAACGGCGTCTCGAGATCGCCGCTCCTCCAGCTACTCACTAGCATGCGGAAGCTTATGGGCGAAAGCAACGTAGACTCGAACGTCGTACTGTTGAGAGAGCTATTCTTGTAGCCTTTGCCGCAGTTCACCCGCCTTGTCTTGGCTGCTGCGGGGACTTGTCATTTGACGGCCTCGCATAACTAGCTGATCGAGTTCACGATGCGACTCCTCCTTCTGTCACCACCCTCTTCTCTCCAGCAGCGTCGTCCGTCGTTTCAAGATTAGATACTCGTATGGACCAGCTGGCCGCTTCTCTCAATGACTTCGGCCATCCTCTGATGCCCAGCACGGTTTCTCCTCATGTCCTCACCGCCGGTCGTCTATGCCGTGAGTTTCGCGCTGTTCCAGTCCTCGCAGTTAGCGTGTTTGCTGGATCAGCGAAACTCCAAACATCACACCCGCCAATGCACACCACATGAAACGTGTCAGGAAATGCGCTTCGAGATCAATGAAGGTGGCTTGTGACCTTGCCCTTTACCCTGGCGGCCTTTTCGTAGTCATGGTTCTCATTTCCGGCCTGGTTTCTTCGGCGACACTGGTGCCGAAGTAGCGTACTGCCGTCCACCAAGGCTGAGCGTACTTCCAATTCACCTGCACATACTCTCCGTGCAGCTAACGCAACATCCATCGCTGCATATGGCTTCCAGTCAATCAGTTTTAACCATGGCCTGCAGCGCATGTTTCGATGGGTCTTTATTGTCGCCGGCGTTAATCCATTCTCGGATCCGAATTCCAGACGAATTTTTATCTGGGCTTGAGCATGCGTCGCTAACGTCTAATAGACAACGCTACGCGCCTTTCCATCACTAGCGTTATACTGGCTGTCACTTTCACCAGCAGTCGCAAGCTGATCCCGTCATGCCCTTACGTCGAAGTTCTCGCAGACTTTCCCGAGGCCACGACGCCTTGTTATCTCAACCAGCGACCGAAGCATGGTATAAAACACCACACCATCCTGAGTGGTCCACCCATCGCCACTCGTTTACGCCCCCTCTTCTTTGAGCGTCTGGCGAATGATAAACGGGAATTCTACCTGTTCCAGCTGTGTATTGACAACCCTTTGTTCAGCTATTGTGCCTCACCACTCTATCTGAGCCCAAGAAATAAGCGGGCGGCAGGCGTCCAGTCGTCGACTATAGCACTCGCAATGATCACATGGTCCAAGACAGCTATCCCCTTCCGAACATCCAAGACTTCACTAGGCATCTGGGGGGATGCAAGATCTTTGGTAAAGCACCCTTAGCAGAGTATACTGGGGGCCAGTCTGGGGGCCAGTTCGTCAGGCGTTGTTCAACCAAAAACGTACCGATTGTACAAGACTAGGAAGGAGAAGACAGGACAGCGCACCAACTTACAATTGAATTGAATCGTACGATGAAAACACGTGCCATCATTAAGCAACTATATGCATGCGCATACCTTGAAAAATCGATAATACCCTATATTGGAAATCGAAAAACCAAATTAAAACATCAGTTACAGCTTATAAAATGGGATGCACACTCAAGTACGTTTTAAAAACTTTTTTTTATTTCCATAATATAAACAGACAGTGTGCTAATCCTTTTGTCGCTACTGCATTTCACAATCCCATGAGCTTCTAAGATTTCCCTTGCCACTTGGCGTTTACCGTTTCACAAGATATTAGTTATGGTTCAGGAAAGGACATCAGATTTTGCAGCTCATGCAGTGCCTAGGCGAATTCTCATCAGTTTGTAGGCGAAATGAAGAGGCATGTTGACTCATTCTCACGTTTAGACATCTGCCCGTCTGCCCAATGTACATAATCCCACATCGGTGAGGGATCCGATAAACAACCGCAGTGGCGCATGATACGGGCATATTCAAATAATTAACGCGAGATATTGATTTGTTATCCTTCTCATGGTCTTCTAACGTAAATAGCTTTCCAAACTTAAGTGAAGCTGAGAAAACTATATCCACTCTAAATTTTGTTGCCACTCTCTAAACGTTGTGCAAAACCTTGTGTACGTACGGCTAAACCTGAAAGTTCTTTTTATGCTCTCCTTGTACATTTCTCTGCGGCGACTGGAGGCGTTCTTTTTTTTTATATAGCTTTTTCCTGAGAGTCTCTGCAACTGCTGCAAGAACATCTTTAGGGAAGCCTGCTTCTTTGATTATTTGCACCGGAGTCTCGAAACTAGTACCCACTTTGTGCGGACACGACTTGAGGAGAGAAGACCTGAGGCTGTTGGCTGCTATACCCCGCTTAATTAGCTTCAAATGCGAGGAGTCGTAAGACAGTAGCACTTTCTTATACTGAGGCTCGTAAGCCCAGCTAATGTGACCGATATGATTAAAATACAGGAGCATATCAAAAACCTGTATAGAAAATTGAGCCGGTAGTTCAATACAACAGTTCACAGAATTCATTACTCCTTTAAATCTAGTCAGGACGGAGTCTACAACTACACCCAGGTCATCTACATGAGAAATTCAGCAAAAAAGGAAATCATTGACATATTTAACAATACGTACAACACGCTCATCACTCAAATCGGACTGAATCAAACATCCAAATTTTGGGAAAAAAACTTGCGCACCGCACTGAGAAAACACTTGCGAATTGCTAGTTTCAGAACATAGAAATGTTCTCTGTAGGTAATAATCGTAGAATTCAGAAACACTACCAGGAATTCTAGAAAAGAATCAATATAATATAACACCGCACGAATTTTGCAATGACACCCGTACCACCTCTTCAATACACTCCCTCACTGCAATAAACAATTCCTCTTGTGGCACCGAGAAAAACATTCCTCAGTGTCCGCTGAAAACGCAGTTTGCTCCGCAGAAGTCACTTCGCAGAGCGTCGACTAAGATGGCTGAGCTGGCAATTTTCAAGGGGTACAAAAAACAAGCTTGTTCAGCTTGAGAAACTTGTCCAGTAGAGCTTGCCAGCTGTGACTCTCTGTAGTGATGGTTCTGAAGGCGCAGTCTGACGTGTGCGTTTTTGCGTTCAAACAAACATTCAGACGTCTTTGCGGCTGCTCACCTCCTTGTCCAGCCTGTCGAGCTTACACTCTTTTATAAACTGCAGCGCTCTAGCTAGTCCTAGCCTTAGCTGGCTTGAAAAGCGAGCGCCTAAAGTTCTTATCAATGGCATTCGCACTTTTGCTTCATAAATCTTAAGAGGGAGAACAACAAAGGTTCCATCCTTATCGGCTTGCATCAGGAAAAGCTTTGAATCGCGAAAGGGTCTAGCGACAGTGTTCGCCTTTGCGAGGCTCTTTTTCGAGACCTGTAGGCATTTTCTGATGTGTCAACAGTCTCTGAAAAGCAACGTGTTCGCTCCTCGCCACCCGCCTTCTCTGCTATCCTGTGAACGGTTGCTAGCATCTCATGCTTCGGAATGATCCCCTCAATGCTGAACTTGGGGCCTTTTTCCAGTACACGCTGAACTCACTTTGGCATAGGGGCATCTCTAAGAAGGTGACTGGAACTTTGCCTACCTGTTTCCTGGACCACTCTAGACAGTTTTGAAGATATTTCTGCCAGAACCATACCATCGTCGCAATTGCATGTTCTTGAAAATCACTGAACATCTTGAAGCCAGCCGCACCCACTCCTCTTGAGTTCAGACACAGCACCCGGAGCCAGTCCTGAAGAAGAAAGACTTGTCTCCAGCGCCCCGCTTTTAAAATCTCGACGATCCGCTTCCAGTGGCCTGTTGAAGGACCAACGACTCCAACCATCTCAGTGACGCAGGGAGGGCAGCAATGTTTCTGTAGGCGGTAATTGAAGAATCCGGCTCGGTACGTCATGACTGCAATAAGGCTTCCACAGAGCGAACATTGCTCATGAAGGGGAGGCGAACAAATAAAAGCGCCAAATGTAGAAGAAATAAAATTTAACAGTGCATATTGTGGGGTCAGTTGGTCAGACATCGTTCAACGAAAAACATAGCATTAAGACAGGACTAAGCAGAAGAGAACAGGAGAGAGCTACAACTTACAAGTAAATGGAGTCGTACGACGAAAAACGTCCCATCACTAAGCAACAATACGCATGCGCATACCTTGAAAAATTAATAACACCCTACATTGGCAATCTAAAAATAGAAATAAAACAAGAGTTACCACTAATGAAATGCGGCGCAATCTCAAGTTCGTTTTAAAACATTTTTATTCTTCAATAAGATAAACAGATGGTGTGCTAAAATAACCGTGTCGTTTGCATTTCGAAATCTCATGCGCTTCCAAGATTTGTCTTGCCAATTGGTCTTTACCGTTTCCCATGTTTTTAGTACGCTTCAGAAGGAAAAGCAATTTTGGCAGCTCTGGCAGTGCTTACGCAAATGCTCATCATATCCTTGACAAAGCGAAGGGTCATGTTGCTTCCATCTCACGTTTAGGCCCGATTGCCTATTGTGCACACTCCCACATCGTAGATGGATGCGATAAACAGCCTCAGTGAGGCATGAGACGTGCGGAGTCTTGCGAATAACGCTACTATTGAATTTTTATTCCACTCATGATGTACTAAACACATAGATTTGCAAGCTTAAGGGGAGCTTAGAAAACTATATCCACACCAAATCTCGCTGTCACCCTCTTCAAGTTGTGCGAAAGCTTGTGCACGTAGGGCAAAACCTCAAACTTTCTTTTATGTTCTCCTGGTACAAAGTGCCCTTGAACGAGCCTATCATCAAATCCTCGTTGAACCGGCCGATATACCAAAAGCGGTCATCACTACACCCTTCCACATGTTTGAGTACGTCTGCATGCCCTATGGGCTAGGCAACGCAGCTCAGACATTCCAAAGATACATTTCGAAAGTGACGAAGCGCTGCCGGCTGTATTTGCCTACATGGTCAACATAATCGTTGCGAGTCGTACTCAACAAAGTCACGAAAGTCACGTCTGGTAGCTCTTTGAATGCCTCGAGGAATTTGGCTTGCTCGTGAACGCTCTGAAATTTGTTTTCGACTGTTCTGAGCACGATGTCCTGGGCCACAGCATCTTAGCGCAGGGAATTCGTCCATTGAGTTCTCCCGTGCGTGTTGTTAAAGAGTTCCCAGCACCTACTACCCTACGCACGTTCCGCGAGTTCATGGGCCTAGGGATTATTTCGCGGCGCTTTGTCCCGCACTGCGCCGAACTTCTTCACCCCCTGACCAGCCTTCCACAACCAAGTTCCCCACCGGTATTTTGTGGTCTCCTGAAGCTGAGGCTGCTTCCATGGCTGCAGATCAAACCCTCACCCATTCTAATTTTCTCATCCAACCTAGGACTTCAGCGCAAACTCGTATCGTAGGGAAAGCTTCCAGCGTGGCCATTGGTGCTGTTCACGAACAGAAAAATGACTCCGAGCGGCAGCCACTGTGTTACGTCTCTCGGAAGCTCCAACCTACCGAGACGCAGCACAGCGTATTTGGTCGCGAGCTACTCGATATTTACTCAACCATTCAGTATTACCGCCGCTTATTTAAGGGCCAGCCATTTCACGTTCTAACGAATCATATGCCTCTGGAGTATGTGTTCCGTACGAAACCTTCCAACTATGTTGGCCGGGAACTTCTGAGCTGGCCTAAATATCGGAGTTCACAACACATATCCGGTACATCAAAGGAATCGACAATTAGGCAGCTGATGCACGATCACTCATTAACTCCATCGGTCCACTTTTGCTGTGGACTGCGAATGTCTGACCCGGGGAAAGCTAAAAGACCCTGAACTTCCAGCCCTGTGTGACCACCTCTGTGCTTTCCGTCTGCAGGTTGTGGCTATCCGCTTGTGCCCGGATTGTTCTGTTGCGACATGTCATTGGCTGTTCCGTATCCGTTCATCCCGGCGGCCTTTAGTCACATCAGTTTCCATTCACTTCGCATCTTCCTTCCCAGAATCAGAGCTCCAAAGCTCTTCATTATCCTGCGGTACGTCTGGCCACAAATTAACACTAACGTTCGCCAGTGCCTTGCTTACCAGTCCGCTAAAGTTTCTCGCCATACAGACTCCACCCTAGTATTTGCTGCCACATGGTTGTTGCTTGGACCACGTTCATCTTGACATGGTTGGACTGCAACCTCCCTCTTATAGCTACCGGTTCATTCCGGCGATGACCGAGCGCTTCAATTGTTGGTCCATTCCGTGCATCACTGCGTTACGAGCTGCCAACGAATACGTTTCAGCATGGCTTTCTCATTTCTGCTGCCCCGTCATTGTTACCACGGATCACAGCTGACAGTTCGAATGCACCCTCTTTTCTTCCCTCACCCGTCAGCTCGGTCGCGCTACGCCATACCATCCCTTTGCCAACGGCATGTTCGAGCGACTCCATGGTCAGCTGAAAACGTCTCTCACTGCCCGCCTGGAACGCTAGCACTATGCTGACCACCTTCCTAAGGAGCATCTTAGCCTACACGTCGATCTTCTTCGTTACTTGGGCTGTTTGAAGGGCGATCTGGTCTTCAGTGCACTCCTACCTTCGCGGAGACATGTTCGTTCATTCAGCTCCCTCGTCCCAGCCCCTGCAATACCTTCAATACCATCAAGACTGCATTCAACACCTGCGCCCAGTCCCGCTTCGATCACTAGACCGTTAGTTATTTTTTTTTTTGCCCCCAGACCTTCTGGTCTTGATACAAGTTTCTCTAAGGCGAGACGCTATAAAGGCGTCTCTTACCACTCATAAGACGGCCCCTATCGCGTCCTCAACATTGCAAAGTCGGCGACTATCCTTTGCTCTCAACTCTGCTTCGTCGGCGCATACATTTCGCAGCTCCGTCAGTGCGGAGACCCTGTAGCGCACATTGACGCTGTACAACGAGTGCTCTAAGATCGGCGTTCCCAGCCGGCTAAGGAAAGAAATAAAGTTGAACACCATGTGCACGATACGCAGCCATGACCCGGGATATTCGGAGGGAGAAGCCTACCACAGTGGTTATTTTGTACTGGTGTTCCACTGCGATCTCGTAAAATCCTTACACGCTTACACATACGTCATCTTGCCCAGGGCGGTGAAGTTTCCTATGGTAGTGTCGATCGAATACGATAGGCGGCGTGACAGAGCTCGCACTGCATTCGCCTTGCCGCATCTAAAAAGAAAATAAATAAACAGTGGTTCGATAATGCACTTTTGAAACGAATATTAACAGCTGAAACAGAGAATAAAATGTTCCGCAGATTTCTTACTATAAAAGACGTTAACGTATTTGCGGAGTTAAAGAAATTTTTAAATAAATTTAACGCTTATGTAAAAAAATTGAAGGTAAAGTATTATGAAACTATATTTTCGAAAATAAAAAGTAATTCCGCTAAAAAATGAAAAGCGTTAACGCCCTCGTCGGCAAAGACCTAAACCCCCCTGTATTGCAACAAATGTTTTTAAGCAGGAATGAGCACAGCGGGGAAAAATTAGCAGATGAAATGAATAGGTAATTTATCAGTACAGCAAAGTACCCCCCGACCTAGCCGACAATAGAAGGAATGCAAGGCTCACGAATAAAATCTATAGTACTAGGGGCTGTTATGCCAGCGCAAACTGAAAAACTTATACAGCAGTTAAACACATATGTGGCAAGTGCTTATGATGACATACAAGCCTCACCTGTCAATTATGTATCATCTGAGATTAGCCACGTATTGTCACATTTAATATAATGTATTCATTCCAACTGGCATATTTCCAGACCTGCTTAATACAGCTAAATTGGTACCAATACACAAAGGAGGAGTTCAGAAATTACAGACCGATTTCAGGTTTCCCAGTTTTTTTATAGGTATACCTAAAGGCTATAAATAATCGTTCGACTATATTCATTCAAAAACACAAGATCTACTTCCCCAATTCGTGTTTCAAAAAAGAAGACATCCAAAGAAGCCTTGCTCAACGTAAATGATTTATTACAAAAGATATTTAAACAGGAATGTATACTCTGGGGATTTTTCTTGATTTACAAAAGGCTTTCGATTCAGTTCACCACAAAACTTTGCTCATTATCACCGCGTGTATCGAATTCAAGGCGTTGTATCAGACCTCATTAAAACCTATTTGTCATGCAGATACCAGTTTAGAAACCTGAATGGAGAGTACTTGGAAAACATAGAAATAGCCCTTGGAGCACTCGAGAGTTCCATACTAGGTCCCACACTATTTCTATTTTATATAAATAATATTACACAGCTTAAACACACACCTGAAATACCGCCTTTTGGTGATGACCCTAGTAGTAAATTTTTCAGTGGGAAAATATGTGCAGGTTATCGAAAAAGAAGCAAATCCTTACCTATCCCAACTGTCTACCTGGCTCGAGGACAATAGTTTCGAGTTGAATACGCCAAAAAAAGGCGTTTATGCTATTCAAAGCAATTAAAAATTTCCCAAAGAAAACATTTCATTTAAATGTAGAATCGAATACATTGATCAGGTGTCTACACAAATAATTTAATTGTCTGATTTAACGAAGATTTATTTTGGACTCTGCTTATTAATTACCTTCTAACCAATCTTTCACGTGCCGTAGGTTGTAAGAGCCGTATAGCTCCTCTTAACCCTCTGTGGCTTAAAAACACTTTACATTACACATTGTTTTACTCTCGTCTACTCTACGCAATATTAGTGTCGGGTACCACGACGATAGTAAATTACGACAGGCTGCTTGTTCTGCAGAAGCGCATGCTACGTATATTTGAGAACTATAAAGGTAGATTAAGTAACTTGCCAGCCCAGCCACTCTGCCTAAAGTATGATTTATTACCAACCAACAAGATATATTACTTTCAACTGACGCATATCATACATAAAAGAAAGCGGTAGACTAAGTATACAGATATATCTCCACATTACAGGTTTCGAACCCCTGCACATAAAACAAGGCAAGTCGGAACCAATTATGGGAAAGAGGATCTTGAATATCAAGCAGTAAAATTACTAAATCTTCATAAACACAGCATCAATCTTAAGTTACCATTTATTTCCTTCAAATTAGCATATAAAGCATTCCTAAAGATCATAGAATATATGTAATGAATATGTGTACACCCATCCGAAACCAAACAATGAGTTTTTCGTTCTCTGCATGATTGTTCTTCTTCGCAGTCTATTTCGTCATATTACTCTGTCAAGCACTGATCCATATTGTTATTGTATTGTTTTTTCATCTTGGTGCTGTTACATGTTTGCTTATGTGTTTGTTTCACCGAAAATGGTGTTAATCTGCATTCTGCATCGTGTTTCGATATTTATCTTACGTTCCTATTTTTTCGCTGGCTGTATTGTTAATCAGGAGAATTCCCTTTTTATGCATCTTAACGTATTGCCGTTGCGAGCTGCACATGGGAGATGAGGCCATGTCAGGTTGCATGCCTTTTGCCTCATCTTCAACTTTCACTTGAAAGAAAATAAACTGAACTGAACTGAACTGAAGGTCCCTGATAAATTTTAATTTAGGACGCTTGCTTTTTTCGGCAGTTTATGGCAATCCGACTTGGTAACGTTTTCACAAAGCACCTTCTGTTCTTAAAAAACGTAAAATTGTTGAAGCTGTTTTGAGTTTTGATCATCATCATCCTAAGCCTGACTATACCCACTGCAGGCTGAAGGCCGCTTCCATATCCCTCTAATTAACCCTATCCTGTGCGAGCTGCATCCAGTTGACCCATGCAAACTTCTTAACCTCATCCGCCCCCTTTCTGCCGCCCCCTGCTACGCTTTCCTTTCCTTAGAATCCAGTTTGTTGCTCTAAGCGACCATCGGTTATTCTTTCTTCGCGCTGCATGTCCTGCCCATGCCCATTTGTTCTTGATTTCCATTAGAATGTCAGTGATTTGAGTTATTTCTCTGACACTCTGCACGTTTCCTATCTCTTAACGCTATCCCTACAGTTTTTCCTTGCATCTGGGCTGCGGGAGGTGGTTCGTTCTAAACCCGCCGGCAGACACCCACCGGTAAAATTGGGCACAAGCGTCCCCCGGCCTGGCGCCCGGCTCTCACAGGGGTGTGCGCTTGAAAGAGGCTCCGCAAACCCCGCTGCGCTCCTTCTGGGGCAAAATTGTTTAGAACACTTCAGCCTACAAAGGTGGTTCGAGTTAACGTGTTTCACGGGGTTCAAAACTGAAAACGAGTTGTGTCCTGCTCACTCGAAAACTCAGAAAAGCCTTAAAGTTTCAAGTGCGAAACGCTCTAAACCAGCGTGTCGAAAGACGTAAAGGTTCACTGTAACTGATAAAGTTCACTTCTTAGAGAATCACTGCAGTCCTGGGCAAGTCCGGATTTCTTTCTAGCCTTTCTAAATTTGATTTCCTCAATTTATTCTTCTATAGTTGTTTAAATCTATAATTGTGTCCACGTTTCGTTCACATATTTTTATTTTTTTTTCTCTCACTTTATAGGACTGAGAGAGTTGAAATTGCTGTGAAGAGTGAAAATGAGCGCGTTAAACTTTTGCTCAGCCCTGAGAATAATGGCAAGTACTTTTTCGTACTTAAATTCCTGCAAATAGCTTGCAACCGGCGCATAACCAAGACCACAAATGCGTTGCATTTCCAAAACATTGTCAATGTGTGAAGCGAAAATTTTGTTTCGGGCTTAATGGCATATAGTGGCGAATGTTCAACAGACGGGCATAACTAGCCCAATTAGCAAACATCAGTGAGTCGCGGCTTTTGTTTTTGAAAATGTTTCAGCAAACACTGCAAGATGGCGTTGGCGTACAGTGTGACTGGGAGTTTACCGAACTAGCTAATCTTACCGCAATATTGCTTCTTTCTGTAGAAAATTCACTATATTCGGCGCTCGGAGTAGATATCAAGGGAATGGCTCAGACAAGAGGTGGTTGACTGGTCATTTGAGCGAGAAGTAATACATTGACGGATTGTTTCACGCAACCATACCACATAATATCACAATTTTGGGAAACGCTTCAAACCCTACATGTTCTTACAAGCTTTGACTGTTGAGTAGGAACTAGCAATACAGGGCTCTTGGATACCGAGTTAGCCATGCTAATCTTAGGCCATGCAAGCTCGTTCATAGCTACGACAGGTATCTGGATAACGCGATAGCGTATGTCTTTAAGAAGAAGATTTAAGAAGATTGATACATTAGAGGTAAAAGCAAGGAATTAGTATTTAGGTCAAGAGACACCAAATATATGCAAATGATGAGCCGCAAGTAAGTCCGCATTTAAGAGCAATTAACATTATTTTTTCATACCTGATATATTTTGTTAGTTGACATTCGGAACAAAATAAGCAGTGTAATTTGACAGCTTTGAAATTCAGTCACTATTCCTAGCCGTTACTGACGGAATGCGTCCTGTATGTTAGGAATTACACCAGAATGAATCACCAGGGCTTTTCAACAAATCCTGGGAGAGCTTCATGAGTAATTCCTTTTGTTTTTGGTAGAGTGCAGATTCTTCAACACCTTATACATACTCTGGCCGCTGCAGTGTATCAACCTAAGGTGTAATTTCAGGTAACCCTGAGATATGCTGAAAAGTGAATCATACCTATATTACATAGAGGCCTGTAGTTGATGAGGATTCCAGTAGTTCTCATACTCGCTAATTTTTTTAAGTGTCCCCAATATGCAATATACCCTCACTAGCGATGCAAATGATGTTGCAATTCACGAAAAGATTTGTTTGCCATTACAATCTCTGAAATGTTTCATTTTTTCTACGCCATATACATGGACGAGATAATGGCTAAGAACATGCGGGATTTCAGCTCCCTACTATAATATCAGTCCCAAGCTTAAACAGTGCAACTTGGCAGCCACGAGATGTTCGTATGATCAGAAGAACAAAATAATTCAGCTACGCCAATGACATTAAGTTTGAAAACTTCAGGAGTTTCTCACTTGCTGAGTAAATGTACTGCATTCAAGTAAAAGAAAGAAAATCAAATAAACAAGCCCAAGCAGAAATAATTTGCAAGGCCATAGAACAGGGTTCCAAAAACACTCTTAAGGAGAAGGAGGAGGCGAAGGGAGCTATTGACGCGCGGCAATGACAATAACGTAGGCAGGCAACGAAGACTCTAGCCTTGAACTGAAAGAAACTTTGATGGGCTCGAATCATTCGAGATGCCTCTTGGTGCATCTTGCTCGACAAAGAAAATGGTGAGGCCACGTCTCGCGGTACCGAGCCAAAAAACAAAGCCCAAGGTCAGGTCATTTCATGCAATACTATCACTTTGATAAGGTTGAATGAAGGGCGGCTGCAGAGGAGGAGGAGGAGCAAACATTTATTTACAATGAAATAATGTTGGAAGCGAGGTGCCTATGGTTGTGGAGCTGAGTGGCAGATCCTATTCCGGGACACCACTGGCCGCCGCCGCTGCCTCAGCTATCCGAACCAGGACACCAGATAGCTGCCTGCCTTAGTTGGCTGTTTTATAACTTTTATTTTTGTAATTTGCTGGCAGGTCCAGACCATGTGGTATAGGTCAGCATGCTACCCGCAGAATTTGCACCTACCCGTGAATGACGGGTCCACGCGTTGTAGTAGAGCGGGATTAAAAAATGTCCTTAAAAAAAGCTTCCAAGATGCACAGCATTACACCCAACATAAAAAGGCATCACCTCGATGATTCTAAACCCAGAAGATGGGACCAAAGAAACATTATAATATTCCGTGAGCACTGTGGAATCTACCTAGCAGAAAAACGAAAGCCTTAGCGTTACTGGTGAACATGATGCATAACCTTTGCTCTCATAACTATTAACTAAATGCATCCTTCTTATGATTGCTAATGTCGTCATTGTCATTATCACTAATTTCAACGTCTTTGTGATCGCTATTATCACCTTTACGGTAGACAATGAGAATTATGATGTGCATTTCCCGACACCGGGCGTGGCGCAGTTCGTTAAAGCTCTTGGCTGGGGATGCAAGGGATGGCTCTTCGATTCCCGGCGGACGCATTGCTTTTTTTAACTATCTTCCTCATGGTTGACAAGTAAAATTTTAACGTGCTTTTCACGACCCCGGGTGTGGCGCAGTTGGTTAAAGAGTTCGGCTGAAGATCCAATCGATGGAGGTTCGATTGCCAGTGGAGAGCAAACCTTTATTTTTCTGATGACGTCACCAGGACGATTGGCAAATGACGCTTCAGCGTGCAGATCCCACGCACATGCCGTGCACTACTCGCGCACAGAATTTTGTTCCATAAGCCTAGAAAGTCTATAGCCCTAAAAAATGTACAGATATGTGACACGTCATGAGAGCAAGAAACATTGGCAGTGGCTTAACTCAGCTAAGCCAGGATATCAAAACCGAAAGCAATAGTAGTCATGCATTAGACCAAATTGATCCTCTCTTTTCCATCTTGCACCTTTTTTCCGCTTTCTTATGTCGTAGCATTGTATGTCCTTTCTCTGTCCTAAGGCGTTTCCATCGCTCGTTTTGCTTTCTCATCTTCGTTTCAACTCCGTGCCGCTTTATCACAGAGAGCGAGGTCGGCAGTATGAATAGATATGATAGTGCTTACCACAGGTGAGTATGAATAGATATGATAGTGCTTACCACAGGTGAGGCATCTTGCCTCACCTGTGGTAAGCACTATGGACTCGCCGCAATTCTCAGCGTATATATACACCATCGCAATCAACCGGCTCCCCAGCGCTTAAATCCCCGCTGTGGCGCAGCAGCTGAAGACCACCACGCATGCGCAGAGAGGTTTATAGGTAAGTGATGACGTTATGGAGAGCGCTCTGCGAAGACTGGCAATGTTGGTTGGTTTGGTTTGTGGGGTTTAACGTCCCAAAGAGACTTAGGCTATGAGAGACGCTGTATTGGACGATTCCGGAAATTTCGACCACCTGGTGTTCATTAACGTACACTGACATCGCACAGCACACGGGCGCCTTGCTTTGCGCCTCCACTGAAAAGCGGCCGCCGCGGATGGGATTCGATACCGGTTCCTTGGGAATAGTAGTCGAGCGCCGAAACCACTGCGCCACCCCGGCCGGGCACTGGCAATGTGTACAGTTACGATTAGGCAATGTAACTGTACAGGTACAGTTACAGTTACACTGGCATTGTGTACAGTTTGTCAGGTGTGTGCAGACTAAGAAGCAGGTTTGTGATATAGAAGCGAAGCAGCAGCAGAATGGAGCGCGGCGTTTCCGTGCACGAGACTCGGAGAGAGAAACGGTAGGCGAGCAGGTCGCGCGCTTCTAGCCACGTGGTTGAAGGTGTGCTTAAGGTAACACCGCACCGTGTAGGAAATGCGCTTTAGCTGGCCCAGTGAAGTTTTCGCTTCAAAATGAAGTTCGTGTTTAAAGTGCTCAGATATTTACAAAAATGTATAAAACCAGCTATTGACCTTATCATGCACAATAAACTACCGGAAGTAATCTAAGCACAAATGGTTATTTCATCTGCATGATTTTTTATATGATAGTTTTTCTAGCTGACACACATAATTACTAAATATGACAGTTCAACGTTTTCGATTTACTCTCGGGTGCTGAAACTTACAATATGTTCGAATAAGAGGAAGCGAACCGTCATTAAAAATGTTATCGAAATTGATGCATCAGTCAAAATGTTGACCCTTTTGACTGGCATCCCCATTAAGGAAATACCTTCAAAGTCGTCGAGTGCTATCGAACTCTTGGATGATCTAGTGCCACCAGAGGTAGCCAAAAACGGATCAATATACAGCCTTCCAGAGAAGTGATAACGTTGGTCTGCCTAAGAATTGTGACCCACATTATCGTATGACGGACGCGTGATGTAACCGCAGCTGCTCGGTTTGGGATTTTATAAACTATACAGAAATGCCGCTCCGCCAGAGCGGGAATTAATTTGACTTCATAAATAAATTGTAGAAAGCCCCAACAACTAGATTGGCGCCTCCATATGTACTGCGGATTCGACGAGCATTCATCTATTTTCTTATAGCACTGCCATCGCAAATGGCACTATCAAAAACTCCTCTTACGGCATGTATGTACATTTGACACAAGTATTGACACGTAGTAGAGGCTAAACAGAAATGGAGCATTCGGGAGAATAAATGTGGCGAAATATATTATATTTATCTTTATTTCTTGAACAAATCACACGTGTACTTGCGCAGTGAAAATCTTGTATTTTTATAACTTACTTACTCATATATGTTAACAATTCTGTTTTTCATTTCTGTGCGCCCCACCCCTTATGTAATACCCTCTAATGAGGGTCTTTAAGGTATTAAAGTAATGTGATGATGATGATGTGATTATTTCATCTAAAGCTGTCGGGTGAAAGCTGTTACTAAAATGATATGCTGATACACGTAGGGAGACAAACGTGTCATTTCAAGAGAGGATTATGTGTTTAGTTCCTGTAGCAACAGGTTGTAGTATAAGTGGCGTAGCTATTGAAACAAACGAAGAAATGTATGACTTGGAGGGATGTGCATCCATTTCAGGCCGGCTGTGCTAGAGCGTTTTGCACTATGTCTTGGTATTACCCGGTGTAAATAAATGGCAACCACATAGCTAAATGCAATGTGTACTGCGTCCCGGATTTGAATTATGTCCGTGATAAACAGCGAGTTTGACGTCAAAACTGTACGAGATTTATTTTTTAAGTTCTTCAATAATATATTGGTCGTGCAAATGCTAAAAGGTTAACTAACTAATTACAGTTGGAATTACTCAATCTCGAATGTAATTCGATAAGTCAATTTCACTAAAAGAAACCTAAATTACCATGCCTGCCCTCAGCATTCTTTGCTCCGCTTAATTTTCAGTAGCATCAATTTTCGAAGTTGTATTCATTTTGCAACGTTACCTCGTCAGTAGACCAGTTGTTACAACGACCATCTCCACATCTGGTAGCTGGATAATCAGGTGGTATTATACTTTACGCAGATCTTGCGCACCAGCTCCCATAGTCGCCAAAACTTTCGGGCCAATTTCCATATCCTGTATGATAAGCTGCTGTAGATCAGTGGTTAAGGTACTGGACTGTTAAACGCAAGGACGCGGGATCAAATCCAGGCTGCGGCGGCCACTTTTAGATGGAGGGAGAAATCAGGGCATCTGTGTGATTTTCTACGTCAGTGCATGCTCTTTGACGGGTGCAAATAAAGTGCTTTCTCTCTCTCTCTCATAGCTTGAGTTACTAATGGTCGTTAAATCCTATGAATGAAACGAAAGCAAACATCCTCTGAGCGCCGTACTTTGTTGTCGGCGCTGTGATGAGGTACTGCAAGGTGGACATAGAAAATGTAACATCGTGAAGTAGGTTCATTTTCGAAAAATAGCAAACTCGTTTTGAAACACAGCCAAGCTAGCTGAATTCATCTTTAGAGCTTCTGACGTTGTCCAGTAGACCACCGTTTGGCCTGAAATAGAGGAACTACAAAAGATGCCAGCAGAATCGACAAGTACGAAAGCCGCGGAGAGCACCATATTCCACGTAGCCATGTGCAGCATCGTGCAGCTTACCATTAACACACACACATTGTTAAAGAAAGACGCTTCACCCCTGCAGCCTTTTGGGGCACATAATTAAGGGGTAATTGGTAATCAGTTACGAAAACATTAATTAAATTGCCCGAAACGTTACAATATAAATTATTTATTTGATCGCAATATTATCCACGCATGAACTTATTTACAAGAAATGTATAGCAATTATCAAGTTAATGAGAACGAATGTGCACCAATATCTCAAACTGAAAAAAAAAAATGTTTTTATTTGTTTTTAGAAAAATTGTCTTTCTTCTTAAAGCCTGAGTATGAAGTGCTCTTTGCCAGCGCACATTGCATTATTGTTAAAGTTAGTGCGGACACCGATGGTGAGTACGCATTTGCTCTTTTTTAACATTTATTATTGGATTACAGGCTCCATCTACTCCCTTCGCTGAGGAAAAATGCTCGGCGTTTCACTGAATATCGATTATGTGTGAACAACCCTATGTGCGCCCACGTGCAGTTTAATAGTTCTGAATGAAGGTATGACATTAAACTAATTGCGCATAAAATACAAGATTTCTGTGTGTGTAAAATGATGATTACGCCTAAATTGTGAACTTGTATTTAGGTGAGGAACGCGGCTGCGGCACAGTGGCTTGAGTGCTCAACTGGTTAAAATTGGCACCCTCAGGCTCCATTCAGGTAGCGCCAGCTGCACTGCCAGTTTGACCAAACGCATCGAGTGTTCAACCACCATACCAATGTGTAAAACAAAGACAATCATGTGTTGAAATAGTGCTCCGCGAGAAAATTCGTTATTTTTCTATAAGAAACCGCTTATGAGCAAGAGAGACGCGAAGGAAGCTCAATAGTGAAGCGACGTCCGCCCCAGATAGCGTGATGCAAAGGCAAATGTGCAAACTTTGAATTGCCTGCTCTACTGTGACCTGCCGTGCACTTCACTTGCCACTGTCCCTCTTCAGTATAGACACCATGCAGCTGGTATTTGGCTTGCAGAATCTGCGAGGGGAAAAGGATGTATGCACCTGACCTGGCTTGATATTTTTTGCCATTACAACTGACCGCCGTTGCCACTGTTTACGCCATAACCATACACTGAGTTTGCTTTGCATCTCTGCAGTCACTTGGTTTCGCACAAAAAGAAGCGACGGATTTCCTGGCAGCTGGAGCGCTGTAGAAATCGTGTTTTCTTCCTTTTCAATAACTACAGGATTTCCCTCTGAATTTATTCCTAGCGCCAGCGAAAATAGTCTGAGCGCCGACTGATATAATTCAAGCGCCGTACACTTTAATTCGAGTGCCAAGAATTTAATCATGGCGCCAGCACATTTTATGCAAGCGCCAACCAATTTAATCCGAGTGCTAACGCAATTAGTGCAAGCACCAAACGGATTTCATCCAGGCGGCAACCAATTTAATCCACATGTAGAAAATTATTGTTTTGGAGTGCTCTAAAGCACGGAATATGAATTACAGAAATAAATAGAAATTGAGATCACATTCCAGACATGCGACAAGTAAGCGCAACATCCGCATGCAGTCTATCGCTTTGTTCTTATATCTTGCAACAACCAAGAACCACGCGCAGCTGAAAAATGCGGTCTGTGACACGTCTCTTGCAGCTTTCCACTTAGACGCATGCCAAGTGAATATATATGACTGTCATCTTCTAACTGGCTGGTTAAGCACTGTTTATCACAGTTTGTCATATGTACTGAATGTGCATGCTGATGGCAAGTGGGACCTTCACACAACAGCCGGCTGGTTTTATAAAATTGCAACCGATGCAGAAATTTATTTTTATTTCTAATCATCATTTAACACCACTAGTAGAAAAGAAGGGTTATTGTAAACACAGTTGGCTCAGGCGTGAAGAATTAGAGGCAGAGAAACGTTGCCTCATTTCCCCGCTTTTTCAACTTTACACGGCCACTACCTCGGAAAGAGAGAGCGTGCTTTGATTCAGTCTGGCCGCCACATGGTAGAGTGAATGCAACTATGTAGAGCGCTGCTTACAACCTAGGCCAGGAATAGCTACTAGCCTCTAACTATGGCCTCCTTAGCAGCAGTAATGAAATTCAACAAGGTTAACGACTGGGCACGTTGGTATGGGTTCATACTTAACCAGCCAAAAGACGAGACACAGCAAAGAGGAGGACAGGACAAGGCTGGACTACCAACTAAATGTTTATTGATTGGAAGAAAACAACGAAGACTCCTTCCGAAAAGCTCGCGCACAACCCAACCGGTGGAATGGCAAGACATTAGGAAGAAGATGAAGAAGAAAATTCAAAGCCAATTCATAGTCAAGGCCTAACTAACGACTTTTCTAATAGATCAAATTCCTTACAATGAAGGCTAACCGACGCCTTAGCCACACACTTGTCCTCGGCTTTAGCAATGTAAAATGCTTCAACCAACTCCCTGCAGAGTTGATTACCATTGCTGTAAACTACACCCGTATTATTGAAGTCAGGCGCACAAAGGGACGGGTCATGCTTCGACTTACACTCTCGGGATAGCACATGTAGCGCAAGATTGGAACTCGCCTTCCCTCCCAGAGAATTAGAGTGCTCCGTCAGGCGCACATTTAGACATCTGCCTGTCTGCCCGTAGTAGCACCGGCCACAATTCAGCGGAACGCGGTAGACCACATTCTTTCTGCAGGTGGTGAACTTTTTCTTATGTGACACTGCACAACGAAAACTATCACGAGGTACACTGTCGAGCCCCTTTCTAACTCTAGAGTACTGCTGCTCTAAAGTTAGCAGCAGTACTTATTCTACCTTGGCGGCAATCCTTGCGGCTTAGGTTGCAAAAAACCATAGGCACGTACAAGCACAGACGTAGCCGACTGTGAAATGTTTTTTTTATTTTCTGGGAGACATTAGGCAGGTCTAAGTGTAACACAGCACTTTGTACATATCGTCTTCATGCAAAGCTGCCCGTATAAAAGACCATTTATGGCGGTCGACTTTGTATTTGCGGCATAGAATGTCGGGCAGGGTTGAGGAACAAACTGCGCCGACGGTCCTTTTTAGTCATTCTGAGAGGAATGATTAGCACCATGTCCATCGGCTCACTGAGGAAAGGTATGACTTCCGACTTGAACTCCGAAAACACTCCCTCTAGAAGGTTGAAAAACGGGCTGTAAGGAAGCAGCCACTTGATCGAGTTCATCTGACTGGCCAGGCTTGCCTGTTCCGCATGACTGTGAGATGGAGCGTTGTCAAAAATAAAAACCGCTTCAGAATCAGGTTCTTCACTTTCGACACGGGCTGATATGTCGCTCAAAAATCCATTGAACACGACCCAGTGAACTTTGCCGGCGGCCGTCTAATGTGTGACACCATTTGCTCACATGCAGGCTATAATGCTTAGGTTTGATCCTTTGGTGCCAGTCTTCGTCTGCACCGCAGGCTGTCCTTTAACTGCACGACCGAAGCTCCTTGAACATCATATGGTATAGTTAGTCTCATCGACGTAAAACCTGCACAGGCGAGGTCCGTCACACTGCAGTCATTGCGCGTACGTAGTGCGGCTGCGTTTCACGTCGTCTCTGTTGCGGTCAATCGACCTCTGAGTCACCAGTTTCATTGAGTAACCGTGCGCAATCCCGTAGACGATCAATGCTACTTGTGCTGATGGCGATTCCTGGAAATTCTTCTTCCACCGCTTGCTTTATTTGCTTTAACGTGAAAGCAGGGTTGATATCCACAATATTCTTTAGAGCCTTTATTACCTCATTTCCGAATTTCTTCGATGTTCTGCCTTTCTTCAACTCTTCTCTATCGCTCGCTGCTATGGATCTCGCAGTTTTTAACTTGATGCCCAGCGTGTGAGCCAATTTTTTCACATCTTTTCCATGCCTCGACACTTTGCGAATTCTGGCCCTGTCGTGCTCGGAGAGTTTGCTGCTCTTTCTTCGTGGTGCACCTGGAGGCTTGGACGGCGGTCCCTGTTTTCGGTGCCCGATTAGGATGTCTGAGCACTGCTCATCGGAAGCTTCCATGGAAGAAAATATGGGGCGCTAAATTTCATGTGCAATCAATGAAAATACGCAGACTACCACCTGCTTATATGTAGTATACGAGTACGCGCCACCACCGTCCGGCTCTACTCCGTCGTGCAAATGCAGACTACAATGCGGTACACACAACGGAGGCGCCAAGATTGCCACCCACTTTGAAATCTCTTGTCTTGAGCGTTTCAAGCAAAGTTTTTTTTATGCTCTTGAGAAAACATTCCTATATTTTACAAAAAAAAATGTACAGCTATTTCTAATAGTGAATTCACGAGTCTTTGCTGTCCTAAATTCTTCTTACATGGCGCAAAAACAGACGACAATTCGGCACCGAGTAAACGGAGGGGCAAATCTTGTCGTCTGCTTTGTAACTTTTTGGCATTGGATGTTTAACGTTTGGCTGATGAAATTACATATAGCTAAATTAGATACGGTTTATGAAAACTTTTTTAAGTGTGTAATAAAATCATTGTCTTTCATCGAAGACATTTTAATACTGTATATATCTGTAGTCAGCAGCGCGTACATTTGTAGGCTAATTTGTTCTCTTGGAATATAGAGCCAGTACACCACAGCGCTAGGACCGTGCAGTATTTCAGTGCGGAGATTATGCGTTTTAAACGGCTTTTTAAAACACTTGCATCAAGGCAATGCCTGTCATAAAATTGATGAAAGCCATCCTATAAGTTGCCGCTGCGTCTACTTGTCGGATGGTTTGCACAGCGTACTCAATTTCGATTTATTTTTGAAATTGTTGTTTTGTGCTTTGGAGCCCTCTACCACATTCATTTTCCACATGTGGATTAAACTGGTTGGCACCGGGATTAAATTTGCTGGAGCGTGCAATAATTGCCTTGGCACTCGGAATAAATTGGTTGGCGCTGCCATTATTAGAGGCGGCACTTGGATTAAACACATGTGCACCTTGATTAAATGCTTGGCAATCGAATTAAATTATACGGTGCGCAGATTATATCAGTTGGCGCTCAGATTATTTCCGCTGGCACTAGGATTAAAGTGAGTGGGAAAACCTGTAATTTCGTATGGTATTGGCCGTATTTCTGACCTTCCCTATAGATGTAACCACCCAACTGCGTTTTAATAAATATTTTAATTTAGCTCATCAGGTATTAATTAGAGGCGTTCATCAGTGTGCAGTGTCGTCAGTGGCTGAGCATTTCTTCCTACAAAGATATTTTTGTATATTGAACCCACTGATTTTAAAATTGGTGAAGATCTATAAATCATGCTCTGAAACATGCCGAAACACAAGCAGCGAGAACAACTGGACGAACTGTTTAGACATACTTGACATAAACGGCGCCGCAGAGACGAGGACAGAGAACACACTTGCTCTTGTGTGTTCTTTGTCCTCGTATCTTTCTAACCACACAGTTCATGACAAGAAACACACGTGTCCGCGTCAATATATAGTAATCACCAACGCACATCCATTTGCAGCCCGTTTTCGTTACACTTGAAAAAAGATGGCGAGGCAACGGTCTGTCGTTCAGCATTCCACGTGGTGGCATAACTTTTCTCGATGCTGTAGCATATATATGTTCATCAAATAGGAGACAATGTCACAATAGGTATTCGTTTGAAGGACATATATGTACAGTCATGGACAAATGACTAGGCATATGCGTATCCTATATGATCCTGAATGACAGCCTGATCAGTTGTTTTGTTAGTCGAATATTTTTCAGAACTTCTGGACTAGTGGTCCATTTTGGCGGCTCGCTTTTGCCGGCAGGCATGCGGCTGTTTTCATCAATTCGCGGGCAATCTACTACACTGACGGCACAGATTTAAGGAGCACGTCGTCTTTTATCGCATGTTTAAGAAACAAAGTTTTGCAGTCTTTTTCAGTAATCAGTTGTGACGAGCGATCTTGCGACGACAGGCCAGTGAAGGAAGATTAAGCCGAGATAGTCGGAACAAATAAATCTTTCAGCGTGATTGTGGACAGATTCTAGTTTCAATAAAAGACGTTCGTACGAAAAGAAGAGGTTCAATAATGTGAAAGAAGGATCGTACAAATTCAAACTCCTGATTTCGACCCTACAAATGTTAAGTAAGCAAGCAGTTTTATTGAACGGGGTGCTAAGGCAAGGTTACGGCGTAAGTACCCTAAAATTTGGTTAGCTGAATTAGTTATATGGTGAACGTGTTGCGACCAGATTAAATCTTTGCTCAAGTGGATGCCGAGATATTTATAGGAGTCTACTGATGTAATGGGGATACTGTTAATTGTATAAATCCCCTATGATGTGAATGTTACTGTTTCTAGAAGAGTGTCCGTTAGCATTTGCATACCTCGCAGTCACCGAAACGTTGCAAAATTGATTGTATATTTGGCGAAATAAAGCCGTAAAAATAATATATCGAACTCTTACAAGGTAGAAACTATGCAGAAGATATTTTAGAACGAAGAGTAGGTTAGTCTGATGTCCTGCAGACTGCCTGTCCGAATGATACGCTTCTCGTTCTAAGGGTGTAAGGTGCTTTTATTAATTATAGTTAATGCCTAAGCTATCAAGATGCTCTGATACCAATGTTACCATACTCTAAACATACTTCGTACTTTTCTTCTGACACAGCTTTAATCCGTTACAAGCTAGAACACCAGTCATGGCGGATTTTGCACATGCTGCGAGAAGTGCTGCACAATTCTCTAGTCTGCGCCGGATACAACTCTCATAAAGAAGCGATGCCTGAAATAAAACGCGAAAAAACGAATTTATTTTACCTGAGCTTAGATATTTTGCTCGTTCTGTGTCTGCATTTAACTTCATCCTTTTACAAGTAACCGTTTAAGGAGTGCTATTGAGGAAACAGTTGTGTTTTGACTCTTGCGCATTTTTTCCTGCCAATCACAAATACTTAGACAAACATTGCGAGCTTGTTCCTGCTACGTCCGTTTGTTATTTCAGCCCTATTTCACTGCCATGTGTGTGACAGAAAGATGACCGCTGCTTTGTCGTGGTATAAGAGGACTTTGGTAATTATTAGCCCTAATGAGCATTCGACTTTGAGCTTTTGTCCGCCATAAGATGAAATAAATTTCATTGTACCTCTATTCATTTCCATTCAACAAGCCTAGATGCTTTACGATATGGCATACTAATCCGCTACTTCTAATAGATATTGTACTTCTAATGCATCACTACCGCAGAAACTACCAATGAATTCTTGTAGAACAGCATTGAGGTGTCTGAGTAGTCGAGAATTATTAATTTTAGTAGGTATTAAAACATGTCGTTAATACATACCCAACAAACATTAGATGCTAGTAATTCATTATCGCATAGAAAAAAAATTGTCAGTACTGATAACACCAAAAGGCGGCGTAAGGCAATACCTGTGATAGAAGCTGTCTTTGGCACCACATCTCTGTTACCTCTTCAACAAGGATATTAGCACACATAGAGTTAAATGGCAGTACATGAAAACCCCTGATGTACATTTCGGTTTAGAATATTGACGGAACGTTGTCACAATTCATTTTTGTTGCAAAAAATAATTGCCACCTATCTTTAAGAAACGTTTGCAATAACCATTTACCCCCAGAGTAATCAATCCCACACTGAGGCAATTATAATTAGTTTGGTGACCTGCAACTAAATGAAGTGGCGAGAGTTGTTCAGTATGACATACTCCTTGTTTGAAAAATCTGTTTCATGTTTTTTTTTTTCAGAAAAACCATATTGCATGCTTTGGGCAGAAGGCATCGATGAATCGGAAACAGGTTCTCAATGCGATACTGAGCTCCCTAAGTTGTGCCCCAGCGACAGTTATTACGCATTGGAACACAAGCATGAGTGCGTTGTGCATGATCAACTTGCTGAAAAGGCTAGAAAGGCAATGCACGATGAATATTTAGCCAGAGAGCAGCAAGTGCAGCTGTAAGGTGAAACCTGCACAAATGTGCTGATATCAAGATTCAGTAAAGGCTAACGATTACAAACAATACAGTAAATTAAATGACTACCTTGCGGTCATGTTGAAATTTTGGCAAGGAAACTGAGATTCGCACTAATCTGGCCCCCACTAAGCGAAAGAATGACTGTCAAATTGATTTTACCATGAAAGCATGTTTTCTTTAATAAAGTGTGACATTTTTATTTTGTCTTTGGTAAAGTCGCCAGACACTGTTTTAGTTGATTCCATTATTCTGCTAGAGTATAAGACTTCAGTAATGCTGGACAAAATGTCTCTGACCTTCATTATGGCGTTAGAGGGTCGCGTCATAATGGAGTTCGCTGATATTTTGTCCTACATTTCTCAAGTTCTAATGTTATTATAATAGATGCCTTTTTAGACATGAAATTCCACTGTTGATGCACTACTGCGGCGACCAGGTTTGGGCTTGTAGGATTTTTTACGCATATCTTGAAACTCGTGCCCACCTTTCTTAGGTGGAAGAGAGCGATACAGAAAGTATTGTCTCTGTTTAAATATAATTGCGGCTTATTATTTAAATTGTTTGCAAGGTGGACGTGTCTAGGCACGTTTATGCTTTTTTGCAAGGACGAATATCTCTACCGTATTTCAAAATAGGCTCCACTAAGTGGCACTAACATTGAAGTAGATCCAGACACATGAACGCTGGTGATTGACACGGTGCATAGCGGGACAGCGCTCGTTATTACACTTGCATCAAATAGCCCAAATAGTTCGCACATTGAGTGGAGTTGCTTTGAAGGCCACTATCAAAAACACTCCAGATTACAATTTTGAGGCACGAGCCAGAAGAGAGTAACAGTGCAGAAACTGTGGAAGAGAATTTTGCTATGCATGCTCTCTGCCGACAAACCAGATAAGACAGCTGGTATTATCAAGATTCTTGAACACTCGCTGTCTTATATGCGCTACTAGCTGCTCAGTTTTATGAGAATGCTGTACAATGCGAAAGAACAGCAGGATTTGAGGACAGATTTTTTAAAGTGCATAATTGGACAGAGCGTTACCGCGCGAGCAGTAAATAAGGAACAACATTGCCGCCAGCAAAAATAACAGTTCAGCTACATTGGTCCAGGATTGAGCGCACTGATCTATAACCTAGTTGCTTTTCTTTTTGCATGGAGAAATTGCCAGAAAAGATAGCAAAATCAGTCCATGCCTCAAATCCCAGGGTTTCATATAGCGAGCCCGGCGAACTCGAGATATACAAAACCATTAATATCCGCATTCCGGAAGACGCTTAAGAATCAGGATATGACAACCAGCTTGAAGGTTCTTCCGAGGAGCCACATTCTGCCCGTTCAGAACACACAACGTCCCTGTCTGAATAAGATAGGACATGATGTCAGTTAGGCTAAATGATTATATGAAATTATTGTAAAATTGTGAAATTTCATGTGGTAACAGTTTAGAAATGAAAGACATGTAAAAATAAGAACATCCCTCAATACGACTCTCCACATCTACGTGTGCGCTCCAAATCGAACATCCTTGTCGGACTCCAATCTGTGCTTTGCAAAAGCCATAAAAGGATAGAACACGACCCGTGAGACAAACAGACTAACCTTTCTATAAGCCTAAATATATTTGAAGCGATAGCAATCAGCCGAATAATGTCCAGATCAAAACCCTTCCCCTGGTCGTTCAGTAGTAACATTATTTTCGATGCTTTCCAAGCCTTTTCCAAAAACCAATTTAAAATCTGCAATAGGTCAGAGGCAAAGTCTTTCAATAGTATTTTCAGCATGGCAACTGATGCTCTGTCAACACCAGGGGCAGCCGATTGAAGGCAAATAACTACAGTTATCAATTCCCATATGGTTACCTCAGAGAAGTTTGCACCAAACTGCAATCGGGCTAAAGAAAAGGTAGTGTGAGCTTGAAAGCACGCCGCAAGACCTTGGGCAATGGATTCCAATTTATCTAAATCATCTTATGGGGACAAAACAGTGGACTGGGTGGTATGAAAAGAGGGCGAAAACGTTTCTTTGGTCCATTTTTCTATAGAGAGATTTCCGATTGACTTGGTTAGACAAATAGGTGTTCAGAGTCGCATTATATTCCTCCTTAGCCTTGGACATTGTTCTTTTAAGCGAAGTTGCCACCAGCTGGAAGGAGTCTTGTTTAATGGCAAACTGAACAATAAACTGTGATCGTCGAGTTGCGTCTAACACTGAAGACAATACTTCGGGACCGCGATTCAATTTATCAGAAGAGGCAGAGGACCTGATGGTCTCTCCAAGAAATTTTTTAAATAATGTAATATTCCCAAAGTTACACAATGTGCCAGTTGGCCTAATCGAACTACATGCAATGTTAAAAGTGATGGGGTAGTGGTCACTTTATCTACCGTAGTCTATTGTAGACCGCGATGATACTCCAATAGCATTCGTAGCTTATGTTAAATCAATAGCTTAATGAGAATTTGTTCTTATGAAAGTATAAGCGTGACTATTATAACATTGTTTGTTATATTTGTTGACATCCAAGACCAAAGTAACTGCCCACTAAAGTCTGTTCTGAAACCTCTTATGACATGATGGAAATTGAAATCCCAAGCCAAAACTACATTTGAATTAATTCTAAGCAAAGCTTCTAAACCGTCTGTCCTACGGACGCCTGTTGAAAAGTAGATATTTACAATATTGACCGGGACACATTCTCAATGGCAAGTTTCTCATAATCAGGCCCAATAAATTTATGAACCACTTCACCATGATGAACCAGATTTTTTGAAGTAAATGTTGATAAGCCTTCGCCCCTGCCGTGTGGGTGATCAGCTCTAAAGATACGGTAATTTTTAACTGTGAAAGGACGATTGGGAGAGAGCCAATGTTCTTGCAGTGAGATAATATCTTTCGTAATTTTAAGAATAAGGCGCTGCAAGTCGTCGAAAGATGATAAGATAGAGCGACCATTCCATTGTAGTACAAATATTCCCGCCAAGACTATTGCTTTAAAAATGAGGCTGCAACAGCCTCGTTCATAACATCTGTCTGTTTTGTATTTCCTTGTGTATCTTTTTTGGATTTAGATGGGGATTACGTGATTTATTAGAAGGGGAGGGAGCACGACCCTTCTGAGATCGGCAGGCCATCTCAACATTTGACTGACATGCGATAGAAAAGGGATTGGGTCAGTATCGTTTGCATCCACAGGCGTGGACGCAGAAGAGGTGATAGGTTGAATATTATTTATATTTTATAGAAAATAGAGCAGATGGACAGAGTTAGAGTACCTATAAACGACAATGCAGCATGCGCGGAAATTATTTGTTTCAAAGCATTTGTGATTATATTAAGCGATCAAGTACTCTAGCAACAGACTTCTCTGCAGCACCAACAACCGACATTGCTAAACTTGCTTTAACATCACGAGATGAGATGCGGACAACATTTGCATATGCACTCTGTCTATTAGCTACTGGGACATAAGCATCTACACGCGCACCTGTAGCATCGAATAATGTCTGCGACATTCTGCTCATCGGCCCTCTTTGGACAAGTGGGATCAGCAGCTGTGTGACTGCATTGGCAAAGGCAGCAGTTAATAGTTTCAGAAGTGCAGTGATCCGAAGCATGATAATTATCTTGACCTTCTTTTACTTTGGTAAATGGCACATATCCACGAAGGGGGATTGGTCAAGGTCTTCAAATTCGGATTGCTTATGGCCCTTCTTTTTATCAAAATATTTTTTTATTTGTTTTTCAAATTCTTCACATCTCTAAATAGGCCAGATGAAATTAAGACAAGTTTCCAGCCGAAATATTTATTTCCACGTTTAAAACAAACTTTAGGTGGTCGTTCCGCTTCACTTTCACTTCATATTTTCGTATACGCTATTTTGAATCTTCTGTATCTCACTTATTTGATTCTGTGACCATTTTAACTGGCCTAAGCTAAAATCATTATTATCATACTCTTTCGAAAATTTGCTCGTAGATTTCCTGCACTGAGGTAAATAGGTAATCGAAGAAATAAAATGTTTACGACAAATGATTGCTCATTTATTATTTGACAACATTCTAAGCCCCACACCGGCACCGGCCCGACATCTGCAGTAAGCAGCAGTAAGCAGCAGTAAGCAGTAGCTATCTAAATTTGAGTAAGCAAATTGGAGCGTCAGGATACCAAAACAATCGCTCATGACCACGTAAAGAGAAAGTGGACGCCTCAACCTTTCTGGCTAATGTTGAATGCTAAATAGTGCTGCTCGCTCTCATTTCATTAAAAGCGATAAACAAGCACACTGTGCATTTCAGGCAAAAGTTACCGCAGCTCTTATTGTAAAGGATGGTCATTTCTTTATTTTGTAGCGAAAGCTATACTGCCCTAGGTTTTCAAACCGTAGGCGTGCCACCGTAGCACCGTGCCATGTGACCGTTGCCTTGCAACTTTCACGTGATATTGACCGAGAGCTGAGTCAGCAATTAGAGGAGGAAAGCAGAAGAACTCAAGGAAAAAAGTAGAAAAAGAAGAAAAAGAATGATAATAATAATACGAAGAATAAGAGAAAGAAGAAGACCGATAACTCGGTAGTTACTAGAGGGGAACGACAACAGTGGCATGCGAACGTTGTGACGGTGTCACTTAAATCCAAATGCCCGCGGAAACATTCGCTGCAACACTCACATATTTCGCTCTATTAACAGGTACTTAAACCCCCACAATTTTTTTGTTATTTCATCAATAAAGAAAGCAGCTTTGAATGCCGCTATATACCATTTTCCCAATGATTATAGATTCCAGCAACCCAGGCTCGATCCCAGCGGCGGCGGTCGATCTCCTTTAGATGAAGGCTATGGAGGTGCGTTTTTTTATAATGCACATTGGAAGCATTACCATCATTCGTCTTTTCGCATTGGCGCTAAATCGCGCTATCAAACGGCAACATCAGCCTGATAGGCGCCGCGCCAGCCAGCGCGCAGGTGGCGCGATGAACTGTAGCAATTTATTGAACAGTTTATTGAGCGCAGATTTATCGCAGCAAATTGCTTCATCAACAACTACTTTAAATTTATGCAATTAAATTTATATTTTTGCTAGTCGCATGCAAAAGAGGTTTTGTTTTATTCTTGTTTGTGCCCACATTAGCAGGTCAGGTTACATCAAGCACCGAAATACAACACTCCATTGCTACATACGACAGCGCAACAGCTCTCATCGAGGCAACCAATAGCGAGATTCCGTTCTCTCAACGGTATGGATGGATGGAATATAGGAGCGTCCCCTTTGAAACGAGGTGGTAGCAGTAGCTATCATGCTCATTTTTCTCCCTATATCTTAAGTATTGATTTAGACTGGTTAATTAAACCATCTTTCTATTTATTAAATTTTTGTTCCTACATTACTAACATTATGCTACTTCTGTGCTTTTAAGCCACCAATCTTCCAGTCGTTTTTTGCTAGTTTCCACCGCCGGTTTATTCACCCGGCTACTGTTATTTCTAAAGGTAGGATCCTATTAGCAGCGTCACCTGGCGACAGATAGCGGAAATATTGTAAAAATAAATAAGGGTGCATTTAAATCCTGCCGTACTCGTTGCTTCAATGGCGCAATTATTTGCTCTACTTACCTGAACACTGAGCGAATAAAACAACTGTTCGAATCCTGTAAGTGTAGCTTTTTATTATTGTTTCTAAACGCGGCATTAAAATAAGCTACCAAGATCTTTTCGGGGCGCTGTTTCTCTTTAGGTTGCATTATGTCATTTTTTTTATTCTTAATAGCTGCAAAAACAGCCATGAACACAACCACGAGGTGACAGCATGGCCCTGGTAAAACTGTTCAATTGCCATCTCCGTAATCATTTCCTGTCTTCTGTGACTTTATGTTACCTTTAGGTTGCATTCAGAGACACCTCTCGTTAGCAATCACCGTCTAACCCGCTGAGAGGCAATCGGTGAGCAGAAAGAAGTCGCGGAACGCTGCCGTTCAGGAGACGCAATTGCGCCACCCAATATCCCGTCCGTCCCGTCTTAGCAGCATCGTTAAACTGCTTGTTGTCAGGTCCAAGTTTGGCCTTAGCCGTATCATGAAAGTAGACGATGAGCTCACGAGGCTTACAACACCGGATGTCACAAGCTAACACCAGCTGCGCCTGCGAGCGCGAAGTACGACGGCGCTCTGGCTTTCTTCTTCTCCCTAATCATCGCTAGGCCAAAATTACTGCGCATCGAGGAAACAGCGGGCGGCACTTTGTGATAGATCTGCGAGGCGGTTTATGTAAGCCGACTACTCGATCATGAAACTTCTTTACTCTCAACATCACTGTTTCGTAGTAAAAGAAATTATTATTTTCACCTTCGCCTTAGCAGCGAATCTAGTGTACAGAAACAGGGGCACCGCGCATCGGGTGTTAGCAAAAACTCCTGCCGGATGGGTCGGCATTTCACAAGAAGAATTCATTTTTGAAACTCCATTTTAAAGTTCTTATTAATACTACGAGTATAACAAATTTTCGCATGCTTTTGTGACAACAGAGGAGGCGCGGACGGCTTACAGAGATGGCTTGCACGCCTAGAATATCATTGATTCCTGTTTGTGCTTTGAAACACTCTCCGTCTCTCCGTTCTTTCACTGGCTGTATTCTGACTTTCCCTCTCACAGCTCGCAGAGGTGCGTTCGATTTTTGGTGACTCTTCTTTATTTGCCTCTAGTTTTCTACCGCATAAATTAGTTCCGGTAAGATAGGCTGTTGTGTATTTCCCGCTTAACGATACCGCTAAACTGCGCCTAGCTGATAGAACAAGTGATAAATTTTCTCCAACACATTCATACTGTTGCCAACAAATGTAACAAAGACACGATAGCAGAGCTATTTGGTGAAGCTCGTACAATTGTTGCGCTTATTTGAGAGGACGAAGACGCACAGCCATGCACTAAGGCATACCTTTTGGCCAATTGTGACGTCAGAAGAGCGCCAGCAGTGTGGCAACAGTGGGGTGGGCTCTCCTTCTCCATAGTTGTTAGATTCTGACCGCGCGCTTCTATCTTATATATATATATATATATATATATATATATATATATATATATATATATATATATATATATATATATATACACACACCCACGCACACACACACACACACCTCTTCTCCGCACAACCAACAGAGAGAATCATGCTTAGCTGGCTCCGGCAGTGGTTACGACGTCACTTCACAGGCACCGGCGGAGCGCGTGGCCGCGACGGCAGCTCCGACACAAAATGCTAAATAAGAAGAATATGGTCTTTTTAACTACTCAAGTACAAATATAGAGTTATGTTTCATGTTCGTTTGCGTCTGTGGAAGTAAACCATCAATTTTTATAATTGCGCCAGAGAAACCCATACGAGTACCTCTATGCGCAACAAATTTTATTGTAGGTATATAAAATGGTATAACAAAAAAAACTTCTCTTGTGGCTGCACCTTTTGTACATTCGGGGAGAAGATAAGTTGAAGATTGTGCGCTGTAACATTTATTGACGCGTAAATTGTTTTGATTGATACTCTATTTAGGTGACCGCACCGCTTAGCAGTTAGGTATCGTTTTGTCGTGGTTAATTACCAGGCATGTATGGCTTAAATATTCGCAATGAATGAAAGCATATTTCCTCACTTATTTTGACACTATTTTACTTAGACCTGAGGTACCGCTTGAAAAAAAAAATGCATCCAATAACTGAATAAATTTCTTATTTACCCCTCAGGGCCAAAGACATTACGGAGGAGAGTGGTCCCATACGTTATGGGTGAACATGGAAGAGACATGATATAAATGAATAAGAATTACCCAATAAACACAACGCTATTGCAATCCAGAGTCTACTTTGTTAGCTAAAGTAGAGCAAAAAGTTGTTAACTAAATAACGGTAATATTCACAACATTTGCGGTTAGGTGGTTCCAACCGTCTGCTGCACTGAGTACAAATGGCGGAGAAAAGCTGCTGTTCTGAAGATTCCTATTTCCACTTTGTGATGATGACAGTTGAGTTTGGATATGTGATGAGGGTTAGGGGTAATCTGATTGCGGACTGTATTGCAATGATCTAAACGGAAAATGAATTTACGCCGCATTAGGTAGGGGTTGTCGAGCCCGGATTTTATGGTAATTATATTAATGGTCCTGTCGTATTTTGACAAAATAGAGCCAACATAATTATTTTGATGTGTTAAAGTGAATTAGCTATATTTTCATGATAGGTGTACCAAACCGGAGCAGCGTATTTCAATCCTGACATTAATAATGTCTTGAAATGTAGTAGATCAGTGAGTATGGGGCCTTGCAACAGTTATGGCATATATGGCCTAACATGTGCCAGCACTGCTTATTAAGTTGAATGACTATGAATTGACCTGGTATTAGCAAAAACTTCCCCGGAAAAAATGGCCCCGAAAGAAGCGTGCACTGAAAGAAAGGCCCATTTCGCTTGTAGGAAAAAGTGTCCCCAAGCAGGTACTACGTTTCCCGTCGCGAGCACGAGTGACGTATATACAGTGCTTCCGCCTATCGCCATGTATATTACCGAACATGGAACTGATGCGGAGCGTTCATAATAGCATAAAATTAAAGATGGCTTAGCTCTGCTATGCCTGGATACATGTAGCGAAAAGCAGTTGCTACCTCGGGATCAGAAGAAGTTAATTTCTCTTGTCTTCTGCGCAATTCGCCAGCAGCTAAACCCTCCTTGGCTTCCATGTCGAGCGCGTCTAAGTTCACCGACGTTCTATACTTCGTTTACAGAAAATGAAAGGCGCAGCATCTGTCACTCGCGGAAGGCAAGAAGCGCCACCAGGCGGCGTTGGAGCTCACTTGTTCCCGCTTGGTCCTCATAGCTGACGGCAGATGGGTGACGTCACATCCTTGACGTCACACTAATTGAGTGACCCAACTATTTTATATTTTAGTCTTTGGTACTTTAAAATTGCGCGCCAATCACAGTATCTGTCACATCCGGAACCCCGTTATCACCCTCACGGAAAAAAGCGGAATTATGAAGTGCGTTTCACGACCCGGGGCGTGTCGTATGCCAAAGCCAGGCAATAAAGAAAAAAACCCGGGGCATGCCACAGCCGTAGAGCGCTCGGCTGGGGATCCAAGGGATGGAGGTTCGATTCCCGGAAGGAGGCTAGTTTCTTTAAAGAGAGTCGCACACCTCTTAAGCGTTGCTAGGCTACTCTGGCTGAGCTCGGTGAGGGGGCTGCGCAACTGGCCTTGACTGTGACGTCACGGCATAGGCGAAGCTCGGCTCCGACCTTCGTAGTGAAGCTTTTTACTTCAAAAATTCTGCGGGCACTGCACAATCTGCAGTAGAGAAATCCGAAAGCCTGCATTTCTGCTGCACACGGTACATCTCGCGCCCCTTGTCGAGCTAAACCTGCGTTCCGTTGATCGCAATCAAACTTCACCGGCGTTCTATAACTGGTTTACAAGAAAGGGAAGGCGCAGGACCCGGCACTTGCGGAATCCCGCTATCATCCTCGCGGTTCAGAAGGAGAATTATGATGTGCGTTGCTGGATCCTTAGTGTGGCGCTGTTAAAGCGCTCGGCTGGGGATCCGAGATGTGAAGATTCGATTCCCGGTGGTCAAACGATTTTTATTTTTCTAATCACGTCATCAGGATGATTGGCAAGCGGAATCGCGCGGAATCTCGCCAAGAAGTGGGACAAGAATTGCCATCATTTTCAAGGATTTCGCTTTCAAAATGACTGGAGTGGTAACACAGTGACAACGATTCGTCTTCGCTTTGTTTGCAGAGAAAATACGAGCTGACCACAAGCGTTTTTAGACCGGAAGCTTGGAGCAATGATTTAGGGTGGCAATGGTCAACGATCGATTAAGCATCGGCCGGCTTTCCCCAATACAGCGTTCTCATCAGCACCGGAAGTGCAGCAATGATTCTACACCTTATCAGAGGAAGGGTTGAACCACATCGCCGGAAGGCCTTCGAGGTAGTTTAGAAAAGCCTTACATTTTGGCCGGTTTCTTAAGTGTATCATGCTCCAAGCCGCTTGTACCTTCATTAGTGGGCGATATTACCCGGCTAAATGGACCTCTCCCAATGATTACTGACCGAGCTGCACAGCTGGGAGCCAAGCAACGTATTCAGAGTGAGATTTCTCTTTCACCACGCTTATTCGCAGTGAATGCAAACACGTCATACTGCCAGAGGACGCAGTCCCAATAAATTATTGCATTTATCTCAAGGATAAGCATTCAGGAGTCGTAATTATTGGTTATTTCTCGAACGAAGACTTAATCATCTGAGAAAAGTTAAATTATAAATTTGATGAGGGAGGTGAGATTCTTCATACAAATAAAAACTTAAAAGTGGTCAAAGCACTCTACCTTGAAGAACGGAAGAGGTCACGTCAATAACTGAAGAGTTGGAAGCATTAGCAGTAACGAATTGAGAATGGTTGGTAAGAAGATGGCCAATCCTTTTTCGTAAATTGTTATCTATGTTTAGGTGGCTCAACTGTAATCATTTATAAAAAGATCACGGCTAAAGACACTGCATGTGGTTTCCCTTTTCATATAAAATCAGGATTCATAAGCACATTGTCAAACGCTATCTACTCTCAGGAGTGCTCCTTCTGTCGTACAATGTGAGGAGAGATAGGGAAATCAATTACCACCAGGCCAAATGGTCATCAAGAAAGCACAAAAATGGTCCTGAAAGCACTTTCCTAGCATTTTAAATAGAAAGATCATGCGTTTGAAGAAAGATAAATTATTTATTCTCCACAGTGACTTTAAATATTCAAGAAACAGGTAAAATAGCTTACAAAAAAACAAATTAGCTTACAACAAACAGTGCGCTCGTACTGTGTCGCAGAGAGAACCTAAACCAAAATAGCATAGCTGCAGAAAAATATTGCTTTCGGATTTCCACAACAGCCTTTTTAGGAGCCTCTGTCATTTTTATACCGCGTAGATGTGTGGCGATTTCCAGATATATGCCTCGTGGAGCTTATGACTGAGTGAGAAGGGCTCTCAAGCAGACTCTTTAATTTCGGATGAATGTGGCACTTCTGTGTTACCCTAGTCGGATTCGTGGTTAAGAAATGTAATGCTCAAACCTCAGTCACAAATTAAAACTGACGCTATGCTCGGCCTTTATTCTGCACTGTTTTTGTGTCTCTTCTTTATTTTACTTGAAACGCCTAACATATTTATAGTATATCTTGAAACTATGGGTTTCCATGTTCGCAGGAGATATCACCTTTGAATCAGCATACAGTTATGGGAAACATGTCTAAGTTAACATGGATGTTTTAGGCTGTCTCTTGCTTCCTGGGGCCGTATTACAGACGGCTCACACTCACAATCACACTCACACTCACAATCTTCCTATTGGCCAGCGGCAAAACGGTGGGAGTGGCCGTCCTTTACATCATCGACGTCTGCTGTTTACGTCATGAACACACTTGAAGTGGTGACGTCGACTACGGGCCAATTGTGAGCGGGGGATGTGAGCGACGCGAGCCGCTCACAACTCGTTTGTGAGCGCGCTCACAAAGGAAAAATGGCGGCGGTCTATGCGGCGGCCGGCGTTCTCGTGAGGCGGTAGCGGCGGCGCCCCGACGCGATCATCGGCAAAGGACGGTGTACGAAGACGGTTTGACGTGCCGGGCGAGATGTTTCGACGCATGTTGCTACTCGAGAAGGATATAGGACAGTGACTGTGCGACGCGACGAACTGAGATAGGTGTGTGCGGCCGAGTGCGCTGTCTGTGTGGCGGCAGATAATGTGTGCACTGCGCTTTTTCCGAGCTCCTAGTGGCTTCCAAACCGCTACTGGCAACGAGGCGAACATCGGCCTCGCGCAGCCGACACTTCGAAAGCGTTTGCGGCATGCAGCAAGGCGGCGGCGAAGAAAGGCTTCCTTCGTCACGGCGGCATACCGGGCGTCGTCGGGTTTGTCGACGGCCCATCGGGCGTCTACGAGTAGCCTTGTCATGTCCCTGTTTTCAGATATGAGATGCCGACATGATTTGGGCCATGAACCTCCCTACGTGGTATCTTGGCATGATGCTTTCTTCTGGCGGCCTTCTCGGCTGCACACAGGCATGACACAGGCCGAGGAAGGCCTTCTGCGAGGCGTCGAATTCACGACAGTGAGCCGTGCTGCTCTTTGCAAGATAAGTTACGGTAGGCTCCACATGCCTCACATGTATTGCCGTTCTTGGGCTTTTATAAAAGCTGAAACGTAAGACACGTCGTACATTTTTGAAATGCCTACGTAAGAAACGAATATGGGAATGCGTGTGTTTGATGCCTGTATTGAGTAGGAATGGGGCACCATTTATACCGATATGAAGTGCAAGGCTGTCCTTACAGCAGTGTTGCTGAAACTTTCAATCATTCATTGTCTGCACTCCCGTGAATGTCATCGTCAGCAAGACCTGGCAATGAGCTACTTGATGCGACTCTTCCATTGTGTCAGCAAGGCTGTTAAAGTTTATGAGGCTGTTGAGGTCGACAACGACGAAGAATGTGCTTAACAGCGTGCCATTTTCGGTTATGCTGGTGAAAGGGGCACCTGTTGGAGACATGGCTGCCAGTGTCATGGCATCCCGGTCCGGACTCTCCATAACGGCTATAGAACAAGGCATACACCTCCACAAGGTTAATGGTGGATAACTGCGTAGGCGTGCTGAAGAGCCGCTTCCAGTGCTTGCAAAAATACTAGACGCTCCTCTACCAGCCAGAGCGTGTAACATGTGCCGTGTTGCATAACTTCTTTGGATGTCTTCCTGCCTGCAGACGAGGAGGGTGCTGCTGGCTTGGACAAGAAAGGGTCACATCTGTGTACCGGCTACTTGGAAGTGGGATCACTATTGCCATGCATACCTCTAGGGAAAAGCCATACAGAATCATGTTAGCCTGTTCCACAGAACCTGCCACCAGAGCTGGCTGGCACAGCTGCCCATGGTACGGCAACAGCTGCGGCGTCAATGCCAGCACAACAATCGGCTATGATATACCACACGTAGCTGACCAACTTATCGCAGGCAGCCAAGTGCAGCGCCTTCTCGTTTCATGTCTGTGCCAGAAATCTTTGTGATAATGATGAATCTTCTCGAACCTCATCTGTCAAGTCAAATTTGTCTTCGATCCCCCCCCCCCCCCCATTCACTGTTGCTTGCAACCGTGCATGTTGGTGTTTGTGTGTGTGCCTGTGTTTGAGTACATAATTAAAGTGTTTCACAACGAGGCAGCAATTGTGATGCCTATCGGAATGGGAAAGTCTCACAGAAGTTTTTTAGAAGCACGTGTATCAACTGTGCCCCTTTTATTTTCCTGCAGCGTTTCACACGCTTGAATATGCAGCAGCGAAACCAACTGCCTGCAATAGCACAGGCAGTTATTTGCACGTGCTGCACGATTGTGCTACACAGAGAAGACATACACGAATAATTTTTTAGAGCCTGTAAGCTGGCACTGTACTCATCGCAGGTCTGACACACTTCAGAAACAAGAAATGAAAGTATTGTGCATAAAACTGCGACTCAGAGGCATGGCACAAAATAATAGTTGCTTAATGATTACAGGCTTGCATAGTAGTTGTCATAGGTTTGGCACATTTCAGAAGCAGGAAACAAAGTATGGCTCTTAACAGTGCAGAAACATGACAAGTAGTGCTATGTACAATGTTTGCATAAGGTAGTCTCCATTAGTGAACCTTCCAGGACTACAGGCCTGCATATACTGTTAGGACGCATAGAAAGCATTTGCTTAATGCTAAACAGTGTAAAGCTGCCAAATTGAATGCATAATATTGCGAGTTTTAGTGCACACAGTGATTGTAGCGTACGCAGAAAAACATCACATATGCATCAAGCAAATGGTGTGTGGGCAGAAGGTATCGCTCAAAAACAAAGCAACTCAGTCATGAGAATAAAGAAAAAAAAATACAGAGCACACTACAACGAAAGCTACATCGAAAGCCCTGTCACGGTGGCACTGCAGTGAATGAAGGCTTCGGGTTCAGTCACGGCAGGGGTGGAAGCATTCCCATGATCATGTTCTTTCCTAAACTATCCAGCTACATACAAACAGATGATAATGCAAGGACAGAGCTTCATTTTGGCCTACACTACATGCTTCACAGTCGTCTTGCATTTCCTAAAGAGAAACAAATAGAACCACGGAGCCTGCATGTTGCACTTTAAGCACTTTTCTCATCGATACTAGTAGGCGCCGACCGAAAACACCTTCGCAAGTTGTCTTTGTCCATTTCCGTGTCAAGCGCTCCATGAAATTTTATCGCTGCAGGCCCTGGACTTCGACTGCATTCTATTAGATTTTCAGCATGCTCACGACACTTGCACGGTACTTCGATTACCGACGACACTAAAAAAAGCAGCACCTTCTCGGGGAATCAGCTGTTTGCTTGCAGGCCGCCATGTGCACGCCATGACGCCGCCGGCGCACCCTCGCGGCAACAAAAGTTACCTAATAGCAAGTATAACTACACAACTAAGAACGCTTCAACTTGAGCTCAATGTTAATCAATACTAAAAATAGTATCTTGCCAAAATAAACCTTTGTTTGTTTTATTTATTGCGTATTAGTTGCGTCGTGTTAGAAAAAGTTAGGAGACGGTCCCTGCTCAGTTTTGTGCCACACTGTGGCATCAACGTTTGCCGAGGATTCGGGACTTTTAGGGCGGAGCCACGCTAAAAGTCGCTGGTAATTGGACGATTTCGCATACTCGTCACGATTGACGTCTCAAGGCTGCGTCACAGCTTCGTAATTTTGACGTCACGCTCACAAACTTGTGAGCGGAGTCCGTAATTCGGCCCCTGAGTGTCCACACTTTGTTGTTTTCCATATCTTGTTCACCATATCTTGTTGTTCACCATATCTTCAGTGCGGTGGACAGAATATTTCAGTGACTGGTTTTTATGTGACATTTCTAAGCGTTTTTGCGCCTTCGTCACGTGGACGGAGTGTGTTACCTAACTTTTTGATTCGCCTTATTTGTGGTAGTTTTCAGTGGAATTTTATCTTCTGCCCTCTAGCGCTTGGCTGCTTGCCAAGTGCATATATATGTCACAATAAAGATCCAGCGGCAACATAAATAAATTGTCTGTTATGCTATTCTGCTTTGTTTTCTGATAGATTTACCTTACGTATAGCCTTCGTGTGAAATCCGACCGAAAATGACACTTGATTGCCGACTCATTGGAGCACGAACGCCCCAGCTTATATCAGTTTACGTTTGTGTAAACGCATGTACAGCAAGAAAACTTCAAATTTATTATCTCTGTATTACTGAAAACAAAAGAAAGATTGGCACATTGCGTTTTAGAACCTATTTGGTCTCTTTGATGCATAGCATTTGCTCTTCGCCTATATAATGAACTGCTATATTTGAGGTAACAAAACTTTTTGTAAAAAAGACGATAAACGCGTGTACACATCGACCGCGGCTGTGGCTTTTATCGTTTTTTTTTTTCGAATTGCCCTGGGAATAAAAAATGCCCCCAAAATACTAGCGTATTCCAGCCTCTTTTATGTTTATACTTCCATAAAAATATGATCTCCAATAATGCATTATTGCCTCTCTCGCTCCTCCAACGTTCAAGCCAAGTCTTTAAGGAAAATGAAGAAATAATAGTGATAAAATGTTGCAAATCATTTCTAAGTTACTAATTTTCAGAAGGTATTTATTTTAATACAGTTGGTTGGACTAGCAGTCTGTACTGGGCTTACGGCGTTTCCCTTGTGTTGATACCAATTATTAAAGCAGCGTACGTTGCATTCTTACAGCGAAGAAAAGAGAACGAAGTGTCGCTTAATTTCGGAGGCCCTCCCTCTTCGAAGATGCACTGCTGCTTCAGCGAATCTTACATAATTCGGAACCAGGTATTGTGCTTTTATTTCCTTCTTATAGATTGTAGCAGTTCTTAGAAACCGATGTCCGGGCGATTATTTTCTGATTGGCATTGCTGGTAGATCGTTGGCATGGGAAGGAAGCATGAAAAGAAAGCGGCCATGGTCTTCAGGAGAGCAGAGTTGATTTCAAGAGGAGTCACTTGTAACGCCTCAGTTTTAAGAAATGAGGCAGACGGAAGAGATTTAGAATTTGCCTTTGAAGGATGTTTCCGGCTACGCCTAAACAGACTTTACAGGACGCAATCTTCAGAGGGTGCGGTAGTCAATACTGTTAGACATATGGCGATCATAATCACAGGTTCAGGAGTGTTCGGCTTGCTTCCGGAACCGCGAGTTATCGATGGGGCCAGTAAAAATATCAGGAGCACTTATTCCTCTAGGGAAAGCATTTGAGTCTGTTTACAGATGTGCACTAGATCGAAGTAGTTTATGGGTATATTAGGGTGGATTTTAAACCAATTTGGCATCAAGCGCATTTTCAGCACAGTGAATACTTAATAAGGAATTCTGGATTTTATACCGCAGAAACTGTTAATGTGATTTCCGCAAAAATTCTACGTCTTGTGACGCCATATTAAACATTTTCACTGCGGAAAATAACTTTACGAGTGAAAGCTACGTGTATTCGCCGCCAACTGTTTCGATATACAATCCCCAATAAAGGAAATATAAAAGCTTTAATTAACTTTTATGTGTTAATTAACTTTTATGTGGACAGCGCTCCGTTTCGAATTTAATCTAGGCTCTTGGTATAGAAGGTATAAAAGTTTTAATACCTAATTTTGTTTATATATTCGCTTGATCACTGAGTTTTATCACCATGCATAATGTGCGTCCAGTTGTAAAGTCAAAATGCACTGACCACACCAGCACGGTCTCTCGCTGGGAATAAATTACAATCGATAATTTCTAAAAAAATACAATACAGAAGCGGATAGTGCCGCTACTTCTGGTCTATCCTTCTCTCTTTGTTATTAAAATTGTCGCGCGAATACAAAGCCTAAAAGAAGGCTAGAACAATGCCATACTGTTTTAGCTGCTAGGAAAGATCTGAAGTAAGACACTCTGAAGGTTTAGTTGGTTCATTCTAAGTGAACAAGTGAAACTGCGCAAAAAAGACGGGTCGTAAGAAACACAGGTGTTTTTCTCATGTATTGTCTTTTTTTGCGGATTTTTACTCTTTCACTTAGGAAACATCTGCCTACCTCTCAAATTCCTTACCTCTTGCTAGATCAACATGGGAAAATTATCTTCAATAAGCTCGCCGTTATCACGCGGGCGATAATTGGGTACCAGCCATATATTTTTGGTGACACAAAGCTTGTCCTATTGGGCCAATGGGAGCTTTATGCTAGACCAATGGAGTGAGGTCAATGCAGCTCTAAGCATACCAAACGACAACTGCGGGAAAGACCTAGTGTCGTATTCAGAACAATCAGTGCTAAAGAACATTAAGTATATTCCCTGCTGCTGAAAACAATTAAGACTGACCTTGCCAACGCACGAACCACTTAAAATTTGGACCGCCAACCGCATTGCTCATCTATAAGAGCACGAATATATAGAGGAAGATAAATAAGGCGAGAAAGCCTCAAAGAATAATATGGGCGTATAAGACTTCGAATAGAATAAACAGGCTAGCAACACGTGAAGAATAAAATGATGAGAAGGACAGCCCCCAGCGCACTGGTCATCTATAACAGAACGGATGTATGGAGGTTGCTGCGTAAACCACGATAGCCTCAAAGAAGATTCTATGCTTGCAACAAGCTGAATAAAGAAGCAGGCGAAGTAAAATGCAGTTGCGGTAGCCTGTGGAAGATGGCATTATAAGAGAGCGCCGACCACAACCATTTAGCTCCCATGATTCGACACATCGTTCTCGTCACGGGTTTTCAAACGCACGCCAAACTCTGGCCATTGACATAAAAGGTATCTCAACACGGTCACTCTTTTTCCTTGTTTACGAATCTAATAAGACGCTCCTTTAGATCTCCCATTCCTCACTTCAGCTCCGTCGCTGTTGGCGTAAGCGGTGGGAATTTATAAGCGCTTCCAGGGGAAACCGTGTATGTAACTCTGTATGTAACTCTGGTAGTGCATGCCGTTGGGTCACCCTACCGACATTATTGGCAATGGCCAACCTGAATCGCAAGGTTCTGCTTAACCTCCCGAAACACACGATGATCTCAGCAGACCAAATGCGATTTGTACAGCCTGCTGTATGGCAGCGTTGCGACCCTGAAGGACTGCATGCTAACGCTATCGCGCACTACATCTGTCGGCAAATAATGATTGAACCCAGGTTGCAGATCAAAACACCAAAGCTGCCTTCCACCTGCCCCGGCTAACAGTTGTCAAATAATAGTTGTCAAATTGAGTTATTTGCGATAATGGAGACGGGTACAAGCAGGTCAGACGGAGAGGGTGCTGGTACCGGGTAGCAGTGGTGGCTTGGGATATAGTGGCAACATAGGCATGCATTTCCAGAAGGCGGCTGCGATGGAACGAGGCAATTAGGACTAGTGTCGAAGAGGGGAAAACCTAAGAATTTTACCTCAAAAAAGCAGAAGAGAAAATGGGGCTACGATCAGGCGAGCGGAATGGCTGCTAGAGAGAGCGGTTAGCAGTAGCAGCGAGGGAGCAGCTGGAAGTCTTAGATGTAAAGTGGCAAAGGAAAGTACGGCAGCGTCTGGCAATATGGGTACCCTCAGAGGGACTATAAACATGGCAGGTCGAAGGCATCTTTCTTATTCCTGCAATTAACACGGTTCTATGCTGACTGCATCCACCTCACCATTGCAAACTCAACATCACCCACCCACCTAATTTCCTGCCGCCCCTTGCTATGCTTTTCTTCCCTTGGAATCCAAATGATTACTCTTAGCAAGCATCGCTTATCCTCATTTCGAACTACATGTCCTGACCATGCCCATTTCTTCTCGATTTCTACTAGGCTACCAGTAACTCGACATATTTCTCTGACCCCCTATGCACGCTTCCAATCTCCTAACACAACACCCACCATTTTAAATTATTTGATCTTCACGTTGTCCTTAAATTAGGTTGAACCATGTTCATTAGCTTCCACGTTTCAGACCCATGGATTAGAGCCGGTATGACGCAACAGTTATATATTTTTGTCTTGACCGAGACCGATAACTGTTTGGTTGCTTCTCATAGCGTGCGAGCACGTTCCAAATTAGCGGTCGCAATCTTATTCTCAAAGTTATTCCCATTTCGTGGTCCGGATATACGGGTACTTTGTACACTAAGCAAATATATCAGCCTACCATTTCCAGATCTTCGTTATCTATCTTAAACTACTGTTCCTTTCCTGGATGTTCATCATTACCTTCGTCTTCTGAAACCTTTACGCCTACCTTTCTGCCTCTCCTTTCCAGGTCATTAATAATTCATTGCAATTCGTCCCATGAGTTACTTAACAAGGCAATCTCATCAGCGAAACATAGACTGCAGAAATATTCTCCATTAATCATGATCTCTAAGTGCCCCCATTCTACGTCTGTTTACGTCTACTAAGCAAGCTGTAAATAGCACTGTGGAGATCATGTTTCCTTGACTGACATCTTTCTTCATTCATATTTTATTATTGTGCTGAACTATGTTTGCCTTGGAGCACTAAAAATTTCTTCCAGTACTTTCACACGTGACTCACCTACGCCAAGATTTCGCAATGCATGCATGGGTGCTGAGTGCTTCATAGAGTTAAATCCTTTCTCGTATGCAAATTATGATATTTTTAGAGGGTGTTTTTATTCCTTTTTTTCTATCACCTGGTTCATAATATGAATATGATAGATGGTAAACTACCCTTTCTGAAAACCTGCCTAATCTAAAGGAGGCCGACCAGACTCGGCGACTCCTCCCACTGTTGTGACGACCTCACGTAATTTATCCATATATTCCACCCTACGTAACTGGCCGTTGGCAAAGAAGCTGATAAATATCTGTCGCTTTGATCACGTACCTCACTGTAAAAAAAGAAACTTGAAAGAAGTGCCAGCTGAGGGATTAATATGTTGAAAACTAAAGAGTAAGCTTCAAGAGCACATATATTCGTGTTATTGTCTTTTTTTGTATAAGTATAGGGCAAAAATGAAAATATGAAATGCCTGTAAAGTTCCGCTTCCATTTATTTTACTGCGTTTCGTAACTGTTTCGCGGATTTGTTCATTTATACATCAGTTTCACCAGGATGTTTTTCAGCCACAGCCGTTACGTATACGTTGATATGGCTACTCTTGTTTTCTTCTTAAACCTGTTCGGGATACTAGTAGAATGACACTTTAATGAAGCCATCAATTGAAGCTTAAGGGAATGCAGGGAACCATTTTTTCTTAGTTTTACCTGCCAGAGAGGCAAATATGTGATTATGAATAAACCCTAATTTTCAGCACTACCGAATTCTTGCTCGGCCAAAGTGAAAATAATAGGGTGTAATTCTACAAGATGCCTATTTAAGGTGACTATACTATGGCAGACAAAAACCTACCATAATTTTATTATTCTCTCAATGATAAATGTGACCAATTTACGCTGACTGCGGAGACCCTCCCAAATATTATAGGCCCGTCTACTGTGCCAATAAAGTAAAAATAACTACATTTCCGAATTTCACACGCTTGTCGGCACCAGTCGGCAGCTCGGAAGATAATCATAACAGGATTTAGTATTTTCCAGCTTTTTCTACACTGAAGTTTCAACAGTGCAATCGAGAGTCGTGTAGACGTCGGAGGCCCATTAGTGCGAATCGTAACTGGAAACACCCGCGTGCGTCTGTGCGTAGGAGAGCAATCTTATGGAACCTTTATTACTTGCTTTACAGAGACAACAGTAAAAGCGGGGCACATTTTATTGCCGTGTTACTCTTTTGGAAAAGAAAAATTGATTAAGTTGCCCTTATTTGTTTGGGAACTGTAGTCGACTGTTTAGGTCAATTAATGAGTATTTGGCTCTGAAGAGAAACGTAAACGGCCGTCACTAAAAGGAAATAATAGTTTGGTTTCAGTACAATAGGGCCTAAAAAGACCCGAGGAAAAAACGAGCCGAAACATTAGAAATTAGATTCAGCTAAATTTCGGAACATGAGGTAGCCTATGTAGACGTGGCGGGAGGTGGTGGTAGTTTCAAGGTGGCAACGGTTGACAGTCGCCGGGGAAATCCCGTGACAGCTGCCACTTTGTGCGGGCGAAGCATAGAAATAGCCGAGGAAACTGCGATTGCGTTAGCTGGCGTCGGAACGGAAGCGAAGTTTGTCATCAGTGACAGCGAAACTGCCATACAAAAATTTTGCAAGGGCAGGATCTCGCTCTTAGCAGCCAGAATGCTAGGCCAGAAAAGGTGTACAGAAAAAAAATAAAATATTTTGGACTCCTGCGCACGAAGCCGTCCTCGGCAACGAGGCGGCTCACAAGCTGGCTGGAGATCACTACCGCCGAGTCGCTACAGGGCCACTTGATGACCGAGGGAGCGGGCGCTTGCTAAAATATGAAGAGATCACGCAGCACTATAGATTGGATCGTAGACTGATACCTCCGCCAGATCCGAAATAAAACAGCAGACAAGCAGTCGCGTGGAGACGACTGCAAACTTATACATATCCGCACCCGGTTAGGGCGAACCACATGTCCTCTGAGGCCAGGAGTGATAAGTGCAATATTTGTGGGAGGAGAGGGACCCTTGACCACATAATATGGGAATGCCCGTATTTTTCCAGGGGGACGCACAATTAAGAGACACCTGAGAGACCCTGCTGCGCAGCTCGGACCCTGAGCTCCAGCTCCTACTAGTCCAACTGGCTGAAGAGGCTGCTGGGTCCCAAGACCTCCCAACCAGCATCTGAGGTGGTGGCACCCGCCCACAGACCGGCATGTCGGGAGGTGGGTAGATCACTCTATCTCTTGGACATTAAAGTTAAGTCCATCTATCCATCCATCCATCATAACGTTTATTATAAAAAATTTTCGCCTTCTTAAACAAAGTAGGCAGTTATATAAAAATTGTCTCATAGCGTTCAAATCCTTGACAACTCCGAATTTTAGTGGCAATTAACCATAGCAGCGACTGTTTTGATTTTTTTTTTCTTTTCAGACCTCCTACTGGAATTCGTGTCTCGCCAACTGGCGCAATCATGGTTCTTCGCCTCCCCCGCGAAGTTCCATAAAGAGCGAGAAGGCGAGTTTGCTGTAGGAAATGAAGGTAAACGTTTTTATTGTTTTGCGACGATCCCACTCGCAGCACCGACAAAAGGTAATGAAGTGGCACTCAAAAGCACACAGTTCGCGCCGTCAGAACTGCGTGAACTTTGACGGAGAAACTTTTGTATGCAAATAACTGCATGCATAACCTGGCTGTGACGCGAACATGACACAGACAACCACATATCTCCAAGAAGTGGAGATTCATCTTGTTACCGCACCCGATGTTGCATTCGAATGCAACCCGAAGTTGCATTCTTCAAACGCTTCCATGCCCACATATCTATTTCGGAGTCATTGAGAAGCATTTATAGGATTTCGTTTCACACAATAAGATAGATTTGGTTGCCAACATAAAAAAAATTGTTTACAAAAGCCATGTGTGAGGCGTCATATACAACAAATGCGCTGATACGACTGCTGACTAACGGTCCAGCGAAGAAGCGCTGCTATTATTTCTTTATCCTATCAATGTTTTCCCGTGACATTAAGCGCCAGTAACAAGGAGGTATTGGTATTGTGCAGCATTTTGGTTTCTTGATGCACCCTACCGTCTCGTTCCTCTTGTGCTGTATTATACGTCTGTCATTTTACTAACCTTTATGCTGCGCCGGGGAGCATTTTGATGTTTGCTGACGGTAAGACTTCTTTCTCTATTACAAAAGGCTTCCAGCAGAATCGTAAGTATTTTGTAACTTGCGCAAAGTTCACTCTATAGGTTCGTGATCGCTTAGTTTTTGAAAGGGGGTAAATTAATATATTACAATACAATGCCTATTATTAAATGGCTTGTTTTTCTTACCATGCCTAACTAAATTTAAGTTTACAGTGAAATTTGTAAGAGTTTATTTAGGAGTCTTGGCTCGTGCAAACGAAACATTTCGAAGCTCATAACTTTGCTTCTATTATGTTGGAATATTACAGGCCCTTCACCTACTGCAGCTAGGCGTACTACAAGAGGTAAGAAACTTTAGTTAATGTATACTGCAATCCCATTTTTGCGGTGCCTGAGCTTGTTCGGTACTTCCTGTTATATAACTAACGTCACTTTCGGTTTCTATTGAATTTTGTTTACATTTTTTGAGCAGGTATTAGGACCTCCATAATAAGGAAAGGTTGATGTTTCGCGCTTTTGAATGCCATCTTACGAAAGTGAATATTTCTCGATGGTGCTCTTTACGGGGAATCCAACATTTTAGATTTTGTAGCCACTGTTCAATGAATTATTGCGTACCTGTTCCTATCCCGAACGCCAAATATTCGTTCAGTATAGTTAACGATATCGATTTTAGGCGCCCCTGGTAATTTCTTTGTCACCTTATGACTCGCAGAGCAATACAATTTCTGGCGCCGAAGGCTCTCAATGCGGTCGTATTTTTTGTCTAATTTATTGACCATTAGCTACCTCCAGTAGAGCGTTGATTTCCTAGCTTATGCTTATATCGTACCAGCATAGATTTCTTAATCATCACAAAATTTGGTGTCAGTCCCGCTGATATCTTGCAGTCCCAGTTTTATTTATCCATGTTGTCTTATCGAGCAACATATTAGCAATAATTTCAACGAGTAATTTAAAAGCGAGCAGAATATCCTTATTCATTAGTGTTAACAGTGCTCCAATGAAATATAGTAGAATACTCCCTCACTCTTGCTTTCGAATTCATTAAATTCATTGAGGTAATCATAACTGTGACCGAGCGAGAAACGGCATGAGATATTGTACCTAACCTTTGCACAGTTTTTTTATTGATTGTTCATTCTCGCAGCCAACGACACGCGGCTTCATTCATTTAGTCTGGAATACAAGACGTTAGAGGATTTAAAGCGGCAGTAATAAACGCCCCATTCACAAAAACGGCAAGCACATCCGTCCTCGCCGTGAGCGAATAATAAAAACATCCCTACGGTGGTAAGCCGTACTCGACAGGCATCCGGGATGGACACTCATTCATAACCGTGTGCTGCGATGTCAGTGCAAGCTAAAGAACCCCAGGTGGTCGAAATTTCCGGATTCCTCCACTACGGCGTCTTTCATAGACTGAGCTGCTTTGGGACGTTAAACCGCACAAACCAAACCAAACCTTATGTGACGACATCACAACGCAGAATTTGGCCACGTTTGGACCAGCGGCCGAACTAGATAGCTCGTTTAAGAAGGGAGAGTGAGAAGCCATGTATTTGATTTGATTTATTTTTCAAGTCTTAAGGCCATACATACCTGAAGGGTCTGCTGGACGCCATAATGAAGGGCTTCAAGTACTTTTGACCACTTGAAGGTTTTTAACGAAGATTGAAAACAACACGGGAACCTAGCATTTGAACTCCAGTGCCGCAGCTTGTTAATGGAGCGCCTTAATCATGTCACTAGCATATCCTGTTAGGGGGCATGTCACTTGAACCATCCTGGACCCACTGATATTGAGCCAGACAGGTTACCACGGCCATGTAGCACGGTGTTTCGGCTCATTTTAAGCAGGATTTCATGTCTATGCGATGTTTTATTTCATTATTCATGTCTATGCCTGACGGTCTTTCAACAAAGGATTAGTCTTAGACTGTGTTATGAAATAGAGGCATAAATAATTAAATAGTAATAGGTAAGCTAGAATGTGTATCAACATTAGATAGGATTCTGTAGATGAGCTGTACATAGAACCTAAAAGTGATCCTTGTTACATTCTTAAAGAGGCAGCTTAAGTGTCGTCCCGATTTTGATAACACCCTTTTTCTGGTTTAGCTGCACTGGCGTCACCGCCGATATAGCCCTTGGGGGGTATAGGGGGTTAGAGGGGGCCAATATTTATCACACTTGGCACTGGTCAACAAGGCTCAAAAGGTAGTCTAGCCCTTCCCGCAAGCCGCCTAAAGTCAGCCGGGGCAGAGACGTCTCGGACAGTCAGGTACGTGACACCATCTATAAAAATTCCAGTTCTAATTATAAAAATATGCATGCGCATATGAGGATTTCTGTAGATATAGCTAGATCTGGCCAAATGTTAGCAGATCGCTTGTTATGCATCCCCAGTTGATGGTTTGAGGTATATAATATGGCAAACCTCACCAGATCTGTTTATAAGCATCTGCCCAATTTTGATTTGTACTGCCGGATACGCCTTATCTCACAGTTTTCGCTATATGTTCTTTTTTCCTAACTTAGAAATTGCTGATGGGATGTCCAGAGTGTCCACCAGGTTTCATGGGGTAGATCAAAAATCTGGCCAGAGGATTCTGCTCATTCTTGAGCTAACTACCAATGTCATACGAAGTATTTACGCCTCGGATAGTTTGGAGATTGGTAGCCTAGGAGCTTCTTTGATCGACCCCTCAATAAAGTCACATTTTACTGTTATAAGCGAAGCTTCATTATAGATCCCGATTGTTACAGTCGAGACGGCCGGTGGAAACGGGTTTATTGCAGACGGCTTGACGGTACACACACGGAACACCGAGAAAGTAGCAGGGGGGGACAGCGGCCGATGTAGCTCAGTTGGAAGAGCACCGGACGCGATATTCGGAGGTCGTGGGTTCGGTCCCCACCATCGGCACGTTGTTTTTCTTCTACTCCCCTAAGCATATTACATTACTCATTTCTGTGATTATCCAAGTAAAAATAAGAAAAGACATAAAACATAATCCCCAATGCTTTCCTTGGCCTCGCCGACTGTTGGCTTCTCTCCTGCCTGGGAAGGTTATATATACCATTGTGGTGGCTCTGAGGTACAGATTACCGTGACCCCCGCTGATTATAATATGCAAACCCAATATCGTAGCACTTTCAGAAAAATATTTACCTTTACTTAAGAGAAAGAAAAGAAAGAACAAAACAGAACAAGACTCGAACTACTACGCCTCTGCTTCAAAAACGCCACACTACTACACTGAGATACAGAAGATCGAGAAGTAGCTTATTTCCTTCCACTTCATTTATTTTTGATCAAATTTCTATAATTTGCCACTAGCGGTGACTGATAAAATGGAAGCTGGGGAAATTTCGCTGTAATTAGTTTTCATCACTCTTTCTTTTTGAGCGGTATGTTACTTTACGCTGCTCGCTACAAAATCTTGCAAAAGGCCAAGCATGGCAACAAACTTCAACACACTGTTCGTATGTTTCATTTACTAAGTCATCGCCTGTGGACACAGAGTTGCTAACATTTACACACAAAGTACACACTTCTTCTTCATGCTCTAAAGAAGACGCCAGATGTCGTGTGACGGGAAGAGCACGGCTCAAAGTTTGCCTTATAGAATGTTGTAATAGTCGCTCTAGTTTCCTTGTCTTTCGAATGATTACAGCCACGCGCGGTTCCTTCGATATCTTTAGAAACTGACGTACCGTCTTTGCCTAAAGTAACCAGGCTGCATGTTTTTCTTCTCACTTGTATTACAAAGCCAATAAGGATTCCCACTTTACCACAACTAGTTAAGAATTGAGGAGAGGTACTCAACTTTGCATCGCAGAGATTTAGAGCTTCAGAAGTGGTACGATTTTGCTACCACATGTTTGCGAAGCAGATCCCGCCGCCTGGTTACTTTTGGCAAAAACGGTACATTCCTTTTGAACTTTAAAAATAGCGGGTTGAAGAGCCGCACTAATCGTATTTCTCGACGAACACAGTGCACCTCAGTTCCAGTAACCATCGCCGAATCGTGTTCTTTATTTGCTGCAGTCCGGCATCTCGCTTAGCTGTCGCGTAAAATTCAATTTATGCGTTCTATGGATACCAAAAGTTCGCTTCGAGATATATGAGATTGCACTCTGCAGGTACAGGGTTAATCAAGTGGCATATATCCCTGAGTAGCCAATCATCCCAGTTTGCTTTTTGAAATGCACTTCACTTTTTTGACCATATCCTCTCAGAATTGAGTCACTATTGTATTTTCGCTCAATATATGCGGCATTTTCTCAAGTGATAACAAAGCACAGCTGAATAATGCACCGGAAATGTGTAAACACGGAAGAGAGACTAACTGAGGTGAAAAGACGTTTGCACCATGCTTTTTCCCTGTGAAACTATGCTTAAAATTAAGTTCTGGTAAGTTTACTATATAAGCTCGGAAATAAATTACAACCACTAATTGCGTTACTTCGGTGTTGTTTATTAGGATGTAAGCGAGCCCTGACATTTTACTGGCATCGCTAGTTTGAAAAATGAACAAAAAATGTCTTGCTTAAATACTGAGAAATGTCTTAAGCGTCTAGAGTAGCCTTGTTCTTTCGTGATTTCTGCCGTCAACATGGCAAGAAGATGCCGCCTACTCACCCTCTGCCGCGACTGATCGGGCTATCAGAAACGGTGTAAGAAAAAACAACAAATATTGATAACCAGTAAGTTCGTATGCTCTTCCAACGTCTTGCCACTGCAGTATTTCAGCTACTTTCCGCTCCTGCTCAATTGAAATAATAATAAATAAAGAAAGGAACTCGATAACACTGACATATTTTCCAATAGTGTGACAGGAAGCTACATCTTGTGTCCAAACTCTAAACGAAAAATAAACGAACTATCGCGTCGAACAGCGCTCTTAAGCCTGTTGCGCAAAATAGAGCGTCACCATGCCAATATACTTGAGACTAGATTAAAACGGTGCCACTCCCCCCCCCCCCCCCCCCCCCCTCCTTTATTATTCTTCCTTTATTTCTAGCTCTTATTTTACCTTTTATGTTTTGGCTTTTTGCCATTAGATGAAACAGCCGCTTTACACGAATATTTATGTTCACCAGTTATTAAGCTGAAAGCCTTTTAGGCTGTTGCCTCTGTATGATCATACTTTTGCATTATAATGTTTTTCCAGTGGGAGCATAGCCAGTATTTAGAAGTAGAAATTAACATTACAGAGGGCTGCTCAGCGTGATGAAAGCAGGTTAGATTTGAAAGTTTTTTGGGGATTCGGTCCCCACAACCACTGAAGAACTGTGTGAGAATAACAACAAGTGAAGATTCTTTTAGTGCGATGCCAACTCAATCAAGATTGTTGGTTTATTCGGAAGCTTATAAATAAGCCGATCAACCATGGATCTGACGCTGACATTTTCCAACAGTCTTTATACAAAATTCCTATGTGACTCTTTTCTTGTAATTTGTGGTAGGTACGCTGTTCATAATATTAAATGAGATTTGTTTTGTTTTTACGTGTTTGAATGATGTACGTATTTTTGAAATAAATAGAAGCTCGCAAAACACGCACACAAGAAAGGAAACACACAGGACAGGCTGTCCTGTGTGTTAATTTCCTTTCTTGTGTGCGTGTTTTCGTGCGCTTGTATTCATTTCAAAATAAGCTGTGCACCATCTAGCCCAAACAGAAGTTTTGTTAAATTGATGTACTCTTAGGGTTTGTCGCAGAAGCCTTCTTTCTCTGTCTCTGGATGGCCCACAATAATAATTACTGCAAGGCAGCATTATTATTTCCGCGCCTCATTATCCTCTCTGTATCAACAAAATACGGTATTCTCTTCACAGATAACAAAGCATTTTTTGTGGTCCTGTTGGTGTCGTACATTGGTTAGCTAGCGCTTATACACCGATGAGCTAGCTGGTGAGGCCTTTAAACAAGACTTTGCAGGCGTGACTGCTTTAGATGTAAACAAGTCACCAGCTGCTTTTCACTTATGTATGTCTGTATCTTTTAAACCACTGTTTTATTGTGTAAAACAATGCGTAAAAAGGAAACGTATTACAAACGCCTAAAGGACTATGCGTACATCGCGAAATAGGGAGACCGGCCGAACTTGATGACACAAGAAGCTTTAGCTTACTTAAATGCCTTAAGGTTCACCCTCCAAATGGATACTAAACAACTACCCCTTTAGCTTGCAGAATTTGTGCTTGATCCAAACAGAACTCACTGAATACTTAGCGTGATATAGCAATTGGGGCATAATCAGAGGTCAAAATATCGTGAAACTGAGACTCAAACTTGTGCCTTTAATACGTACCTTTCCCACACTCTTCTCTACACAGTGAGCCCTACCATACCTGTCAGCACCATGTCTACAGAGCCACCAAGATCTATCTGGGCCGGCAACGGTATGTTTGCTCACTGTCACCGGTTTTCTTTAAAGAAATTATTTTCCGGAGAATCGGCCCTGCATTCTACAAAGTGCCCTTACCGCGGAGCGTAACCCTCCGCTGGTTGTAACAAAGCAAGGTTTTGTAGCAAAACGGTGGGCAATAAAATGCTGAGTGGTGCTAGAAAATAATTAGAAAAAATAAGAAATGTGCACCAAATCAAATACATATATAATTCTGCGATTGGTACATGGACCATGGATTTATTCTGGTGTCCGGTCGTATTTTCACTACAACGTTCTCAAGAGCAATACAAAGTAAATACGAAATCTACTATACATTGCTAGTTTTTATGTCAATTACATTTCTTAATGTATTCATTTGTTCGTCATATCTACATATACGGAACTCGTGGATTGGAAAACTATCAGGGGTGTTTTCTATTGCTAGTTTCCAATGAGATCGGTATATTTCAACCATCAAACATTTTAGTGTATATCAAAAGCAGAAATTAAAAACAAAACCTTTACGGCGTTTCATACACACACATGCACACACACACACACACACACACACACACACACACACACACACACACACACACACACACACACACACACACACACACACACACACACACACACACACACACACACACACACACACACACACACACACGTGCATGCACGTTCACAATATATGCGAACGCATATATCCGTATCTATATGCGTTCGCACGTATATAGATACGGGGTCTTTCAGCATACAATTCCGAAACTTCCTACACTAGTGAGTTCAGAGTAGAAAACTTATTTCTAGAAACAAATTCAGGTGCGTGGCGCGTACAATTTACCGCCAAACGTTTGTGATTGGGCGGAAAATTAGCAAAAACGCAAAAGTTCTGTTTTAGTTAGAGCATTTGTGTTTTTAGCCCTAATTTGGAGTTGGAACTCGTAAACGAGAGAACGACATATGAATTTCTTAAACAAGGAAAAGAACTTTTATTCTTTTATAGGGCCTGATATCGCGCTGGTATTTGCAGTAAGAAAATTCTGAGCACATGCCGAGAAAGCTTGGTGCTTATGCGACGTCTTGTGAGGACGTGTGCAATGATTGTGGCGCCGAATTGAAACCCCCTGTCCTATGTGATTTGTTGTAGTCTTCGTTTCGCTCCGTCGTTGTGAACAATAACCACGCACTTGGCTATGACTGGCATCTCCATTCCACCAAGCTCTGATGCGAACGAATAAGCATGGCGGAGCGTATTACCTGTTTCAACATGAGCTGGGCGCCGTAGCCCTCTACAGGCTATGACTGGACATATCGCGTTTCTCGTCTCATGATCGAAGTTTTCGGTTTATGCTGCAAAACCAACCTGATTTTCTTGCGCTGGAGTGCCTTAGGAAGATATTTTTTTGCTATGTTTCAAAACGAATACGGCGCCGCCTTCTGCATGAGAGCAAACTCCTCATTGACGCTAACGACACGTCTTAGATAATTAAATAATTAATTCTCTTCACTATAGCTATATAATTAAAATAATTTCGTAGCATACTGTGTCCTTTGCAGCTTAGACTTTCAATATGAAAATACGTTTTCCGCATGGACTCACTATTTTATTCGGGGATTTTCCCGTGTCTGCGGAAACAGCTAATACATTATTTTTATTATTCGTGTATGTATAAGGGCGCGCGAACGTGGTTGGATGGACATCCATGAAGTAGCAAAAACAAGCTTCAAGAGAAATGTCTAAGCACCCTGTGTAGATGCAGAGCTCCTCAATACTACTAGTTACGAAACTTCCCATAGGGCCCGTTTATAAAAAAAACGGCGGTTTTGATTGGTCAAAATTGGGGTGTTTACAAATTGTGGCGAAACCTGCCGCCAATAAAGAAAACTACGTCTAAATTCCAAACTTTCTGATTGTTGATAAATGCCCAATTATGGAAAATAAAATTAGTTAAAGACTTGCAGCGGCAAAAATTATTAAGATAACATCCATATAGTTAATTAAGATGAAAAATCGCCGAGAAAAATTTGATTTCCCAAAGGCAATGGCAGCAATAGCAAAAATCTTGTATTCAGCGCTTCCAAATGGCGCGACCATTCATAGACACCCCAAAATTGTGCACAAAATTCGGTCACTTTTTGAAGCGGAGTTTCGAAATTGGTATGATCCAAAAGCTTTGCTGCAGATGTGGTTTGCAGCATTCAGATAGGTGCTGCATCATGCAGCTCGATGATGGAGAATTGGAAAATTGGAGCTATAACTTGTCAGCATTCTTTACATTTATTTCTTTTGAAAATGATGTACTCCCAAATTCAAAACTATCGGCTATAGAGATGAGGCTTGTCATTAAACTCTCCTAACAGGCAATCTTGTTTATTGAAGCTGCGAATGTAAATACAATGATCCTATTTTGGTTATCTTGGCTTTTGAGCATGGTCCGATGTAGTCACGTATATGCTAATTTTTGACACAATCACAGCAACTTGAAAATTTGAACATTCTGGAACACACATTGTTCGCTTGTAATTATTGCATAAGAAATGCGGTGGCGTCATTTATGAAAATGCAATGCGAGAAAGCTGACTCATCGAGGTTTTAAGTTTCATTTCTTAGAGTGGATTTTCCTAGCCATACTGCAATTGTTTCTGATAATTGATGGTAATGACTTTACAAAACTTGATCCCAAATCAATTTTCAAGAATTCGGTATGTCAGTCTTAAAGACATCAGGATTATCTGCCTTGGGTTTAGGTTTATATGTTTTAGAGTATAGGTCATATCCATTTGGATTTTTTACCACCGGGTTGACGATTTCATTATAGGCTCTTTGTACGCGGATTGTACACTTTAGCGCGAGATTGACGCTGGGAGTGCATAACCTGACCTTAATTTTTTGAGATCATCATATATTGTGCCTAAAAGGTGGACAACATTGCTTCAAAGGCACTGAAAGGACATCATTTTCAAAGAACACTTATTACATCTTGCACTATCTCCGAAGAAAATTCTGGCTTACAAGCAAGACGCTGACAAAATCATTACTAGAACGTCCTAATATCATCTGGTCTTACAAAGTAAATTACTGACTAAAACGCAAAAAGCTATGCAGCATATTGCAGTGAGGTGTTCTAACAAATTGTGATTGTCAGTCTCAACGATAAGATTGATAAATAATGCAGGAAGGAGATATTTACAATACTAAGCCAAGCTAGCGAAAACTAAGTTTTTGGTTATACGAACGCGCGATAAAAAAAATGATCCAAAAATTTCTAAATTTTTTGCAGGCTTTAGAGCGACCACCATGGAGTGTTTATCAGCTGTTTACACACAACATTCAGCGATCTTACGAGCTCACGCTTTGCGTGAAATTTGATTACTTGAATAAGCCGTCGTCAGTCCAAGAGAAAGCATCCAAAATAGACGGGGTGCCCAACCGCAGTCATAGTATCCCAGAAACCCAATTGCTACCTTCACAGGTCTGCGAATGGTTCACAGAGCTCATACAGCGTAGAAAATCGGATAAGAAGAAATTGTTTAATGCTTATAGTGCTGAATATATTTTTAAAAAATTTAAGCGCTGAGCCTAATTCCAATTTTCGCGCTTTATTTGTGCTAAATGCAGTGATGTAACTCTTTAAGATCATAAATTTGCACATCCGTTTTAAAGGCGAAAGCCTTACTTGTCTTATTCTACAATTCACCTTACTGCCCATCTCAGATGAAAGCAGCTGTTACATCAAGTAGCTTCCGTCGCACGAAGTAAGTCTGCATCCTAAAAACAAAACGACTGCATCAAGAGAAGCGCAAGAAACAATTTCTGAAATCAGATGCAGTAATGCAGCACGATACCCTAGAATTCAAGCTCAGTACAAAATAGTGTGCATTCCCCTTTTAGCGGAGTGGTTTTCTCAACAAGTGCAAGAAAAAACACTGACTCACCAAAAAGGCTTCTATAGCTTTAAACCTCTCGTGGGGCAAAGAATATATTTCATCCTCACTGGCTCACAATCTGGATGAAGAAATTACACATTAGGTAATAATTTGCAGCGTAGCCTATGAAATGCTTCGCCGTATCACAGCACGCCCTCTCTGATATGCATACAGAATATGGGCTCCGGGACGCACGCTACAAAACCCAGCAAAATGCACAGAAAGACAATTTCGCGCTGTGCACTTATAATCATTGTCTTCAAGGGGTTCAATCTGCGCTATTATTTCTATTAACCTTGATAAGCACGCCATATACATACGCCATCTGGGCTAGTGCAGGCGAGATCCGCGAGGGCAGCGTCGGGCAAATCCACCAGGAGATGTGACACAACCCTAAAGAATTTCCATTCTCTATGCAGAGGACTTAGGCGCACCCTGTAATACTTTAACTAACATTGTATTGTATAGAAGCTGCGATAGGAAATATCTCGAAGATTTTTGTGTTGATTATGTTGTATTGAAGTTACTACTTGCATATAGCTACGCTTAAACGAATACACAAACAACACAACGTTACGAGAGCTGGTGGCTTTGTTATGTAGTTTGTGTATTTGATTAGGCGCACCTATATACCAGTATGAACCAACTACTAGCCCAGTTTAAAGCTTTGTACTAATATTGTATGCTCAACTTGTTTACAACTTGCAAAGGCTTCATGTTTCTAAATCAATTCATATACTCAATTCATAAACTCAATTCATATAGAGCAAAACAGCGCAAACTTCACAATGGACAGAGAAGCGCAGACGAGACACAGGCGCTGACTAACAACTGAAGGTTTATTTTTCTGACACCTCGGTATATATACAGCAAGCATCAAGAACAAGAACAACAACAAAGCCTTCAGTTGTTAGTCAGCGCCTGTGTCTCGTCTGCCCTTCTCTGTCCATTGTGAAGTTTGCGCTGTTTTGCTCAGCTCGTAACCCTTTTTGAAAAAAAAAAAAAAGCCTTGCTTGGTTTATAAAAATTGGCTTCCGCAAAATATACCCGTAGTAAATGGCACCAGACATATCAAGAAATATAAACTGATCTTAACGACATTGCGACGTAGTAGTGTTTTGTGCAGTATTTAAAGTTGAGTCATATCCTTTCATTTTCTGCCTAACATCCATCTGTAAACCAAGTTGTGGGGTAGTTCGCGAGATCAAGGCACTGATTAGCAATGTTTGTACCAGCCTCCCAATAATAAACGGCAAAGAAAAACTATGCCAAACTGTACAAAATTGTGCTTACCAACGTCTTACTTCATTTAGGAGGAGTTGAACCCCGGCTATCTAGTTATCAGGTGCAATGTTATGAAATTCTTCAGTGTGTACGGTCCTGTTTACATTAAAATTTTTTGCGTTTCGCACTTAGCTCCAATGATCACATCGATACAATGCTAATATATATGTTGCATTGATATTATTCGCAGTCCTTGTTCATATTGAATGCCTTAGTTAAATTACATTTTATGCGCTTTCAGTTTTGTTCTGCTTCCTTCCTTTAATAGCTACCTATTATTGCTCCGCCTTTACAGCTTAGAGGTGATAATCTCCCATATATCCCATGAGATGGGGAGTATTCCTAACTAAAGTAAACTTAGTTATGTGGAATAGAATTACTATTTAGCATTATTTTTCTAGTGAATCCTACATTCTTTTTAGGGAAATTGGTGATAAGAAATCAAAAGGTTAGATAGTTGATCTTTGAGTTAGAAAAACCCTGTAACGGCAAGGCATGTTTAGGGTTGCAAGCGTAAATGCTAATGCATCCTGCTCTTGTGAACTTCCATTGCTACCTTTTTCGCAAAAAGCTTTATGCACTGTGCTACATCAGAAGTTCTGTGCCCACCTGGTCCTATCCTGGTGGTGATGAATGAGCGCAGTGACTCTGAGTAGGCAACATCATCTCGCCCGCGACTGTATATGGGCTCATATCGATTCCCTTATAAAGATCAAGAAAAGGTTTTCAGTCAAACTATAAAACTCACGAAAATAGTAGGTATTTCTAGTGTCCTCTTCCCACGTGCAAAATCGTAAGCTTTTTTAGTTAAACCGGAGATATTGAAGATTATTCATTCATCCTAATTCCGAATTTGTGTTGCGTACATAACTGTGATTTCCGCCCTCACCTCGAGCCATCTGAATAAAGAAAGCAAATCAACTACGTGTCATTTTGGATTGTCATCACTTCCGGTTCCGCAAATTTCAACAATAGGATAAGGCGAATTCAGCAGAAGTGACATTTGCGGAAACAACGCAAACTTAGCATACAGGTCCCGACGAGCATTCTCTCCTTCTTCAACGCAGCGCTAGCACACACGCAAAAGGAAAGAAAATAAAAAATGCCGCGACAGTGCTTTCTGCTCCCTCTCCCACCTCTGTCATTTATTTGCACCCTAATGATATGGTGCCCCCAGGAATCCCAGCTTATGTGAACGGGAAGAGGGTTCCTAAAATTAACGCGCTTTGAAGTGTCGCCCTAATCTGCTGAATGCGGCAAACAGAGCAATTTTTTTAGAATATTTTTGTGTTTAAAGCTTCAAACAGATCTCAAATTTGAATAAGATCGCAAAGTCAACCTTTAGAGATTTGCAACATTGGAATACTATCATAAATACCGGTAAAGGGTACAGGAACACGGAATAGGAAAGAGATGGAGATCTCTACAAACACAAGGGCACGCGAAGCCATTACTGACGGAATGGTCTTAGGCTGGAAGCCTGCCCTGAAAAAATATACATGAATCGGATCGGCCCTTTTCCTAAAATTCGCCATCGAGTTGATCGTAGCTGCACTTGTTGATTGTCGCCCAGGCAGCAGCTCGTGCTCATTATTGGACACCTAGCTTCAGTAGTTTACTCAAGCTGCTGTTCGATTACATCTGCAGCTACAGGAACCCCCATCCTGCTGTGCACAATCGATACAGCCACAGACAAGCACCGGATCGCAGAATACGCTGGACAGAGGCTGCCGCCAGCGGGAATTTGCGACTACATAATACTCAACATTGAGCCGTTGCCAGACGGAAGCTACAACGGTGAGCGCACGAACGTTTTCAGCCTTGCTGGCAGTCATAGCTGTAGTAGGAACCAGATGTGCTCAAACACCTTCCAAAGTAATTTTATGGAGGAATTACTACAATCTCGCATGATGCAGAGGCATAGCAAAAGCGCTAACGTAACCTGTTAGGTCGTTAGCTCTTATTGCATCGCCACTATACATCGGCATAAGATCTCTAAATTCTGTATCCAGAGGATATACCTTGGTAAAACGAAGGACTCTAAAAATACACAAATGCACACTATTTGAGCGGAATTGAATAGTGAACAGTGAGAAGAGTAAGTGTTCGTTGCACCGATATTGCGAACAGGAAAAAGAGGCTTTTATAGGAAAATGGCATATAGCACCCTACCAGCTTTTACCTACCCTGTCTAATCCGGTATATCTTATACCGTTGATAGAAGTGCACTGTAAAGGTTAAACATGTTTATTCCGGACTGGTATGAAACACGAGCCTGACAGTCTATGCATGGCAGGGTTGTCAGACGAACCGTCTCGGTAGAACCTGATACTAGAGAGACAATTTGCGGTATATGTCTCAAACCGGACTGACTATGCCCGCTATATGTATCGTAATTCGGGCGTTCCGGTGCCGTATGAATCTGAAACTGGGCGAACTGGTCCGGTAGGGCGCTCATAATACCAACACTTGTAATCGTTCATTGCTTTTGCTAGCAGCCGCTGGTACGTGGCCTTATCGATGTGTCCCTAACGCACAGGAAGATGCCGGCCCTAAAATATATTTCGGCCATCAAGAGTCGCACCTCTGTGAACGAACATTGAATCGCCCTAAGATGTTTATACAGAATGATGCGTTATAGTCAGTTTATGGTTTGCCATTCCAGTACGTTGTTGTTGTTGTGGCTGTAGGAAGAAGGAAACTAAAAATTGGAGGACGCTTAAGCTTAGCCTTTAAGAATGGAACGCGATAGCGTTATTGCGCCCCGTTCGCACTGTCTACTCGTTTGCTTGTCGCGCTTCTTGCTATAATCATTTTTATTTATTAATCCTTCCGGGACTTAGAAACGCTGTCAGTCACATTGCCGAAACGCGCGGGCCTCAAGTTGCAGTCGTAGTTCGTCAGAAACATTGTTGCCAATCCAAGCCGGCGCGATGAAGATCTCGAAAGCCATGCCCTGTCTATCTTATTCCGTGCTCCACATGCATGATGGCGCTACGTGCGCGCCCTGCGAAGAGGAAGTACAGCGGAAGAGTAATTTCCCACTCGCTTAACTGCGTGTTCTGTAATTCTGTAATTTACATGCTCATAATTCTTATTATACGCCACAATACACTTCTCTAAGGGACATTTCTGATACAGCACCGAAATCAATAGACGCGCCTTTGCCATTTGAAACCATCTAGCTGACGTGGCGAAGTGCGGCAATAAAGAAAAAAAAACTGGCGTGGCGGAGTGGTTATCGTGCTCGTCTAGTACCCCGGAGGCCCACGTTCAATTCTTCAGGTCGGCCATTTTTCCTACTCGTTTTATTTATTAATGCTTCTGGGATTTTTTGCTCACGGCCAACGCCGGACGACGCGGTATGGCGGCCGCCGACGATGGCACCGACTTTTCTGCGACATGGGTCCCTTAAACGCTATCGCGTTAATAGTTGGTTCACAGGAAGGGAAAGGCGCAGTATCTGTCACACTTGCTGTGTGGACACCTGAACCGCGCCGTAAGGTAAGGGATGAAGGTGGGAGTGAAAGTGGAAAGAGAGAAAGGGGAGCCGTAGTGGAGGGCTACGGAGTAATTTCGACCGCCTGGGGATCTTTAACGTGCGCTGACATCGCACAGCACACGGACGCCACTTCGTTTCGCCTCCATCGAAACGCAGCCGCCGTGGTCGGGTTCGAACCCGGGAACTCCGGACAGTAGTCGGGCGTCTTACCACGAAAATGCACGGATCTGCTACTGACTGTGTAGCCGAGCCGCCTCCGCTGCCTCGTGCGGACAGAAGAGAATATTTATTATTTGTTCATAGGAAAGGAAAAGCGCAGTATATAGAGAAGAAAGAAAGAGAAGAGGGAGAGAAAGACGCGCGCAGCAGTAACAGCCGTCGTCCACCACCGAAGCAGTGGCGGGTGCAATGACGCCCTAAAACAGATAAAATTCGGCGTTGACCTACCGTCTAACCCCGTAGGGCCGGGAACTGCCACTCTTGACCCTGTTCGTACGAGATAGCGAAGGTGGCTCCGCTCTAGAGCCATTTGCAGGCCCGTCATTTTCTTTTCCTTGCTTCCACTGTCATACCACCAGCAACTAGATCGCACAGCATACGTATGCATTTTCCATTTCGCCTCCTTCTCAACGCGGCTGATGCTTTGAAAGGGCAATGGACGTACCCATCATTTGCAGCTAATTTACACGGATTGCGTCCATGTGTGCTATGTAAGTGCATTTTAAAGAACCCCAGATGGTCTCAATGTTTCGTAATGCTGCACTACGGCATCTCAGAGCCTGAGTCCCCTACAAAAAAACTTTAACGTCGACTCTAATCAAAGTGACAGGGCTCATGCCCATACTCCGGTACTGACCCACTTCAAGCCAAAACCAGAAGTGTATCGTTGAATGATTACATATTCGCTCGATACGCTGATGTTACCAATATGCACTGCGTATCTTCGGTTACCACATGCCGTTACTCGCTTTCCTTATCGAAAACACAAAACACACGCGTAATTAAAAGTACGTTTCCCGAAAACTGTAGGTCTTTCCCTCCCTCTTCTTTTCCTTTCCTTCTCTACTTTCTCTCTTCGGTCCACACGAGGCAGCGGAGGTGGCTCAGCTACAGAGCCAGTAGCTGGCCCGTGCATTTTCCTTTCCTTCTTCCTACTACCACAAAAAACAACAACAACAAATCTGTGCTCTTAGCAACATAATATCAATGAGTAAGCATGTATTCCTGTAGCGGAATAATATAGAGTGAAGGGTTGCTTTTCTGGTCCTACCGGGCCGGGACTGGTGGTTCAACGCCGCTTGCGGCGGGGGCTAGCATGCCACCGAATTTGTACCTGCTGTAGGCCGTCATTTCACCCGCCACCGCTTAGGTGGTGGACGACGGCTGTAGCGACGCGCTGCTTTCTCTCTCTCTTCTTTTCCTTTCTGCTCTATTTTCTCTATTGTGACTGCACAAGGCAGCAGAGGTGGCTCAGTTATATAGCCAGTGGCAGGCCCGTGCATTTTCTTTTCCTTCTTCCGACAGCCACAACACCAACAATCATAATTAGATGTAGCACGGATAACACCGCAACTTGTGCTTAGAAGTTTCAAAGAAAAGCACCAGATGTGGGGCCCGCAAGCATCCTTTGTGAAACAACGTAGGTGTGTGATGTTTGAAAGTTATAGTTTCCAAGATATGTCAGGACTCAAGCAGCGATATAATTCATTCTCGTTTGCGGTTACATTGCAGAATCATTGTACCTGTTCGTGAAACCTTACACCAGCCAATACCTGTTCACTCTGAAACTGGAACGGACCTTGGGCGAAGTGCTAAATAGGATCAACCTACCACAATTCACCCTCACTGCTACACAGATAAGGCAATCACTTCACCTGGTGGGCTTCGGTCTTCTTAGCAATTTACGAGGCATCTTGTCCTACCAGTCTCCCTCCTTTCCCGTTCAACTGAACGCAATCTCTGCTGTAAGTTATGTATGTTCTTTGAATATTATATATAGAGTATTGTAAATTTGAACTCCTTAATTATTAATCTGTGTTGTAAACACACTAGGAAGGACCCTAAGTTAAGTAAGTGGCACGTTTTGTCCGGAATAATGCTTGCAGCTTATGCAGAGAATGAAAGACTGATCAGCCGTGAAGTTACCGCAAAGAATCACCTGCCATCGTTCATTAAGACTATAGTGAGGTTAGTAGGTTATGTTTGCAATCTGTTAGGTCAGCACGATGTTCCTACCATTCGACAGAAATCGATTGGCTAGAACAGTGTGTGGTTTCACATACGAGGTCAAGTCGGAGCGTTGCTTTATTGAATTGCTAGGTGTGCACCGCAAGTCGTTCTACCAAAAGAGCAGATATTAACATGCAAATGCAAGAACTGGAAGTAAGAATTATGTTATTGGTAGCACATGAAACTTCCTGTGCAAACCAAATTCAAAAAATATTGAAGACATTCCATCAGTAGCTATTGAGAACGCAAATTCATTATCACTGTGGCTGTGCCCTTGAAAACATGACCCTAATAAAACGGATCGCGAGAGGCATATTAGTAAAACGCTCTCAGGTAGTACTGTAATTCACATATGGCGTGCTACTTCTAATTTTAAATGAGTCTTAATTAACTCAAACATTACAGGAGAACCTATATGTCGCTCATTACTTATGTTTGTCTAATTCATATCTTCCTAATTCAAACATATAGGAGAACCTATATGCCGTCTATTACTTATCTTTGTCTAGTTCATACCTTCCTACAAAGCTTCTCTTGCCAACTAAGCATATATCTATCCCTCATGAAAATCCAGTTATAGTTGTAAAGTTTATTTCGTGTGAAATCAAGCGTCCAGTTCCCGGCGGATGTGCCGCTTGACATGCGAGAAATGCCAATACAAACCAAATATTTAATGCGACCTACAATTTGGCTTCATTGTCGGCTTTACGAAATATTTCAGATACCTTGTGTTTTCTTTGTCCTGTCAATCTTTGTTCAAAACATTGCAGAGAATTGGGACGCTTTTCACTGGACTCGGAGAACCGGAATCCGTGTTTTTCTTCGCCTTAAAGCCCTTTATTACGCGATTCTCCGATCAAGACTACGTGCCATTTCTTCGAGGCATCGGCGAGTAAGCGGAACTTTTCAAATAACTGATATGGATTTCGTGTGCTGACATGTGAACGTCACAGTGTTTGTAACCTATGCGATTGCTCCATCGCGCGCACAAAAAATAGTAGTGTTTAGAATGGGCTCGAACTTTGCAAAGAGGTCTGCTGTTTGTGATCACTGGAGCGCCACGCAGAACCTGCAGGGAATTTTATACGACATGCTGTGGTCAGCTTGCATAAAGGCTTTCCCTGTCGAAGAAAGCAACATAACCATGTCAAAAATACAAAATATTCTGTACTTCTGTCGTAAACGACAGATTGTTCTTTAGTTCTGTAGTTTTTTTCTGTAGTTCTGTACGACTTTTCTGTTGTAACTACAGAAATTTCTGGTGTTACCATAGAAAGCTCTGATGTCACAACAGGTTTCCCGTCAAAAGTGCACACAAATTCTATCGTAAAAACATAAAAGTTTCTGTAGTTTTTTCCGACTGGGCTATTCCTAATAACCTCGGTTGGAAGTAACAGGAGAACAAGAAAAAATTCACATTGTTTTTCTTCTCCTCTTTTCTGACAAAGAAAACTTGTTTTTTATTCTACAGAAAAGTGGCGCGTTCTTTAACGATTTTAGCAGCTCATTGACCAACAAAGTTTTCATCATAAAGAAGTATGCTTTAATTAACCATGTTATACTTGCCCATGTGCATGCAACGGACTGCATTCCGGCTAACACTGAAGGAAAAATATATTTTTTAGAACTTATGTCTTTTTTTCAATGATGCTGCATCTGAGACGAGTGCATAGAAAATAATAAACTGAGAACATATTTCGGTCGCGTAAGTCCAGGAGACAAACTTATGAAAGACAACTAGGACAGTTACCAACCATTGCAAGAGTTATAATTAAAGATGTACTTATTAAAGTTCCTCTGGTCGTTTTTAATTTTAACAGGTGAAATCCCACCACGGAGGAATAAAAATTTATTCCGGGGCTCTTAATAACTCTTACGTCTTAGGCCCCACCCCAATTCGGCCTCTTCCCCGGCATATATAAAGGAAACAAAAAAGACCACGGGTAGTGGGAAACCCGTTTGTGCGGAGCCTCGCTCTTCAACGTTAATTTACGTTTGGGCAAATTTTTCTCGCAGAAAAAATTGATAGTGAAGCTGTCGCAGCTGGAACATTCGAAATCGTCCACAGAGCGCTTTGCATTGATAAGAGCGATGCTGTCTTCCATCCTCTTGAAATGGTTTAATATTGCAACGCGAGTTCATCTCTGCTTTAGTAACGGTATATAACTACACAGGTTTCTTGCGAACGTCGTGCTTACTGCGCCCAAGAAAATCGATTTGAATATATAAGTGCAGCAATAAGACGCAGGACAAATAGTGAGTTAAAATGGCCAATTTTTGAAACTGTAGAGGTCTAGGAGCATAGTTAACTGTCTTATCCGGAAATGAAGTTGCTAAAGCTAGCGAGACTGGTCTTAATAACGGCAATCCAGAACAACGCTTGCAAATAAGGATATTTCACTCTTCTGGGCAGGTGTAAATTATGCAGTTTGAGGACCTTCAGTAATCACTGAAACGCGGCTTCGAGGCAGTTTTTTTATAAACGGAAGCGACAAAAAGTTGTACGCTTGGCGCGTTGATTGTGATTGCATTTATTATTTTCTTACTTTTTGGGCTTTTCCTCTAGTGGGTTTCGTAAAATTCTATTTTTTTTTATGGGATTATCTTCGCCCTTCTGCTTCCGTACTTCTCTATACGTTTTCTTTTTCATTATCTTGCTCAATTAGTTTCATTCGCTTCTTTCTTAGCGTCTCTATTGCTTTTCATACTCTCCTGTTATTGCTGTTATTGCCCTCATGCTGGAGTGGGAGACCAGCGCGCTACTACCCTACTGAAAAAATTGTATGAGGCAATAACCTCCCGTTTTCTCACACAGTCTCACTCAATTTACGTAAGAAAGCACATGCAAGTCGCATATAATGGCTTAAGATATCCAGGTTTCTTTTACAATAACATAAAGTTTGGAAGATTTTTTATGGTAATAATGTGCACCTTATGAGAGTCTATGTGATTTGATGAGATTGTGTGAGGTTATAGCCCGGTAGGACTTTTCGTTTTTCAGTAGGATATTTTACCTCTTAGGCCGCCGCAAATTCCGGCCTCTGGACTGGACAGTTAAAATTCCAACGGTTTGCGAGCCTAAATATAGACGTTGCCGCTTGTCAGGGAAGGCCTTCGTGTTCGTGATATGCAGTGCTGCTCACCTGGTGTGGAAATGGCGGATTCTCCCTGGCCGTCGCTGTGCGAATACAGTCGCGAGTAGCCAGTAGGTTTCGGCACTGTGTCGATATTGTTGTGCCTCGTACCATGACTGCACATAATCTATAAATTCTCCTCTTGTTCACCTTATCTCTTGAACGCGGATTTTTGACACCCAGACACGTACCAGAATTGAGAGAGTTGGTAAATATGTCATCGTGCCAGACTTCTAAAGATGGAGCTAAGGGGTTTCTATAATTTTTATACATGCCAACAGCTGGTCTCATAACAGGGTTACTGATCCTTTCTCAATAAAGTGTTGAAACTGTCGGTTTTAATTATTCTGAAAATGAATGAATCCTCAAGAAGTGCCTAAAGTACCAGAGCTCGCGCAGGGCCTAACAATTCGGCGCATTCCCGATGATCAACAAGTGGACACTACTTACTAAATTCCTTCCAGAACTAGTGCAAGAAACAAATAGTCTGAACTCAAACCGGGCCCTTTTAACGCCATCAATGGGAGCTCCAAAATGTTTTCTACATTCTTGAAGGGGTAAATAGTCATTGCCCCACGGACGAACGTTTAATTTTCGTTCCTATACATTAGCTATCCTGGGAAGCAAATATGACACAGCAATTAGCCCAGTGTTGATATGGCAGGAAATATTTCATCGAAGAGGTAAGCACGGTAGGTGTGGGACATTTGGAAATGGCTCGCAATCGTGATTTATTATCACAGAGTAAAAAGACTCAGAAACACCGCTAATAAGAGGAATAGTTCATGCAAAACGGCTCGAAAAGGAAACGGATTGGTGGCAGCTTGTCGGCGTAGATATGACAATGGAAGTTGTACAGCCTAGTACTCTATAATTAACTCTAGGCAAAAAGCACCTGAGGATTGACATGTGTCACTACAGCGTAGCGCTTTCTCTCTGTGAAAGCTTTCTTGGCAGAAAAGTTTGCTTTTGTTGGGATACTGTTACAAATCTTCATTATGATGGTCTGGTACAGGTGCTTGCATTTCCCAATTTCACCAATGTTTTTCTGTTTGTTTTTTCAAGCTGTAGTTTGTAGTAATCTAGAACCAGCTATCACCCATTTCATCGATGTTCAGCGCGTACGTGGTTTCTCACTGGTTTGAGTTGGGATGCATCAATGGAGTCCCGAGGCAATAGGCGTTATCACTCGATAAATTGAAACAAACACTTCACGGCCGGAAATGAGTGTTCAACCCACAGCGCGAAGACAGCACTGCCTTATGCTGTCAACTTCATTTCCTTCTCAATGAATGCGAAGAGCACCTTTTTCGCATAGCCCTTAAATGTGTATAAGAGGCCCAATATGTTATATGGTGCTACCAATGAAGTGTAAGTCACCTACTTACAAATAGTCACTGAACATGTATATCTTGGAAACCGAGCATACGACAGAAACCTGGACCAATGTAGACAAGGGCTCTAGCAGCTCATAACAATTTTTGCTAAATTTGATTTATTTTCTCTGATCATATTTGAGTGATTTCCAATATCTGCGCTTTTTCCCTTCAAATACATAGTTCCTTCCCTTTATTGCGTTGCAGTATCAAGATCTTAGTGATCTTCTTGACTGTTACTGAACCAGATCCTGGAGAACATCAGCCGCAGGCTACAGCTTCTTGGAGCTCCAGCTGCCTCTTTTATCAGGAGAATCCTACACTCGTGAGTGGCCATGGGAATCCTACGAGAGCAACAGAGTTAAATTGTGAATAAGATTATCAGAATTTCCCGAAATCTGCTTATATCACTGTAGCATCTCATGCAAAACTAAAGTGCTGTGGTAAAACTTTCTAAGTTATTTGTATCAAAAAGTGACGTCTGCGTTTCACAGTACTAGCGTATGCTTTATGAACCAGCACTGGAATGGGATTTAAAACTGCCCTCCGAAGCACTGCAGTCTCAGAAGTGCACGAGTGTAGACTTGGCAACAACGTCAGTATTTGCCTCTAACATGGCGCTCCTGTTGACATGTTGGCATTGTTTTCATGACGACGCAGTTTCTGGTAATGAATTCACTCTATAATAACTTTTATTCTGTAATGGTTTCTGTTAATGGCTTTCGCCACTAGCTGAATAGAGGTAGCGACAATTTTATGGCTGGTATTTCAAAGGGAAAAAACAAAACAAATATTTAGTGCGTTAGGAAGTTCTAGCTCTTTTCAGCGCTCAGGTTACATATCTTACTCCCGAAATTTGAATAAAGTCCTCTGGATTACTCTCTTCGAGATCTTTTTTAATCGGATTAAATCAGCTACCCCAATGCAATGTGCGTGATTGAGAGGGAGAAGACATTTAAAGCATCTTGCATGACTGCCGTCAGGTAAGGGCTTTGCGTAATCATACAGACGACGCTTGCTGGGAAAAATGATGCCAAACAAATACTCTCACCATGTCCTTCTGAGAAGTAGATGACCTATACGTGCTTCTTATGTTTGGGCAGACGCCAAAGAGAAAATTAAATAAAATTTGTTATTGGGCCATCTTGCGCACGTTTGAAGTTCATTCTTAAGTCTAAGGCCATGATGAACAGAGATTCTGGTTTTGGTCATTTCACTGCTGCGCGCAGTTCGCGTAGATCTGGAGAGTAGGGGGGGGGGGAGTTAAGGAATATGCAGGGTTGTTTACCTGGGACGCCTTCAGGCTCAAGCAGCTAAAGTGAGGAAGTGCTGTGGCAGGCGAAGAGAAAAGAAGCAGGACGGTCTTTGAGGTACAGAGTTTAAAACTGCTAGCGCATGAAGGCTGTTGTTGATGTCCAATCTTCTCTTATATATAAAATGACTTGGTCTGCCATCATTTCTAGTATACTGCGGTTGTGGCATGTCGATCAACAGGTTTGTTTTCCTATTTAATTTTTTCGGCGCATCATTTAATAACCAGCTTTAGGGTATTTTACCCTTATTTTTAAAAGGTAGATGTCTGGCCAAATTGAGGAGTTCTGTCTAGCTGACCAGGGCTTGCGGTACCCTACTTAAACGTAATCCTTATATCTTTCTCTATTTCTGCTTTTTCTGCTCGCTGAGATTGCCGGACAAAAGGGAATGTTTTTAGGACATTCGATTCCTAATCTAAAGCAATAAAGTTGCCATTGCAAACTAGTATCGATGTTAGCCTTCAGCTGAGGTACTGATTTGCAATGGGTATCAGTCGTCAGATAGCTCTATTGCGTGCAGTCTCCAGAATAGGAACAGCTGACCTCGTCACTTTCATGTACTAAAAACAATGCGAATAGAGCATTATACACCTTTACAGGTGCATAGATAGCATGCTTCATGATTTAGGCAACCTTCTAAGGTTGAAGGGAGAGAAATTAGAAGGCATCAAATTCATTGACTTTGGAGCCCGCAGCGGGACTTCTATCAAGGCTAAGTCGTGCTACCGATATACACGACTGCTGCCAAATTTTATCTGTTTAAGCAAGTTTATTAGCATCAATTATAATCTATCTTGCGTATCTACCTGAATTTAGCTAAATTTCATTCAAGATAAAAAATTCAACCTAAATGTAGGTTGCGTAGCTGCAACTATGCCTATCTGGATTTCATATACGTAAATTATTTCTAGAACGTATTGTGTACCACTAAATATTTAGAGATGCACTAACCGAACATTATGGCAAATGAAAGATCAAACCAGCGCATTGACTTGTACCATTTTATTTTTCTTGTTACTCCCGCCTCCTTTAGCCTATGTATAATTTAGAAGTATGTATTTGATGATATTACTATAATATTTTCATGATATTACTATATATTGATTAGAACTGCATTGTAACATTTCACACTGTATTCCTTCTTTTTTTATTGTAGTTTGATGTATCTTATTGTGGTAACATTGCGTCACTCTCTTCACATTGTATTTCAACTGTTCTCTCCCCCCCCCCCTTATGTAAAGTCCCAAAAGGGCCTTTAATGGTACAATAAATGAATTATTGAATAAATATCATTTCATATTTGTTTCTTAGATTATATGTATATTTATGTAGTCCTATTTCACGTTTCTTCCCCTGCATGTGCATGTCTATTGTTGGACTTCAAATGCACCCTTTCCTTAAAAGCTGCCAAAGGCGCAATGCATATGATCTAAATAATAAAATAATGTTTGCTCTATGGTGGACAATAATACATTTTAGGATATCTTGTGTAAAGAAGTTGAATGGAAATGCGCTCCTGTTTTTCTTGTGTCATAGTGATAATGCGTTAATGGCCACATCAAATCATCAGTCCATTTTGTCTTTCGGCAGGAGGAAGTTGTGCGATTGATTGCTAATATAACCAACCCAAAGAGTGTGTTTGCTCTGACGCTGAGCCTAAGGATGGATATCTTCCACGGCATCACGACGAACCATATTCAACGGGGTGTGCGAGGGCTACTTTACACGCCAGTCACTCAGCGATCTACAGTCAGCTTTGAAGCGGTGAGCACTATCAATCAATTTCATTTCATTGTGCTAGGCGAAGGTAAGCCTAGGACGCTTTACGCCAGCACTAAGGTAAGATTTCCTGTTAACTGCACTCTTACCGAACGCCAATGTTTATTTTCCTACCTCCATAGCGCGAGAGTCCTAGCCATATTAGCCAATTTGCGGCATGTCATAGGGGCAGGGTTGCCAATTCTCTTAACTGGGTTCGTAATGAACGATTTCAGATTTGGTGCTAGCTGGACTTTTAAGCTGCTACATTGAGCGTTTGATGCCCCTGCATCAATGAATTCTATCTGCTGACTTTCCTTGCGTATCTTGATTCGCGTGCATATTCTTTGGTAGCGGTGCTTTTCTGTCTCTGACCGGTTTAATTGGATATGTGTTATCATGAACAAAGTCGCATGTTAAATTTTGTAAGCTACAATAATATATGTAAGGCCACTCCACGCATTTATGACACCGCTTGAGCTAAGGCATGTTAAATATGCCTGAGGTACCAAGGGTCAGCTTATTTGACTAGTTTCCGACGGCCCGACGTTCAATTGTCATTTCGTGCAATCTGCGCGACTTGGCGCCTCCCGCGAAATCAGCCATGTGATGCGCTTTTCTAACGTCACACAGTCCAACGACCAATCAACGGCAGCCATCTTATCTGTCATGTCAAGCTCGTTATTTTACGATCGTTGTACCGTCGCCGGTGTACCCGGAATGTTCACTGAACGTAGGCCATGAGAGTCGCCTTCTATAAAGAGATTGCTTTCTCGGTCATGAAGAATTGCTGCAGAACTCCATTTCGCTGAACTAGACCTTCGTCATTTGCTGTGTTTGAAACTTGTCAAATATTCATCATCTATGATACAGTATCCCCGCAGTGAAAGATTTTAATCTGCCATGGTCCCTTTCAACGGTAACTGAAGCTTCCACGTTTTCTACAAGAGCCTCCCTCATGTCATTCAAACCTTCCCCGTAGTAGGCCTAGCACACTCCTCAAAAATCCTCACAGATTTCGTCATATCATTCTTGTGCGCCAATTAATAAGTATACCTTTCGACTCCGACTTCAAAGTTTACACCGATGTCAGCTTTGGCACCAATTGATGTCGCTACCCAAAGCTGACACCTGAAGCGATAACATTGGTGATCGCGGCCTTTGCTTCTGTTGTAAGGCTACTGTCTACAAAATTAATGGACACTTTTCAACACAACAACATTTACGGCTTATATCACAGTTCTCACCGCCAACCACTAACGAGCGCCTTGGCTTTTTCCTGTACAAACGTGTCAACATTTTCCCTTCCTTCGTCGTTAACGTAATTTTACTCCAGCTTATTATGAATGGATGGATGGAATACAGAAGCGTCCCTTTTGAAACGGGGTGGTAGCAGTTGCTATCCTGCTCACTTGTTCCCCCTGTATGTTAATTATTGTTTTAGATTGCTTAACTATACCAGCATTCTATTTTATTAATTTTTTGCTGCTGCATACTAACATTATGTGACTTTTCTGCTTTTAAGCCATAAATCTTCCAATCATATTTTGCTAGCTTCCACCGCAGGTTCATTCACCCGGCAACTGGTATCTCTAAACCCCAGAGCTTCAGGACTTCCGGGATTACATTCGAGTAAAATATGATCAATTGTTACAATGGAGTTACCAAATACTGCACATGCGTCATCTTCATTGTTAAATTTCTTTTTGTAGCTGCGTATTCTAAGGCACCCTGATCTAGCTTCAAAAAGTAGGACACTACTTCTTGAATCATAAAAAAAACTTTCCTCCCTCATCTGCCTTTTCCATTTTCGGTATAGTTGCACATTTTGTTTCTTTTCCATCAAATTTATCCAATTTTTACCTTCTGTGAAACCTGTTGCTTAACGCTCTTTATTTCGTCGTCCTTGTGACCAGCATACTTACTGGTCAGTGTCCTAGTTAATTTCCTTCATTGCGAGTCAACGCTTTTTAGGTATAGATATTTAAATATTTTAGCTGCCCATCTGTTATTTTTCAATTTTCTCAGGCGTTCCTCATATAATATTTTACTACTCTGGGCATCCCGTACTTCAAAAGATGCCCAGCCCATATCTCCCTGTATCGCCTTATTTGTGGCTTCGCCGTGGCCATCCAGTGCTAATTGTTCCAAGGCTCTCTAAATTATTTCTAATGCCGACTGTACCTTCCATTTTAGGCACAAACCCGCATTTCCGAAAGTAAGCCCGAATGCCATAATTCCTTACCAAATGACCTTAAAAACCTTCTACCTGTTGTATCCCCCCCCCCCCTGCCCTAGGCTTCATTATCCCGGCATTTCTTCGCCTTTTTGCCTTTAGTGATTGCTCATGCTTTTCAGTGTATGCCAATCCTTCGTTAACCCATACCCCGCGGTATTTATATTCTGCTACACTGGGTATTTCATGGCCTTGTATTTTAACACCCTGATCATTTGAGGCGTTAAAATTCATCAGACCCGACTTAACTGCGCTAAAACTGAAACCTAGAGCGTCCCCTTCGTCTCAGTAATACTTAACCAGAGTTTGCAATTCTTCCTCACCCTCTGGTAGCAGCCCAATATCGTCTTCTCATCAAACCGGGAAGGCGCGGCTTTAGCAAATTTTCGCCTAATCTATATGACAAATTAAAACCTAGGTTACTTTCTTGTATCCTCCGTTCCAGATTTATCATATAAAGCATGAATAGCACCGGTGATAGAGGATAGCCTTGTCTTAATTTTTTGCATACTTTGACAGACTCCATACTTCTTATTCTTGCCCATGTAATTTCTACTTTGTTATCCCGGTATATTTTCGATAGGAACTCTGTTATCTCATACCCATTACCTTATTATTTTCCCATGTTCGACAGGAGCTTACGTTGTCATACACCCCATTTATCTCCAGGAAGGATAAATTCAAAGGTCTATTTTTCAGTCTAGATAGTTTGACTCACTGGGTATGCACGAACAGGCTATCATTTAAGCGCCTACCATTTCTAAAGCCGTTCTGAAGTTCTCCGAGTATCTTGTTACTTTCTAACCCTGCTTGTATTTTAATTTCACCGCCTGCATAGCCAACCTGTATATAACAGATGTTATGGTAATAGGTCTGCAGGATTTTATCTGCATCCTTTCTCCTTGCCCTTTATAAATCAAATTCATTTTACTCTGCCGCCAGCTGTCCGGAATTTGCTTATTGGTTATGACTGTTTCCAAAGCTTTTAACAAAGTTTCTTTTCTTCTTGGACGAAGTTCATTAATCAGCTTGATCAGAATTCTATATATTCGTGTAGATGTCTTGTTAGGAATAATTTTTTCTGCCTATTTCCAGTTTAGATCGGTATGTTTTAGGCTGTTTGTATTCTCCTATCTTGTGCTGCTTCCTGATTTGCGGAGATTACCCTATCGTCGCTCTTAAATGACCCGGCTATAACTGATGTGATGTAGTTCACTTCGTTGTCTCCCTTTAAACAATTTCCCTTGTTATCTTGAGTTCGAGCCTGCTTTCTTGGATTCTTTTTTCCTAGCTAGCTTATATGGTTCCAGAATGTTCTGGGTCCGCCTCCAACGGCAGTGCGTATTTCAGCCATTCAGCCATCGGTAGACTGCTTTATTTTACTTTGGACATCATGTTTCTTTTGTCGATATGATTCCCATTTTTGGTCTATTTCCTCCTGAGATACCTGTGCTTTCTTGACCTTTCAGAGTTCGCTTGAAGTTGCCCGGTGTTGTTCGATGGCTTCCCTTATTTCCTTATTCCGCAAGCTCCCCGGCCTCCTCTTTCCATTCCAGCGGTTTTCTACTTTAACCCTATTATTTACTTTCTACCTGCTCATAATCCCAGTCTTCCAAAGGCCTTCTCTCTATTGCTTCCTCTATGTCTGCTGCTATCTGCGCTATTTCGTCATCTTATATTTTGCATTTAGTTTTTGTCTGAGTTTCATTTCTCTTTTTATTAAGGGCCCCAACTGCAGACTAATAAATTTATGATCGCTTCCCAGACTACGCTCCCCTTCTTCGTCTATTTCCTTTTTTGTGACCTTGGTATAGATTCCCTGCGACATTAGACAATAGTCAATGGTCGTCTGCCTGTTGCGGAATTCTCACGTGATTTGGTCTTCGAATTTTGTTTCTTTATTTATATAACTAGTTCGTGTTGCTCACAGAAATCTAGCATTAGCTTCCCGTTACAATCCGTGTATCCATCCAGACCGTCGATGTGGCCGTTCATATCCCCCAGCAGAATAATATCGGCCCCGTCTCCAAACTGGCTTATATCGTCACTGAGACCTTCAATAAGATCCTTGTTTTCTTGCCTGCATTGGTGTCCTGTTCCTAAATAAATTAGCCCTAGCCATGTCCTTATGTCGGCAATTGTTCATGATACCCCAAATATGTTCTTTACAAGATGATTTTATTGTTTGCCAGTTTGCTCCCTGGTGTATCAACATACCTACCCCTCCATCATTTTCTTCCGTTCCCGTTCTTGTACCCTTCCCAGACGTAGCCTTCTATTTATGGTTGATCTTCTAGACCCCTAAGATGAGTCTCGCATTGAGCGTACACACCAATTTTGTCGTTCTTCAACTGCTGTTCTACCTCTAGCCATTTCGCTCTTTTTCTACCTCTTGCATGTTTATGCAGCCAATCCTAGCGTTAAATCTCTTTTTTGTACTTTTCTTTCTCGACCTCCTCCTAGCCATTTTTTCAGCCTATGTTATTACGCTTTCCTCTGCTGCACTTCCAACTACGCCTGTGCACCGAGCCCTCGCGCACTCCCGAAAAATGCTACGGCCTTGCCTGCCAGGCGCCAGACTATCTCTGCTCCCACCGTTCTGTTAAAATGGAAGCCATCCCACTGAAAACTCTACACAAACCTGCTTCTGTACAACCCTGTTTACCTCAACCACTTCGAAACGCTTCTTCAGGCTTAACTTTCTTATGTTCTATATAACTATCAACACGTTCTTTTCAAGCTTTTCGTTCGTTCCTAACACCCCCGGTACTGTTCATAAAACTATCTGCGCTTCCTGTGCTATCGCCCTTATATCGTTAACTCCCTTAGCTAAGCTTTCCACCACTCCTGCAGCGGCACCATTTTGGACATCGTTCAGCCCCGCGGCTGCTATCACCATATTGCGCTCTGCGGAATTTTTCAACCGCCTATTTTGGCTCTCTTTTAGCAGTGCGCTCATTCTAACACTCACTTATCAACCTTTACACGTTCCATGATATCTCGCCAGCACCTGCTCAAGTTCGAATCTCCGGCGATAAGCACCTGGTCATTATCTCTCTTCCTCCCAACTGTTGGCTCCTGCTTTCGGTTATCTGTGTCCTTCTCTCAGGAATTTTCATTCTTCCTTACTTCTTCATTTTTCCCCACTTCTTAGTGGCTACTTCTAAATAACTCGGTCGGTTCTACTCCGCTTGACCTACTTTGCTTATGCCTTCCATACCAGTGTTGTTCCCAGCCACGTGGCTTTCACTGGAATGTCCGTCCTCGTTTCTTCTAAGGACAATGTCTACCATATTTTTTTTAATTGGAGGAAGCTGTCTCAGCAGTTTCTGATTTTCTGTCCTTAATAAACCTAATGATTTTCTAAGGCTTACACACGAGACCGCTCCTTTCTAGTTCAAATCTATCTAGGTGCGCACTCAGCACGCAACACCGCATAAAAAGCCACTGCCTTCCGCTTCCTCTACCGAGGTGAAAGGCGTTTCCTTGAGATTACCCTGCGCCTCACACTGAGTACATTTTACCTTCTTTTGCTTGCACATCTCAAGCATATATCAACTGAACTATTCCTACTATGAATTCTTAGAATATACAGACTGCACAGGAAAGACACAAAACCAAATTTGCAAACACGCTTTAAAGGACATTCTGCGAATGCCAATAGCCTAGAAAAAAATGAATAACTATCTAACGAAGCACTTAAAGAATGAACGCCGAAAAAACCCTAACTGCCGGCACGACAAGCAGGCCGCTAGGACAAAGAGTTAAAATGTATTGTTTAAGCTGCGCTTAACCTAACTAGCTGAAAACAAAATAAAGGTAATGAAAGAAAGAACTCATTTATTTGGCGCTTTTAGAAGCTCCCGCTGTCACCAGTCCGTCCGTTTCCAGTAGCCACGTGCAATCGGAGGAGCGATGGAACACGCGTCCGCACCACACGGCTGTCAACTGGTCAACGAAATCACCTATCAGCGAAATTAACAGCACCACCTAGCGTTTCAACACGCTCTGACCGATACGTGTGCAATGTACGCCTCACAGGATCACTATAACTAAAACGATTATAACATCTTTATTTTCTCAAAAAATCTCCGCGCATTGAGGAGGATGGCTGGTATGCGCTGATTGATTGATATGATGTCCTTTATTGAATGGGAGGCTTATGGCCATGGATGGGGATAAAGGGGAGTAGACAGAATCTTCATTGTTTAGGTCGTCACTCAAATCACATTGCTCTAATCGGGCCACTAAGCGAGCCATGCTTGGCAAATGTCGTCTGTGTGCTGTGCCTTTTGTTCTTTAAAGATACTAAACTACGGTCTCAAGCTGCTTTATACCCCTGCTGGTCCGGTTGTCCAACACCAGCGAGGTGCTACATTCATGGCTGACAAGTCCGTAAAATTTCAAGTTCCAAGTCGTTAGCGTTGCCGGACGTGCAGCAGTACTGCTTTGCTGTGCAAAAATAATATTTCAGCACATTGTGTCTTTCACGTCTAGCTTATTTATTTCTTTCAGGTACTATCTCGCCGTGTTTCCCTGGAAAAAACTTTCTCTCGTTGGTAGAAAAATTTAGTTGGCGGAAGAAGTACTACTGTGGATGAAATACACCTCTTTACCGGCGCCTCCCACGCAGGTGCAGTGTCCGCGATTGTCCACCGATATACGTGGTCACTAGAATCCTTGCAACGAGATAAATCTCTCTATTCTGACAGGTACATGTGGTGGGCGTGTTCACCCTTATTCACCCGAATCCCCTTCAACCATCAAGGAATCAACCGTTTGTGTAGCGCAAAATGAAATGCACACCTAGCACATCCCATACGTGCAGCCATCAACTGGCAAGTTCTAAACAACTCCGCCATTGTTTTATCGCGGCTAGGCAGCCGGGCTGTGGATTCTCTTAATGGCTTTCTTTTGAGGGTAAGACTCCACAAAGCAACCATAGTGTTAGATACGCTGTAATGCCTGGTTCCGATATTTTCGAACACCTGGGGCTTTTTACCATGCGGTGACATCCCACAGGACACGGAAAACTTTGTTTTCGTTTCCATCAAAAAGTGGCTGCAGAGGCCGCTATGGATTTGTCTTCTGTTGCCCGTGAAGTTTTACCACGTTAGTCGTATTGTTGGCAGTCTTCTAGGTCAGCAAGGTTTAGGTTTTCAGAGGAAGGTGTAGCTATGATGTCATACCACATGATTCGGAGCTGGCGCTCCGGAAACTTCGGCAAGCTTCGGTTTATGATGCTCGTCAAGGAATGGCTCGCTGCTCATGGAAGCGGCGAGATAGAATGTGGTGGTGGCCGAGTGGTCTAAACCGTCGGCGCCGGGAAGTACGCCTCTCTCCCCGGTGGTAGTTCTAATCGCGTTAGGAGAAGTATTTTTAAAATACTTGAATAGACTTTGCAATGAGGGACACCAGGCAGAAATGTTCCTGTGCATGGTAAAGTCCGCTATAAAGCCCGCCGCTCTCCGACTACTTCGAAGGCAAAACCGCAAGATTTACACCATAATATGGCCTTGTGGTGTAAATCTTCATCAAAGTGTAGCCTTTCGACACTGCAAACGTGTCCTTTCTCTCGAGATGTCTATTCACTACCAACTGCTTCTCCTGCAAGCCTTCGCCTCCTCAGGCTTCTCCCTCGACGAGTTCTTTCATCACAGCCAAACAATACGCAATATAGCTCTACGAAGCTTTTGAGAAGCAGCCACCATTATATGGCGACTTCCCTTTCCACTAAAAATGGCTGGCCTCTTTGTCTATATCGGCGGTATTATCAGATGTTCTTATCCAGGGGGCGTGTCGTCTCATACCCATCCGCACCCATCCTGTATTCAATGCTACTCACCATCCATGCGGAGCGAATCAGTACGAAGGGTTGGGAGTAACGTCCGGTAACCTAACGTCCAAACACGTGTAATTCTACTTCCCGATCGTCGGTGTGACGAAATCCCGCTGAGAACATTTATTTCGCCGTCCTGCGTTTACGTTTCACATAGCATACTCGAATGCAGTATTTGGAATGTAGTGGTCCGCTTGCTAGAAGTACCGCCAAATTTATGATTAGGATCAAATTTCTACAACTCTATTCACCAACGTCTGCCTTTCCTCATCTTAAGACAAAAAGGTCGAACGCCTGTTTGTGTGCTTTATCAAGATTTGTTGCTGGGCTTGTTGGTGACAGCCTGCAGAATCAATGGAAATATGCGCATAAAACACGGAGCACAAGGGAGCAACGTATAAGACAGGAGAGCAGAAACAATCAATTGATTTATCAGCGGCTGCACCCTAAATATAGATATACAGCCCATGGAAGCAGGGTACATTTATATAGGCAGTGTATATTTAACCTGAGTATACATAGTTCTAACTTAGCCCATGTTGGAGTCCTTTGTTGTTCACCTCATGTTTTTCTTCACAACACACCTTCTTTCTCCTCGGGAAAGGAAATACAACTTAATGTTTATTTCTTCTTCGTTGCAGTACACCTGAGCTTAGCTGAGTGGACGCACATTTTAACAATATTATTATAATACTTGAACCATTTTTTTTTTGCTTTGAAACATCGATTGTATCTATTCTTTTGTCACTCTGATCCTCTGGAAGTTACGCAACTGGTAATAATTCCTACGAGGGTCCTGTAATAAGGCAACAATATTTTTGCACCAAAGGTTTGAACCTAATTCCAAGACGATATACAGAAATCCTGTTTCCAGTGTCCAATATTATGACAAATAAATCTAGGCTCAGAAAGCACGCTAGAGAAGTTTGCACTCAAAACTGTTTTCGGTCTACTACGCACTAAATGTTGTAGTAAACTACATTTGTGTTATAATTGGATCTAAAATCTGTGCTTATCCTAGCAGCACTGTAATCTGAGTGGTTCCACTGTTGCAGAAATGCTTTACCGGTATCTTTCGACACCTTGCATTGACTGCGGACGTGAAGTACATTGAAAGCGGCTGCTGTTTCTTCTCTGGCTACTCTGATGGCGGAGTGACGGGAGTGGCTTCGTTTGAGACGACAAAGACCATCGAGTGCAAGGTCAGTCCGTATATAAATCGCCTGTTGAGAGTAAGTGCGATTCAGAAGGCGCGGAATTAGGCATTAGGTTAGCATTATCCACGCTGTATGCAAATACAGGCTGTAGACATAGTGCCTTTTTTTCTTAACCTACTTAGCTTTGTTTTTCCTAACACTTGTTTTAGGCAATTATTCCAGCAGGAAAGTAACGCCTGATGCCCTTCCAACGCTCTTCGAATAGTGTAAGAAAATGGACATCAAACTTCTGTTACTTTGATATTCGTTAATCGAATGCTCTTGGTTAGGGGCGTCACTAAAATGCGCTTCCAAGGGTGCAGCTGCAGTGAACTAGAATAGTGCAGCAGTACGTCCGCCATAATAAAGCTATGACTAAGGTCAGCAATACTTTCGGCTGGGCGAGTTGGTTGATTGTGTGGAAACGGAAAAATACAAGCTCGATTAGGTGTCTCTTTCTTGGAGAAAGGCAAAAGCCTACCCTTCCTCTCCCATCATTTGCCTCTTATCGGTGTTCGTTGCAATGCAAGATATAACTAAAATTGGTTTACAGGAAAGGAAAGGCGCAGTATCTGTCACACTATTTCTGGCATGTGTACGTTTGAACGGTGCACATCTGCACGTTCGAGTGTGGGAATGCAGATGGCTGGAGAGCTAGGCAAGAACATCTCACGGAATGTGAGAGATCTCGCGCACAGATCTCGCATGCAAATTTCGCGCACAACTCGCTCAACGGATTTCTTTCCATGAGCCTAGAAAGGTGGTGTAAATGGTATAGGCCATTAAAATGCAGGTGGGGTAGCAGAGCCCGACCCATATGGCCTATGGGAGGGACCCGCGCAACCGGTCCTCACTTACAAATGGTGTGCCAATTCCTGGATGACTTGCCTGTTAGTTACACTAGCGATCATGAGTCGCTTATCTTGTAGCGATTAGTTCGACATGAGCGGTTCCGAGTAATTAAGTGCCGCCTTTGGAGGGGGGGGGGGGGGTGGAGGCGGATGTGGGTATGTGGAACGGGTGAGCAATAAATGAAGGAAATCGGCTGGTGCTCCGCATAGTCGGCAGGAGGCGGAGAAAAGGTCGGGAGAATGTCCGTGCATGACTATCGGTTACGGGGCTGTACGCGTTTGGAGCCGCCGCGAGAAAGTTGATTGCATGTTGGATAGCGACGGGTGAGCAAGTGCGTATATCGGTCAATTGGAGTGATAGTACTCAAGGATATCTCTGGATTTTGTCTGATACATTCTTTAGGACGTGAAAAACCTCTAACCAATTACGCTACATCGTGTATTCACCTCTTGCAGTGACTTTTGTCTTTTTTAAGAGTAGTGAACATCTTCACGCCATTGCAAGATGACAGGAATTGTAGGTTTTCGTTCGGTAAAGGTCTTTAGGCTTGCTGGGCGCCGAAATCGAAACAGGCACTTTGTGTTTAGTGTCCATCTTTTGCTTGTTATGTGCAACCTGATGCGATTACAGGAATTTCGATTTCATTCCTTGCCTTATCTACTTCTTCTCTTGTGTAGGTATTAAACTAAATATTTTCTAGCTAGATTTTCTCAACTGCAGGCAAAACTGTTGAGGTAAAGCGACAGATACCAGCCTGGAAATTTTAGATTCGAAGGTTTCTTAACTTCTAGTAAACATCATATGTTGATGCACATCATTGTAAAAGTCCTTTTTGAATTTTTTGACTGGTCTGAATCATACGTCATTATCTCTATCTGGGCACGAAGCTTTGTAGCCTGAGCAAGCATGGCCTTCGAAAAGAAAAATGCGAAGTCGTAGAAACTCAAGCCCGTTGTCAGTCAGCAACATCACGCTGGAGGCATAGCCCCTGCTACGCTGTCTTAAAAACGGATACAACTTCCTACACGCCGTCATGGTAGGGCATAGGTTCTATAGTATTAAGGACTGGAAAATCATTATTGTAGCCAAAATCTGTAGCTACTCGTTTCCTACCTACGTCATTACCTAAATATAGGCCAATTTATGATAAGGATATTGCACAGTATCGGTGCTACATTACAATCAATAGATATTTCGGCCCTTCAGCACAAATGACCTGCTTTATACAGTAACAGCCGTAGACTCAAATAAAATTCGAGAAGCGACAAGAAAGTTTCAAAAGTTATCATGGCTGCATTTCGAATTCTATTCGGTACACTGATGAACAAGTGCACACAGGTCTTGAAGAGGGGTAACAACGATGTGTTCTTCAAAGTCATTAGAAAAAATACTACCAATAGAAGAATTATTAATGAGTAAGCATTACGCGGGTATGTTTCCAAGGTCGTATCATTAGACGTTTCTTAGCAGGTTTCGTTAGACCGCAACGAGTGAAAAGGAAATGAATGGTTTCGCTAAAGCGAGGAATTAGTGTGCCGATGCTTCCAATTTTTCTTCCTCTAGCATCGTAGAGATGCATGAGTAGAAATTGAATGCATACCTCAGTTTATGGATGATTTTGAATCGAATGTTACATCTAGTAAACAACTTAATTTCCCTACTCAAAGAACAGTCTATACCCGGAGCACTAATGTGAGCATGAACGTTTTAATGTGAATATGTTCCTTTATTTTCCAGGAAGCGATAACTAAGATCTGCTTCAATTACAGATGACCAATGCCCGGAGTCTACTTCGCAACCTGGACCCTCTCAATACGCACAAATTGGTCTGGCTCGCCCATGACGTCACATTCAACTTGGGAACATCGAACTGTGGTGGAGACTCGTTCCGCCTAATTAAGATGCGCCATTTGGCTTGAAGGCGCAACAGAAACATCAATCGATCGGTTCCTTCGGTGTTTAGAGGACAGTGCCACGCTACAAAACCATACAATTTATTTCATTTTAACAGTGCGGCTGCACTGAGTGGTGTCATGCCTACGTGCACTATGGTTGTATATACCTGCCTTTTTCAATTTGAATTCGTTTCTTCGACAGCTGCTTTGATGAAACCTAGTGATAACATATTCACACGAATGACAATGCTGTACGGAATATCCAGAATTAAAAAAAAAACATGGATAGCCTTTAGTAGCCAAACCCGCAATAGCACTGTTTCAGATTCTTAAATAATCTGCGAGCCACTAGCTAAAGAGCCTGCACCACCATTCGGCCCAGTGGCGTTGCATATTGGTTGAATTGTGCTCACATCTGCGAGTGGATGGGAACTCCTATTCTTTGCGAACGTGTGCTTGTTTGCTGCTTTAATAACAAGGTAACACGAGAGTTCTATCGCTATTCGAATGCAGCTAAGTTAAAAAAAATCGAGTACGGTGTGCCCGAAGCAGAAACACTGGTAAATAAACGCATGATCGAAATTTACCTGATTTGGTCGCTATGAGATCTTTGTGGAATTGCTTCGTTTGCAAAAAAATCAGGATCGCAATATCCTCCTGAGACCCGGCTATGGGGATTTGTCCAATATATTGGACACTAAGTAATCAGACAGTACTCCTATGGCAAGGCATTCATCCTCATAAAACCCTGCAGTCCAATATCTTGGACACCTGCTAGCGCCATCTATGCAACATAGATGAAAACGCATCGTTCAAATTCCCGCCAAAACTTTTGAAAACGGCGTCATTCAGCGGCGCGCGTTTTATGGCACCTGTCGGCGAAGCAAGTACTGTTTCTCGTATTTCTACCTACTTTCAGAGCATATCTTTGATTTTATATTAAAGGTAATACAACAGCGAATGCGCAAAATAAGAAATTTAAACTGTCCAAGCGCTTACTTTTATTCATGCGTCCTTTGATTTCGCGTGTCCACTGTGCTGGACGCTGGGACTCAACCCGGTCATTTTGACCGCGCTTTTGCCACGGCCTTGTTATGAATAGCAGACGAGTATTGTTGGTATTTAGCGGCTTGCGGACGAAATCGCCTGTCTTTGTTGTGTAGCAGACCGGCCTCGCGTGTCTGATGAGACAGCTGACGGAATTTTTCAATTTTATAGTTTAAAATTTTAATTAAAAACTACAATTTATAAATCATAACATCATAAATCATAAATATAAAATGTTATAATTTTTTTAATATAAAGCAATGTTCTTTTGTACCAAATGCCAGCTCTGCTTCTGCATCACAAAGGAGAGAAGATGTTTTGAAATTGCCCACAGAAAGTGAAGAAGCGAGCGAAAGTTTTTTTTTTTTTGAGCAAAGGAAGGCTCGCTTTTACGTTCTTTTTCACCACTTTACCTTTGAAGTTAATAAAAAAAATTGCACACGAGTTTGAGAGCACTACCTGCGGCATGTAAATACATGCGCGCTTGGTGAAAAAAGAACGGGTAGAATCCCAGTGTCCAATATATTGGACATCGTACTGAGCCGATACTATCAGGGCTATTGAAAAAACGTTTAATACTTTTCACCTTCATAACCATACTGACTTATTCTGAAAGTTAAAGAAAAATCTGTGCACCCAATGCACTCCCGGTCTTAGGAGGACGCGTAGCCTAAAGATACCGCGCTTTCTTGTTATGCCCTTTCCACGCTGTAATTCATCGACGCATGTTTAAAAAATTCAGATACCAGCAGATAAACTCTGGTCTGCTCAATTCACAAGGCTCATGCTAATCACGCTTATCTGTAAGAATTCTGCTGTAATTTGTATTTTCTTAATTCCTCCCTTTAGTTGGAGAATAGAAACTAATGTCAAATATTGCAACATAGATAGGTTTATTCCCAAGAATACAGCCATTAATTCCTCACTGTGGACAGGAAACTGCTTTGAAGAGAATATTTTTAGTGGCTTGCTTGAAAATGTTTCACTTTAAAGCAGGAATGCAATTCAGCATTTTACGTCTTTATTCTCTGACTAATCACAGGGACTATTGTGAATAACCTAGGCAGATAACTTGTTTGGCTCCTAGTATTTTGAATCGGTCGGATGTGCTTCAGGTTTCAGGATGCTAACGATTTCGGCTAGGTCTATCAGCTTTCGCTGCTCTTCCATGGTATCGATTGAAAGCACTATCACGCAAAGCACGTGATAGGAGGTCGCGAACCTGTGCAAGGAAATTTTCCAAGATCCCTGCGCAAAATACGCAACAGAAATGCATAAAGCCTGAGCGTTGATGTGTTTTTTAAAAGTGAGATGTGTGCTGGACATCACGAGTGACATATTTTGCGCCTTTCCTTTACTCTCAACTAATTATAGAACGGCATTGAAATTTGATGGAGTCCAAGGAACGACAAGGAGCGTTCCACTGAGACACGTGACCGGATTCTGAGATACTTGACTGGAAGCTGAGAAAGCAAACAGGAATTTGGCTGGCGGCCATCTTGGCTTCCAAATACACTAATTATGTAAATAATTTTCTATTTAACCTATAATCACCATTTCGCCACTTGCACACGTTTGTTTGACGCTCTTTTAGATGGGGTCATTCTTTTTTCGATATACCAATCAGTTACTCTTCACAGCGCCGACAAGTTCATGCGCACACGAAAACCGACTAATACCCAGAAATGTGGCGCAACAAACACAAACACGTGTTTGTGTATGTTGCGCCGCATTTCTGGGTATTATGCAGCACCAACGAGCCCCTCAAGCTGTTATTTCGAAAACCGCCTACATGGCCATAAAATGTTGACGCATCAATAACTGTCTAGTCAACCGTAATTATGGAGAAATATGCTTATATAAAGTGCGGACACTCCAGCCATCCATGACCGAACGAGTACGGGTCTGACCACCAGCGGGGCGGCGTAGCGATGGACGCTTACACTTTATCCTAAAAGGTAGAGAGCTTGTCACACGTCCACCGGTCTGCATCGAAGCATCCATTTTCCTCATGAACGCTGATGCAGCGCCGGTCACGTGCAGCCGGGTACGTCCACCTCAGGGCGCTTTTCAAAGCGTCGCATCGCTTAGTCGGTCACTTGTTTCCTTTTATCTGTATAATGTGTGGCTTTTCTTGAGGAAAGAGCGTTATTTGCAAGTCATTTGCTTTGAAGCCTTAATGTGTTTGGCGAGTGTAACATAAAATATAAGCCACGACGCCCTTTTACTTTCAAGCCACCGTTTGTTTCTGGGTCGTGTTTCCCTGAAGAATATGTGCTTTGCTTCCAATACGTAATTTTTCAAAGGTTGATCGGAACTCCTAAGGGTTAATGTTTATCGTTTAGTCACCCGTATCATGACAAATGTTTTTTAAAACGACCAGAACATTGTATTGAGCGTTTGGAATCGCTTTGTGAATGATGTTTACCTTACTGTATATGCACAGTGTGTGCGCTTTTGCAGGTTTGTAGGCGCCTTTTTCCTATACCGAGTTCCTTGCGATGGCTAAACAATTCTTGTTGTGGTCTGAAAAGAGCTGCTGCCTGTTCGTGGCCTGCATTATTTGAGGACATCTACAGCTATTAGCCGCGTAAAGAAAGTTCCTTGTAATGCATTTGTCACACTGTCAGCGAGATGGTTTTTTCACGAAAATAAGTATAAAATTAGCAGTGTAATAATATTATATATCATTTTTGTAGTGTTTAAATTTCTTAACAGCCTACTGCCCAAGATTCATGCATAATATTTCGCGCAGACTGTAATACATTCTTGCTCCTTACCTGTGCCTTGCCGTGGACAACTCCTTTCTTGTGGCTTTCGCGGTTGATGTTTTATAGGAAAATCAGGCAGTGGGCCTGCGCATTTCTTTTATTTGTGACACTCTGCCGTGTGGTTTGCCCGACCTTCGTCCTTGTTGCTCTTTGTAATATGAGTCAGTTTATAAATTGTGTGATCAAGTATTCTTTGTGTGCCATTCAAAATGTATATGCGACATGTAAACTTTTTTTAATAGTATACAGTAATAAGTAATAGTAAGGAGACAGTAATAGTATTACTGTCTCCTATTGTGTACAACCGAGAAAAGCTGCTAAATAAGGGAAAAAAATTCGTCACGTTTTGGGAAAGGGGAAGCAAAGGCCGCTGTTTGCTACTGGGGGCCTCGCAGTTAGGTCGCCCCTGAGGAAAATACCGAGTTGTTTCTGAAACCTCTGGTTTTAGAAAATGCTTTGGTTCTTGATAGTAATATCCTGTGCGTCATTACAAAAGCAGAAGAGAAGAAAAAATTGATGACTACTAATTCAACGCGCGCTAATAACGTACAGCCCATGGCCTTCTTTCATTTTGACTTTGCTGAATATATCGCCGCTGTGGCCATGGTCGAACTTGCAGCCTTGGAATATATGCATACTAGGAAGAATATAGTCTGTTTAAAAATCTAGGTCTGCGTGCGTTGCCATCGCTGCACTAAGGTAATTTTCTAACGGCGTAAAATGTTTAATACGCGCTTCGTGAACCATAACCTCATTCTTTCATATCTAATAATTTAATGTGGCTTCTATTTGTTCTTTATTGCGTATAATTACTCATTTACACAATGCACCTAAAGCATCAGAGATGGTGTCGTGCTAGATATAAAGCAGTAGAATTAGCGTACACAGCTACACAAGAGAAAGGAAGCATCGTATCTTAAACAATCTAAACAAGCTTCTGAGAATAGATATCTAGTTTTTCAAGTTTTGTAGAAATGAATGCAAAATGAAGAATAAACTTGCCATATAAAAGAGCAAAGAAAGCGTTTACTCAAGCAAAGCAATTTTAAAATGCCTGGCCTCGCTATGAAGCCACAAATAAAAGTAGAAAGACAGCTCATGCCTTGCCACAGCACACGCACAAACTGATCCAAGCGGCCCGTTAAGAGTGGTGTAGGTAGCGTGCTCACAGGTAGTGTGCGCAAAAAGTAATAAACATAACAGCACGGAACCATCCCACGTAGTGCCCAAGAAGGGGGCGAGGGGGTGAGGAATAGGGGGAGCTCTTATTTGGCATGGTACTCCTTGGCTGCGGCGTATCCACGTATCGCTTAGTCATATGGGATGAATCGCATGGCTAGCTGCCCTGTCTGTCTCGCAAAAACATTTCGTCAGCAGAGAGTTCCGTTACTCGTGGGAATAGAGAGATTTAGCATACCGTGATCCGCGATCCGCCGCTGTGACCTTCTACCGCTCGTGGGCGGGGCGCACAAGCTGATTGGTTCCGATGCGGCAGGTCAATGTGCCAGGATCAAGTATGTGGCGCCATCTATCGGCATCAAAGTGATCTGGGCATGCGCAATGGAACGCGCGGTGGCGGATCACGGTAGCGGATCGCGGATCACGGTGTGCTAAATCTCTCTAATATCTCGGCGAACTGTCTCTCGTACTGGAGCCGTCGTTGTTGTCTAAGCACTACGAGCGAGGGTCTCGGCCAGATCTCTCTCGTCGCGCGTTTATGGTGCTAGCTTCCTAGGCTGGGTTATCCGGCATCTGTCTAAGCCTGTTGCTGTTGCTTACAACTCTACCCTTGTGTGGTTAGCACGTGGTTCATGGCGGTTCTTTACAGCAGCATTCTTACGCTCGCCTGAATTTACGCGCCCCTGGATATCGATGAAGTCAACAAGCAGAACTTTCAACATCCCTCAACTCGTCCTTCGCAAGGATGTAACCATGCAAGAATCATAAGGATGAAGCCCTGCAGACTAATGTGTGCGTTCTATGAACCTTCCTCAACCACACTTCTTGGGCGCGGAGTTGATTCCGCCCGCATGGCCATTTTGTGAACACTCTCTCTCTGTCCTTTGTGAACACACTCTCTTTGTCTTTGTTTGTTCTTATGAATCGGCGTTATTGTGGAGTACTGTATTGTATCGCTACTAAACAGACAGGCCGAAGTGCTATCACTATTGGGGAGGCATATATTTTCGCAGTTAAATCGTGACAAAAACTCAATTAAGCTAACTTCACAACCAAAACAAAAAAAGGAAACTTTGATTGGTACCTAAAAAAGGTTTCTTTTCTGTGCATGCGGCTCTAGAACACGCCTATCCGCTGCTTTCGTCTTTACACTGCGCCAAGTATCATGCCTGTCGTCTATACATCAATCGAATATGCAAGTGGTTTCTCCAGGACTCGTCAGCTGGCATGCCTCGCGAAAGCAAAACACTTCAACAAGGTTTTCTTCACGTCCATGCATCGCCGTCTTTGTATCATAGAGGTCGCTAGGACTGTTTATGGTGAGGTCTTAATCGCCGCGGATCAAGTGGCAGAGGGCGCGTACACTTTGCTGTGTCCGACTTTAGGAGTCAAGGCTAAGTGTTAAGTATCCAAGATAACAGCTGCTGCCAGAATTAGACAAACACCCAGTCTGCCAGTCAAGGTTTTCCAAGCGGTGATATCTACGCGACAGACAGAGAGGAAGTAGCTGAACTCAGACTCGTTCTGACCGCAGGCAGAAGAAGCAGGACGTCAACATGCGTTTCCGAGCAGCGTTTCTCACATCCGTTGCGATCGTCTTCATTGCTGAATGGCAATTCTGCGAAGGCTACGTCGGGTTCGACAAGGTTTCCGTCGTAGACGGTAAGTGCAACACTCGCCCATACAGTCGTCGCACTTTGTAAAAAAACGTCGCTACAGCTTTTTGGGGCTCTAAAAGTTAGCTGCAACAATATAAATGAAACAAATAAACAATTGATTCGAACTGAACCAGGTTTGGAAGCTGCTGACGTGTATAAGGTGACAGATATCAGCGTCTAAATAACTCGTGTACATAGTGCCTTCCGGGCACTTGGCAGGAAATTTGGAACATCAGTATTTCACTAATATTAGCACGATGTCGATTACGCTGCTGGGCCTAAGACGACATCAATATGCCTGCAGGACAGCTCATGTATTTTAGCCGCCACACGCACTCACTTTGTAGCATGGCCTCAACACTGCAGCCAACGCTCCGCACGTATGTCCAAGCCACGCGCTCAAGCAGCCTTCACACGCACACACGCACACACGCGCATCATCCCCAAGACAGGCAAGAATGTTCTGCGCATAAAAATATATTAAATGAATTTGTTATTATATTTGGAAAGGGGCCTTTTACACACGTGGAAATGTGGATGGTATTTCATTCCATGGCGTCGTATTTAGGCGCTTCTTTATTTATTTACGCTAACTAGCTAAAAAATCTATAGCAGAAATTTAGCTTGATATTGATTATATTTATTTCCCGATATCATTTCCGTACCATTGCTCAAAAGTTTGTTGAGCTTATACTTGTAGCGGAATAAATACAAACATTATATGTGCCGAGCCTCATTGGGGGCATCAGAGCCGAGATGAATACACGCGAGCAGTAATTTTATCGTAGCATGTACGCTTTATCTATATCCTGATGCTTTTCAACAAGAATTCAAGCACGCGGCAAAGGTTCTTGCTCAGCTAAGTTTCTTCAGCTGGGACAGCGCTCGCGAGATTATATAAATTAATCTGGTAGCTCGTACTTACTTAATCCACCTCAAGTACCATAGAATAATATTCATACTCATTCTCCTGCTCACAGCTTGCTATCTTCCAAGAAAAGGAAAAAAAAAGGAATCACCCTTTATAAAGTTTTCAGTTGAGAAGAACTGAAAACATTTCTTTTTGGCCTCACATTTCAAAAATCTAAAACGCTGTATTTTATTCTTTTGTTTTAGTCTAGCGGAACGCTGGCTGACAAACATGGATACCACACAGCTCATGTTTGCCAGAATTTCGGCTCTCCAGACTCGGCAATTTTATTACAGATGAAATGGCAGCTGTAGATCCTTTTATAAACCCTCATTCTGACACTCAGTGCTTGCTCTTGTGTTTAAAAAATATTCAGTCCGCGACGTAAACCTCATATATATGCTGCTGTGACTTTTCACTGTCGAATCCTTCTACTCCATCTTTCTTTCTCAAGTGATCCCATTTTGAAACACCGAATTGACACTTTTCAATTTCCAGGTAAATGTCAGTACAACGGCACGGAGATAACACCTGGAGAGCCTCTCAAAGTCGAGTTTCCTTGCGAGGAATGGAGTTGCAACCATGACGGTGACCTATCCATCGCAGGGTGCGTTCCGAAGTTTTAGCTGATTCTGCACGTTTAATGTCATATTCATAAATGTCCCACTAGAGCACGATGCCAGTGTCAGCTTGTATTACGCTGTTGCCGTCACCCGCCAAGGCTGGCAGCTGATCAGTACTTGTTGGCTAGCTGATTTGATTCTATGTTTGCAGCACTCAGCGGACGAAGACGAAACCTTCTTGATAGTGTGTTTCGTCCTTGTGCGCTGAGTACCACAAACAATTCTACTGATAATGCTTAAGATACATATATGTTACGAGTTCGTGACCTCAGATCCCATCAGCGGCACTTTGTTTTTATTCTGATTTGTATTTTTTACCTCTTAAGATATGGGTAAACTACTAATTGAAGTCGACAGAGAAAAAATAGAATATGCTTTCTTTGTAATCGAGTTGGAGCCTTTCACACACACGCACTATAAACAGCGCACTCCCGCATGTACTATATATAAATACATGTATGTATGTATGTATGTATGTATGTATGTATGTATGTATGTATGTATGTATGTATGTATGTATGTATGTATGTATGTATGTATGTATGTATGTATGTATGTATGTATGTATGTATGTATGTATGTATGTATGTATGTATGTTACAAGATATATACAAATACAGGGTGTTAAAGCTTATTTTAGCCAAGATATAAATAAAAAAAGAACAATAATCTAATAATTATCATTTTCAAAGTTGAAGAGCCCCCTTTTAAACTCCCATTCCTTTTATTTCTGATAAGAATGCAGCACGTATATCTTTCTTGCAGGGTTTACGAAAGCCCGCAAAATACAAAAAAGATGTGGCTAACGCATTCGCGCCACAATTGTCGTTCTCGCAATCTTGGTTTGAGTGAATGGCATTAAGTTCGGCCGTGACTAAGCAGCCTAGTTTCCGCGGTAGGCTGATATGTTGACGGTGGTCCCCAAGCACCAGCACCGCAAATCTTCTACTCTTAACAAAGGTTTATTATTATTATTATTATTATTATTATTATTATTATTATTATTATTATTATTATTATTATTATTATTATTATTATTATTATTATTATTATTATTATTATTATTATTATTATTACTAAAGCGTTGTTAAGAGTAGAAGAACTGCGGTGCTGGTGCTTGGTCTACGAGAACGAGAACGGAATTTCGAATGCTCGATAATCATCGCTTGGCTCGATGACTGGCCCTCCCGGAACATACTTTCTAAACTGTTTTGTAAACGTACTCTCGTGACATTCTATTTCGTCTCTAAGAGAGATGGCGCTAATAAAGCATTTTCCCCCACCTTAGCCGGCATCTTTGTCATTAAACCTTCGCGGTGTGGCGACAGGAAGTGTAGTAGGTTGAGAGGCGCAGTTCCAACACAAGTTGAAAATAAATATTGTGTCTTTCTGTCATTATACAGTTATTCGAATATAACTTTTTGCATAATACTTAAATTAGGAACGTCTTTCTAAACCGACTGTCATCTGAGTCTTTTAATGAGCTATTACATTTTGCATTTTTACTAAGCCTGTTCTAAAGATTTCCTTCCTCATTGATTACTTTTCATATGCGGCTGACTGCCGTAGTTGGCCACGTTTGGTTTCGTGGTTAGCCATTGTGTTTCCTGCATACATGTACAGACAGCGACATCACCCGTTCTCTTCTGTAACAGCCCCATTCCAGGATCTAGTGAACTTGAATAGAGAATTGTCACTTGTTGGTGTTGAGCTTCACGCATTAACTAAGCGTCGTTTCTTGTCTTCTCCTACAAGCTCAATAAATAATAAACTGGTTCACAGAGACGCAAATAAATTAGTCACACTTTATCAGTGGTAACCTGACCGCACCGTGAGGAAAGAAAGGCGGGAATGAATGCGGAACGAGAGAAAATTAAGCCTTAGTGAAGAAGCACAGAGTAAATTCGGCAGCGTGTGGACTGACAAAATGCACTGACATCGCATAGCACACGGATGCCGCTTCTTTTCACCTTCATCGAGACGTAGCAGCCGGCGGTCGGGATCGAACCCGTGCACTCCGGCACAGTAGTCGGGAATATTAACAACTAAACCACTATGGCAGTTCCACACATATGCTGCAGTATGTGAGAATGAACTAAACAGACAGCAGTAATTATTCGAGGGGTATATATTTCGAATGTGTATTTTATCAACTTCTTTTTTTTTTTTTCAAACACGCTGAATATTAAGCTCTAAATTATGCTGGAGGTTTACACCTATAAGATACCGGCCTTTATGTGACTATTTAATTGGTGAGGTTGTGATCTTTGACGTCTAGAGATAGGGCGTTCAGACCCGGCTGGAGGGCGAGAAATCACTGCAGAACGGGGTTTATGTTTGCAGCTGGGGCGTAGGGGGCCCGGTGGCGACGGGAACGTGAGGAGGTTGATTAATCCTACAGAAGAATGATATAAGCTGCCAAAAGGACAGCGTTAAAAATGTTTGCATGTTTTGAGGAAAATTATTTTGTGGGTGAATTTAAAGCACACTTAAAAGTATGGAAATGTTTAACGAATGAAAAATCAATTGTCTTTGTAGGCATCCCGTAGCGAGAAATATAAGCTACTTTTCTCACTAATCTATGCTGTCGCTTTTTTTCTTTTTCACTTGCAGCTGTGGAGCCATTGGTGCAGGCCGTGGCTGTGTTCTCGTAAAAGGCAGCGGTGTCTATCCAGGCTGCTGCGATCGGCTGGCTTGCGGATAAGAGCTGTTCTCCTTTGAGAATTTTTCAAGGCTTTTTGCCCTATTGCAAAATCTGCACTAAATAAAGAGCATGCGAAAAGAAGGCACTTGCGAACGAGTTACCCGCATCCTACCGGCAGGATGCTGATTGGGGCACCGGCCGCGGCGCCAGCTTTTGATGGAGGCAATAAGCAAGGTGCCCGTATGCTGCCCATGTCAGTGCACGTTAAAAAATCCCGCCTTAGCCGAAATTTCCGAAGCCCTCCATTACGGCTTTTCTCACAACCTAAGTAGCTTTGAACGTTAAACTGTATTAGCCAAACCAAACCAAACTTATGTGGTTGCTTTGAGTTGTTCCCTGGCATAATGTTAAGACAAGACGCTGCACGTTGAATATCTTTCTGGTGCACCCGCTGTGCGAGAGAAATTGTTAGGGAACGAAAGTCGGTCACGTTCTAAAAATGGACATACTGTTTTAAAGGTGTCTAAATGCCTTTGTAATTGCTCGAACTAATTGTTGAAAACGGTGACGATTGGTAGAGTTAGCAATCAAGCATCTCTCTACTGCCTGAGACGCCGATATACGAAAAATATTATATAATACATGGGAACTCAAGCAAGAAATAAACGAACACACTTACTCATGCTGCATATTCTGATAACGCTCAGAAATTTTTTGAAAGTGCTCGAAATACGCACTGTCACTCTATTTCCTGTTAAGCCTATATAGCTTCAGTTCACTATAAGCGGAACTTTCTTGCATTTACAACCAATGAAATTTCTCCTGAACTAGCCGCGTTACCCTATAGACAAATATTTCAAGTTTCTGGCTCAAGGTTTTCTTATTGTCACCCATGTGTAGCTCAGCGAGATTAGACAATATATATACGAAAAGATGCAGTTTGTGTGTAATCTTCTACACTCAACATGGGTCAGCAGGGCTCTGTACAACTTAGAAGTGTAAATAATGGGCATATATTTGAAATGCCAGAACCAATTCAACATTCCCGCAAGCGCTATAATAGCAGCTGTACAATTCGTGGTTGAGGACTTTGGAGCTCCCTCATTTTGAAAGAATATCGTTTTGTTTCTTAGAGGCACAGGCTGGAACCATACAGGAGCTGGTTTCGCAGCCATATAAATTCATGACCTCGAAACAAATCATTGTCGGCATCAATTAGCCAAGGATTATGTAGTCTGATCGTTCCTAGTGAAAAAAAAAACTTGGCGCAGACTATTAATTAACTGTACATGTAAGACCGAGAAAGTATTACACTACCGAGAAATTTCGACTGAGGTTTTTGAAAGACAAAAAAGGTTTTTCTGCTGATATTGTCAGAGTACTCTACAGGCTGAGTCCGAAGTCTGACCCCAGGCAACAGCTTCAAAGCTGGCCCACTAAAGTATCGCTCTACCGAGCCCGATTTGGCCCGAAGAGCTCGGAGTAAATACAACCCTGGGCACAATTCGGAACTGCTCTTTCATTAGTGCATCAGATATACTGCTCATCCTGAGCAAGTATGCTCTTATTTATATAGAACTCGCCTTCTCAGAAATGAAATTCGCTGCAGTGTTGCAAAAAAACCTCCTTTTCTTTAACAGAAAATAAACTGATATGGAGGAGTGTTCGCATAGTTGTCTTAAAAAAGTGACCTGGTAAATAGAAAGATGTAAAGGAGAATCATAGAAGTTGCAAGGAAGAGTGTTGCATCAGGGTGAATTAAACTGATTCTCAAACTGCTACCCAAAACTATCACACACGCAAGGTCCCTAGTGATGTGGTCAAATTTCTGCCTGCCGGAGGGCCATCGGCAAAGCTAATTAACGTCTTTTTGACTGTCGCCTAAAAGGGCCTGAAGGAAACAATACAGCTCATGCATCGGCCCGAGGACTCACGCACCGGGATCCCAGTGCAGTCTTGTCGAGCCGAGAGCTCTTTCAGGACGAGGAGCTGAAAACGCGTATGAAGATATTCTTAGTAATTACATATTAGGAAGACCGACACTGACTTGATCAGGCAAAGGTCCAGGGAGAAGGAACAAGCGATATGAAGAAGTTATATGAGGGGGTTTTTCCCAAGCATCTCGCACTAAGCAGATGGCATCTGGCGATCCAGTATTCCTGGCAGAAACACCATTATGAAATTGTAGACATAATCCGCATTGTGTGGTCACGCCTTGGCCAAAACATACCAGACGGGAATATATATATGTATATTCCTGAGGGCCTTTAATGGTGAGCCAGAAGGAAGAAGACCAAAAAAAGTCATCTATCTGGCCCCGGAAACGGAAGAATCCGAAGTTGTTCCAGCTTGCGCAAAGGGAAAATGTTTATGGCAGTGAAGACCTAATTCTTGATCGCTCTTTGATTCCTAGACGAAGTTTTTCCATTCATTCGTAAACTGGTATGAATGGATGGATCATATTTTACGATTCGCGATGTATAAATAATAAATCTTGTCGAGATTTCTTTATATCATTTCACGGATTGAATTCATAGCCGAGCTTTTCGCCTATAAATTAGGAGGAATTCGTAACGAGCGGTATATTTTGCTGTTTATGTTTGAACACCTTAATATCCTCAACTACTGATTTCTGCGCGTTTCAGAAATACGTACAAATGTTTGGAGACAAAAATATTTTTTTTTCGAAACATTTACTGCACCCTCCCTGTGCGTATTCCAACCTTGAAACTACATGTCTGATTGGTTGGTCGGTACCTGACATAAAACATTGAACGGCATATTGTTGCGCTGGCTGATTCGTGAGATGAGCAATGTCAGGAGGCGACAATATATTTGTCATGAAATTAAGAAATTGTATTTCACAAAATGGCATCTTTTTTTTTGGAGGACTGTGGATTCTAATGTTTTTGCAATTAACGATGTAGTGTTTCGTGGGCCAACCGAGAAAAACGCTTCTAGAATTTAATCTGTTCAAATTGTGAGTAGTTTCTCTGACATTTCGAGAAGTGCCCGCGGGAAGAATTTACAGACATTCTTCAGTTAATCACAATTTTTATTGTCTATTTATTTTTTATTCGTCAGGATCGTAAGGATCGCATTCGTCCCGAGTGACACAACGGCTTCCTCTACTCATTCGGACCATGTAGTGGCCTTTGGCGGAGCAGTAGCAGGAATTGTCTCCGTTCAAAACGCACTCGCGCTCGCCATTTGGGCACTCGCACTTTTCACAGTCATCCATATCCATCTCTCCTGAAAAAGCAAGGCACGTAAAAGAAGCAGTAAATGACAGCATAGTGTTCAATACTTTCACACTCCATTAACATGACGAGGTTCATAAAGTAGGTTGTCATTACTTGGGCGATATCTATACGGAACTGCTCGTAAAATGTAGAGAAGCAATGCGTAAAATATTCGTGCTTATCAGACACACTTAGCATTGCTCTTTTCATCTGCTGTGATCTGAAAATATTAGACCACAACTAGGATTCAGATAATATGACGCTTTTTGTCCTTTCAGCGCTTATACTTTTGCGCGCGATAAACATAGGAACCTTAGTAGCGGCACAATTTATAACCATTAAAAATAATTATTTGCCTCTTTAGGGAACATTATAAATGACGTTATGTGTCGCCTAAAGGATAAATGCATTTTGAACAACGAAATAGCCTTTGTATAAAAACAAAAATTCGATTAGACACCTCAAAATATTTCCTTTTTAAGACGACAATGTCGCATTGACATAATTTAGTGTAAGAGTCGGCACACCGCTGCGACTCAGTAGCCAGGGAGCTCATACGCTGTACCAGATGATATGGGTTCTATCTCTGCCATGACGACCGCGCCACGATGAAGTCGTGAAGCAAGACGCCTCTGCACTTAGTGATGTCAATGATCAGTAAACGATACCAAAATCCGCCTAAAGATTTGCAAAGCTTTACTAATGCGTCTATCATAGCCTGAGTTGCTTTGTGATGGTAACCTCGTGAAACAATAAGGCAAACCTTATTATATGCATTTGTAATGCTTACATTATACAGGGCACTTAATGCAAGCCCCGTGTAACTGGCGTCAAGAGTGGATACTATATAGGTGAGAAGAGGTCGAGAACGATAGAATACAGTACTACATGCAGCAGTTAGCTTCATGCAAAACCGTCTCTCACAGCTCTGCACAGACCTGAGCGCCAACCGGTATTAACACCTAGAAGCAAAAGGAACATCGCGGTTGATTCACACAACCCCAGTAACCCCCGTCCGGACGAGGGGAATTGAAGACACCACCAACTAAAACTGATCTTTCCGGATATTGCTTTCGAAAATTAAATACCTATACGAGTTTTCCGCGAGAGGTAGAGCCACTGCCTAGTCTAACTAAATTTCACTGACACTGCAAATATCTCCGGATATGGGTACACCAAATTTCCAGAGCAAGGTGTACCTGAACAAAGTGTGCATCAACATACCCCGCCGCCTTTCCCGCAGGGGTATCCTTGTGCACACGTCGGTTGATAATTGAAAGATACGTATCCGCTGAAACCTGGAACGGCTGTCAAAGCACTTGTCTCCTTCAGTAACAGGGCTAATACCTAGAACTTGTCCATACGAAGACGTCATTTGAGATCTCCATCCTTCGAGGAGAGCCATCTACAGTTCCCCTGAAGCGCACCGCTATAACATCTGTAGCCGCAAACTTGGTAATGAGCCCGGGTGTCAAAAAATATAGATGTCACGTTGGATAACTAAGTGACTATAAACTACAGTAAGAGCTTGGAAGATTTATAGGCAGGGCAGCAGAAGACTTGCGGGAATGAGGGAACAATATAAGAGTATGGGACGTAATTGAATGTGAGTTAGCTTTGATATTACTGGCCTGGGGTTTCGCTACTCGCCTGCGACAAGGAAACAGCTCAAAATGTTGGTGCTTCACATAGACCTTCGCTAAAATAGGGGTAAGCAATGCTGTGATGACGGCTAGTTGGTTTTCCATTATAAGTAGGCGCGCTAAACATTGACCCAAGACGGTTTACTAAAAGAAGTAATTTGGTTGTCAACTTCCGTCACGTCATCATGCGGAGCTTCCGTTATGTTCTTCATGTTTGTATACTGTTTGTGGCTATGTTTTGCACTCACCTAAACAGAGCAAGCCATGACATTGAGAGTGCCTCTGGTTTGTTTGGAACATATTTTCTGAACGAACCTTTTGCCTCAAACTATAATCTTCGTTATTATCGACTATTTCTTATATATAAAGTATAGGCGAAGGACATATTTCAATATAAAGTTGATATTGCTAGTAATGAAACCTATACAGCTAGAAGCATGGCGAAATGGCGGATATGTGCATACTTGAAGGCATTATGCTTTAATTCAAAAGGTACAAAAACTACCAGCACCATTTCTAATCAACGTTATTTCTCTCATCCACGAAATAAATGTCTGCTTTCATATTTTTTTGTTACGCAGGAAGTATAAGTAAAAAAAAAAGAATAAATATACTCTTGCCAACTTCATCAATTGTTTATTAAAATGAGATTGTGAATGTTTGACGATATACTTTTATGTTCATATTGTATTCTTTTTTGTTTGTTTTACAGCTGTAGCAGATACTCTTGGGTTTGTTGGCAAATTATGTGCTATTTTACAGCGGAGACGGGAATTAAAAGAATAACAGAAGATGAAGTTCATGTTTGGAGCTCTGCTGTTGTTGCGATTGAAATTCATGGCATTTCAATGCAATAAAATAAATTAGTTGATTTAGAAAATAGTCAAGCTTTCACATTTCTCACCTTCCATAATTGCGCGATAAAGGTAACGGTAACCATAAAATCTATGAATACCTCGAGCATAGCTATGCCAGCGATGGGAAAGGGAATTGTTTTCTTGCGTCAAACGATAATTGGAGATCACCATCATTTCACGATCAGAGAGTTAACGATAATAAACTGAGAATAGGCAAGACACCATTTAGACGGTGAGGCGAGAATAGTTAGGAAGCAAGGTAAATGGCAGTCACTTAAGGTGATAGAGGTAATAGCTGTTGGTGAGTGAGAGTTTAAATAAGCGGTTGTCGTGAACAATCTGTGCGGTATATATCTAGTAGCAGTCAAAATATACCCGCAGGTGCCACAGGGCAGTGCAAGTTGTAGGATATTAAATAAATCTTTGCCACGCGGTGGTTGTAGGTGCGCTAATATCGGAGAAAATTCATTAGCGCGAAGCAAAAAACATCAATTTCCCTCAACCAAGAAGAATTGTTTTCTTTCGAAACTCGAATATGCTTGAGTTGTTTGGGACCCGTTTACTAAACACAATATCACCCATTTAGAAAAGGTACAAAGAAAAGCTGTGAGATTCATTTACTCTAAATTTTCTCCGTATGACTCACCCTCTGAATTAATGCAGGTTAATGGTATTGAACGTCTTGAGCAACGAAGAAAAAATTTACGCTTGCAATTTCTTTCCGCGCTTTGGAATCGAGACCTAGCTATTAACCCTTCACCCTATCTGTCGCTTTTATCATCAAGGCATACGCGCCACCATCATCCTAATTCGCTGACGCCGTATTTCACACGAACTGATTTATTCAAGTTTCCATTTTTTCGTCGCACAGTAACCGACTGAAACGATTCATTATTGCCTTTCTCCACACTTTGATGTTTATTACTTTTGTTATTATTGTTTTTTGCTATCTTTCCACCCTGCTTGGACCGGTACAAGGTTGGCAGTATTGAATAAATAAATAAATAAATAAAAAGAGAAAGAAAGAAAGAAAGAAAGAAAGAGTGACGAAATTATTATATTGATGTTCGTGCCCGAAAAACATTAAGCAAAAACTGCACCGAAATATTTCGCCTTCGTAAACTTTGAAGACGTTTCTTAGTCAGCAAAATGTTCAGCACCAGTCCTAGCAATGAGTGCTAGCAACCATTGCTCTCAGGCTACCCTTAGGAGACCGAAGAGAGATATTAGGAGGAATGTCAGCTCGTGGCTATATATATTCATCCGCAGAATCTGGACTCACAATGAACAGTACAATGGTTAGATTTTCAACCAGCCACTATAAGGGTCATTGAAAAAGACACCTCAGGAAACCTATTGTTCATAAGTATTGGCTTAATTTCTGCGTTCAAAAAGGCCTGTGAATTTTGGTAATAAGCTTACATTGTAAATATTAATATTTCCCTTTCCCTTGCAATTTCAGTTTATTACCTTAAAGGCGGCCAAGAGTTGGGGTATTACATAAGGAGTGGGTAACACATAAGCCTACAGGAAAAATACTTAGAAAGTAAAAACGTTACAATTTATGCCGTTAATGATAACAGCTACACGACTGAAAATGTGGATGGACTAATGATTACGACAGCATGATGTGGAAGGGCGATCCGGTTCAGGCCTGATGGGGGGAATGATGCGGCAAATCTCGTAGTACGGGAACGTGGCCGGGCAACTTGTAGGGTATAACAGATGCGTAGCGAAATGCTTGCTGGAGGATTTGTGTAGCGTGTGAGATAAGGTGAACTTTAAAAGACATGTGAGACAAGTAAGCACTTGCGAATCGATGGCTACAAGCCAGGATTGGTAAACCGGACTCCCTTGTGAGGATAATATGCTGATGTTGTGCAAGGGTCACGAATGAATCAATCTCGTTCTCCGATTCTGAAAGCATTGTAAGGAATTCTTTAGCTACATATGCCTAGGGCACCAGATGGGCGAGGTATATTCCAGCTTAAACGACACAAATTATTTCATCATCATCATCATCATCAGCTTGATTATACCCACTGCAGGGCGAAGGCCTCTCCCATATTTCTCCACTTAACGCGGTTCTGTGCTAGCTGCATCCACTTGACCCCTGTGAACTTCTTAATCTCATCCACCCACCTAACTTTCTGCCGCCCCCTGCTACACTTTCCTTCCCTTGGAATCCAATTTGTTACCCTCAGCGACCATCGGTTATCCTCTCTTCGCACTACATGTCCTGCCCATGTCCATTTCTTCTTCTTAATTTCTACTAGATGTCGGTAACTAGTAAACAAATTATTTGCAATCTAGTAAATATAGATTTCGTCGTGAACGTCACAGATGGTGTTTTAAGAAGAGAAAACTTCTGTTAGGAGATCATATTTTTCTAGTGATATGCACGTTCCATGTTAGATCGTTTCTCAGTGTTACGTACAGATATTTTAAAATTCAGGTAAAGCAACCCTAACATATGTGTTTATATGGGGAAACAAGTAAGGGTGATGCTTGCGACTAAATGATACCAGTTTCATATTTTGGAGTTAAGTTCTATTACACATTTCTTGCACCACTCTTGTATATATTTAAGTCGTTTTCAAGAGGTATGTGATAACACAGGTTATGAATTGTGCGACAGATAACAGTCATTGGCAAACATAAAGATGTGATTGGAGACATACCTGGTTATCTCATTAGTACATATTAAGGATAGAAGAAAACCAATGACTGACATTTGGGGGGCGCCTCATGTTACTGGTAGAAACTAGAAGCTACTAGAGGCTGCGTTGTTACATCGCATACATCTTGGGTTTTTGTGGTTTATATTTTCAGATTAACTCTGATAGCTGGTCAATATTGCACACATCATTGCATACGATGAAAATATTTTCCTACCAATATAGATGGCCTTCACACATCGGCTATATCTTGGCGTAAATTGGTCAATGTCGTAGTATTGTACCCATGTTGTAATTATATCTCGATATTGCCTGACGAGCTACGACGGCTGGCCAACATGTACACATCATAGCATAGGTTGGCGAATATTATTCTCCCATCGGCGATGACGTGTGAACATAGAATAATACTGAATAGAATAATTCATAATGTCAAGCCAGAGGAGTTGGCTTCACAACATTGCATACATCATGCGATCTTTGTCTCATTTCTCTCACCCTCCTTCGAGCTCTATGCCTGCTCTTCCGACAAATATGGCAACTTCAAATTCAAATTCAAATGTGGCAAATCTAGGAAGACATCGCGATCAGGTGGCACCTTTGTTCTTGTTACTTTAACTTGTTTTTCTTTTGTGTTTATGTTTTAGATTTCCACTGGTATTCTTTCAAATGTATGAGACTGCTCTTGCTATGATTTACTGACTGCTATTGCTATGATTAGTCTATGATATTTTGTTACATTTGTTTCAAGAGTTTAGTCATATATGATTAGTCATGTTATTTGCTGCTTCCTGTTACCGCCAGGGTTGAGAGTGATTAAGGATTGTACACACGGCGGGTCGAGGAGTTTTGAATTTGTTCCTTTTCTTCCATTAACAGTTGGAAGCACGTGCCTGGGGTGTGGTATTCTTTATTTTGTTGTCGGCTTTGCTCCATGGTGCGTAATGGAGTTGGTTTCGCCACCAATGCTCTCCACAAGCCGCCACTATAAAACTCGAAAGCTATATTGTGTCCAATTGAAGTGACCAAAAAGAATGCGAAAAATAACGGTGATCTACGGTGCACGATCAGATAAAAGAGCCACGTCAATGATAGCCTGAAAAAGTTTTGCACAAAAGAAAATTATCTATCTTTTGCGTTTCGCTCAGTGACCTTAAATCGTGCTAATATACATGGCGAAGACAATCCAGAGCTGTCATTGCGTAGAGCTCAAGCGCCAAGAAGTGCGATGCTTAGAGCACATCTAACCACCAACCACTATTCTTCTATTTTGGTGAGGCTGGACACTTCTTCCGTCACTGTCCGTGCAGTCGTTTCGGTCTGCGTGGTTTCACCTGCAACGCCCCATGATCCCGGCCTTGCAAGCGACCAGAGGATATCGATCAGACCAGAAGACATATGTAACTCTCCCCCTCACCGTCCAACATCGATTTGCGCAACCGGGCCGCGCTTAAGTGCAAGGAAGGTCCCCAGCCCTCGCAGGGGAAACTACAGACATCAGTGCGTGCTGGTGGGGTTACTTAATGGCGAAAAGACAAAAATCCCCAGCCGACGCCAACGAGATACAGCACCGCTTTTACCATGACGCACCCTATAAAGACGACCGCAACGGTCACAGGTTTGGGTTTTAAACTGACACCGCTGCTGTGTATGGTGACAGCATCGATGACAACACGATCAGAGTTCAATCCGGCAACTCCGAACAGTGAATTGACAACGGTGTGCCATGGCCGTGACCTCAATAAACGACAGAGCCAAGATCGGGCACCAAGGCCCACGTGCAATGCTAGGACGCGAACAAACGGCCTTGAACATGCTGTTGACGGTCGCACAGTCAACGCTCTAGTAGACACCAGAGTCGACTATTCAGTCGTGAGTGGACAATTTCCTTCCAATCTAAGGAAAGTAACGACGGGATGGCCCGCTTGTTCACACCGCTGATGGTAACTTCATTACTCTGTTGGGACGATGCAAGACAAGAGTAACAGTGAGTAGACACACTCATCTTACGAGATTTGTGGTCCTGAAGCAGTGCTTCGGCGGCGTTATTTTGGGCATGGACTTTCTAAATGAACATATGACGATCATCAAACTCCGATTCAAGCTTATCAAGTGTTCAACGGGCAAAGGTATACCTTCTACACAACGACCTCAACTCGACGTAGCTTAAACGTTGACGTAGCTTAAAAGGCTTAAGTACCTTTAATTGGGAATCGTCGCATAATGCCGCTGTCAGAAACTCAACCGCCGCTTACTGTCCCATCCTCTACTTGGGAAAATAGAAAAAACGCAGAGACAGAAACATATATGACGGGAGCAGCGTTGGAAAACATAGATGGACAGGAAACAGCTACCGTATACGCTAGCCGTTCCCCTTCGAAAGCTGATGCAAACTATTCGACGACGGAGAAAGTATGTCTTGCCATTATTTGACAATATTAAAATTTCGCCCCTATTTGTACGGACGACCATACAAGATTGTAAGTGATCACCATGCTCTGTGTTGGCTCGCCAACTAAACCGATGCGTCCGGCCGCCTTGCGCAGTAGAGCGTGCGTGTTCAAGAATTCAATATCACAGTCGCCTGCATATCTGGCCGCAAGTATTCCGATGAAAATTCCTTGCACGAGCTCGCGTTGACGGGCTGCCGAAAGGCGACGACGAAGACCGTTTCTTTGACCGTTAAACGAAAGCAGGTTTGCACAGCTGCAGTGATTGCCTCTTCAGTTCAAAGATTTAGCTCATTGTCTCAAAGAAAACATCGCTTCTCCTCCTGTTGTGTTAACGCGTAATTTATCATTATTGATCATGAACAATGACGTCGTCGTGAAGACCTTCACAGGCAACAGACCCGCGAAGCTTCTTGTTGTGCACAAAAACCTCAGACAAGATTATGCAGGAACTGCACGATGAGCCGACAGCAGAGCATCTTAGGTTTGGCGCACATTGCACAAGATACGAGAGATATATTACTGGCTACAGTCACTTCCCGACATTGCTCATTGAGTGAAAACGTGCCACGGGTGTCAGCGACGCAAGGCGCAACCAGTAAGACCACTGGTCTACTGAGCCCAATACCGCTCACGAATAAGCTTTTTCAATAAGTTGAGATGGATCTGCTCGACCTCTTCCCAACTTCATCAGAGGGGAACAAAAAGATTATCGCGGTAACAGATTACATGACCCGCCACGCCGAAGCGAAAGCAGTGCCCAACGGTACCGCAGCAGAAGTTGCTAAGATTTGCGTCGTGCTAATTCTCCTGCGACACGGCTCTCCTGAAGTGCTCATCATGGACAGACGAACTGCATTTACTTCGTAGCCCAGGAACGCCATCTTGCCTTGCAGTCAAAGGAGCCACCGGAGGACAACTTCTTACCATCCCTAGACCAACATACTTAAGGAGCGCCTCAACAAAACGATCACCGACATCATCGTCATGTACGTACATTGACGCCGCACACAATCCCTGGGACTCCATGCTGTCGTACGTGATCTTCTCGTATGACACGGCAGAGCAGGATATAACCAGAGCAACCCCGCCCCCCCCCCCCTTAAAGCTGGTATACGGCTGGGAGCCTACGTCAACGCTCGATGCAAAGCCGCCGCAAACAACCGGCGACGAGAACCAGGACCTCGCCTCCATCATTCAGCGTGAGGAGGAAGTCCGATGGCTTGACCGGCTGCGAAAAAGAACCAGCAACACACTGACGCCCGACGATACACCTTGCGACAATGCGACCCAGAGTACAGGCCGGGTGACCAAGTGTAGGTTTGGATGCCATTGATACAACTTGTGACAATGCGACCCAGAGTACAGGCCGGGTGACCAAGTGTAGGTTTGGATGCCATTGATACAACTTGTGACAATGCGACCCAGAGTACAGGCCGGGTGACCAAGTGTAGGTTTGGATGCCATTGATACAACTTGTGACAATGCGACCCAGAGTACAGGCCGGGTGACCAAGTGTAGGTTTGGATGCCATTGATACAACTTGTGACAATGCGACCCAGAGTACAGGCCGGGTGACCAAGTGTAGGTTTGGATGCCATTGATACAACTTGTGACAATGCGACCCAGAGTACAGGCCGGGTGACCAAGTGTAGGTTTGGATGCCATTGATACAACTTGTGACAATGCGACCCAGAGTACAGGCCGGGTGACCAAGTGTAGGTTTGGATGCCATTGATACAACTTGTGACAATGCGACCCAGAGTACAGGCCGGGTGACCAAGTGTAGGTTTGGATGCCATTACGCCGCTGGGGATTGAGTTAAAAGGTCTTGTGGCGATACTTCGGACCATACCGTGTCCTTGGATGCAGCATCGGATAGCTTGGCTGCGAGGTAATCCTCGACGGCAAGTCTACATCCCAACTGCGCCGGATGCACCCAGAAGCCGTCCATGCAGTGCGCCTCAAACCTTATTACGCTCTCTAAAGTTATTTTAATATGTAATGTTTTGTTTACCTTGCGTAGTCATTGCATTGTTGCCTTTGTATGGGGGAGTAATGTCACAAAACATTCAAATCTTCATTGATTGTTTTTTGACAGCCGCCGGCACGCGGATTAATTCTTTATACCTTGTCTATTCCAGCTCGTTGTCGCGAGAGGCAGCTTTATAAAATATTTTGTCGCGCAAAATGCACCGAAATTTGTCTTCAATATTCCGGTCACTCCCGTCTTTTTTTTAAATGTTCTAGGTTCGGCTAGTCACCATCTGCTGCTTTGTCTAGATGTTTCCTCGCAGTCTTTGAATTGAATCTTTGTCGGTGGGACGGAAATAGTAATTCGACCACCAGCGAGGTAGTTTGCTGCAATACCCGCAGCCGAGTTGTTCAGTTATTTTGAGGGACAAGCCAGCCCAATATCGATTTGACTTCAGTGCGACTACGCCTGTCTTCTGTTTTACTGCTCACAGCACTGTCACCATCAACGTGACAATATTAGCCATGAAAAAAAATATTTATACACTTTTCAGTCCATTCAAGAAACTAAATGAGGCAATCGACATAGTAGAGTATAATTCATTACTAAAGAAGCTAACGCAAATAGGTACGAGAAGATGCATTTATATATTTTTTTTCAAATTAGTTTCTCTTCTCGTTTTTTCTCATACTCTGCTTTTATATTTTTTCATAATGATTTTATAATTTTTAAAAATCTATCTGGCCGAAAAACGGGCGCGCAGCTAGAGCATTGGTAATGAGAATTTCTGTTAAATAACGTCGATGTGCCCCAAGGAAGCATACAAAAACCAATACTTTTCAATATATAATCGTACATTTAGGATCTGGGCCAGACACTGCTTAACATTCTCCGCATTGATAAAGCTCCAATTTCGTCTGAATTAAATAAACATATATGGGGATGGCAAAGCTTCAAAGTGGCAATGTCAGTCACTATTCTGGTTTGCAAACTGTTCCTTTGTTCATAAACTGCCAGACCACTACACTAATATGCTTAAAATTCGTCGTGCGAGGCTTTCATATATTGAAACACAAATCTGTGCCTCAATTTCTGCTAAAATAATTTGCGAAACAGTGTTATTTAAAGCAGTGCTTAATTTTGTTACGCACCTTTTTCCATATCTGGAGGCTGTCGCTGCCGCGATGTGTCGACTGCGAGGAAAACGTTTCGTCAAATTTATAATAACAATATTGTAATCTATAATTACGTTTGATAACTACTTATCTGCGACATGTCACCATCAAAAAACATTTCAGAATACTGCGGCACCTGCATTGGAGGAATGCATAAGCATTGGACGTCGACCTTATCTCATTGGCTAATTAATTGATTGCGCCGCGTGTACCAATTTTTTTCCCAAGCAATATTTGTTCATCCTGTATCTAGTGCTATCTTTTATTTTCTTATAACTTGTTTCATACAAACGTAATACCACGGACACGCTTCTGGTCACATGACGTTGAAAACATAGCCACGTTACGCTTACACAGTAAAAGTGATTTACCACATAGTAGAGTTCATAAAATCATAACCTATGCCACCAAAACTTGAACGAACCGAGTTATAGGAACAACAGTGAATACTAGGACACTTCAGGTTATCAGTTATTGAAGGCAAAATTACTTGGAGAATTTTAAGGTATTGATAGCTACCATGCAATAAACTGAATAATGCAGAAAAAGAACATCGAGTCATTACAAACTCTGTAGAGAAACCAATGCTGACTAAGCAATAAGCACTTTAAATATCTTTCTGTTAAAACTAGGCTTTAAATTTGCCATCTAAAATGGGGCTTGTATGGAAGTAGTGTTCTTCTTGGCTTTCTAATATGAGATGTTTATTTCCTTTTTTTACACTGGTAAAACAAATTTATCTTTATGAGTATGTGTGGGTTATTTTTTTTTCTTTTACGTCATGTGATTTTATTTATTATATATATTCCTTTATATCATGCGCAAAATATGTATGCCTGGTCCAGAAACAAGTCCCGCGTGATTAGATAGACTTGTGTACAACTCTATACAAATTGCTGAAGAAATAATTGTTGATTGATTCATTGACTGACTGATTATTAGCCCGAATGTACCGCACGACTCTTATATAAAAAACAAGTGACAGAAAAATTAAGTACAGCTCAAGAAATGACATGAAAATAGCACGGATAATAGGCAGTGCGGTAACCTGTAGTAGTGCACGCAGTTTGTATTTCAGTCATGTTATGAAACGGCTAGCGAGGTTTCTACTCGAAACGAGTCATCTAAAGCAACTATGGCCATGCATTCTTCTGAATCCATTGGGGTACAAATAAAATGCATTTGTGGCCGAAGAGAGTAACAGATTTACTGAGACTGCAATGTGCGACCACAGAGTCCAAAAAAAAAAACACTGCCGATTGTTATTTGAAAGAACACCCGCCTTAAACTAATATAATATGCAGAGTCAAGCTCTTCGCATTTTTTTGTTTGTGAGGCAATCCATATAGTTCAAAATTATCCGATTTTATGGTAGGTTATAAAATTGAAGCGGTTTCGTGTACAGGTCACAAAAAAATACGGGAACATGCATTTAAGAATTCTCTTACAGCATAATTAAATACCACCTGCCACATGATGATTGAGGAGCCAAACAAACGCTCTCCCGCATTCTATGCTCAGAATTAACGCTAGAAGAAATTTATGACAGAAAGCTGCTGCCCCGGCAATACACAATATTAGGATAACATCTTGTTGCTAGCTTACTCGTCGATTCGCATTTGCAGCTTCTGCACCTTAACACTTCTTCGTCAACTTTTGCATGCCGCAGGTTTGTGAACTGCGCAATTGCACTGTATGATTGCAAGGCAAGCTGTTACGGCAAAGCGTGGTTTTTTGTATACATATGTGATCCATTGACAATAACGGCTATATTTGTATCTATTTGCCATAAAGGTGATACCCAACGAAGCATCTAGTGATGTGAAGATGCTCTATAAGACCTTGAGGTGGATTTATATCTGGTCATGGCATTTTGATGGCTCTTCCGAATTTCAAAAAAGCACGTAGTTACTCGCATGCCTGTTTTCTTTGCTACGAAAGTGACTTGGCGGCGCGCGATATAGACTTACAGGAGTTCGCAATCTGAGGCGGCAGGATCACAGCAATGCATATAGTTGCCCAGGTATCGAAAATAATCATGACATCCAATCGTTCTTTATGAAACTGTTCAGTAACTATTTTATGCAAATAAGGACACCACCGAAGTGAGTGTCCAGTAGGCGATAGCGTTTGCAATGCTTCAGACGGCATTCTTAGCGCAAAAAAAAAAAAAAACACACACCCACACGAGAGAAAAGAAGGGACACGGGACAAGCGCTTGTCCCGTGTCCCTCCTTTCTCTCGTGTGGGTGTGTGTGTGTGTGTTTTTTTTTGCGCTAAGAATGCCGTCTGAAGCTGAAAACCATCTAGCCCGTCTAAAAGTTCTTTTAAGCGTTGCAATGGCACTTCAGAAGGCTGTTGACCTCAAGGATATATGCCACGTAGCCCTCCTAAGTGTTATTCAGATATACCTCATGAAGAAAAAAACTTATGGCTTTATTGCGGTGCTCTGCTCTGGTGCTCTGCTTATCCTGGTGAGGGTCTGATGCTCGGCTGCACATGGAATAAAATTATTATATCGAAAGATTTTGTGCGATGTGAACAACAGCGTTTCTTCAAGAAATAAATGTACCTCCTAAAGGCAATTTCTCGCGTTTAAGCTTAAGGTTTTATTTTTTTACAATACGTGCCTAGTCACAAAGCATAACTCGCTTCCGGCTTTAAAAAGACAGACTTAAACGTGAGCTTTACAAAATAATTTCGGAACTTTTTCACACATTTTAATCGTCTCTCCAAACCTGTGTTGTCAAACCGCATTTTTATTTTGCATGTAAAAAGTGAAGGGTAGAAAATGCTATTCCGTTCTAATGTGCTTGAATGGTAAAATTCAAGAATGAGTGGAAGACTAAGTAATTATAAAAGCGTGCACTAAAATTCCTGGGCTGAAGAGGCGCCGAACGAAACAATCTCCTCAAAAGTAGGTGGCTGTTCGTGTTATTGAAACTTCGTTTTTTGTTTTGTGGAAGTGTGGTCTTTCCAGTTGTGATGTATGGATGCGAGAGTTGGACTGTGAAAAAGGCTGACCGCCGAAGAATTGACGCGTTTGAATTGTGGTGCTGGCGAAGACTCTTGAGAGTTCCTTGGACTGCCAGAAGATCCAATCAGTCGATATTGTCGACCATAAACCCTGACTGCTCATTGGAGGGTCAAATTCTAAAGTTAAAGCTCAGCTACTTTGGTCATCTGATGAGAAGAGAGGAGTCGCTGGAGAAAGATTTGATGTTGGGAAAGGTAGAGGGTCGCCGGAGAAGGGGTAGGCAGCGAACGCGATGGTTAGATGGCATCCTCGAGGCACTGCAGATGAAGTTATGTGATGTTAAGAAGATAGTGAGAGACCGGAAAGCGTGTGCGTGACATGGTCCATAGGGTCACGAAGAGTCGGACACGACTGAACGCCTGAACTGAACTGTGTCCTATGATGGTAATACAAAACATAAGCATTAACGAAAATCGTTTTAACCGTTCTGAAGAAGATCAATTGTGTCACCACTATGCCACAGAGAAGATTTTATTTGCTCATCGGATTACGTCATTGCTAAAATGTCACCGGCCAGTGAAGACCAGACGAAAGGTTGGAGAAACGAATTTCTATTTAAGCAGAATAGCGTATACAAAGAAATATACACATCGGCTGCTTATTAGAGAGCAGACGGGCTCCTTAGGTTTAGATCAAACTAATCGTTGGCGTTCCCTCTCGCTGTCTATGCATAGCTGACAAGAAACGCGCGCGCTTTCTCTCTCAGAAGTGCAGCCAACTCAGAGTATGCAGATGCTGTAGCATACTGCTGTGACTGCTCGAGAAAAGCTATTCACAACCTTACAGGTAGTCATTTCTTTGTGTGCAACCTGATACAGGAGAATAAAATTTGGATTTCATTCGCGCTGTTGAGGAATTTAAGAAAAAAAGATAATCATATGCAATCTTTGTAATGAATGTTAAGAAGGAAACACGATCCCACAAGAAGGATACGGTTTGCACATTAATGCTTAAACTGTGAACCTAAATGATATTGCATAGTTGCTCAATTTTTAAAGACAATTAACAGCGTAAACTTTTCCGCTTTTTTGCGCGCGAATAGCTATTTTGATGTCGGGGCAATATCAGGAACCTGCTCACAGTGAATCATTTGAAGCCGGTGAATACGCCTGTAGCAAGCAGTACCCGACGGATATTTTTATATCTAGCTGATTGTCTGCATACATCCTTGAGAGCATCAAATTTGTTTTCATTGATATAATTTATCTAGTCACCATGAAGGAGATTCTGAAGTTCTACACTGTAATCTGCTTGGGCTACTATTGTTTCTTGTATATTTACTAGACTCTCGTGCGTTGAAGTGTACATTTTTGTTTTGCTAAGTTGTTCAAAAATGCATCATTTCTGAGATATGAGTTCTAAGAAAAGTCAGAAAGTGCGCACTCTGCACCCATGCATTTGGGTTTTTTAGAAGTGTGCGATAGAAAGGGTGAACATTGATTAGCTCACAACTTTCTCAAGGCTTGCTCTGTGTGTTTTTTGTTGTACGTGCTTTTACATTTTTCTTGCTCGGCAATAAAAGTATTTATAATTTCGATGCGTACACGGGTTCTGTGGTCCTATCGCATGCATAAAGATATTTCGGATTTTTCTGGAAGCATAGAGGCCAATAGATGGGGACATGCGGAAGACTCATGCGGAAACAAATGCTGTAACTAGGGCTGCAAAGTGTTCTGTATACAAACTTCGGATTGCCTAGACTGTATAAACATATTTTATTCACTTCAAAAATCTCAACGCTCTTCACGGCTCTGACGAGGCAAGGCATTTTAATTATACGGTCGTTGCAATGGCTGACTCAACTAAAATTGGCCTTTTTGCAGACAAGCGCCTTTGCTTTCATGAGCTTAAGTCATTGCAATCGATTACTCCTGAGCGCGTCTCGTTGCATTCATGTATGGTATAACAGGCGCATGAATCCTAATATTTAAAAAATATTAATATGAGAATCCGAAGCAAGCGAACGAAACACATCAATTCCAGTGTAACAATTCATCCCAAAACTAACTTAAGCCAGCGATAATAAACTATTTGTTGTCAATAAAACTTCCTGATCAGACTGATGCCGGTGGTTCCAACATATGGGCGTAACCGTATTAAAAAGTTCTTTTCTATATGAAAAAAATGAATTGCCTGTTAACTTATTATGCAATATTCTAAAGACCCAAGCATGAATATGCTTCCCATTTAAAGACCCTTACTCGAAGTTAACATTCTGCACTTGAAATTATAAACGCTCTTTCACATTATATTATCTAAATATCGTGCTATGGACATCCCAGCTGAAATCTTAACGCAACATAAAATCCCAACACAGAAGGCCAAATTAGTGTTTTCAACTTTGTCGTAATGCACGTACCTCGCACTGCAGACATTTGTTTTAGGTCTCTTATGGAGAAATCGTATGAAATATTGATATTTAATACCCTGCTTCTTCATTCTTTATCAGAATCCTTTAGAATTCCTGTCGCCTTTGAAGAAACGCCTACCAGCATCAGACCTGCTTTAATAGCTGGTTCATCATACATACCGCATTTTAATTTATCCTACTCCCGCTTTTATTTTATTTTTCAGGACACGGAATGACCGGATCCAGGTCGAGAAATTCAAACCAAAGGTAGCATTATTTCACTCTTTGTTCAATTAATTTCTTCCCCATCGTCTTCCTGCCCCCTCAGTGGTTTTCCTTCTTCGGAAGCAAAATGACCGCACAGCCCAGACTAAGGTAACTCATCTAGTGGAATTATTGGCTCGGCTTGAGAACTCAGGCTCCCCCTCAGTTCTTCCTTCAGAGGTTTTTCTTATTTTTGTAGCGTAGCTACATTGGCCGCAAATTCGCATTTTCGATATGGCGGTGGCCGCGCCGCGGCGGGGGCCGAGCCGTGGTCGCATCGCTCCTACATCACATCTGACGAGGTACATCATTGGTGTAGTTCTAATTACTGATGGCGTTTTAGTCACTAACATGTGCTAATTAATGACTAACTAGTCACTAAGCAGCACTAATGACTGGCCACATCCAGACAACGTAACTAAGCGATTCATGCATGTACGAAGCTGACCCAGACAGGTGTTCGATCCAGGCGTTAGTGCGGCGCCTTTCATTTGCCCCTTCCTGGAACGCTGCGCCACAAAGCAAGCAGAATAAGACCCAGATGCCTATTAGGCGTTAGAAACAAATTTACAGGATAGAAAAGGCACAGTATCTGTCACAATTCTACGCGGACACATGTACCACACAGTAAAAGAAGGGAGGAAGGTAGGAGTGAAAAAAGAGAGGGCGATAGAGGAGCCGTAGTGGAGGGCTATGATCCACCGCGCTATAATGGCTTACGCCTTATCGCAATTCAGTGATCCAAAGTGCCCTCCAGAATTTTTATTGCGAGAGCAATATTACGCTGGGTTGTAGGACAACTGCTTACTGATTTATTTATATTTACTGATTTATTTATAGGAAGGGAAAGGCGCAATAACTGTCTCACTTGTTTTCTGTGGACACCGCAACCGCACCGTAAGAGGGGAGGAAGATGGGAGAGAGAAAGAGGAGCCGTAGTGGAGGGCTACGGAGTAATTTCGACCACCTGGGGATCTTTAACGTGCGCTGACATCGCACAGCACACGGACGCCTCTTCGTTTCCCCTCCATCTAAACGCAGCCCCCGAGGTCGGGTTCGGACCCGGGTACTCCGGCACAGTAGTCGGGCGTCTTACCACTGCACCACCCCGGCGGGGCGGACAACTGCTTACTATCTCCAGACCAACATACTTACGGAGCCCCTCAACAAAACAAACACAAACATCATCGCCATGTACATCGCCGCTTACTATCCCCAGACCAACATACTTACGCAGCCCCGCAACAAAACAAACACAGACATCATCGCCATGTACATAGTCCCGCCGGGGTGGTGCAGTGGTAAGACGCCCGACTACTGTGCCGGAGTTCCCGGGTTCGAACCCGACCGCGGCGGCTGCGTTTCGATGGAGGCGAAATAAAGTGGCGTCTGTGTGCTGTGCGATGTCAGCGCACGTAAAAGATCCCCAGGTGGCCGAAATTACTCCGTAGCCCTCCACTACGGCCCCTCTTTCTCTCTTTCCACTTTCATTCCCACCTTCCTCCCTTCCCTTACGGCGCGGTTCGGGTGTCCACAGAGCAAGTGTGACAGTTACTGCGCCTTTCCCTTCATGTGAACCAAAAAACGAAAACCAAAATCATGTACATCGACGCCATACACAATACACGGGACTCCCCGGCGTACGTAATATTCTCGTATACTACGGCTGTGCAGGAGACAACCGGAACACCCCCCCCCCCTTAAATCTTCTATACGGCAGGGAGACCACGACGACGGTCGGTGCAATGCTGCCGCAAAAAAAAAAAAAAAAAAAACGGCGAGGAGAACCAGGACCTCGCCTCCAACCTTATAGGGCTGCGCAAAAGGTCCAGCAACATACTGACGACCGACGATACAACTTGTGACGCCGCGACGCAGAGTGCAGGCCCGGAGACCAAGTTCGGGCTTGGACGCCGTTACGCTGTCTGTTACGTATAAGGTATTTACTAAGGTAATCGCTAATAGAATCAGGACAACCTTCAGGTTGTCCTGATCAGTCCTGATAGAATCAGGACTTAAATCAAGCAAACGATCAAGCAGGTTTTCGGAAACGGTACTCTACTATTGATAATATCCATGCCATCAACCAGGTGATAGAAAATGCATTCGGGAGGTACGGGGTTCGATCCCCAGTGCCACCGGGTACCCACCGGTTTCCAATGGGTACAAGATTTCCCCCGGCCTGGTGCTCGGCTCATCTGGGGTGAAATGCTTGGGAAAAGGGGCCATGAACCAAAATGTTGGTTCAAGAAATGTAAAAAAAAGGGCCACATAATGGGCTTTTGCCGCGCGAGGCGGACTTATTGTTGTCCGATGGCGGTACGGATCAATGCCACATCGGCGCAACTATTTGGGCCGTGACCCCTTTTCCCAAGCATTTCACCCCAGAAGAGCCGAGCACCAGGCCTGGGGAAAGCTTGTACTCATTCAAAAACCGAGGTGTAACCGGTCGCACCAGGGATCGAACCCGGTACCACCCGAATTCCCGAATACGATGCTCTACCACAAGGCCACCGCTTTTTCGTTGTTTTTTTTCTGACATGGTATTTATAATACAGAAAGGGTTATGTACGCAGACTATTTACAATTCCCTCAGCCATTGCTGAGATGCACAACAGAAGACACAACTTTTTAAAAGGCAGGCAAAGATAAGCACCGTGTCACCAGCGGAAACCAATCAGGTTGAAAGTCAATTTCATCATAAGTGTCCTTCAGTTGCAGCATCATTCTGCTAAAATGGAGTCTAGGTGGAACAACAGGTTCAGCGTTACGATCCGAAATGCGTGTCTTCCACAAGCTATGAAGTCCAATAAGGAAAAACTTGTCATATGGTTCGTAATCAGATGTTGTAACAGCAAGATACCGCACACAGTACGAATTTAGAACAGTTTTTCTTTAGAGTTCTTTGCAGCACATCCCAAAAAACAATTGCGGCTTTGCAAATAATGAAACAGTGCTAAATTGTTTCAGGCACATCACACAGACGGCAGTTTACTGAAGATACAAAAATATTTTTCCTATGGAGTCATGTGTTAACGGGTAGAGCTTCGGTGCGTAATTTAAAGCAAAATGTTTTCGTGCAAGGAGAAATCTGCATTTTGCGCACCCTTTTTAACACTGCATGACCCTTAAAACAAAGTATAAAGAACGATACAGTGGTGGCGGAAAAAGCATTGCTACCAAATTCTTGTATAGTATCTTGCGCGAAACAGAATATAAGCACTCATTCGAGAATCGTACTGTCAAAAACCTTACCGAAGCATAAACTTCCTGCATAAATCCTAGTAACTGCGGGCGGTCAGTAAAATCTGAAGAAACCACTAAGTCGGGAAGCAGATTCATGAAATTAACTTGTAGAAATGCTCTAATAATCGGATCTGAACAATCAAGAAAAAAGAAGAAACGGGCAACTAACTACCTTACATACAGATGCACTAAGCCGAGCCCCCCTACACAAAAGGACTGAATAGGTTATGACGTCGAATCGGTTCAAAATTGGATGACCAAATAAACGTCGCAAATATTCGGTGAAAACGCTGGATGTAATGCCTAGCACAGTGGAGGACCTGAAGCACATAATAAAGTTTTGTCGCCAAAAACATGTTGCAGGCCTGAGCCCGACCGAATATTGAAAGCCGATAGGGGACAAATGTATTAGCATAACGCTGGACTACTGGAACGCGCTCTTTCCAGTAATTTGAACTTGACTTAAATGCATGCAGTGGAACGGCTAGGTATTTAGGGGGCACACATGACCATTCAACTCCTGCATATGGGGGTGGTCTTGAGCCCCACGAACCAAACCAAAGGCCGGAACTCTTGGAGTGATTCATCTGAGCACCAGAAACAACACCAAATTCTTCTATGCTGGATATACCTTTTTCTATGCTTGGTTTGTCAGCGCAGAAAAACGCAAGATCATCCGCATATGCAAGCACTTTCACCTCATTTCCAAGGACAGGGAAGCCATGGATACTACTGTTATGTAAAACACTCTGGCAAAGTGGTTCCAAGTAAAAAGCAAAAAGCAGTGGAGACATCGGACAGCCTTGCTTCACAGAAGAGTTGATTGGTATGGGGCTTGATAGGTGGCCATTTACAATTAGGCGAGTCGAACAATTTCTGCAGCAAAGTTGCACCCCAGCCCTTATACATAGCATTCATTGATTACGAAAAACATTTGACTCAGTTGAAACATCGGTGGTGATGCAGGCACTAAGGAAACAGGGGGCAGACGAGCCGCACGTGAAAGTGCTGGAAGATATGTATGGTGGCTGCACAGCAACCATAGTCATGCATAAAGAAAGTACCTAAATTCCCATAAAGAAAGTTGTTAGGCAAGGAAACACGATCTCCCCAGTATTATTCACAGCTTGCTTAGAGGAAGTATTCAGAGACTTAGATTGGGAGCAGTTAGGGATAAGGGTAGATGGAGAATACCTCAGTAATCTGCGATTTGCTGATTACATTGCCTTGCTAAGTAATTCACGAGATGAACTGTATATAAAGATTGGTGACCTAGACAGGAAAAGTAGAAAGGTAGGATTGAAAATCATAATGCAGAAGACTAAGGTGATGTTCAACAGCCTCCGGAAGGAACAGCAGTTTACTTTAGGTAGCGAAGCACTGGAAGTAGTAGGTGAATATGTCTATTTAGGACAGGTAGTAACCAGAGATCCGGACAATGAAAAGGAAATAATAAGAAGAATAACATTGGGATGGAGCGCATTTGGCAAGCACTCGCAGATTATGACTAGCAGCGTACCGGTATCGCTCAAGAGGAAAGTTTACAACAGTTGCATCTTACCTGTACTCACCTATGGGGCTGAAACATGGAGGCTAACCAAGAGAGTTCTACTTAAGTTGAGGACACTTCAGAGGGCTATGGAGCAAAATATGGTAGGGAGAACATTAAGAGATAGGAAGCGTACATAGTGGGTCAGAGAAATAACTCAAGTTACTGATATTTTAGTGGAAATCAAGAAGAAGAAATGGGCATGGGCAGGACATGTATTGCGAAGAGAGGGTAACCGATGGCCGCTTAGTGTAACAAACTGGATTCCAAAGGAAGGAAAGCGTACCAGGGGGCGGCAGAAAGTTAGGTGGGCGGAGATCAAATATGCATATTTGCTCCTACTCGTATTCGCGAGACGTAGCTCTATCACATTAGTTGTCGCTCAAGATGAGCCGAAAGGTGTCTGCAATATTCCGATCACTTGCGTATTTTTCTGCAGTGTGCTAGGTTAATGTGACAGTCACCATTTGGTGTTTTGTGTAGATGTTTCCTCGTCACCTTTAAATTGATTTTTATGTCGGTGGGACGGCATTCGCAATTCGACGACCAGCGAGCTCTTTTGTTGCAATAGCCGCCGCCGAGTTGTTCAGTTATCTGAGGGGACAAGTCAGCCCAATATCGAGTTAATTTCAGTGCGACTACACCTGTCTTCTGTTTTGGCTGCCTAAGAAACTATTTATGAATTTTTCTGTCTATTTATTAAAGTGAACGAGGCAACTGACACGATAGAGCGTAATTAATTACTAAGGAAGCTAACGCAAATATGTTTGAGAAGACGCTTTTATAAGTTTTGTCATAATCTTTCTGAGCGATGAAAGCGCGCTCAACTAGAGCATGGGTAATGAGAACTTCTGTTAATTAATGTCAATGCACCCTGCGGAAGCATACAAGCACCACTGTTTTTCAATATATACTCGCCCATTTCGATTATGGGCAGCTACAGCTAAACGTTCTCCGCACTGATAAAGCTCCAACTTCGCTTAAAATACATAAACATTGAAAATGAGGACAAAGCTTCAAAGGGGTAATGTCAGTCACTATTCTGGTTTCGTAACTGTTTATTTTTTCATAAACCGCCATAACATTACACAAATATGCTTAAAAATCCTCGTAGGACGCTTTCATATATAAGAACACAGTTCTGTGTCTCTGTTTCTGCCAAAATGAATTGCGAACCATTGTATTTGGAGCCACTGGTTAATTATGTAGCAATCTAGCATAATCATGTTACGCACCTTTTTCCAAACTTTCTGGCTTTCGCGGTCTTGATGTGTAGCCTGCAAGACACACGTTCAGAAAAAGTTAGAATAACAATAGATAAAGCTTTAGCGTAATACATATATACGTTTGATAAACAATTATAGGGGACATGTCGCCATATTAAACAGTTGCGAAAATTGCAGCACCCGCATTGGGGGAATGCCTAAGCATTTTTGCGGAAGAAAAGGCTCCCGGCAAACTATGACGTAACACCCTATGGAGCTCGGGCACCACGTGACTCCCTTTGGACGTCGAGTTTATATCATTGGCCATTAAATGTCTAATTAGCTAATTAGGTTTGAATCAATAGGTGATTGCACCTCATGTACCAAATGTTTCCCAAGCGATATTTTTTCATCCTCTATCTAGCGCAATCTTTCATTGTCTTATAACTTGTTTCATTCGAACGTAATACCACGGATTCACTTCTGCTCATACGATGTTGAAAACAGTGCCCTTTAATGCTTACACTTAAAAGGGATTTACCCCGTAGTAGAATTTTAAAAGCATAATCTATGCAACCAAAACTTGAATGAACCGAGATATAGGAACAATAATGAATACTAGGAACACTTCAGGTTATCAGTTATTCAAGTTATTATTACTTAGATGATTTTAAGGTATTAGTAAAATGTTACAGCTGCCGTACGATAAACTGAAAATTACAAAAAAAACATGGAGTGATTATAAACTCTGGGCAGAATCCAATACTGATTAAGCTCAAGGCACTTTAATTAGATTTCTTTAAAATCTAGGGTCTAAAATTTCCACCTAAATTGGGGCTTGTATGGAAGTACTGTTCTACTTGGTCTTCTTATATGAGAGCTTCAATTTACTTTTTTTTAACGATCATAAATTTCATATATTTTGTTTATGTGTGGGTTGGGGAGGGGGGGGGGTTTCTTCTTTTCATTTAAGTTGTGTGAATTTCATTAATGTATATTGCTTTATATCATACTCAAAGACGCCGAACCTGGTACCTGGTTCAGAAACAAGCCCCGCATGTTTAGATAGACAGGTATATAATTGTAGGAATTGAACGACGGCGAAACACGGAAACGGACACAGATAAGAAAGGGACACCACATGCGCATGTGGTGTCCCTTTACGGTTACCATTCTAAGCACGGTTACCATTCTAAATAATAAGCAACGGGGTAGGCCGCAGTTGTGCGCGCAGTTAATATTTCAATCATGTGACAACACGGCCAGCGAGGTTTCTACCCGTATCGAGTCTTATAAAGTCCCTAGGACCATGCAGTCTCCTGAATCCATTAGGTTGCAAATAAAATGCATTTGCGGCCGAAGAAAGGGTAACATAGATATACTGAGACTGTAATCTGAGATTACTCAGTCTTTGGGAATAGAATTGCGCATCCACCTTGCAACAGATAAAAAAATGCCTTCCGATTATTATTTCAAAAAACAACTGTCTTAACCTATATTAATGTGTACAGTGAAGTTATTTTTTTGTTATTTGTGAGACATTACGATTATCGCTAAATTATCCGATTTTACGGTTTTTTGCACAGTTAACAAAAAGAATGAGAACATGTACCTAAGAGTTCTCGTACCACATAAGTAAATACTATCTGTCACATGATGTTTGAGGAGCCAAACAAATGCTCTTCCGCATTACATGTTCAGTAATAACGCTAGGAGAAATTGATGACCATAAACCTGCTTCCACGGAAATACATTATATTAGGATAACTTCTTGTTGCTAGCTTACTCGTCAATTCGCATTTGCAGCTTCAGCACCAAAAGACTTCTGCGTTCCGTTTATAAGGTATAAAATCCAGCATTATAGCAACTGAGACGGAAACGAGAAATATGGTTTAACTTTTGCATGCCGCAGGTTTGCGAACTGCGCAATTAAACTGTATTATTTCTAGACATGCGGTTACGGTCAAGAGAACATGCCACAGGCAAAGCGAAGTATTTTGTATACTCCTGTGATCCATTGACCATAACGGCTGTATTTGTATCTATTTGTGATAATGGCGATGCCCAAGGAAACATTTTGTCATGTGAAGGTGCTCTATAAAACCTTGATTTGGATTTATATCTGGTCGTGAAACTTGATAGCTCTTCCAAATTTCACAAAGCATGTACTTATTGCACGCCTGTTTTCTTCAAAGGTGACTTCGCGGCGCTCAATATAGACTTACAGGAGTTCGCAATCTGAAGAGGCAGGACGACAGCAATACATATAGTTGCCCAGGTTTCGAAAATCACCATGACTTCCAATCGTTCTGCGTTAAACGGTTTAGTAACTACTTTGTGGTGACAGCGTTGCAATGTAACTTTAGACGGCTGTTCGCATAATGAAAATATGCCACGTAGCCCTCCTAAGTGTTATTCAGATATACTTCATGAACAAATAAACCTATGGCTTTGTTTATGTAGGGTTTATAATACCAAACGGCCTGGTCTTCTGCAGCACTTGGAATAAAATAGTTCTCTCGAAAGCTATCGTGAGAGAGAAAAATTAGCGTTTCTTCGGGAAATAAATGTAGCTTCGTAGGGGCAATTACTCGCATTTACGCTACAGATTTTCTTTTGTTTTTTGAAAACGTGCCGAGTCACAAAGCATAAGTCATTTCTGGCTTTAGAAAGACTGACAATAAAGTGATCTTTAAAATATAGTGTCGGAAATGTTTTACTTATTTAATTTGTCTCTCAAAAACTGTGTAGTGAAACAGATGTACAAGGTGAAGGGCACAAAACGCTATTCCGTTCTGATGTGCTCGAAAGTTATAGTTCGAGATTGAGCGGAATACTCAATAAGAACATAAGTGTGCACTAAAATCCCCGGCCCGAAGAGGCGCCAAAAGAAAAAATCACTTCAAAAGAATGCGCCTGCTCGAGTTAATAGAACTTAGTTTTTTTTTTTTTTTTTTGTGGTAGTCTGTGTCCTGTGATGGTAATACAAAATAAAAACGAGAATCGTTTTTCCGCTGTGAAGAGGATCAATTGCGCCATCACTACACCACACAGATGATTTTTTGTTTTGCTCATGGGATTACGTTATTAATAAAAAGTGATCGCCCAGTGAAGACCAGACAAAAGGTTCGAGAAACGAATTTCTATTAGGTCAGAGTAGCGCGTAGAAAGAAATATACATTCCGGCAGCTTGTTAGGAAGCAGATGTGCTCCTCAGGGTTAGAACAACCAAATCGTTGCAGTTCCCTCTGGATGTATATGCCAAGCTGACGACGAATGTGCGTGCTTTAAGTCTAAGAAGTGCAGCAAACTCGAAGAATACAGCGCAGTAGCATGCTGCTGTGACTGCTCTAGAAAATATATTCACTAGAGTCTCACAAGTAGCGATCACTTTGTGTGCGGCCGGCTGTAGGAGAACCAATTTTGAATTTCATTTGTGCTGCTGCAGATTTTTAAACACGGTCAAGCCTATGGAATTATTAATATGAATGTTAGGAATGGAAACACGATCCCTCAAGAATGATACAGTTTATACGATCAGGCTTAAGCTGAGATTCTACATGATATTGCATATTTGCTCAAGTTTTAAAGTTATAAATACTGCAGGATTCACTCTAACGTCTTTAATCTTTCCAGGGACGATGCTTTCAAGGAACACAGACGTGACTTGCTGTTGAGTAGGTTCAGATTGTCTGTTGGCGTCTGTGGCACAAACCATGTAATGTCACCTAGTCACTGAACGCACTTATGTAGTGACTCTAATATAAGCGGCTATGAGCATAAAAACAATCTGCGATCCAGCTGACAGCAATAAAAATACTTTCCCGAGCGCGAAGTGCAGCCTGGCTAAAGGCATTCTGAAATACGTACATTTTGCCACCCGCTCGACAGAAACGAGCAAAAAAAATTACTTTTTACAGAAGTTAAAAACTCAAGGAATGTTTACTCAGCCGGACACAAACAGTGGATGATCAGTAAGGAACCTGTTACGTTTGCAACAATGACGTGCACTAAGCAGTAGTGGCTTTTTATAGAAGGCAGGCAGATGTATCAGAGTAGTTGAAAAGTTGAGTCGGAGATCAGTTAGTTACACATAACGTTACGAAAATATGCATTTCGTCTCTATCCTTTTTCGCTTGCAGACAATGACTTCGAAGTGCGCTCCGCGTTTATACATGTAAGGATTCATTTGTGAGGAAGGTTACGCTACCATAAATCATGAATCGAGCCGTTTTACACAGCAAGAATGCCTCTGGGAATACATTCTCGGCTGGGTGGCGGCGTGGTGATGATCGGACATAGACGCTCACAACACAATTATGTCTAGGGTAGGGCAGTTCAGTAATGGTTTGTTGTAGCATCAGGAAACTTAAAAATGGTGTATAGATGTAGGTGTGCAAGTCGATACTCAAAAGACTGAAGCAGTTAATTTGCTCAACTTATCCTTGTGCTGAAAAGAGAGTCGGGCCGGTTGGTTCATACTGAGCCAAATGATTGAGTGTGGTTTATAATAAGACGGAAGAAAAAGAAGAATTGATGTCTTTCATCCCTTCCTATCTGCTAGAGTTAGAGATGGGTCGCTCCAGAGCGAGCCGGATCTTCGAAGCCGCTCCTTTCAAAGAGCTGGTGAGCCATTTGGCTCCACAAAACCGGAGCCGGATCCGCCGGAGCCGTAAGATCAGGAGCGGTTGGAGCCGTCGGATCTTTTGGAGAGCTGGTTGCTGGTTCTCTCGTTCAGTGAACATTTCCGATACATGCGGGTGCAACTTCGCGCCATCTATCAGCGATGCGAGAAAGTAACCTCCTGCCCTTTCTCGCAATATTCGCAATAATGTCCTCGCCCTCGGCTGTCTTTTGAGCGGAGTGCGCCGTTCTTTTGGAGAGCGAGTGAGGTGGATCTTTTGTTTTTGTTATATGGATGGAGATCTGCTAGATGGCTGGAATGGCTGTTGTTTTGAAACGCCGGTTCTCGTTCGATGAGCCTTGTCTGTCGGAGCCGGGTGAAGTTTTTCGAAACGCAAAGCGAACAAGCAACTATACCTCCCTACCTTGTCAGTGTCACAACCAACCCATTGCCTTCGGATCTTCCCGCGGGTACCTCGGGCGCACTTTCCTTTTTTTTTTTGTTTTGCAGTTTTGTGGTTTCATTTCATGCCGACGTGTGGGGAACGGTACTTGTACTCGTCCGCTGTATAAAGTGGTCCGCGGCAATCCCTTTGTCTCAGTATGCATAATATAGTGTGCCACCCGATGCCACTGAAAGGGGGAGTTTAAAGAAGCCTTATAATTGGCACAGAATTTCGCAGTTCGTTGCCTTGCTGCTCGTCGAGCGATGACTCACAACACTAATTGGTCGTACGTTGTTCGCTGGTGCAACGACACCATTTGAAGACGAAGCCATGCTCCGCAGAGGAGAAAAGCAGAGCGAAGTGGTCCAAATGTTCTGCGTTTTTTCGTAGCACCTTCCTCAGTCGTCTGAAGAGGCAGAGATCGCAACTGCAATCACAACCGCAGGCAGATACTGATGCTAAATGCCACCGCTTGCTGTATCACGTGACGGCCAGAATTGATTTTACTTTTTTATTTTATTATATACATATATCCGGCCCCTCCTGAGCGACAAACTCAACTCTCAGATGTAAGTGAGCCAGTGAGTCATTCAAGTGAGCCGGCTGACTTTAGTGAGTGGAGCCACTCCGATCCGCTTACTAAAGTGAGCCGTCTTGCCCATTTCTAGCTAGTGTTGTTGAGTCGTTTGAGGATTGTCTTTCTGTGACCTTTACAAGTGATTATGAGGTCGCGAAGTTGAATACTGGAGGCTGTCTTTAACCTTGCTGCTCTATCCTTTACTTTCCCTTTTACAGATGAGACACCAAGCCAATTCATACAAATTTGTGATTCCTAGCTGGTGGTGGTAATACTATGCAGTTATAGCACGTCGCCTTCATTCACATAAAAAACAATATGAAGGTGATTTTGATTGCCAGTTCACTGTCATCTACATGGCAGGCAACACATCAACGTTGTGCACACAGCCTCGGTATCTATGGGATGCCTGTCACTTTCAGAAACAATAAAATCTTTGAAAAAAAAAAAAAGAAAATGACGCCATTAGATTTCACTTTCAACGCTGCTTCATAGTAACCTTGATATGTCCAGAAGTTGTTGCTCAGCGTGATTGTGAAATAAAAATTTGTACCTTATGAAAGGAAACAAGCAGTTTTCTACTAATGTTGAAAATATACTGTATGTAAATCAAAATTTTGAAATAGAGGAATGTGTGCCACTCGCATATAATTATAAAGTAAACATTAGTTGAAAGCTCCAACTTTAAACTTTCATATTAGAAGAACCTATACAGCCCTCAATAATGCAAGCATTAAACCGTTGCCTTACATTCTCGATAATTCCGACATTTTCTTGTACGGCTCCCACAGTTTTTTGAACAGGGTTTTATAGGCTTTTATATTATTTTGACAGTTCGTAGTGTTCACTTTGTAAAGCGACTCCAACAATATTTTATTCATGTATTTTCCACACAGACAGCTGTGTGTGATCATGCTGCCTCGGCACTGCATTTACTTTCTTCGCCCACTGGTATATTTCGCTTGTATGCGCAAACCTACACTAGCTGCTTACTAGTAGCTTTTTGCCTGGTGTCAAACCCTGCAGTAGGTATCTGAATGGTAAAGTAATACTTTATGTTCTCATTATTTTTTATGTGCTGGTCGAGTGTGAGATTACTTTGTGATAGGCATTCTAACAGATGGCACATGTGCGTTTTATCTTGTATGCTTAGCTTAAATTGACGAGTCCACTGGGAAATGACCCAGATACGGCATCTTTCTTTCACATGATAGAAAGCCAAAAGGAAAACCGAAACTAGCGGAATGAAAAAGCGGTGTCCATGCGTTATCACAGTTGCTCTCAATGGGAAGAATGAGTTACCTCCTAATTTTCTTTATATGGCTGTACGCTGGCACCTGGCTTTCAGTTGACACATGGAGAAGATGTCATCAGTGTGACAAGCGCAAATGTTTCTAACCTATGCTGAGTTTATCGCCATATATTTACGTACATTTGCCAGCTTTCCACAAGTATGTGCCATAGCACAGACCGCAAGTGTCTGAATAGGTTTCTAGCTCCTTTTTTTGCCATGTATAGCTGCCGCACGCTCGAGCAGACTGACGCATTTTATTCCATGCTCGACCTCGACTCAACAAAAATAGCGCACAGGCTGAAGCGAATCATTCCAACGATACCGAATAATGCCAACAACGTACTCGGACGAAGTATGTATGAGAGCACGCGAAAGTTTCATAATACTCCTCCATAATATCCTGTGCATAGCTGTGCTGAAACGTTAGTTATTGTTTCATCGTGCGGGCAGGCTGCTTAATGCGCCTAAAAGTGCTAGCGCTGACGTTACAGGCTGGTACTCCTAGTTAAACAAGAAACATGTAAACGTCAATAGAGCATAAAGAAATGCTTCTGCCAGCCGACAGATGTACGCTTTGCCTCATGACCTTTTGCAGGATAGAAATATTCGTGCGCAGTTTGTGTCGCGATTTGTAGTCTTTCGCCACTTAGTAGCAGATATACGATTTGACATCTTACATGCTTCTGTGATAGCGGAGCAAGGGTAAACGCTTGGAAATTGATTGATTAGGGAATGGGCGCATTTCAGCGTGGAAAACTTATATGCTCCTAGGTTGCTGCAGTAGCCAGGAAGCTATAAACAGATTGGAGATGTGGCTGTCTGGAACACCCGCAAGCAAACTGTGCGTATGAGGTTGTCATCGTGCGAGAAAATGGGAAACAATTCCTAGAATTGGATGTCGTAAGGTCTATGTCTTTTCGAATGCAACTGCATTCTCTGAAACAAGAATACGTGCGCGTTTAATGTTGAGATGGTGGCAGACGTGAGTTTACTGGGCGGAATGCCGTCAATAGAAACAGAAGTAAAAACATGTTTTGAAGCTTCTATCTTATCACAGAGTGCTGCTTTGGCAGAGTGTCTTTGTATCATCTTATCAGTAAGGTTTGTTTTTCCGAACGACTAGGAACAAATGCATAATGACTTTTCATAGGCGTTGGACATCTGGCTTGGTTTGTGGAGTTTAACGTCCCAAAGCGACTCAGACTATGAGAGACGCCGTAGTGGACGACTCCGGAAATTTCGACCACGTGGGGTTCTTTAACGTGCACTAACATCGCACAGCACACGGGCGCCTTGCTTTTCGCCTCCAGCGAAAAGCGGCCGCCGAGGCCGAGATTCGATCCCGCGTCTTTGGGAACAGTAGTCGAGCTCCGTAACCCCTGCGCCACCCTGGCGGAGTAACCCGTTGAACATCTAGTCAAGCCTAAATACTTCTCCAAACTAGACATCCGGTCCGCCGTGGTGGTGCAGTTGATATATGGCGCATGACAGCTGCTCCCAAAGACTCATATCAAATCTCAGGCGGGGCAGTCGTTTTTCCTTGCCTCCTTGAAACCAAATTAATTATACCAGGAGCTAAACTGAAACTTGCAACATCATTCATGACGGATCCAAAAGACCATATATCAGGGGAAAGCAGGGCTGATACTCCCAGTTTATTTTAGAGGATAGATGCCTGCTCAGTATGTGTGTAAACATGGTATTGTGTCATGCCGTTTTTTTAAAGATAATGCCGACATCACTTTTTAACATCAGCATAAATTAGTCAACTTTTCTTTACCTGCCGTGTATGTTTTATCCTTCATTGGGGACGAAAAACGATACGATTTTATTTACAAAATTTTTAGTGCTTAATTTCTGGTTTCACTCGGAGGACAGCCTTGTTCGTTCCCATAACAGGTCTCAGTATGAATGCGTCTGCACGAGCTCAACTGTTTCACAAGCCTCCAGACTCTACGTAAGTCAGGCACAGGCTTCAAATAGCACAGGCTTTTCAAATAGCGTGCTTTCCTCTTGGCAAGCGACGTTGATGCCTCCTGGAACCGAAAAGGGCTCGCGTCGTTCAGGCACAATTGCTTTCAAACAGTTTCGGAACGGAAGCTGCACTTGTCGCATGCAAAGCTCAAGTTCACGTAGTTACACCCTAGTGACCTTGAAAACATGCTCGTAATAGCTTGATTCTCGCGCTCGGCAGGTGCACCAAACCGCGTCACTCGCCGCTGGCGGGCTGTGCGGAGTGGCTCGCCTCCCATCGTGGTTGCACATAACCACGTAAATGGCCGTTTACCACGACCGTTGCTTGGTGCTTCGCAGAGATATGAAAGGACCGGTTGCAGGTACCAGTCGATGGGCTTTCAATCTAAAACGCCCAGCAGTATATGAAAAAGTAACTGAATAAAAATATGCTGTGACCTTGAACTAATTAAGATTAGGAGCCCACCCAAAAGTTAAGTAAGTACTGCGCCTTCTTTTTCTCAAAAACGAAAGAAAATAAGAAATATGAAGATCATTTCGCGTAATAAAAAGGTGATGTTCGAGGGGGCTATAGCTTTAACTTCAATGCGAAGCTTTAGTGTACACTAATAGAAATGTCAAGTCATGTATAGAAAAGCTAAATCATACATAACTATGCTTAATACACCTTTCGCTCGAAACACAAGGTTCAAGATTTCTGCGGTTTAACGTCCCAAAGCGACTCTGGCTATGAGAGAAAAGGTTTAAGCTGTGCTTAAACCTCACAATTGCTGTAGCGAAAGCTACACTAAGCTAGTCAGCGGCGAAATTCGAGTAAGCGTCGCTAGTCCCAACTGCTCATCATGCAATTAGTTACTGCCAGCCAAAGAAGGGAAGAAAAGAAAAAGAGAAAAATAATGAAGAGGGAGGGAAAGAAGAAGACGGTGGTCCATTGGAGCAAGAATCGGAAGACACTAAGAAGAAGAATACAGAAGAATGGAAGAAGACAGGAAGAGAGAGAATAGGGAGAAGAAGAAGGAGTCGGTCAAATGAAGCAAGAAGAGCTTGGAAATCCTTCCTTGAAAGCACAAACCCTGAAGACCAAAATAAAGCCATCCGCCTGGCAGCTGAGGCCGCAAAAGATCAAAGTATTCTCACGCTCTTTCGGGTCTGCGTACCTGAGTAGGGAGCCTCCTGCATTGGTGGAAATAAAGTTTACAATGAAACAACCAATCAATTAATCAATGAAGAAGTTTCGGAAGACGCCAAGCAGACATGTCGAACAACCGATCACACCATACGCTTTGCAGCTAATGCATTGGCGACGATAACGTTCGAGTCGGACTTTGTGAACAATCCGTCTGGTAGATTTCGCTACGCATATTAAGGCTTAACATAGTTTAGCAGCCATCAATATTTTACTACGTCTCTTGATAGCGCCATATCATAAAAAGATTGTTATGTATTTCTCCGGAGAAACCTTGATTATATATGTACGACAAAATGTATCTCTAAAGCTTTTTTCAATAATATGCAATACGTATAGCCTATTTCTTTCCCTCTCCTCCCCTCTTGCATTGGTTACTGCAATGTAACAAAATATAACTACAGTGGACGAAACGTCTTCTCACCAGTGGAAGATTTCGTACCCCATAAATGATGGACAAGATCTCTGATATACTGGCTGGATGCGCAACCCTTTAGCTGTATAATTGTGATAAAGGCTCTCGTTATCAGTGGTAAAAAATCTCACATTAATTTCAATGTCTCTGTTGTCGCCTGTGGTACAGAATTCTTATCATGGAACCGTGTGCCACCTTGCATTCTTTTTTTTTTAAACTTATCAATGGTTATCAGAGAAATGACTCAAAATGACTCACACAATGAGAGAAGGCTTTGCTGACGGCTCCACTTATTTTCATTTTCGACCCCCTCGGGTTCTTTGACGGGCACTGGCATCGCGCAGCAGACGTATTCTAAACTCTTCTACGTGCGGCTAGAAGTGTATCCGATTTTGTTAATACAGAGTGATCCATTGCGAAGCGCCAGTGTTCTACTGGGTGTGTTATTTCATAGTTAAATGTTGCCGCCAGAATTTATTTTTGCCGATGTTCTTGAAGAGAAAGGCTGAGCCTGTTTCCTCTGGACGTAAACGCCTTTGCTTAGAGATATCGACTCTAGTGCAAATTGCACAGTCCGCTAAAAATTGAACACTCCGTTCTTTATATTATTCCTCCCCTCGATTGTTCGAGGTCGGGTCGAATTTCAGGCCGACGGTTAGACAGCACAAAGAGAAGGACGATGCACTCCGATCAACGTTCAAACCCTGACTTTTGATGTACAAAACAAAAGCTGGTACGCCATACAACACTCTGCGTCAGAGCTCTCTTAGCGCCACTTTTAAAGCCGGTGTCTCCGTGCTTCCTCTCTTCTTCGTTTAATAAAAACCCAGAATAGCGCCTCTTCGCCTTGTTGAATAATCAGGGTCGAAATATTCGGGAAAGGTATGCTGAGAAATAACCCGACCCTTTACACGCGTGAGGCTACGCTCCTCTGCAAGCTCTCACAAAACGGTCTAGAAGTTTTTAGAAACCATTCCACTGTATAGGGACGATATTCTTCTACCGTACCACGTTTCCGCATTGACATTCGAGCATCACAGCTAAAATGAAATCCCTCGTAGGCACTTAATTGCTGCCGCAACGCTATATGTACTGTTTGCTGATTTTGTCTTTGAGGGTCAAAAAGAATGTTACGTGACACGTTTCGCTGTTCATGAGCTCACCTTATATCTTGAGCGCCACAATTTCCCAAACAATTAAAATGGCCGAAAATAGCTGCAGAAATCGACCACCAAAGATAAACATTTTTTCTTGCGCTTCATGTTTTTTTTTTTGTTGCAGTTTTAATTGCTTGATCTACTGAACTGCAGATCTTGGGTATGTGCACAAGGCCTGCTGCATTTCAGGATGTGGAAAAATGCCTTCGACAAGCGTCATTGCAGGGCATGTTTGGGAAGATAATGGTTAAAAGGCGATTGGAATTGCAAATAATAGAAAAGAATGCCTGAGCCCAGATTGAAATTTTTGAATATATGTGCACGATTCTCTCAAATATTAGCCGGCAACAATGACAACTCCCAAAAGCCATATATCACGCCCAAAATGTCCGCAATGCATTTAGGTGAATGCTCTTTCCAACCCAATTATTCAAAACTGCAAACTGATTTCAAAACGCAAAGAACATTATTCTCCTCTCCCCCTAATGAATAGAAGCTAAACACGAAAAAGCCTAGATGTGTTCTTAAAAAGATGCAGGAAAATTTGTGGCTTCTTTGCGAAGAAAGAGACTTTATCGGCGAAGCCTAAACGTCAGTACACAAGAAAAGTTCTTTGCACAAACCTTCGTAGTTACCAGTTTTGCAACTAACTCGAGGTGGGTGTTTTCTAAGAATTAAAAAGAAAACTATAGGAGACTTAGATTTGACTTAAAGGGCAGTCGCATATTCGTAAAAGAAGTGGGACATCTGGGGGTCAGGTACAGCAATAGGCGCTGCTAAGTCGTTCACGTTGGGTACTTTTGCTATAGATTTCTTGCGGTGGCTATATGATGTGTCTATTCGCTTCCCTTTTTTACAGATAGTACAAATGCACACTACATGTCGATATGACTAAATCGACGCCTCATTAACATAGAAGCCTAGACACGAAAATGTGCTTTTTTTTACGTGATATGATTTCGATCAAAGAGACCCGAAACGAACGGCTTGTCGCTCTTGATGAAGCAGCTAACAGGCATGGAATGTAGTAGGCCGAAGTATTTATAATACCCGCTGCCTACACTTGTGAAACATTTCGACAACAAATCCGTTTTGCACATGTAGTTGGGATCACCGAAGAAATATTTTCAATCTTATACTTTATATGAAGCAGCGCCATTTCATCGAAGTTGAATTGGAGAGCAGTTCGGAAGGCGGCGCCATTTTGGATCGACGTGCTCAGACTTATCACTAATAAAAGGATGACCACAACATGACACCAGTGGCATAATTAGGTTTGTATATTGCGCGCACTCCACAGCACTGCTTCTTGATAATCCTCCTTCCTTACTGTCGCCGAAAGTTCAAATCCAGTACCTTGACGAGAGCATTCTGCCGTGTTCGACATGCTCACTCATCCAAGCTCCTATACGTCCGCTGAATGAAAAAACGTCTCAGCGGATGTTTTCCGTCTTTTATGCAGTGATGGGTAGGTAAGCGAATAGAAATAGTTTGGATACATGCTATTTCGACGTGAGAAAATGTCGTTTTCCATTTCAACCGCTCTTCTCTACAGACAAAGCACACTGTTCGTAGCCTAATCTTGGCATGTATGGCGAAACGAGTTACACGAGATTTCCTGAGCATCACCTGTAATTATATAGATGCCAACCATTTTCAAAGCAGTGAAAGGTCAAACTGTTTAGGTAGACTCAGTAATCTCACGGCGCAAGTGCCGGAAGCGGTGGCCACAACTATCACGTCCTGCTAACATTGCAATGTTCTACAGCTATTTTGAGAGTCTCTCATAGCAGTCAAAAATGTCGTTGCACTTGATATGAGAAAGCTAATGGAAAGTCTCGTTCACTGACTCGCCGTCGTAAAAAACATGTCTGCGTCCTCAAGCTAAAGGTGAATGAACAGTTGTTGTTGCTGTGGCTGTAGGAAGAAGGAAAAGAAAATGTATGGGCCTGCTACTGGCTCTGTAACTGAGCCACCTCTGCTGCCTCGTGTGGACAGAACAGAAAATAAAGAAAGAAAAAGAAGAGGGAGAAAAATACGCGCACAGAAACTGTGGGAAATTAAGTTTTACCAAACCAAACCAACCAGCATATTATATAATGATATACACAAAAACACCGTTTGCCGACGACAAGGTTACTTTTTCATCCTACATTTGTGCGCAGCTCATTACCTTTCCGATATATTGATCCAAAGAATTCCAACAAGACATATATGTATAATTACACACAACAGTTTATGTTTCACACATATTTCATACCAACTAGTTCCTCTTCCGCGAGTGATATCTACAGGGCCTTTTCTTTCCTGTGAACAACTTAATTGGCTTAAGCTTTGATGGAGGAGAAACGAAGAGGCGTCCGTGTGCTGTGCGATGTTAGTGGACATTGGAGATCCCAAGGTGGTCGAAATTACTACAGAACCCTCTACTACGGCATCCTTTCACTCTCCGTTTTCACTCCAATCTTCTTAAATTTATTTACGCGCGGTTAACGTGTCTACCGAGCAGATGTGCCGGAAAATACGCCTTTCCTCTTCTGTGAATAAATTATTATTTTTATTGGTTTCTATTAGCTAATTCAACCACATAAACCATTGTGTCACTTGCACATCTTTCACTTCACGCTAATCCTATGGTACCATCCTTTTAGGATGCGGTGCTGGTTACGATGGACAACAACGGCGATGCCGACGGCGATGCCATGGAAAGCAGGAATAGGCGACAGAGCTGCGCTCTAAAATTCCATGTGCACTGTGGAATCTACACTGCAGAATTGTAAAAGCCTAAGCGCTGTTGATGCACACGGCGCATCACGTCGCCCTCAATATTCTCAACTAAATGTACTCTCATTATCATTGCTAACATCATCATTGTCATTGTCATTAATTGCAGCATCATCGTTATCGCTGCTAATATCCTCACGGTAATTAAGAGCTATGGTGTGCGTTTCACAATCCTGAACGTGGAGTAAACTCTTCCCGTTACCATCATCATCATGATCATCAACCTGACTATACCCACTGCAGGGCGAAGGCCTCTCTCATATTTCTCCACTTAACCCGGTTCTGTGCTAGATGCATCCACTTGACCCCTGCGAACTTCTTGACCTCATCCGCCCACCAAACTTTCTGCCGCCCCCTGCTACGCTTTCCTTTCCTTGGAATCCAGTTTGTTACCCTAAGCGACCATCGGTTATCCTCTCTTCGCACAACATGTCCTGCCCATGCCCATTTCTTCTTAATTTCCACTAGAATGTTGGTAACCTGAGCTATTTCTCTGACCCACTCTGCACGCTTCCTATCTCTTAATGTTACCCCTACCATTTTTCGTTCCATAGCCCTCTGAGTTGTCCTCAACTTAAGTAGAACTCTCTTGGTTAGCCTCCACGTTTCAGCCCCATAGGTGAGTACAGGTAAGATGCAAATGTTATATACTTTCCTCTTTAGCGATACCGGTACGCTGCTAGTCATAATCTTCCCGTTCCAGGCCTACTCAAATCAATCGCCGGTGATTGATGCTTTAAATCGGGGATTTTGACGCGTTGGATTCATTTTCATGTGCACCTAGTCCACTCAATGTTTCTTTTTTTGCGAAGTTTTATTGCCCCAGGGCATAAAAGGAATGTTATGATGGATGAAGGGTGTGGTCAAATAAATGAAAAAAGGTTGGCTGATGCAATGAAATCGAGGAGTGAACGATGATGCGGTCACAGCATATGACTGCGGATTATGGGGGAAGAGGCCAGCTGCCACCAGGTGCCGGATCCGCGTTGACTTCAACGCTGGACAATTCCACAGTAGGTGATGGATGTCAGCTTCTATATTTCTAGACTTGCAGATGGGGTACCCAGGGTGTGGATATAAATACCGAAATTGTGGCCACTTTTGGATCACTGCTGGTGTTAGGGCCACCCCAACTCTAATCCTCGGAAGCGCCACCTCCTCTGCACGGGTTAGACCGCGGGGGAGGCTTACCGTACACGGAAGTATAAGAGCACGTGTACGGTGCCGGAGGTGCTCCTTTCTTGTTAAAAGCAGGGTGGCATTGTCCAATGTTATGAGGTTTGGCGATGTCGAGGTTGATTTTGAAAGGCGGGTAGCAGAATCCACTTGTCATTTGAGCACATAAAAGGTCACGCGGAGTCCATTCAATACGAATTGGATTTGGTATGCGAGCCGCTAGACTGTGTATGTTCTGGCAGATTTCCGGGCTACTACTAACGCGTCTAAGTAGCTTTGTCACCTAGAGGGCATCTGTATGTATGATAATACGGGCCGTGGGAAGCATGGGAATGGCGGTCACAGAGCGAAGCACCTCTTGCACTGCAAGCAGTTCCGCACAAAAAGAAGATGGAGGTTCCGGTAATTGAAATGTTGACGTCTTGTTCAATGAAGATTTGCTAGGACAGTAGACTGCTCTTATCACTTCACAGGCTTTGATGCTTGCGTCGACGTAAATTATAATGGAAACATGTGGCAAGCGGGCGTCTTGTTCCATAATTCGGTCGCGAAGTGACGACGCCGTTTCCTGTGTTCTTGGTCGGCGTAAATCAGTTGGCTTGTTATCGCTCAGCTGTACAAAACGCCAAGGAGGAAGAACTGGCAGTGGCGGTGGTAGTGGTGAATGTGTCGAAGCATAAGCCTTCAGAGCGCACGTTGCGTGAATGTGGCCTTAAGCTTGCGTGCATCACGTCGTTGCTGCACCAGTTCATCTATTGTGTTTAGTTGTGCGTTTTCTTGGAGCGCCACGATTGGTGTAATGCGAGGGAGGCAGGTGATGACCCTCATTGCCTCTCGATTTATTGCCTCAAGTCGATCCCATTGTGCCCTTGTCAAATGCTGAAAATGGGCTTGATAAACAAGGCGCGGTTGCACAACTGCCCGCACCAACTGTCTCGCAACATCTGAGCGAGCGCCGCCCATTTTTGGAGCAATGCGTCTAATCAGACCCAGTGTCTTTAACGCCTGTTTTTTAGCGCCAGACAGCCATGTAGTTCAGTTCCTGACTCATGAATTATTAAGCCCAATATTTTTACTGTTGAACTTTCCTGAAGTGGGGTTCCGGATAGATGTAGACGAATAGGTGTTGCCGGTAGTTTACGGCGGCCCCAGCGGTTGGCGACTGATATGAACGTAGTTCTACTGGTGGAAAGTTCAAGGCCAATGGAAGATGCATATGTGCACGTAATATCTAAAGCTGATTGCAGGGCCGATGATTGAGTCAGTAGGTCGTTGTGTGTGCTCCACACCGTGATGTCATCAGCGTATATTAAGAATTTAACATCAGAAATTTCATGTAACCGCCATGCAAGTGAGATAAACGCAATAGTAAATAATGCTGGTGACAACACAGATCCCTGGGGTACGCCGCGAAGAGGGACAAATGATCCTATGGCCTCGCTACTGAGGCGTATTGCAAATTGTCTACTTTCAAGGAAAGATTTTACAAAATTGCGCACTCTAAGTGGTAAATGGAGCATGTCAATTGAATCCAGAAATGCAGCATGACTGATATTATCGTAAGCCTTTTCTACATCCATGGCGAGGACGGTGCGTACATTGTGGCTGCGTGTTGATGATAATACTGAGGACGCCAAGACAGCCAATCCGTCTTCTGTGCCTATAGATGGTCGAAAGCCAATCTGGGCCGGATGGTAGAAACCGTGATGTTCAAGCCACCACGAGATTCGTGTGGCGAGCATTTTCTCAGCAAGCTTGCAAATTGTTGCCGTTAAGGAAATAGGTCGAAAGTTGCTTAGGTCTGTTGGTGCTCTCCCCGGCTTTTGAATAGGGATCACAATAGCCGATTTCCAGCTGTCTGGTACATCGCCGTCTAGCCATACATTGTTAATGGTGTCAAGGAGTTGAGGAAGTGCATCACCACTGAGGTTCTTGTAAACCTCGTACGTAATGGAGTCCGGACCGGGCGCTGTCTTTCGGTTGGCTTCATCTATAGCTGCAAGCAATTCGGGCATGGAGATTGGGATCGCGATTCCCTCGGTGTCGGCAGCAGATGGCAGCTTATCGACATGGGCTGGCATGCCCCACAAATAAGTTCTTGCAACTGGTGCAGACAACACGTCGTACTTGGGGGAAAACTTGCGCGCTGCTTGTCTTGCGAAATCATTCGGAGACAAGTTTGCTGCAAAGCATGCTGTGGCCACTGAATCAGGACGACGACAACCGTGCTCCATGGCATGGAAAGTTCGCCAAAGATGGGCATTCGATGACTGTGTGGAGAACTGAGGTGCCATTGTCGCCGTGAGAGATCACGCTCATACCTTCGAGAAGTAGCAGTAATTTAATTTAGTCTTGTACGTGCATGCGCAGAAGTTAGGTCTCTGGTTGCAGTCAATTCCGCTTGTCGACGAGCAGCCCACAAGTTGAGCAGAGTCACATCCGGTGTTGGTCGACCAACCTCCACACAGGTAATGGTTGTAGCCTCATTTAGTGCGCTTTTTTGCGGTCTAGAAGCGATGGTGCCGACTCCACAGAGTGATATTGAAGAATGGCGCGGAAAACTGTACACTTGCGGCGTAATCGCCGGGCCTGTGATGGATAGAGACCGATGACAATAGGATGATGGTCACTGCCCCAGGAGTCCGGCTCTAAGTTCCACGAGGGGGTGCCGGTTCCTGACCACCACGTAAGATCTGGAGCGTATGTTCCACTCCTAGCTCCTAGTATGAAGCACAGTCCTTGTTGGTGTATCTGGATGGTTCAGGAGAATAAATAGCGCATCGCAGTAATAGATAGAATGCTAATGGCTTAAAGCGGGCTCAGTCCAAGCTACACAGACGGCTTGCTGCTTGCTCAGCGAAGCATAATGCTTTTTCTATACACTAAATAATTATAGAACTAGCTTTAAGTACCGCACACTCAATGTAAGAGACGTTGTACTCACCACTTTATAACTAAACTTGCCCTTGATGGGTCATGCTCGCGTCCTTTGGCTGGAGATGAGTTCGCAAGTTTTAGAAAAGTGTATAGTGAGCTGCTAGATGCTCATACCAGTAAAACTTATACCTATCTCAAATTACTGCAAAGCAATGCACTTGAGGTCTTCTATGGAGGACACTGTACTGTTTGTACAACATTGTGAGTATTTAAAATCGTCCTATTGTTTTTCTGTCGAAGACCTTAATGCTCAGGGTAACCGTTGAGATGCAAATACTTTATTAAGGTATAGTATCATTACTTCATTCATTTGTTTATTATCTCCATAAGAACATAAGGAAATAATCCGTTTGTTCCACACTTATAGTTACGTTCGGAGCAGCTGGACTGCACAAAAGTTACGGCTGCGGAGATGAAATAAATGCGTCTTTAAAGAAAGAGACATCTGTAAATGTAAATAAATAAAAAATAGATACAAAAAGAGAAGATGTGCACCGAAAACTATTTTCGAAATTGCTCAGCCGAGAGTCAGCTTTCTACCACAGAAAATAAAACCTCAGCTAAGGGTCCAAACGTGCTTCTTAATATTTCGCTTTAATGATCAAATAAATAAAATTTGGCTAAGAAAATAGATGAAATACAGGCAGTCGTTGTAATGTAGATGGTATCCAAAAAATTCAATTTCTTATTGACGCTTGTTCTATATAGTACATTTAGTTTTGAAGGAAACAATTTAAGTGATGCCGACCAGCACTTTTGGCACGCGGAAAGTGTTGCAGAAGTCAATCGCAGTTAAACCCTGGTTAAACCAATTATGAGGTGTGAAGACACCGTTTTTCGTAATCTCACATAATTTTGCTTGGCAGTTTACCACTCAGAATTTCATGCATAGTTTCGCAAAGTTAACGTCCTTACTGCGCTGCATATAATTGGAGATGTGGAGATTCTCGTTTCATCGTTTTGAATTTCCACCACAACCTAATGTAAAACTTGACTACCCGAAGGATACTAAATTGGAATCAAAAAGTTGAGACGTCATCTTGAATGCTGTACGAAAGCGGTTGCGTCAATATTTTGATACAAATGATGAGAAATCTGCTGACGCTTGAAAATTTCTGCCAGACCGCTAAAAAGGCGCGCAAGGTGAGAAAAAGGAGACGAGCATTATTATTGCCGTTGTCCCACTGACAATTCGGTGACGTCACATTAGTACGGCTACGGATGATATAGGCTGGCACCAGATTAGCCGTGAGAACGATTGATGCATAAGCAAGATTTAGGGCGAATGCCTTTCTAGGCTCACGGAACGAAATCCCGTGCCCGAGAGCTGTGCGCACGATCTCTGCTCTGATATGTCATTTTTCAATCATTATCATGACGCTGCCAGAAAAATATAAATCCCATCTCAACTGGGAATGTAACCTCCATCCCTTGGATCATCAGCCGAACGCTTGAAACAGTTGCGCGCCCGGGATCATGAAACGTACATCAAAATTCTTGTCTACCGTGAGAATGATAATAGCGATGACAAATACGCTGCAATTACGGATAATGACAATAGCGACAGTAGCAATTATAATGAAGGTGCATTCAGTTGATAAGGATAATGAGAGCAAACGTGATACATCATGTGCATTCAACCATTCGGCTTTTGCATTTTGCAGTGTAGATTGCACAGTGATCTCAAACGTTTTCTCGTCTATGAGTATTGTATGAGCTCTTTCGCAGTAGCATTCATTCCAAGATAATTTTTGTAGCTGTTCAAAATATGCGATTGGAATTCATTCATTTCAGTTCAATGACGGCTGCAGTAAAATTGAAAGCTATGCCTTGGGGAGGAAATTTAAAGTATAAAATATTATAGTCACGATGTTATATTCAAATGAGAAGCGAAGGAAAGTTCCGCAGTGTGCACTCCAAATATGATGCGTAAATGAGGTTTTGTGGCTTTGGAGATTGCTGAAAAAGCGGAGTAATAGACAACTGCAAGGCAGCTGTCATGAGAAGAATTGGATGGCCAGCTGACTTAAAACAGGTAGCTTATGACCAAGGAAGCTGCAGCTTGAAATGTATGTTCTGATTCAACACGGACGGTGGCTAATGTTCTAAATAGACAATAAGTTGTTGCATTATTGATATATGCATTTTATCTTCGTTTTAGAATCTTCTTGTGTTTCGCCTTCCAGGTTTACTGTCTACGACACCTGATATAAACCTATAATGCACATGGACAACTGTCATTTACGATTGCTTTGGGCTGTCCTCGCAAGCAGATGTTTTTATTCCAGTGGCTGGGGTATGCATTCTAAATATAAGCTCGAAACAAGCCAGATGAAATAGCTTTTAACCTTTTCGTGTAGTGTCAATACCGTGACCTTCGGCGCTGATAAAATGCAGTACATAGAGATGTGAAAAGCCGCAAGCCTAGTTTTTAAAATAAATATGTCTAGTACTGAGTGCACGGTTTCAATTGTAGATTTTCCGGCGGTTATTCAAAGTTGACTAGAGGCTCTTCTGTCGCTTTTGATCCTGTTGAAAAACCAAAACTGAGGGGTTGCATAATACAGGTAAAGAAATTAAGTAATCATTCTATACTCATACTATAAACTTTAACTTATTCGAAAATATACACGGATTGGCAGTTTATCCATTGCTCCTCACGGTATTCTCAGATATATAGGGGGGGGGGGGGGGGGGGGCTACAATTTACAGCTTTTAGTTTAGTCATATGACACAAGTTCTAAGTGTCCCTTAATTTCACTTTATGCGGTAACAAGTTTTCTAAATACTTACTTCCGGACAGTCCAGGTCAGAAACCCTTGAATACGGTTCCGACAGCAAGGGTTGCTACCATTTCTGTAAGTAGTAGTAAGTAATTTCTGATCAAAGAACCCGAAAATACGGAATTAAAAAAAAATGTTTTCCAGCCCTGGTATCTGAAGCAATTGAACTGAGGCGGCGGAAGTAAAGAAATAGTATGTAAGAGGGAGAGGAAACAAATGCGGCGAGCTACAGGAAGAAAGGGCAGGGTTTGTAAAAATAAAAGGTATGTACATTATGTTTCAGGGGAGCAGTATGATGATTAAGGCCCACTCGTAAATTGTCTTAGTTCATTCTAGCACTCGGCACAGCAGGATGGCCTCCACACGGGCAATGGCACTGAACCAAATTTTTTGGCGGACACCTCCCTTGGAGCTTGAGGGTGCGAAAGAACGACGCAGCGAAAGCGCATATACAGAATATATCATAGTCTCCTGCGACATTATAAATCCAAAATCATATTTTAAAGGTAGGTTCGGAATTTTTAATAACATCTAGCAATTTGTTCCGTAAAACAGCAAGTTATTTAGCAGTGCCACTTATTTCTGCCTACATTTAACGAATTCGGTTCCCTGCGTGGACATCCAGACTTTTGTCATGTCTGCAATTGCTCCTTCTCATTATTTGGTCAATGCTATATTTACGGGTCTGTAAATATGCTCCGCCTCGTAAAGCTGGACTATTCTCATTACCTCACACACTACATCAGCTTTTACAATAAAAACGAAGTTTATCATAAGATTTAGTGGAAACAAATATATGTATTTTTATAAAGCATAGATGAACATTTTTATTAAGGAAATGTTTTTAAACTTCCTAATTTGTGGTTGCACCCTGCCACCTATATACGACTCCATTAGTAGAATAATGAACAATTCAATAATTTGCGTTGGAACCACAGATATGTTTACAAAGCATTCTATATTTTTGTCAAGCTTTACTAGAACATGATCAGTCTAGCTTCTGACTACATCCTGCAGAGGTTGATTTATTCTGAAACCACATACTTGGGCGCACTAATCAGGCTCTCGACGACGCTTTCAAATCGCTGCATAAGGTAAATTCACGGTTATCTCAGACGCAAGTTAGCTGTCTGTTCCTACTCTTTATATACATAAGTTGTATTGTTGGTCTTGAATGGATAAACCAGCACATATCATCATCATCATCATCATCAGCCTGATTATACCCACTGCAGGGCGAAGGCCTCTCCCATATTTCTCCACTTAACCCGGTTCTGTGCTAGCTGCATCCACTTGACCCCTGCGAACTTCTTAATCTCATCCGCCCACCTAACTTTCTGCCGCCCCCTGCTACGCTTTCCTTCCCTTGGAATCCAGTTTGTTACCCTCAGCGACCATCGGTTATCCTCTCTTCGCACTACATGTCCTGCCCATGTCCATTTCTTCTTCTTAATTTCCACTAGAATGTCGGTAACTTGAGTTATTTCTCTGACCCACTCTGCACGCTTTCTATCTCTTAATGTACACAGCACATATGTAGAAGACTAATTTACAGAAACGTGAAAAATAATCAAGAATTTGTAATCTCGTAACGACCTGAACAAAGTTGTTGATGTTTCCCAAAAACGGGGCAGCCATTTGCACAATGCCCAGCAAGACCTGCCTTAATGGCACTCTAGTGCTTGCCGCTAAAGTGACTCGGCAACATGGATGGCCAACACCGTGACACAGTTCATCTAGATAAATAGTGAGCGCAGTAAGCTAACCTTCACTTCTTTCATCTGTATAGAACCATCATCATCGTCGATCGCCTCTGCTCGCAGCATCTCACGCTGTATGCCAGGTTATCCTGGAAGAGCAGATGTTTGTTGAAATGATGTCTTACAAGCGGCTAAGGTTCGATTCGTATCCGCAACTTCTCGCATAGACTCACCTACCATCCTTCCTGGAGCTCCGTTCTGGCCTTCGCCTGAGTCAGCATTCACCGCTATGGATTAGAAGAATGGTGCTCGCTCAGCCCTGGTGTCTCCAGCTACTGCTGCGGCTCCCCATGCTTGGACCATCCCCAACCGCCAATGCAATTCCCCAAATTTTGCCGACCTTCGCGGTGAAGATCTCGACGACTGGCGCTTAACCGCTGGGATGACCCCCACAAACTGCTCAACGTTGCCTTTTACTTGGCCGACACCACGAAACCCTGATTCCTGAATCGTGAGGACGACATCGATGAGACTGGCGGACGTTTCCGTCACAAGAACTTTTTCGGCACTTGTGCTGGTCGCTCAGAACAGGCCAAAAAAAACTCGCCGCTCGTCCACAGCTGCCAGGTTTGTCTTATGCATCGTACCCTGAGGACATTCTAGCCCTTTGCCGCCATGTTAATACTACTATGCCTGAGTCTGAGTGTGTTCGCCACATGCTTAATGGCATCACGACTGTCGCTTTCTACGTTTTGCTGGCGCAGAATCTATCTTCCCTGTCTGACATTACATTGACCTGTCAACGTCTGGACGAGCTTCAGCCACGCCGCCTCATGCAAGACCCCACTAATGGCGGCGCCCTCATAAGTACCATTCTCCGAGAGGAGCTCAAAGGCTGCCCAGCCCAGCAACTAGATTTCCAACTCTCCCGCCAGCTACCGCGGATTTGCGAAGCATTATCAAAGAGTAACTGTCCACTTTCAGCAGCGCTGTGACATCTGCTAAGCCTACCATTGCATTTCGGTCGCCAACCTATGCCTTGAATGCTTCACGCCCACTCTCCCTGACTCCTCCGACTAGTCCAGCAGCCAAGTGCGGTCACGTCGCTGCCATGCCATCAAGTCATCTACTACCCCGACATGTTCCAGCCTTGCGCTCCTCCCGTTCTGTGGCTAGGTGGCCACTTTTTCCTTTTTTGTCGCCGCGGCCAACAAACTAGCAACGGGGTTATGACCCCTTAGAACATACCCCGTGCGCCAGACTGACGATTTTACATTGCCCTTATCCGACGTTTCTCAGCGTTCTTCGCCGCATCTGGACTTCTCCTATGTTGCTAGCCCTCGCACCCTTTCGACGTCGATCCCCTTCACCTTTTCGCCGCACGTCACCGCTTCATCCTACCTCGCAACGCTTCGCACCTAGAGCAGAAAAATGTCCGAAGCAGGTCTTGGAGAGAAAGATGCTTCGAGTACAAATTCTCAAATTCCGCCTGTGTGATCGTTGAATATGCTATCAGTAAATATTGATGGACTGTGTTGAGGCCATTATCAACATGGGCGGCGTTTATTACGACACATTTCACCCTCTGTTCTGGCCATTGCCAAGTTATTACTCTGTACATCGGTCCATCACTTCGTGGAGCTAATGGCACTCACATCAAATCCGCCGTCCAATATATCTAATTTATTGTGTTCACCACATGCGTTCAATCACTGAACTTCGGGTGGGATTTCTTTTCGTTGGCGTCCTCCGTGATCTCGTGCCGCAAGCGCCTCCTCTATCTTCAGGACCCCGATGTAATACCTACGTCTGTTTGTCCACCACCTCGTGTGATCAAACTAGTTGATTTCGTTCTGTTCCCTGGACTCGAGCAGCTACGGATTGAGGCATTTGCCTATGCTCTCGACGGCGAAGCTGTGTTTATACCCCCTCTATGATGCACCTCCGATAGATTAGCTCTTGCCTAGTGCCTAACCTGCTCCAACTGTGCTTGCGCGTCTGTTACGTCTCTAATACAACTGGCTAGCCATTTGTACTAACAAAAGGCGCCACTGCTGGCTTTATATCTGGCGACGACCCTGTCCCCCTTAACGCACTTTCCCATGCACTTTTGCCTGCTGCCAAGTAACGAGTTCTGAATTCCTCCTCTACGCTTGGACCCAGATCACCCTGATCTCACATACGAACAGTCAAGAGCTCTGCTAGACGTCCTCTTGCAATATTTAATTTAATCCAGAGCCATCCACTGAGCCATCTGCATCCGAAATACTCAAAGTCATCCAAGCTCGCCAGTTCGGGCAGTTAACTGTGCTCAAAGAGCTATCATGAATCAAATCATCTCTCACCGACCACAAAAATGGAATTGGTGAAGTACACAAGCGCTTTTCTAATATCGAAGAGGACTGTGCTCCTTCTCTTCAATAAAATAGGAAGTAGATGTTATCAAATCTACATCAGTTGAATGTAAGGCAGAAACGTCCTCGTTATCTACTCGCCTGGACGATGCCTAAACCGAGCACGAAGACATTATCTGGTGTTTTATGGTTTGGAAGCTTCTAATAACGATTCATGGCAGAACAGTGAAAAATAAACATCGAGCACTACAGCCAATATCTTGATGAATGTATCGAGCCTCGTGACATCGAGAGCAACCATCGTCTTGACAGTTTTTTTTTTTTCACGAAAGAAACAACCTATCATTGTCAAATTGAAACATTTTAAAGAGAAGCAGCATGGGCTGTCGTTAATCAACAAGTTTTAAAATATTGGCTACAGAGTCTGCCAGAAATATTCTCTAAACCCTCGTCTTGCGTGTATATATCGGAATGCGGTGAATGTCATAACCTCACCTTTAAACAACGATAATACACGCTAATCTCCGAACAGAAGTCATACATATTCGACCCCAATAGTAATACGGCAACTGAGATCAATCCCTAGCAACCACTTCAACATAATCGCTCAGTAAAACAGCCTCTGCCCTTCCAGTTATCATTCTTGTATACAAACATCCATAATATAATGCCAAATCGCAATGCATTATGTAACCTGATTGAGTCATGCAGCACTACTATAGTCTTAATAACCGAAACCTGCTTTACACCTACAATTAACGACACTGAGGTATTACCCTAGAATATAAATCTTGATATATTCAGAATGGATCATAGTGATGATAGGGGAGGAGGAGTCCTTATTGCTGCTGATCATTTATTAAGTTGTTTCCAATGGAACATTTTACGCCCATTATAAATTATCTGGCTTTCCTGTGACGCATCGTATCCACGTGTTTTGATTGGTGTTTGTTATATTCTCCCAATTAATTACTCTTCATTCAATTGTTTGTTTCACGACACCTTGTCCACAATAATCAGAAAGGTCATTCCAGTCTTCGAGAAAGATAACCGATCTTCACACCTGAACCATAGGGCAATCTTATTAACCACTGTTTGTTGTAAAATCATGAAGCATATAATATATTCGCACACTTGGCAGTTTCTATAATCAACTAAATTCTTACATCCTATCCAGCCTGGCGTCCTTAACGTCTTTGCATTGACACTCATCTTGTTCTCTTTCTTCACTATACATACATGCCTTGATTTCAACATTCCCACACATTCTATTTTCCTTGAATCCGAAAAACCATTTCATAATGTCCCTCATAGACTCCTAATACTTAAACTCCCACTCCTAATCCTTCTACGTATACACCACTCCCAATGTGCATAAAATAAAAGTATATATGTGTAGTATAAGAAAAATAATAGTATATATCTGTAGAAAAAATTATTAACATGCGATAAAAAGATCTGGATAATAACATGCAATAATGCCACTCGAAGCATTAGAATATGGTGGACAGATAAATTTTCTCCTTTTTGTTGCTTGACTGAAAATGATTGAATAGCGGGATTTGAAAATGGATCCAGCGTCTCTAGAAAAGGTAACAAAATTAAGTTTTGCTTTCAAGAAACAGAAATAAAAATTAGCCGGGTTCAATGATGCTGAACCCACTGTGTAGCCAAATGTTCAGCGACGGGCGACCGAGCGTTGCATCGAACACAACCAGCATTCCGTTGAAGGCATCAACGTTCACCGGCATTTCAGAATCAATTTACTATTATGCTTCGAGCACACGATGCCTGTGTGCTATAACATGGAGAAAATTAAACATGCTGTAAAGAACGGGGGAAGCCTTAAAGCGGTAAAGAAGAAATTGGGCATAGGCAAAAACCAGATGTATGCTATAAGGGACAAGGCGGGCAAAGTCATCACGAATATGGACAAGATAGTCAAAGTAGCCGAGGAGTTCTATACAGATCTCTACAGCAGCCAAAGTAGTCAGGATCGTAACGAGATTGGATGCAGGGAAAAACAGTCAGACGTTCCACCAGTGACGAAAGACGAGGTCAAGATAGCATTAGAAACTATGAAAGGGGGGAAATCAGCTGGAGAGGATGAGATAACTACAGATTTGCTAAAGGACGGGGGGGATATCGTGCTAGAGAAACTGGCCACTCTGTATAGCAGTGCCTGGTGTCATCGGCGGTACCAGAACCATGGAAGAATGCAAACATTATCCTCATTCATAAGAAAGGGGACTCTAAGGACCTTAAAAATTACAGACCAATCAGCTTACTGTCTGTTACGTATAAGGTATTTACTAAGGTAATCGCTAATAGAATCAGGACAACCTTAGACTGCAATCAAGCAAAGAATCAATCCATACCATCAATCAGGTGATAGAAAAATGCTCGGAATATCATCAGCCTTTATACATAGCATTCACTGATTACGAAAAAGCATTTGACTCAGTTGAGACATCGGCGGTGATGCAGGCATTTCGAAATCAGGGGGTAGACAAGCCATACGTGAAAGTGCTGGAAGATATATATAGTGGCAGCACAGCAACCATAGTTCTGCATAAAGAAAGTAACAAAATTTCTATAAAGAAAGGGTGTAGGCAAGGAGACACCATCTCCCCAGTACTATTCACAGCTTGCTTAGAGGAGGTATTCAGAGACTTGGAATGGGAGCAGTTAGGGATAAGGGTAGATAGAGAATACCTCAGTAATCTGCGATTTGCTGATGGCATTGCCTTGCTAAGCAACTGGGGGGATGAACTGCAAATTATGATTGATGACCTAGACAGGAAAAGTAGAGAGGTAGGCTTGAAAATTAATATGCAGAAGACTAAGGTAATGTTCAACAGCCTCGGGAAGGAACAGCAGTTTACATTAGGTAGCAAAGTACTGGAAGTAGTAGGCGATTATGTCTATTTAGGACAGGTAGTAACCGCAGATCCGGACCATGAAAAGAAAATAACAAGAAGGATAAGATTGGGATGGAGCGCATTTGGCAAGCACTCGCAAATTATGACTAGCAGCTTACCGGCATCGCTCAAGAGGATAGTATACAGTTGCATCTTACCTGTACTCACCTATGGGGCTGAAACGTGGAGGCTAACCAAGAGAGTTCTACTTAAGTTGAGGACAACCCAGAGGGCTATGGAACGAAAAATGGTAGGGGTAACATTAAGTGATTGGAAGCGTGCAGAGTGGGCCAGAGAAATAACTCAAGTTACCGACATTCTAGTGGAAATTAAGAAGAAGAAATGGGCATAGGCAGGACATGTAGTGCGAAGAGAGGATAACCGATGGTCGCTTAGGGTAACAAACTGGATTCCAAGAGAAGGAAAGCGTAGCAGGGGGCGGCAGAAAGTTAGGTGGGTGGATGAGGTTAAGAAGTTCGCGGGGGTCGAGTGGATGCAGCTAGCACAGAACCGGGTTAAGTGGAGAAATATGGGAGAGGCCTTCGTCCTGCAGTGGGTATAGTCAGGCTGATGATGATGATGACGACGACGACGATGATGATGATGATGACACGATGCCGGCAGACGCTTTCCTGCTCCACTCGGTCAGCTGTCCGCGGCAGTGCGCGCCTGCACAATGAGGAAACTAGTCCTTCTCTGCGCGCCGGCGCGCGCGTCTGCTGGGATGCCTCTACTCTCCTCCTTTTCCTCTATAGCGAGCACAGCCAGCGGCAAAACATGCTGCGCACCTGCAAGGAAAACCGGTCTTAGCACATGCATACTACCGCTCTTTTTCAGGCCCCAAAACGCATGAAGGGTAGCGTAAAGTAGCATTCGCTAATAAAAAAGCAAATATACCTGAAATTTTAGAATAATGGCCTCGCTTTTCATCAACAGGTATGAACAACTTATCACTACTAGTCGGTACCTTGTTTGGGGCTTGCAATGTCAGAGCATAATACTCAGAGCAATATAGGTGATATTTATGTCAGTCGCGGCCATCAAGAATTCGGGCACAACGCTCCATTACTGTACTCATTCAACCACCCATTTAGGGATACTGTTCGTCGAAGGCGCATGCAGGCCTGATTTCAGTGGATGTTTTCTATTCCCAAATATGTCTTAGATATTAAAATACGTGTATCGCTGCTTGTTATTCACCTTAGACGCTAAATATTTTTTAACAATTTCGTTTCTTCCTCGATCTCTCTGTGGTTAGCGAATTTCAACCATCTCTAAGCGATTATATAATGCATATAGTACATGAGCCAAAAAAAAGGTATAATTTCCGAACAGGCTGAGTGACTTCGCCAGAGTGCGCATGCCATAAGCGAACGCTCCGCGAGCACTACATTGTACTATACATTAGCTCGCAGACAGGCCGTCAATTGTTTTTGCAATGAGTCGCCAGTGCGTGTTGTTTGCATTTGTTGTTACACGGATGAAGCGCAGGGCTGGCGTTTATGCTTTTTGGGTTGTTGTTGTTGTTTTCTCCGCCTTCCCATCCCAGCAGCCCGCGACGCTGCAATACCCAATCAGTTTCGCCACCCCTCTCTGCCCTTTCTCCATCTTCACCGTCTCCTGAGAACGCTCTCTCCAGAAGAATTCTCTCTCTCCGATTACGTAAGAACAAATACGTGGCTTTGTGCCCCTTTCTAGGTATTGTGGACTGTAACCTTTATTCACACTCCACATACTCATCCTTCCAAACACCCCATCCCCTTCTATATCTAGTCTTCCTATTCTATTTTACCCTGTTATTTCTATCTTGAATTTTTGCTTTTTTTCCTAGTTTTCGTTGCCATCTTTTATTTCTTATTCCACACTTGGGCCTTTCGCAGTTGTGACCTGGATTACAACATTCGATACTACGTCTTGGTGCTCTCCATCTTCCTTCGCTTCCAATGTTGTCGGTCATTCAGGATTACCCTCATGGATTACTCAAACATCCATGTGTTTATTGCCACGCGCACTCACGCCCGTATCATTCGCCACACCTGCCAATGAAGTGTCGGTTGCTCCGGCGCCCTCCGACAGCTGCTCGATGAAGCTTCCAAAATTTGCGATGAACTCGAAGCTGCACACCAGATGATGAGTATCACACAGAGGCTATCTTCATAGAAGTATGCTATTGATCTCCGTACCTCTCAATGGAGCATCTCATCACTTCAGACTGACATAGTTGAACGCTTTTTTGACGCCTGCACTGCTGATGCTCATGTTTCGTTTATCTAACTATTTACAGCGATCCGGCCAACTCTTTCATGCCATCCCCATGAATACTCAAACTAAGTTTGTGCAAGAAAAGATTATCCAGATTTTAGGAAAGGGTACCCGACTATCAATCATATTCATACCATAAATCAGGTGATATTAAATGCTTTGAGTATAACCAGCCCTCATACATAATATTCAATGATAATGAAGAGCATTTAACCAAGTAAAACATTGGCGATCAAGCAGTCATTGTGAAATCAGGGTGTAGACGAGGAGCATGTGAATCTATTGAAAGTTATATGTAGTGGCTGCACAGCAACCATTCTTTTGCACGAAACTAAAATCTCGTAAACAAAGGGAATATGCATTGAGACACGATTTCCCCAGTACTCTTAACAGCTTGTTTATCGGAAGTATTCAGCGATTTTGAATGGGAGCAGTTAGAAATAAGAGTTAATGGAGAATGCCTCATTAATCAGCGACTCGCTGATGACATTATCTTGCTAAATAGCTGAGGGGATGGACAGCAAAAAATTGTTGCCTTAAAAAGGAAACCAAGAAGGTGAACCTGAAATCGATATGCAGTAGACTAAAGTAACGGTCAACAGCCTAGGAAAGGAAAAGAAGGTTGCAAGAGGTTGAGAAATACTGGAAAGCGTAGATAATTATGTCTGCTTAAGAACGGTAGTAACAGTTGATACGGATCATAAAATAACTAGGAGAATAAGATTGAGATGCAGTACATTCGGCAAATACTCAATGATTATGACCCGCAGCTTACCGTGTCGCTCAAGAGGAAAATATATAACAGCTGCAACTTACCTCTACTCATAATGGGTTTACTGAAATGGTTTACTGAAGTGGCTGAAAACGCAAAGGGCCATGCAACGAAATGTGGTATGCGCGATGTTAAGAGATAAGAAGTGCGCTGTGTGGGTCAGAAAAATACATCGAGTTTATGACATTCTAGTGGAAATCATCAAGATGAAATGGGTATGGGCAGGGTATGGAGTATGTAGGGAGAGAACCGACCATCGCTTAACGTAAGAACAGGGATTCCGAGGGGAGGAATCCTAGCAGGGTGTGGTAGAAAGTTAGGTGAAAGGATGAGGTTAAGAAATTCGCAGGCTTTAGTGGATGGAGATTCACATGACCGGGGTAATTGGAGGAATTTGGCAGAGGTTTGCCCTGCAGGGGGTATAGTCAGGCTGACGATCGCCTACCTAGACATCCGAGCATGTTTGCTGCTTAAGCGATTAAAAATGATAAAAACAAATATTTCGAAGCTCCTTCAATTGACACCATTTAAAAACACCCCATGCTGTTTCACGCAAACGCAAGCGATAGGCCATGGTATTTTGTCTTATGCGACGCTAGCTTTGCAAAACCTGATTGAAGATACTTGAACGGGTGCACACTAATAATATCGGAGAACGCGTGCAGAAAATGCTGCGTTGGGATAACGGTTTTATGGCGGATTTTAAGGCAGTAAACAACAAGAGCCTATACGGCTGTTCCCTCGAGAACAAAGCATTGCATTTCCTGATGATAAAGTGCGTAAATACCACTATCGCTCTCTTTTAATAAAAATGTCGAAATGTTTGCATGCCATTTCTAGAAAACTCGATTTTACAATGAGGATCAGCGTATCCAAGACCTCCAAGTGCGTTTGCAAACTATGTTTCGGAAAAGCACATGCTAAAGACCCGAAGAGTGCGGCGGCGTCAACGAGATTTTCGCGTTTTGGTGTGGTCCGGCGGCTTTGTGTGTTGGCGGCAAAGATAACACTAAACCAGCCTAAAGTGAGCCCCATCTCTGAGCGATATACCAGCTTGGTTCAACAAGGTTGACGACTGGGCAAGTTAGAATGGGTTCATATTTAACGAGCTTGGTGTAAATGACGGCCTGGTACGAGCAGTGGTCGACAGGTTGCACGCGCATCTTTGATGCGAGCTGCTTAGTTTGGTGTTAGTCTTCTCAGAGCCGTAACGGCCCTCAGAAAACTTCGTAGACTGCTGCCTGCCGCTAAAAGTTTAGGAGAAATGTAACCGAGTTCAACGAGGATGTTTGTTGGGATTGTTTCCAAATATATTGTTATTTCTGGTGCCAGTCTTGTAAAGATATCGGCCTAATTAAAATGGGAGGTTGGAGGTGCATCTTGGATTTTTCGGCTCTTAGCCTCCCGCTATCCTTTCCGGCATCGTGGTGCTGAAAAAAGGGATTCTTAGAATGCAATGAATATGTTTATATACTTATTTCAAAACAATGTATTTCTATCACGCTACAGGGCATACTCGCCTGAGTTAACGAAAGTGGCTTAAATGACATTACTGCGCGTGACTGCGGCTGATAGAGAATATTACTACGGTTTGGCGTCGGTCAAGAGAGCAATGGCGGCTGCGGAAGCAAATGGGGTCCCGTACTAAAGACTCCGCCTTGAGTCTGTGAGGGCAAGGGCACTAAGCCTGACTACAGAGAAGCATTCATGTAACTCTTCCTTTTTAATAAACGTTTTTACCGCCACCTACTCTTAGGTATATGGTACTGCGGCTCCATGCCTGCTTGTGTTTTATTGCATCAAAAAAGTCATTTTGCAGCGTATAATATATATATATATATATATATATATATATATATATATATATATATATATATATATATATATATATATATATATATATATATATATATATATATATATTGTTACGATGCACGTCGAGATGTTAGGAGGCGATAGTACGTCGTAGCCGCAACAGTTCACCGTCAAGGACACACTCACAGGAGAACCAGACGTAGCTGCAGCGTCGTCTTTCTCCACTAGCCCAGCACTTCGTGATCGTCTCTTTCACTGCGTACCGTAACAATACCCCCCCCCCCCCCGCGGAAGAAGCACAGTCACGGTGTGTAGACTGCACAGGTGAGCGCGAGATATAAGGTTTGAGACGGGCGACATGCACGACTTCTGGATGATGGTTTGCAGGGGAGTGGCGGTTCACAGGGATAATCTCGTACGTCACGTCGGTAAGTTGCCGCAAGACCTGGTAAGGGCCCACGTAGCGGGGCAGAAGCTTCTCGCACATGCCTACACGTCGAGCAGGGAGCCAGAGGAGTACGAGGGAGCCAGGAGGGTAGTAGGTGTCACGGTGCTGGAGATCGTAACGGTGCTTTTGAGAACGCTGGGACGCACGAAGCCGGTCTCGAGCAATATGACGGGCGGCATCAGCACGGGCGATGGCATCAGAAGTGTAACTGCAGGAGGAATCGTCAAGAGGCAGTAAGGTGTCGAAGGGAAGTGAAGGGTCTCGGCCGAAGAGTAGATAAAAGGGAGAGTGTCCGGCGGTATCATGCCGTGAGGAGTTATAAGCGAATGTTATGAAAGGTAAAGAGATGTCCCAGTCACGGTGATGGTCAGAAACATACATTGACAGCATATCGGTCAGGGTACGATTGAGGCGCTCAGTAAGACCGTTCGTTTATGGATGGTAGGCCGTTGTGAATTTGCGGCGTGTAGCGCATGAGCGCAGAAGGTCATTAACAACTTTAGAAAGGAAGCAGCGACCGCTATCGGTGAGCAGTTGACGAGGAGCACCATGAAGCAAGATGACGTCATGCAAAAGAAAGTCTGCAACGTCGGAGGCACAGCTGGTTGGGATAGTTCTGGTTTGGCATACCGGGTGGCGTAATCGGTCGCTACGGCAATCCATTTGTTCCCTGAAGTGGATGTGGGAAATGGCCCAAGCAGGTCGAGACCAACTCGCGAAAAGGGCTCAGTTGGAACTGCGAGTGGTTGCAGGGGCCCACTAGGGTGAAGAGACGGGGTCTTCCTGCGCTGGCACAGCTCACAGGCGGCGACGTAGCGACGAATAGAGCGGTAGAGGCCAGGCCAGTAGAACCGCCGTCGAACATTGTCGTATGGGCGGGACACTCCTAGGTGCCCTGCTGTTGGAGCATCATGAAGGTGCGCAAGAACAGCAGAGCGTAGATGTGTCGGGACAACAAGCAAAAGGTCTACACCATCTGGGCGCATATTTCGTCGGTATAATGTGTTATTAAGCAGCACAAACATACTGATGGGCGGATCGGTGCTGTCGTTGCGCAGGTGATCATTAATGGGGCGCAGGGAAGGATCACGACTCTGTTCGACGCCGATGTGGAGAAAGTTCAAAATGGACAAAACGCAGTCGTCAGCAGTATTGTCAGGAAGTTCAGGAGGGTCAACGGGGTGGCGGGACAAGCAGTCGGCGTCTTGATGTAGGCGGCCTGACTTGTACACAACAGTAAACGTGTATTCTTGTAATCGCAAGGCCCAGCGACCTAAGCGGCCAGTAGGGTCCTTAAGTGATGACAACCAACACAAGGCATGATGGTCCGTCAGTACTCTGAAGGGCCGCCCAAACAAATAAGGGCGGAATTTGGTCAACGCCCAAACAAGTGCAAGGCATTCGCGCTCCGTAATGGAATAATTGCGCTCGGACTGAAATAGAAAGCGGCTGGCATAGGCAATCACACGAGAGTGGCCGTGCTGGTACTGGGCAAGGATGGCGCCAATACCATGTCCGCTAGCGTCGGTGCGCAGTTCTGTAGGCGCAGACGGGTCGAAGTGCGCCAGTACAGGAGGAGCGGTGACCGCGGGAATGAGCGTTGTGAAGGCCTGAGCTTGTTCACGGCTTCACGAGAAATTCACGTTTTTCTGCAAAAGGGAGGTAAGGAGACGTGCTAGGTCAGCGAAGTTCCGAATGAAGCGACGGAAGTAGGAGCAGAGCCCGAGAAAACTTCGCACATCACTTGTATTACGTGGTGTAGGGAACTCGCGGACTGCACGAACTTTATCAGGGTCGGGCTGCACACCATTTTCGTCAACCAAATGTCCCAGGATTTTGATCTGGCGGCGGCCGAAGCTGCATTTTTTTGCGTTGAGTTGAAGACCGGCGCGGCGAAAGACTGCCAGTATCGTAGAAAGCCGTTCAATGTGACTTGTGAACGTGGGAGAGAAAACGACAACGTCATCTAAGTAGAATAAGCACGTTGTCCACTTGAAGCCACGGAGAACCGAGTCCATCATGCGCTCAAAGGTCGCAGGAGCGTTACAGAGGCCAAATGGCATGACCTTGAATTAGTATAGTCCGTCAGGGATGACAAATGCGGTTTTCTCTCAATCCCGTTCGTCGACAGCTATTTGCCAGTAGCCGGAACGCATGTCGATCGAGGAAAAATAGCTGGCACCATGCAAGCAGTCGAGGGCGTCGTCAATTCTCGGGAGCGGATAAACGTCGTTTTTAGTGATCTGTTTGAGGTGGCGGTAATCTACACAGAATCTCCAAGTTCGATCTATCTTTTTCACTAAAACGACAGGAGACGCCCAGGGACTGCCAGAAGGCTCAATAATATTATTTGTCAACATCTTGTCGACCTCCTTCAGTATCACGTGGCGCTCAGCAAGAGAGACTAGATAAGGCTTTTTGTGAATAGGGCTGGCATCACCAGTATTGATGCGATGGGTAACGACAGATGTCTGGGCGAAAGGTCGGTCGCCAAAATAAAAAATGTCGCTGTACGAAAACAAAAGGTCGGAGAGAGAACTGGCTTGCTGAGGTGTAAAATCCGGTGCTATCATGGGAGTAAAAAGGGTCGAACGAGAAGCTGATACGGGGGGTTCAGACAGAGGCACAGGCTTGAGGGCAAAAACTTCGCAGTCAGTCAAAGGGAGCAAGTCAGTGAGTGCAATGCCATGGGGTAAAACTTGGACAGAGCTTCTAAAGTTAAGGACGGGATGATAGGTTCTGTTATCCGTGACGGTCAGGACAGTGTGAGGGTGTATGAGGTTACGGTGGAGAACAACATCGGTGATTGGACAAGTGACATATGTACCATCAGGAATAGCAGGAAACGGGGCCAAAGGAACATACATGGCAGCTTCGGGCGGTAGGCGAACAAACTCGACGGAGCAGAGGCGTGGCTTGATATCTGTGCGGTCGGAGCAGAAAGGCAGGTCTAAGCGAAGGAGGCCACTTGAACAATCAATCTGGGCAGAGTGCGCCGTTAAAAAGTCGACGCCGAGGATCACATCGTGAGGGCAGCGGTCGATTACATTGAAGAGCACAGGGGTAGTTCGACCACAAATACTCACGCGCGCAGTGCAAAGTCCCACGACGGTAGCGACGCCTCCGTCGGCGACACGAACGGCTGATGAAGAGGCGGGTGTGACAACTTTTTTGAGTCGGCGGCGAAACGAAGAGCTGAGGACGAAAATTTGGGCACCAGTGTCAATGAGGGCGGTAACAGGCACACCATCTACACAGATATCTAGAAGATTTCGGCGATGAGCGAGGGTCAGCAGAGGATTTTCGGGCCGGGTCGTCAACGCAGCTTCACCTCCGGGAGCTGCATTGATCAGTTTTCCGGGAGCGGGCCAGAGAAGTGAGGGGACGAGGAACGGTGAGGTAGGGGCGAGCGGGAACGGCGGGTCTGGGGAGACGGCGATCGGCTGGACATGCGCGGGGATGGCGAGTTAAATTCACGAGAGGGCGTATCACGGAGAGAGGTTGGGTATGTTCCGTAGGCGGCGCTGCGATCATGATAGTAGCGAGGTCGAGGTGGCGGAACCTAACGGCTGCGGCAATAGCGAGAAATGTGGCCGGCACGTGAGCAGTTGAAGCAGATGGGTCGGTTGTCCAAGGTCCGCCATTCTTCTGGGTTGCGGTAGCGTCGGGTAGATTCAGGGTATCTCGTCGGGAAGGGCGCAGTCGGAGACCACCGGAACGGTGGGCTGGACAGATGGCTGTGAGGACGGCTGACCAGAACTAAGGCTTACGCTCGCATTAAGGCCCACGTTCGCGAATTCTTGGCGAACGACAGCTTGGATCAGTGCTATAGTAGCATCCGCCGGCTGAGGTGTGAATCCGACGAGGGCCATTGCCTCCAGCTCTCTGCGAACGATCCTGGTCTAGTTTATTGGTTTATTGTGATTTTAAAATTCAATCCAATTTTCTAAAATCCAATTTTATGATGATGTTGGCTTCATATATCTGCTGGAATAGGATGTGTCATTCAGTTCATATCACTTTCAATTATTTGTTTTCAAATACATACAATAAATACGGTTCATTCCCCTATGATCCCAAAACTGCAAGAAAATAATTTTATATGTGTTCTGCTCACGACCTTTTTATACTCATTTAGATGGCGTCTACAGTCTGTCAAAATTGTAGAGCCCAAGGAGTCTGCTTCTGATCCACTTCGTGAGGTTTGTAATGAATTTCCAGTGTTTCGAATCTGTTGATGGTAAGAGGTTTGGTCCTACCCTCTCCAATGAGAAGGACCTCCCCTATTGCTACATCAGTGCCACTACACTTTTCAGAAGCACACCACCTAGGCTCTATACTTGTGACAAAGTCTATACGTCATCGGATGTGGAACTGCAATGTACACCACTACCGTACATTTTTTCTTCGGTATTCGGACAGAGACAAGGTAAAAGGTCTGACACATTATGACGGTTATAAGGGGCAAGCGCATTTCGGGCCAGCTAGTCTAGCTGATGGAAACTAGAAAATTCAAATTTGAGTGGTTTTAAAAGCATTAGCTTCCCTTTTGATACTGTAATCTTAGAGCCAATTATCGTATTAAAACACTAGGGCTAGTTAATACATTTGACAGCATTTTCCTAATTCATTTATGTTCTTAAAGCTTGTGTTACTCAAATTCCATCAATAATGTTTTTCTTACGGTCACTTTAAAGTAAATATTGCTACTTTGGCTTAAAATCAAGCTGAATTGAATTCCATTGTGCTGTGTTTAACTATTAGGGACTGTGAAGAAATAATCTTGATTGGTCTTGCAGACATTTTTGTTGAATATTGCTTGGTTTGAATAGCACTGGAATAAAATATACCAATGACAAAATTTTACACAATCATTTTGTTCTGAATCATGGGATGTTGCACAATCAAAATCTATTCGAAAAAATGCACAATTTTGGAAAACCAGATAAAGGCAGAAAGCTGTAATAAAATCATACGTAAAAAACTGGTACAACGCCGTATTTCCTCCTTAAAAAAATATACATTGGCTATATGTAAATTTATTTAGTGTTAACTCTAACCGGAAAGTAAAATGACACGAGAGATTTAAGAATATCCTAAAAAGAACCTATGTGTTAGATATATTTTGACTATTAATTTATGATGTCGGGTAAAGCAGTGTTATTCAGACGATCTTTTGTAGGGTGTTAACTAACAGTATAACATGTGTAAACAATCTTCCTTTGCGAACTTCTTGAAGGAACAACCAAATACTTAGAACAAGTAACTATACAAGGTACCTGTGCCGTGAATGAACACCGAGATAAATATAATTCTTAAACAATACTTTCAATTAAATTAAAAAATGCCATCACATCTGACTATTTCTTGTTCTAACGCTGTTTCAAAAGTATTGGTCATCTGTAGGTGAGCCTGATAGGAAAACGAATTGAGAAGTTAATATTTGCAGTGTGATACTTTGAACTGATCGAATTTAGAGCTGTTGTTTGGAGAGTAACTGTATGTTAGTTGGTAGCAAAATGCAATAGCGAACATTTCCGATGTTATCCTCAAGCTGCTGAGCAGGTAACTCTAATGATTTCACAAAGGTACAGCAATCCGCACACAGCAATATTCCAAAGTATATATTATTGGAAAGAGATTTCATCTCAGAGAAAAGTGGTGACGATCGGCGCTCCGCCCCATAGGAACAGGTTTCCAAACTCGGACCGGTGTATCTTACTTGACTGCGGAAAGTGGTTCCTCTCTAGCTGTATGGCTGAGCAACAATTAATACAGAAGGCTGAGCACCGTCTTATACGAAATATACTACAACATGATAGTTTTGGAAATATAGGAAAAACCGATGTCATAATCAGTTCAGTACAGTTCAGTCGTTCAGTCGTGTCCGACTCTTCGTGACCCTATGGACCACATCACGCCACGATTTTCGGTCTCTCACTATATTCCTAGAATCACATAATTTCATCTGCAGCGCTTGATACCATAAAATACACCTCAAAAAAGAATACACTTCTATGGCCACCACACTACCAGCCCATCTTCTTAATGAATTTTCATACCCAATTCTTATTCTCTTCAAAGAGGATAGCGTTGTAGAAGTGGAAACGAAGTCACAATCAGAGATAATGTTCATGAGAATTTTAACCTACGTGTAATTAAGGAAACTGAGAACTTCCACTCTTACTGGTGTTTTTGCCTGCAATCGAATGATGATTGGGAAGCTATTAGATCTATTCCTCTCAGATGCGGTCGAAAACGTATGCTCCTGACCACTACTTCCCATTACAGCTGACAACAGCATGATAATAGGCAGACTGCTGTATGAATAATTTAATATTCTGAAATACAATATTGACTTTGAATTTTGCGATGATGCTGGCTTCATATGTCGGCTAGAATTGTGTTCTTCCTTCTGGTCATATCACGTTTTATTATTTTTCAATTATGTCCATTGTATAAGTACAATATATTCCCTTGCTATCCCCAAACAGTAAAAATTGATTTCATATGTGCTCTGAATTCGACCGTTCCTTTTTCAATTCGATGGTCTGTACATCACAAAATGTGAAATTACAAAGTACATCAGCGTTTTTCTCCAACAGTATTATTTCAATACCGATAATGCATACTGTCATACGTAGGTATTACAAGATGGGGCCCAATTTTCAGGTGCTGTACTATTCAGTGCGATATGCTAAAGAGAAGAAAAAGAGAAAAAATAACCTCGTCCACGTGTTAGGAAAATGCACTGGGAATTTCAGAATTGAAATCCGAGATGAACCTATATTGGTGTGTCACTATAGCGCTGTAGCAGTTGATCGCTCTGTAATGCTGAGGTAATTACTAACATTTCCGAAATGAACAGCCCCGAAGAGTAATGTTGTTAGGATGTCCTAGTTTGAGGCAACAAGTGTGTCGGTTTAAAGGAACAGTGAGATGGATATATATACAAGGGAAATTTTAGAATAAAATGCTGAGACAAATTGAAAAGCACCTGTATTAATTAGGTTCATGTGAATAGAACCCGCTTTCTGGATTCATACGAAAGGTGAAGCTTAATACTTAAAACTCTACGCACCAGTCAGCGTAATATCCATTACGTACAAAGTATTTAATAATGTAATCGCTAGCAGAATCAGGGCCACCTCAAACTTCAATCAAGCAAAGAATCAAGCAGATATCAATATGGAAAATGTATTTAAACCGGCAGAAACATCGGCGGTCATGAAGGCATTGCGAAAGGAGGGTGCAGACAAGCCGTAAAGAAAAGTACTGGCGGATATCAATAGTGGCGGCACAAGAAGCATAGTTTTGTATAAACAAAATAACAAAATTTCAATATAGAATGGTGTTAGGGAAGACGACATAATCTCCTCAGTACTATTCAGAGGTTGTTTATATGAACTTTTCAGACTTGGAAGGGGAGCAGTTAAGGATAAGGATTGGTAAAGAATACCTCATTACTCGGCAATTAGCAAATGACATTGTCTTGCTAAGTATCTCCAGGACCAAATTGCAAATAATGAATAATAACGTAGACTGGAAACAATTCGGCCTAGAATTTAATAAGGTGAATAACTAAGGTTATGTTCAACAGCCCCGGAATTAAAAGCAGTTTACAATAGGTGGTGTCCACTGGAAGTGGCAGGGAAACATATTTACTTAGAAGACGTAGAGAATGCAGATCCGGACTTTGAATGGGAATTCCCTGATAGAACGAGGTTGGAATTGAGCGCATTTGACTTGAACTCGCTTAATATGACTTGCAGCTTACCAATATTACTCAAAAAGAAATTCTATGACAGTTGAAATTCACCTGTACTCACCTATAGGGGTGTAACGTGAAGGCTAACGAAAAGCGTTCTAATTAAGCTGGGGACAATCCAGAGATTTTCTACGGGAGATGGCAGATGTAATGTTAGGATATAGAAAGCGTGCAGAATGGGTAAGAAAGATAACTCGAGTTAATAACATTCTGTTGGAAATAAAGGTGAATTGCATGGGAGTTGCATGTTTTATTAAGGGATGATTAATGATGGTCACTTTGGGTAACAAACTGGATCCCAAGGGAAGAAATGCTTAGCATGGCATGGTAGAAATTTAAGTGGGCGAATGAGGTCGAGTTCGCAGCGTTCAAGTGGGGACAGATATGGGAGAGACCTTCGTTCTGCTGTGTCTTTTTGATGATGAATTGGGTGATGATGATAGAAGGCTAATACTTATCTCAGCATTACAGAGTGATCAACTGCTACCGTGGTCTAGTCACACCAATATAGTTTCTTCTCAGTTTTCCATATTGAAATTCAAAGTGCATCAATCAAACATGTCGAATGCGCTACCGGCGTGGTTTATTCCATTCCCCTCTCATGCGGAATGAAGTATGTCGTCCAAACGGTCCGTTGCATACACCAAAGGCTAAATGTACATGCCAACAATTGCAAATCTATCGCGTATCCAGAAAAGCTGGCTACGCATTGTCAGCACTGCAAATTCCAGCCTCAATTTGAAAAAAAAAACGATGTTATTTCGCATTCTAATAAAAAACAGAAAGAGAAATCAAAGAAGCATTCCAAATATAATCCGTCAGTGCCGATATGTGTATCAGCAATGTATCTCTGTCGTTGTCTGCGAAAAAGGTTATCTTCTTAGGCTAACGCGATGAGTGGTGTAGCTGTATGCCTTTGATGCCTACGCTGATTGCCTTCCTCAGGTTTCCTCTTGTCGTTATGTTTGTGTGATGTATTTGCGGTATTGAAATATTACTGACAAAGAAAAACATTGATATACATTACAGTTCGTCATCCTATGAAGTACACACCATCTAAATGAGAAAGAACTGACCGTGCGTAGTACATAATTAGAAATATTTTATTGCTGTTTTGTGATGGTAAGGGAATACATGTCATTTTAGAATGGACTTCATGAGCCGAAAAGAGTAATTAAAATTAATATGAGCTGTACGACATATGCCAATCCAGGAGGTATATAAATCCGGCGTCCTCAAAAAACTGGATGTTGAATTTGTACTTCAAAATCATAATAAAATATTATTAAAGCAGTCTCACTATTATCATGCTCATGTCAGCTGTAATGTGGAGTGCAGATAGGAACATAAACTCTCATGGTAATGTGTATTTCCTGTAAGGCAGTTTTCAGCCTTTTGTATTGATCTTCGCTCAGCCGTGCAGAAAGAGAAGGAAAACTTTCTGCAGTCTAGAAAGATACGCCGGTCGATGTAGCACAGAACGTCAACGCATGTTTGTCTCATGAACTGTCCTTCCAAAATACTGTCGAATAATGCTTTATACAATATGTCCTGGATAATTATTTCGCTTAACAGCGCAGAAAATAAGCATACAAATAGAAATGTTAGCTAATGTAATTCGGCACCAACTAACATACTGTGGGCCTCCAAACACAGCTTAAAACGGACTTCAAACCATGAATTTTTAAATATTAACTTGTTAAGTTTTCCTCAGAGGCTTACTTAGAGGTGACCAGTGCTTTTGAAACTGCGATAAAACAAGAAAATATTTTTACATTTTGTAGAATGCAATATTTGAAATCATTTTTAACTCTGGATATACTCACGGCACAGCTACATGTTATATTAATAGGTCCCTCAAAATTGTTTTGTTCCTTTAAGAAGTCCGCGAAAGAAGATTGTTTATTCGTGTCATGCATTTCGTAAACACCATACTGTACGTATATAAAAGATCGTCAAAGTATCACTACTGTATTTTACATCATAAATAAATAGTCATTGTCATTTGAGACATTTTTAGATTATGCGTCTTATTTTGTTGTCCTTTTAAATTTAAAACTAAAAATGAGTATACACAACACATGACATATTTTCGTAACAATGAAATGTGATGTACCTTTTTCTGGAACTAAATGTTACTTACCCTTTTCTACATTAATCAGGTGCTCCGAAATTGTGTAGTTTTTCCCGATAATTCTCAATAAAACAATTTTGTGGGGCAAAATGTCGTGACTCACATCTCATATGTTTGTGTAAAAACAGATGTCTTGAGAGCGTGTACAGCCGTAATTAACCTCACCGACCGGCTTCGTTCGATTGCAGAGGCGCATCACTGCTTCCACGTACATCACTACGTCTTCATTTGGGAGCTGAATGCGGGTGGTCAATTCACGCTCGGCCCGTTCATGGTAGTCGCTGCTGGTGCCAGTCTCCAACACCTGGTGACGAAAGTTGTGCTGCGTCGGAACTCTCGCCTCACGGTTTTCATACCAGGTCCGAGCGGCATCTTTAAAGCTGAAGTAGATGTTCCGGATCTAACATTGTACTCCCAGCTGTTGAGACGCACGATGCGCTCGAACTGAGTACCCTTCGCGAAAGCGTTTCGGGCTCCGTGGGCTTCGCAGACTAACAAAAGAAGGAATGGAGGGAGTGCCATCTGACCTTGTGGTCGTGGGCAAAACAATTGGTGTGCTTTGTGGAGGTAGGACCCCAATTACGGCGACACGTAGTGGAGGCTGTGGTTGACAGAATGAACGGTTGTTCTCATAAGAAGCACCGAACTATGTGCTTCGTCTCTCCGAGCAAGAATAGAGCATCAGTCGAGAGTACCCAACGACCTCTACCTTATATCACAGGCCAGATGAAGCCCAGTCGTAGACGTTGAAAGGGACCGTAGGACGCATGAGGTCTAATCGCCCAGAACAGAGCTAGCACACCCTCACGTGAACGCGCCCACTTCGTCTTCGTCACGGCTTAGCGAGCAGGTTGCTCGAACGAGGTCCGGGGAAATATTGCAAGGAGATTATTCTTCACATAAAAGTGTAAAAGAAAAACAGTTATTTATCTCTAAAAACTAATTATCGCATAAAATTCGAACTCAGAGTACAATATTGCACTGTGAAACTGAATGCCTTTACATCTCAAGATAAATCTAGATTTTGAAAGGGGTTATTTGGCACGTGGGTCAAAATATCGGAAACAATCGGTAAGCTTTTCAACTGAAGATAAGCTGTCTATGCCGTACATTTTTCTTTGGTATTCCTACAGGGACCAGGTAAGGGTGTGACAAATTATGATGATTATAAGGAGCAAGCGTTTTCGGGCCAGCTAGATTATTTAAGGAAAATGAAAAATTCAAATTAGAGTAGCTTTAAAAGCATCAGCCTTAACTTTGGATGCCGTTAGCCGTGCTGCCGATTTTCATATTTAAAAACTAGTGTGAAGATATTACTTCTGCCAAAATTACTCGTAATTTATTGATCTTAAAGCGAATTAATATTTGCTGCTCGCAACTGTTACTCCCAAGATCCCAAAACGGCAATAAAATATTTCTAAATGTGTTCTGCAGACGGCCACTCCTGTCTCACTTAGATGGTGTGTAAGTCATAGGACGTGGAACTGTAAAGCACATGACTGTGTTTCGCTCTTAGTAATATTTCAATACCACAAATGTATAAGGCCAAATGCAGTTATTACAAGATGGGGCAAAATTCAGAGCCACAATTTACTTTTAGTTTCGTGCGATAAAGAGCAGAAAGCTCAGTAATTGCAGAATAACCTTGCCTACGCGTTAGAACAATGCACATGGAATTTCATTATGAAAAACCGTGATGAACTATATAAGTGTGTGACTAGACCGCTGTAGCAGTTGATCAATCTAAAGCTGAGATAATTATTAGCCTTTATCATCATCAGCATCATAATCAAAATCATGATTAAAAAGACTATGCAGAATGCAGGGCGAAGGCCTTTCCCATACCTGTATCGACTTGAACGCTGCGAACTCCTTGACTTCATTCGCCCCCTTGACTTTCTTCAATGCCATGCTAAGCATTTCTTTCTTTGGAACCCAGTTTGTTACTTGAAGCGACCGTCAGTTCCCCTCTCTAATAATACATGCACCTCCCATGCCATTCATCTTCATTTCCATTCCAATGTCATTAACTCGAGTTACCTATCTTGCCCACTCTGCACGCTTCCTATCTCCTAACATCACATCTGCCAATTTTCGTTGCATAGCTCTCTGCATTGTCCTCAGCTTAAGTAGAACCCTTTTCGTTGGCCACCCCGTTACAACCCTATAGGTGAGTGCAGGTAAAATTGAACAGATATTGAATTTTGTTTTCAGTGATTCCGGTAAGATGCAAGCCATATTGTACGAGTGCGGACCAAATGCGCTCAATCCCTACCTTGTTCTCGCACTTATTTCCCGTTCATGGTCTGCATGTGTGTTCTCTACGTCTCCTAACTAGATATGTTAGCCTGTCACTTCTAGTGCTCGCTACCGATTGCAAACTGCTATTCATTCCATGGGCTGTTGAACATTATCTTAGTGTTTCAGCGTATTGAATTTTAGGCCAGCTTTGTTTTTCCAGTCTACGTTATTAATAATTCTTTTTAAGTTTGATCCCGGAGATACTTAGCAAGGCAATATCATCTGCTAATCCCCGAATAATGAGGTATTATTTACCAATCCTTTTCCTTAACTGCTCCCATCCAAGTCTGAAAAGTTCATCTAAGCAAGCTGTGAATAGTACTGAGGAGACTGTGTCTCCTTCCCTAACACCTCTCTATATTGCAATTTTGCTATTTTGTTTCTACAAAACTATGGTTGTTCTCGAGCTACTATTGCTATCCGCCAGTACTTTTCCTTACGGCTTGTCTACACCCTTCTTTCGATATGTCTCTTGATTGCCGATATTTCTGCCTAGTCAAATGCATTTCCGTAATTGATATCTGCTTGATCCTTTGCTTGATTGAAGTCTAAAGTAGTCCTGATTCTGCTAGAAATTAGCTTATTAATACTTTTACGTTTGAATATTAAGCTGACTGGTGTGTAATGTTTCAAGTCCTCAGCATCCCCTTTCGTATGAATTACGAAAGGGGATGCTATTCACATTAACCTAATAAAACCAGCTAGTTTTCAATTTCCTTAGCATTTTTAGTGCGAAGGTGCTTTTCTATATATTCACCTCAATATTCATTCAAAGCGACACTCTCGTTGCCTCAAACTAGTACATCCTATCAACTTTACTTTTCGGGACCGTTCACTTCATAAATGCTAGTAATTACCTCCGCATTATAGAGCTGTCAAGTGCTACAGCGCTATAGTGACACACCAATATAGGTTCATCTCGGTTTTCGATTTTGAAACTCACAGTGCATTGTCCTAACACGTGGACGAGGTTATTCTAGTATTAGTGAGCTTTTTATCTCTTTAGCACACCGAACTAAATAGTACAACGTCTGAAATTAAGCCCCATTTTGTACTACCTCCGTATGACAGTATGATATAGTGGTATTGAAATATTACTGAGAGTAAAACAGTGATGTGCGTTGCAGTTTCACATCCTATGGTGTACAGATCATCGAAATGAAAAAAGAACGCTCGAATGCAGAGCACATATGAAAACAATTATATAGTGTTCGGGGATAGTAAAGGAATAGGTTGTATTTATACAATGAACATAAGTTGAAAACATAATTAAAGATGATATGATCTGAAGGAATAACACAATTCTAGCGGACATATGAAGTCAGCATCATCGCAAAATTCAACGTCAATATTGTATTTCAGAGTCATAATAAAATATTCATACAGTAGTCTGTCTATTATCATGCTGATGTCAGTTTTAATGGGAAGTAGTGGTCAGGAGCATAAGATTTCTTCCGCATCTGATAGAAATAGATCTAATAGCTGGGCAATCGTCATTGGATTGAAGGCAAAAAACACCAGTAAGAGTGGAAGCTCGCGGTTTCCTTAGCTACACGTAGGCTAAAATTGGCAAAAACAATCTGTTTGGTTGTGCCTTTCTTTCTGCTTCTACAACACAATCCTCTTTGAAGAAAATAAGAATTGGCTAAAGCATTTCATTAGGAAGATTGGCTGGTAATGTGGTGCCCATAGAAGTGTATCCTGTTTTGAGGTGTATATCATGACATTAATTTTTCCAATATTTCTAAAACCCTCATGTTGGAGTATATTTCCTATGAGGCGGTTTTCAGCCTTCTGTATTATTTGCTTCTCGTCAGTACAGCCAGACAGGAACGACTTTCTGCAATCAAGAAAGATACATCGGTCCGAGTTTCGAATCCTGTTCCCATGGGGCGGAAGGCTAATTGTCCCCACGTGTCTCTCAGATATGAACTCTCCTTCCAGTATTAAATACTTTCCAAATTGCTGCATGCGGATAAGGTTTTCAAAATCACTAGAGTTATCTACACAGCAGTATAAGGATAACATTGTAAATGTTCGCTAATGTAATTTGCTACCAACTAACATACCGTTACTCTCCAAACAATAGCTGTAATCTCGATCAGTTCAAAGTGTGACTCTGCAAGTATTAAGTTGTAATTAGTTTTCATATCAAGCTCACCTACAGATGACCAATATTTTTGAAACAGCGAAAGAAGAAGAAATACTCGGATGTGATGGCATTTTTTAATTTTGTAGAAAGTAATGTTTTGCAATTATATTTTCCTCGGTGTACACAATCGGCACTGATATGCTTTATGCTGGTGAGTTCTTAACTACTTGGTGGTTCCTTGAAGAGTTTCGCGAATGAAATTTGTTTTTCGTTCCATACAATCAGTAAATACTATATAAAAGATTGTCTAATAGCACTGCTTTACCTGACATGATAAATTAAATGTCAAAGTATATCATGCACTAGCTTCTCTTTTGAGACATTTTTAAATTGAACGTTTTTTTTTTACTGTCCGGCTAGAGTTAACATTAAATGAAATTACACTTAGCCAATACATATGATTGTAAGGAAGAAATATGGCGTTGTAAAACTTTTTGTATGTAAGATTTTGTTACAGCTTCCTACATTTATCTGATTTTCAAACATTGTGCAGTTTTCCTGAAAATTCTCAATACTAGATTTTGCGCTGTTTGATCGGCTCACTATAACCTCTAAATTCAAGTATACGAGAGAGAGAGAGAGAACAAACTTTATTTGTCAGTCATTTAGATTGTTGCGGTCTTGGGTTCTACTCAGCTGCTCCAGGTGGCCGGCCGTTGAAGGCTGTGAGCGACCTTTTGCGCTCTTGTCCAGACCCGGGGATGGATGTCCAGGTGCCGGCTGGTGAGAATAGCTTCCCATTAATCCATCGAGAGAGATGGTACTAGATCTGCCATAGGCGGATGCTCCGCGCAGTCCCAGATTATATAGTGTAGGTGGCCGGCTCACTGCGTTGTTGGCAGTACGGATTACAATGTCGGAAAAGATTTCGGCATACGTCGATGCGTTTGGCTTCGACCGCGTTTGCAGCAGCTGCCACTTAGCAGCCTATTGCCGGCTGAACGAAACGTGCGGAGGACACAGGCTCGCTCTCAGCTCCTTGTAGTAAGTGGTATGGCCTTATTCGTATCCAGTGCCTCACCAGGTCGGTCATCCCCCCCCCCACCCTCCCCTGCTCGGCTGACAAAACCTAGATAATATTGGTGAGTTGCCTCGTTCTCGTGACGCCCGAGTGAGCCAGGGCCAATACCAAAACCACTTCGTTCCTATCTTTTGGCAACGCGCTAAACATAGTGAATGTAGTGGCTGAGATACGACTTCCGTCAAAGTTGCGAAATACCATTTTTTAATCACTGAGAATGGTGCCGGTTCCGCTTTGAACAATTTCGTAGGGCTACTGAGGCCTCTTCTACCTCTTCTACTCGGCCCGTGACCAACGAAGCTGCCACCTTGCGGGAGATGCTCAGCACGCTCACAGCGAAAGCGTCCTTTCCTTTAATGTATTCTGCCGCATCAACGTATGCAGAACTATCACCCCTTGATACTTTTTGCCTAACGTCTTCGCCCTGGCCCTCCTCCGACGTTCGTGGCGATCCGCTTGCATGTTCTTCGCAAGTAGTTTGACCCGAATGCGTTCCCGCATCTCTCCCGGCAAATCACCTACCTTGAAGATGCTGCGGCCCTTTTACCTAATTCTCTTAGGGCTGCACAGCCCCGCCTCACTCTGCAAGAGCTCCTGCTTCTGCGATGCCAATTGTGCCTCAATGAGCTCTTCAAGGGGTTTGTGAGCCCCTAGCGACAGAAGCCTCGCGGTGGATGTGCTTCTGGGGAGACTGAGAGCCGCTTTGTATGCATGCCTTATCAGGCAATTGAACTTCTCACTTTGGGCTGTATTAGGTCCAGGTACCGGGGTGGCATACGCAAGTATTTTACGTCCAAGTACGGGTGGAATACACGAGCTGACTGAGGACCAAACCCTAAACTAACTGACATGCATCGCGCTCTACTCTACATTGTCGCCTAGACACCATGCGCATAATTACCCGAATGGTGTGCTCTATCGAGGTGGACAATCTTTTCAGCTTAACCTGGTTGCGTCTGTAGGATTGTATAAATATCCCAAGCACCAATATTGTTTATACCTCCAGAATTTCTTTTCCCTCCATTTCTAGCTGTATCTTGTTCGGTTTTGTTTGCAAACCCTTCCGTTATTACGGATAATACCGTTTCGATTTTTGTAGGGAGTATTCAAGTCTAACTGGTGGGCGTCTACGACGCCCGCGGGATCGGACTTCCTCGATTTGCCCATTTGATCCCTGACTCATTCAAACCGTGACGTCATCGGCGTATAGGGATACCGTCTAAGACGCCAAACATTTTGGGGAGCGTGATAAGCGCGGTGCTGAATAGAAAATGGAATAACACCGTCCCCTGAAGCGTGTCCCTGTATTCGAGCGGTTGCGTTGGGACTTGAGTTCCTCTATGGTATGCTCTGCATCCTGTTGGACAGAGTTTCTTATATACTCCATGGTGTGCCGACCTACGTTTAGTTCCGATATACTGGACAGTATAGCCTGGTGGGAGACGTTATCAACGGCTTTCTTCAAATCCAACCCCAGGATTGCCCATGTACCGTGGCCGTTTCGCGGGTCTATGATTTCTCTAGAGTGCGGAAGCATCATGTCCTGCGTGGAGAGATGCAGCCTTAATCCGATTATTGTGTGCGGCATGAGGCGATGGATTTCTACGTAGTTCTGCAAACGCGTGGCTGATCCATTCATGACGTGAGAGAGATATGCCCAAGGTATTCGATGTTCAGGCTCTTGCCGGATTTCGCTATGAACGTGAGCCTTGCATGTTTCCATGCCGGCGGAAGGTTTCCCTCTTCCAGCTCTTGTTAATATAGTATGCAAATGCCTGGACCATGTCGCTATCCAGATTTCTAACAATTTTGTCGGTAATTCGATCTGGCCCCCCCGCCGAGGTCATACGGAGTCTTTTTATCTCATCTATCACCACGTGGTGACGACGCCCGCACCTATGCCTTATTCACCGCTCCAGTATATCAAGGGGGTGCCTTCCCATCTTATGTCGTGTCGAGGTTTTTACCCTTCAAGTGCTCCAGTAGTTTTTCGCCAGTACCATATCCCTTTTGCTTGATTTTTATTGAAAAAAATTAAAAACAGCGCAGAGTAAAAAACTTTTTTGGCGCATGCTGCGTAACCTATTAGGCAGTAGACGCAGCGCTTATTGGCAAATCATGAAATGCTCAGCTTAGATCGCGTATTTGTGCTATTATGTAAAGGCTATTGTGAATCTAGCACGACTGCCAACTAAAGCAAGACAAGTTAAGTCTGGTGCATCATTTTTGGCAAAAAATATTAGGTAATATGAAGAACAACCAACTGTTGTTCACAAATTTAACGAAGGACAATCGGCAGTTAAGGAAAAACATACCGGCAGTTAGGTGCAGTCTAAAACAAGTTATATACATCTTGCAGCCATCTAATTTGCTTTTACATGTTGAGCAACGACAACCTCCTGAAGACCTTTGCATCGATGTTGTTAAGAAATGTTATGAAATCTCGTATCTGATCATGAAATTAGTTAAGGAGATGTACATATTGCTGAACTGCGGCATTCGTCTGCTGTTTAGGGCGTTCGACTTCTGTAAACAAAGATGCTGCATCAGTCACGGCCGCAGTGGCCTCTTTACGACGGAGAAGAAGTCAAGGCGCCCGTGTCTACTGTGATTTCAGTGATGCCTCAAAACCTCAAGTGGTCAAAATATCCCAAAACCTCTACAGCGTCGTCGTCGTCTCATACCCTGAGTCGATTTGGGGCGTGAAACCCTGATACCAAACCAAAACGAAAGGTGCGAAGTGGAGCTGACACATTCGCATATCAAAAATGTCTAGACATTTAACAGCAGCATCACCATTATTCAAAAATTTGAACATCGAAAGAGGAAGTAAAATTTTAATCTCAGCTACCCTATTTCTGAAAACAAACACACTGTACACAACCGTATTCGCCTTTGCTTGCTAACTACTTGCAAGAGCTTATAGTATTAATAGTACTTGAATACTTGAATATAACAAAGGAGAACATTGCCTCCAGGCCTGAAATTAATCCACTTTGGTTAGTACGCATGTGTTTTGGCCGCCGGCTTCGACATGCCGTTTTATCGCATTGGAGGTCTCTCATACCAGAGGGTCCAGGTTAAGCACAATACAACTATGTATCAGAAAGATTGCATTTTGTCGAGGCAGAAAAACGAGTGTCTATATATGTGCTGAGGCCTGCTCTAGTCGACCAGATTGACTTCCTGCTAATATCTGTGTGTGTGCAGACGATATATGCATTTGGGCATTAAGTGTGACTCGCCCTAATCTTGGTGCGAGATGTCAAATGGCAGCAATGATATTTATGTCATACCTTCGTTGTCAGAGCCAAACATTTCTAACATGAAGAAATTTCATGTGATTGACATGAAACCAATGTCATGTTAGATCATACGTTTCCATAGAAAAAATTATTCCATATGAGAAAAGCTAGCATTCCCTTTGAATTTTAAACAAGAGGAACCTCTGGTGGAGACCACACCTCTTCGAAATAAGAAAGAGGATAATACCGATTGCCTATGTTGTCTCCTTCCTTGCTGGAAAGTTCCGTGGCGCATCCGTACCCTCGATGCCTTAGCTCTACCATTCGCTTTGATGGGCTGCGCGTTATTGTTGGCCGGCTGCATGTAGATGTTTTGATGGGTATCAGCTGTTACTTGCTGTGCTAGAAACAAATTTTGTCCTTGGAAAATTCCTGTTTGCTACATACATTGCCACCATAACATTGACTATTTGATGCCTCACATAGGCCATCTGTTATCACTTCACATATCTTCCAATAGTTCGTCTTCTGCATATCATGGCGAGTCGCGTGATAACAACACAGCGACTACTTTGGTTCGGTTTGGTTTATCGGGTTTAACGTTTGAAAGCGGCTCAGGCTATCAGAGACGCTATAGCCGAGGACTACGGGAATTTCGAACGCCTGCAGGTCTATAAAGCGTACTGATATCGCACAATAGACAGGCGAATTGCTTTTTTCGCCTATCTGTCTGTGTTACATTATAAATGCTTTCCCGACGGAGACAGCAGAGAGCCCTGATTGCGAATGATGTGGTTCGCATGAGAAAATCGATCATCTTCTGTGCCAGCGCCCAGCCTTTGCAGGCGAAAGATATTGGATATATTTTGCGGTGGACCACCTTAATGCCTACCCTTTGATAGATGCTATGGCTCTCGGACTGTGGCCACGCCAATCGACTTGAAAGACTAAAAGACAATGTATTTACCTGAAAGCGGCTTTCGTGAGTGACAGATGCTGCTGTTTTCGCCCCATCTATATTCCGTTTTAAGTCCCGTTATTCCTCTTTCCAGGAGCAAAGTAACCAACCGGAGCACCAGTTTGCTATACAAAACTGTCGTTCCTTCTCTGTGTCTGACTTGATCATGATCACCCGGACTATACCCACTGCAGGGCGAAGGCCTTTCCTGTATTACTGCATCCGCTTAACTACCCTGAGAATATCTTGACCTTTTTCCCCCAGTTAACTTTCTGCCACATCCTGCTGGACATTCATTTCATCTAATTTGTTAGCCGAAACGACCATAATTTGTCCCCTGTTCGCAATACATGTCCCTCGTGCCATTTTATCTGATTTCCACTAGGATATCTTTATCTCGGGTTGTTTCTTTTACCCACCCGACACGCTTCCTATCTCCTAACCCTCCGCCTAACCTTTTCCGTTCCTGGTTTGTAATGTTTAAATTCCTTAGCTTTACTTTTTTCATAAGTTAACAAAGGGGATTCTATCTTGACATGAACCTCTTATAGAGTCTGCTAGGTTTTCAAATGTCTCAGCATTTTAGCGTAAAAGTGCTCTCATATATATCCATCTATTGCTTCAAGCCGACAAGGTCGTTGCCTCACACTAGGCCATCTTATCAACATTACTCGTCGGACCTAATCATTTTCCAAAGGCTAAAAATTATCGCATCTTTACAGAGCGATCAACTGCTACAGCGTTTTAGTTACGTACCAATATAGTTGCATCTCGGTTTTTCCATATTTAATTTCTAAGTGCACAGTTCTAACCCGTGGGCAAGGCTGGTAATCCACTATTACTGACCTTTGTTTTCTCTAGCGCACCAAACTGCACTGAACTTTTGGCCCCATCTTGTAATAACTGCATTCAAAATGAGGAACTTGAGATAATGAAATCAACATTTCAGGGGGTGGTTGAAATTTCGTCTGCTACTGGTTGAAAACGTCTCCGTGTGTGTTCTTGGCAGCTACCGCCATCTATTGCGTAAGCCTGGAACAAATATTAACTATACATTGTCTCCGAGATAAGCTACGGCTGCGCCGATCGCGGAGGCCAAGAACTGCACATGCGCAGCTTGGGTTGGTGGTTTGTTTTCAACCAGGCAAGAGGCGCGCATGCACAGAGTGGCCTTGTGAAAAAGGCGGATTATACTGAGAGAGACAAACAGTGATGTACATTGAAGTTCCACGTCCGATGACGTAGTACACATCATCTAAATGAGTAAATAGGGGGCCTGTGCAGAACATACAAAAGTATTTTATTGCCGCTTTAGACTGGTAGGGGAATCAACTGTATTTATTTTATGTATTTGAAAAAACGAATAATTAAACATCACATGAACAGAATGACATATCCCATCCCAACAGACATATGAAGCCAACATCATCATAATATCGGATTTTGGAAAGGTGGATTGGATTTCAAAATCATAATAAAATAATAATAAAGCAGTCTGCCCAGTATCAAGCTGATGTCGGGTGTAATTTGAAGTAGAGGTCTGGAGCATAATCCCTCCATGCTGGGGTATATTTCCTATAAAGCAGTTTTCAGTCTTTCGCATTGATTGTCGCTCAGCTGTACAGCAAGAGATGAAATACTTTCTGCAGTATTAAATGACACTCCGGTTCGGGTTTCCAACACTGATTTCAACGGGCGGAGCGCAGATCATAACTGCATGTCTGTCCCTCGAACAGTCTCTCCAACTTTAGATACTCTCGAAATTAATCATTACGCTTATCTGCACAGAAAAATAATCATATGATTAGGAATGTTTGCTAATATAAATCGGTCCCAACTAACATACTTTTAGTCTTCAAACAAGGCTCTATATTCACTTCAAAGTAAGATTATTCAAACTTGTGCAATTAGTGTTCATCTCAGGCTCACTTACAGGTGACCAGTGCTTTTGAAACAGAGATAAAACAAAACATATTTGGATGTGAGAGTTTAATTTTTAAATTTAGTAGAATGTATTGCATGCGATTATTTTAACTCTGCATTATTCACAGCACAAGTACGTTTTATATTGATGGGTCCGTTAAAAATATTTTGTGCCTTCCGAAGTTCGCAGATAAATATTGTTTATTCGTGTCATGCATTTCGTAAACACCATATCGAAGGTATATAAAAGGTGTTCTAAATTATACTCCTCTATTTTACATCTGAAATAAATTGTGACAAATATATACTGAGACTATCTTTTGAGACTTTTTTAGGATATCCGTCTTATTTTAAAGTCCTCTAAGAGTTCAAACTAAAACTAAATGCACATAGCACTACATGTTTTCATAAAAAAAGAAATGTGGCGTTGTACCACTTGTCAATAAGCTTTTATTACCGTTTTCTACATTATGCAGCTTTTCCAGAATTGGGCTCTTTTTCCGAAAATTTTCAATAAAATGTTTTTGTGGTGCAACATATCATGACTCACAACAGATGTTTGTGTAAGAAGAGCATATTGTTACGGGGATGTACTTAATGTGACGGCACTGCGATGGGCTGAGCTGGACGCAAGACTTCGGTAGCCGTGCAGAATCCGCTCTCTCAGCGTCGTTCTCTTTTTCAACGCTTCGTCGTGCCTGCGTTCCTTGATCGTCGTCTTTGTCAGTGAGCACATCACTTTGGTCTCGCGTTTCCCGGTAACACTACCCCCCTCGGCAAAAGGCACCGTCCCGGTGCGTATTAGTCGTGCGGTGTGGAGGGGGAGTAATATGGCTTGAGGCGGGCGACATGTACAATTTCGGAAGTGGGTTTAGCAGTCGGTGACTTTGGGTGGAGCGGTGCAATCTCATAGGTCACGTCGGTCACAGGGCGTAGTACACGGTAAGGACCCGTGTAGTGGGGCAGAAGTTTCTGACACAACCCCACACGACGGCACGGAAGCCAGAGCAACACCAGAGATCCGGGAGGATAGTGCACATCGCGGCGGTGAGCGTCGTAGCGGCGTTTTTGAGCTTCTTGAGAGACGGTGAGATTGTGACGAGCAATCTGGCGAGCAGCGTCGGCTCGGGCGATGGTATCGCGGGCATAGGTGGTGACGGGGCCAGAGGCGGGAAGCAAAGTGTCGAAGGGCAGTAAGGGGTCTCGTCCAAAGAGAAGATAGAATGGAGAGTACCCAGCAGTGTCATGACGCGAAGAGTTATATGCAAAGGTGACAAATGGCAGACTAATATCCCAGTCGCGATGACTGTCGGATACGTACATTGCGAGCATGTCGGTGAGTGTGCGGTTAATACGCTCCGTAAGGCCGTTCGTCTGAGGGTGGTACGCAGTGGTGAACTTGTGCCGAACGGAGCAAGAACGAAGTATTTCCTCAACAACTCGGGAAAGGAAACAGCGGCCACGGTCGGTAAGTAGTTGACGGGGAGCACCATGGTGTAGTATGACGTCGTACAAAAGGAAGTCAGCAACGTCTGTGGCGCAGCTGGTTGGAATGGCGCGAGTGATCACGTACCGCGTGGCGTAATCGGTGGCCACAGCGATCCATTTGTTTCCTGAGAAGGACTCGGGGAAGGGCCCTAGGAGGTCAAGGCCAACACGAGAAAATGGCTCAGTCGGGATAGCAATCGGCTGCAGGTGTCCAGGTGGCAGCACAGGGGGTTTCTTCCGGCGTTGACAGAGGTCGCAAGCGGCTACATAACGTTGGACAGAGCGGTAGAGTCCAGGCCAGAAAAAACGCCGGCGCACGCGATCGTATGTGCGTGAGAGGCCAAGATGACCAGCTGTAGGGGCGTCGTGCATTTGTTCTAGAACGGCAGAGCGTAGGTGTTGGGGAACGACGAGCAAGTGCTCAGCACCATCAGGTCGCATGTTGCGGCGGTATAGCGTATTCCCATGAAGGAAGAACAGGGCGAGGGAAGAGTCACGGCTGTGTGTGCGGAGGCGGTCGATAAGAGAACTGAGGGTTGGGTCCAAGCGCTGTTCGTCGGCTATGTGAGAAAATTCCGATATAGAGAACACACAGGGGTCCGACTCGTGGTCAGTAGAGGAAGGGGGATCGACGGGATAACGGGACAGACAGTCTGCATCCTGGTGGAGCCGGCCTGATTTGTATACAACGGAAAAGGTATACTCCTGCAAGCGCAGTGCCCAGCGGCCGAGGCGGCCAGCAGGATCCTTGAGTGAAGAGAGCCAACATAGGGCGTGGTGATCGGTAATTACAGTGAATGGTCGGCCAAACAAGTAGGGTCTGAATTTTCCAACGGCCCAGACGAGAGCCAGGCACTCCCGTTCCGTAATCGAATAGTTCTGTTCCGCTGATGACAGGAGACGACTGGCGTAGGCAATCACGCAGTGTTGGCCGCGTTGTCGCTGTGCAAGAATGGCACCAATCCCGTGGCCACTGGCGTCGGTGCGAAGTTCCGTCGGGGCAGACGGGTCGAAATGGGCCAACACAGGAGGATTGGTGAGAACAGCGATGAGGGTGGAGAATGCGTTAGCCTGCTCTGGTCCCCATGAGAAAGGAACGCCTTTCTTCAGGAGATTGGTGAGAGGACGAGCAACCGCGGCAAAGTTTGGGACGAACCGGCGAAAATAAGAGCACAGTCCTATAAAGCTGCGGACATCACGGGGTGAACGGGGAGATGGAAAAGAACTGACAGCACGAATTTTGTCAGGATCGGGTTGCACGCCGGTGGAATTCACCAAATGGCCAAGCACTTTAAGTTCGCGGCGACCAAAACTGCACTTCTTTGAGTTCAGTTGAAGTCCGGCACGGCGGAAAAGTGCCAAGATGGAAGAAAGGCGACGAAGATGGCTTTCGAACGAGGGCGAGAAGACAATGACGTCATCCAAGTAACATAGACAAGTCGTCCATTTGAAGCCGCGGAGTAAGGAGTCCATCATTCGTTCAAACGTAGCAGGGGCGTTGCAAAGTCCGAAAGGCATAACCTTAAATTGGTAAAGACCATCGGGTGTGACAAAAGCTGTCTTCTCGCGGTCTTGTTCGTCAACAGAAATCTGCCAGTAGCCGCTACGAAGGTCGATAGAGGAAAAGTAGCGGGCTCCATGTAAACAGTCCAAGGCATCGTCTATTCGCGGCAGCGGGTAAACATCTTTCCTTGTAATCGTGTTCAGATGTCGATAGTCGACGCAAAAGCGCCAACTGTTGTCTTTTTTTCTAACGAGCACGACAGGAGAAGCCCAGGGGCTGTCCGAAGGTTCGATGATATCGTTGGCCAACATCTTGTCGACCTCCTGCTGGATGACTTGGCGCTCAGAAATGGACACACGATAAGGCCTCCGATGTACAGGTTTTGAATCGCCGGTGTCAATGCGGTGAGTCACAACTGATGTTTGGCCCAGAGAACCGGCAGCAAAGTCAAAAATGTCGGAGAAGGATAACAAAAGGTTGTGCAGGTCCTGAGCGTGTTCGGGGCTGAGGTCAGAGGCAATCATTGCGGAAATAGGGTCGGTAATTGTGGTGGGGAGTACGGGTGTTGGAAGGACGCTTGAATGTGGGCCAGGAGTGAGTGCACAAATGGTGCAGTCTGTGAGAGGAGACAAGGTAGCAAGGGATATTCCTTCGGGGAGAACTTGGGGTGACAGACTGAAGTTCAGGATAGGAAGGTAGGTGTTGTTCTGTGTAACGCGTACGATAAGATGAGGAAGAACGACGTTGCGGTCAAGAAAGACCTCGGTGATAGGACAAGCAACATAGTCACCGTCAGGCACATTGAAGCGATGTGCAATGCGTTTGTGTTTGGCCTGCTCGAAATGTCGACAAACTTGCAGAACGGAGTCAACCGTAGAGCAGTCCCGACAGAGTAGAAGATTGAAGGCATCGTCGGCTATGCCTTTGAGGATGTGCCCCACCTTATCAGGTTCTGTCATGTCTTTGTCGACTTTTCTGCAGAGGGCCAGAACGTCTTGTATATACGTAATATAAGGCTCGGTAGATGTCTGGGCACGTGTGGCGAGGTCCCTCTTGGCGGCGAGTTGACGGCCAACCGGTTTTCCGAACAGGTCACGGAGTTTTTGTTTGCAAACATCCCAAGAGGGTATATCTGCTTCGTGTGTTTCGAACCACACGCGTGCCGTTCCGGTAAGGTAGAAGATGACATTGGCCAGCATCAGTGTGGCGTCCCACCTGTTGTGCTGGCTAACACGCTCATAAAGCGAAAGCCAGTCCTCGACGTCTACCTCATCTGTACCGCAGAATGTGCCAGGGTCACGGGGGTGGGCTACGACGACAGTTGGAGTTGCGGAGGTTGATGGAGCCGCGTCGGTTGTCATCGTAACGGTTCCGATGTGACGGCCACTGCGGAGATCCAGCGTCAGATTGTGTCGAACCCGCGACCTCCACCAAGATGTTACGGGGATGTACTTAATGTGACGGCACTGCGATGGGCTGAGCTGGACGCAAGACTTCGGTAGCCGTGCAGAATCCGCTCTCTCAGCGTCGTTCTCTTTTTCAACGCTTCGTCGTGCCTGCGTTCCTTGATCGTCGTCTTTGTCAGTGAGCACATCACTTTGGTCTCGCGTTTCCCGGTAACAATATCAATGCCTAAAGTGTGGTATATTTTATTCAAGAGTTATTTAGGCCCTCCAATGTCAAACAAAATTCTCAAAAGACCTTTCAAGATCAGCTCTGGTTCACGGTCCCTAAAGTGTTAACTACAGCACAAGGGATTTAAATCCCATCATGAATCTTGATAGTAAGCCGAGTCGGCAATATTTGCATGACAGAGTACCATAGGAAAGGGCGTTTTGATACAATTTAAATAGCAAATCATAATTCGCGTTAAGATTAGGAATAAATTAGGAGACATTTTGCCAGAATTATAACTTCCCCCTGGTTTCTAAATATGAGAATCGGCACCGTGGTTACGACATCCAATGTTATGGCAAATGAATAGTCCCTAATTTGAATTTTGCATTTTCCATAAAATAGACTAGCTGGTTGAAATACGCTTATTCCTTATAATCTTCACAATTTGTCACACCCTTGCCTTGTCCTAATCGGAACCCGAAAAAAAAATGTACTACAGAGACAACTTACGTACGATTGAAAACCTTACTTTTCGCTTCCGATATTTGTACCCACGTGCCAAATAACCATTTTGAAAACCTAGATTTATCTCGAGCTGTATCGGCATTCAATTTCACAATGCAATATTGTACTCAGAGTCCAAAACTATGTAACAATTAGTTTTTTAAGGATAAAAAACTCTTTTTATTTCACACTTTTATGTGAAGATTATTCTCTTTGCGATATTGCCACCGACCTCGCTGGAGCAACCGGCTCGCCAATCCGTGATAAAGATGTATTGAGTATGCTTTGGTGAGGTTGAGCTCAAGTTGGCTCTGGTCTGGGTGATTAAACCTCGGCTTTTCTACGGTCCCTTTCGATGTATACGACTGGATTTCGTCATGGCCTGTGATATGTGGTGTAAGTCGTTCGGTATTCTCGGTTGATACTCCATGCTTCCTCGCAGAGGTGAAGCACGTACTCAGTTCCTCTTGTGAGAACCCCCGTTCATTCTGTAAGCCACAGGTTCCACAGCTTATCGTCGGAATCGGGGTCCTGCCTCAGCAGAGCCCACCATGTCAGACGTCACCCCCCTGCCTTCCTGCTTCTTTTGCGAGTCTGCAAAATCGCGGCCCCAAAAACCCTTTCACGGAGGCAACTCGGTCGACGCCCAAGACTGGCTTGATCAGCTCTAGCGCGTCGCGTGTTTCACCTGCTATAACGATAATGCTCAGATCCGGAGTGTCTACATTAGCTTAGAAGGTGCCGCTTGAATCCGTAATAAAACCGCCATGAGAATCTTCCAACTTAGCAGGATTTTTCATCGCCCGCTATTGGAAACTGAGACGCACAGCGACTGCCGCGAACGGCCCGAGCGTGAATTTGACACTCGCAATCAGCTCCCAAATGAAGACGTAGCGATGAACGTGGAAGAAGTGACGCTCATCTGAAACCAAGCAGAACCATTGAGCGAGGTCTATTACAGCTATACACACTCTCAAGAAATGCGTTCCCAGAATAATCTTTCGAGTACCGTTCAGTTTACGATGAAACTGAAAAGGCACGTGTAGCTTTTAATCTCAACACGAACAGATCTGCTTTTGGGTTTCACGGGGCGGCATCCAGCGGTGTTATTTCGGGGTCTACCCACGGCGACATTACCTGATGAAGTCGGGTACAATGCTCTCTGTTAAAAGAAATAGTCTAGACCGGGGTCGACGAGTACCGTCCCCACGCATAGTATCCATCAACGATAATCTCAATACTTTTGTGAACCCTGCCAGGAGGGTTACCGGAAGAGTCATCAAAGAATCGGCGGAAAGATCATCAAAAAGATCATCGGGAATTTCGTCAGGGGGGTTGTCGGTTCGCGAGTAGGAGGTGGGCAACGCCCTTGCAGGCTCTCTAACTCGTGAGGGTTGGGGAAGGCCATCTCCAGGCGTCACGTGTCTTACACAGCTTTCCGACGGGAAGATAGGCTTTGCAGGCTATTGCGACGAAGGGGGAATCGTACCAGTTTGGCGGTAATGAGCTAAGGTCAAGAGGGCGAGCCCCTTGGGTGGTGATAAATGGTCCAGATATTTAAATATGTAATGAGGCTGCACGGCGAACTCTGAGCTGGGAGCATTACGCTAGAAGCCACTAAGGCCAAGCTCACGGTAAGGGCAATGACAGTAAACGTGGTCGGATTCTCCGCAGTGGAAGCACAGCGGGCTGCCGTCGGCTGTCGTTCTTGCCCTGTGCTGCTGCGGACGAAGATCGTACTCCGTAGTATGTGGCTCTGCAGGCGGGTAATACCGGCGAACAGGTGGCAAGTAGGGCTGCAGTGGCGCGAGCGATGAGCAAAGGACGCGCAAGCATGTGCGGGTTGTTACAGCGAAAAACCTATGAAGCACTGTGCGTAGAGGGCACGTCGTACTTCTTCGCTGACAGCCTGTAAGAGGGCTCGGGAAGCCGTACGGAGAGTAATTGGGAGCAGCTGCCGAATCTCATCCCCTATGACTTCGCTGATGATCTCGCCCAGGTTTGTGACGTTCAAGTTGTCGGCCGGAAAACGGGCAGCCGAATTCTCCCAATGGTGGGAATTCCCGCAAGGCAACGAGAGTGGACCGTCTCCGTGTGGCCTGTGCTCGTTCGATTTTTACTGCATTGGTAAAAATTCCTCGCCACTCGGATCTGGAAGCTGCATAATACAATGGCTAGATATATATTGAACTGATCATGAACACTGAATAAAACCACATTTAATAGCTCAAAATAGAGAAACATTGCAAATTTAGCGATTAAGTGTGTGCTCTCCACTCTATATGAATACATTTTCATTGAGGCCTGTGACGAGTCCTGAAATCAGCGTCCCATGCGTTTCCCGCTACCATGAAGTTTTTCTCTACGGCCCCTGAACCGGTCTGCGTGGGAAAGAAGCAAATGGTAAAAGGAAACACATGCGAAACTTCCTTGAGGACGAAACAAAGTTCAGTGTTTACTGGTGAGTTAAAGCAGGTAGACTTAAAAAATGTTACTTGTCAGCCATTCAAGTATGAGAAAATGATCTAAAGAGCGCCATTATGTGCTACCGAAAGCATTGTGTTGCTTTAACTGTAGACCTCCCAGGTTTGACGATATAGTTTGACCTTTTGTCAAAATGACATGTTTACCGTAATACTAGCGCGTATAGCAGACAGAACACATGAAATGGCAGTTTGGTCTACTACTTTTACAAATCAACCTCTGAGCATCTGCTTTGCTCCCGTAATCTCTCCACAGAAACCCAGTTTATGTACGCGAGGGTTATTTGTTACACGCTCTTTTGCAAGCGGTTGTCGCGTTTACAAAATAGCAAAACTGCAGATAAAGTATTTATGCAGATATGAGACATTTGAAGAGACTGCTATTTAAATTTTTTCTACTAGCCGTCACTCCTCCCTTTCTCTAACCTCAGGACAGCCACTATGATTTCTTATCGGTATTAATGCTGTTACTACGACAAAATGTGACTTGAAATTTTCAAGCCAAATATTTTTTTTTTATGTTTCAAGGTTTCAATTCTTCTGCTGTCTGTTTTCCAAACATATTTTCCTAAAGGAATATATTCAAGAAAAATAAAATTGGAACCCATGTCTGAAGAAAATTGCTGTGAGGTATGCATTCATGGGCCGGTATGCTCAGTCTCTAAAATAATGGCGCGATATGTGTCCAATATTAAAACTTAATGTACAAAAATATACCTCTTTCCTTGTGCTGCTGAAATAAAGCAATGAGCCAGTCTCATTTCTAACGGACGTAAGTGAACTGGCGGCTGCTTCTACAAAACAAGTTCGTTTAAAAAATGACATCAGATTTTCAATTTTCTGAAGCAGCAGTACATCAAAATAGCTTTCACAATGCCCTATTTTTAATTTGCCTGCCACTTTTTACTTACACAGATACAATGATGACTTTCGATGTCAGAAAACTTTAATTATGCTTTCTTTTTCATTCCAACCGTGTTTCAGGCCAGGTTTTGCGATATATAAACTGAACTGCACAAGCAGCATTTCAGTACACAGCTCTTGTGTGAAGCCAGTTAGAAACGCCACCACCCTCGGGGTAAGTCTTACTACTGTTCTTTTCTATCAGAATAGTTTGCGACTATAACATTTACCGAACCTCTTCAGAAAAGACACACCGATGAGAGAAATCAGTGCTGCTGGAGCCGGCGCCTTGTATTGATGATTGATTCCAAGTGACCGAGAATTTGCAGCGTAAGAATGCATTTCGTGAGATTTAATGCACATTCAAGAAGTACCAGTATTGTAGAAGCCATTCCTGAACGAGAATGTGAGTGCGCCATACCACACTAATCTATGCACCTATACAGGTTTATCATAGCAATGCCTCGAGCTAAAGCAGTTTTAAATTATCTGTTGGTCCATGCGGGCCAGCTTATTCCTTCCGTTTCGAAAACAAAAAAAACCTTAAAGGTTTTCATGCCGTCCTCCTACCTTCTCGCAACAGTGATCCGCCAGTTTCCTGATGCGGGCACGACCGATAACCGGAGGCTGAGCTACAGGCATCTAGGGGTTTCACTCCACCAATAATGACCGATATCATCATTTGACAGCAAAGAGACAGCAGAGCCTAATTCCCCTCGCAACCACCGTCACTCCTCATGGCACCGGTTTCCTGAAAGACTTCCCTGAACAGGGAATGCAGCGTTGACGGCGGTCCATTTCCTTTACAGTAGCCTGGTTGGACAGCAGAGCTGTGTGCTTGGCTGTCTGTCAACTCATGATGAACCAAATTGGACCTATGATTACTCATTCATGCCATCGGCAAGAAGTAGAGCAATGTTGTAAGAAATGTAGCAGTTCGGTTTTGCTATCATCATGTACTTATTGAAGAATAGCCTACATCACCGTGAGTTAAATTTCAATTTTTTCCAGAAATCATAGTACGGTGATGGCAATACAAAAAGCGTTCATCTTCTCATCTCAGCATGGACAAGATTAGGAGGCTCAGTGCAGCAGAAAGAATTATCTTCCTTTCAAAGCTGTTTCCATGGATGCTCTCGCCTTGTTTGTGGCTTTTTAAATAAAGATCTATTTTCTCGCTTTCGCATTAATTGAAAATATTTCACAATTTTCATAGTAAACTGATGCCCGGATATAAATATAGCCATGTTTCTAAGAATAAAATCTTTATGCATTACTAGAGCTACGCGACCTTTATGAGCGGTTCAGATAAGAATCTATATCTTGATGATACTACTATAGATAACTCAATGCACAGGATTGGAAACTTTCACGAATTCAATTTAAGACCTTTTTTCTTGCAGGAATTGATTGCCATGGCAAGCCTTTCAGGATACGTATTTATGGGGGCATTGCTGTCAGGTATGCATCTGAGATATTTTGTGTTTAAACTATTTGTGTTAATTATCCGAGATTACGCGACGGTAAAACCAGAAAAACAGAGGAAGCTAATGTAGAGCCGCAAAAGGGAGTTGCTGGAAAAGAAGCTGTTTGAACATTTCTCCTTCTCCAACCCAAATGGCACGAAAAGTGCTAGTCGTGGAGCATGGTTCTTTCCTAGCACGCAATAACCGAATGATACGAACTTCTTCAATGGACACAATTACCCGTGCCAAATAAGGGTACACTTGTCTGTCAGTCTAAAATTAACAAATAAAAACAGCACAGAGTATAAAATATTTCTGCCGCATGCTGAGTACCCTATCAGGCGGCAACCGTAACGATTATTCGCAAAGCATGCAACGCGCAACTTATCGCGTATTTCCACTCTTATGCTGCAGCCTTTTGTGATTTTAATAAGATTTTAACGTAAAGCAAGGCTAGGTAAGTCTGTTGCATCGTGTTTGGCACAAATATTTGTTAATATTAAGAACAACAGAGTGCTGTTCCCAGATTTAACGAAGGAACGTCGGCAGTTAAGGAAGCACATAGCTGCAGTTAGATGCAGTTTAAAGCAAGTTAAACACAGCATGCAGTCATCTCATTTGTTTTCATATGTTGAGAAACGTGCATTCTTTTTGTGAAGGGACTTCTTTTGATTTGAAAGTTTCTTCCGAAAAGGACTTTTTGGAGCTCATTTCAATATTCCGAACACTCGTTAGATGGTACTAGTTAGTGCATTGTGCAACAAAATGTGTTACAAAATAGCTATGTGCCTGATTTATGCAAGTTATTTGTAAAGCACAATGCCTCCTATAAATTTGAAATAAAATTGTTCTCTCCTGCTGGGTGTTTTATGAGGGCCGATTGATATCACACTGCAAGATATTCCCTTTCAGCTGCTTTCTGTGTACGAATCAACTTCGCACACGATCCAATGCCGTGCACAATGCATTGGGGTGGCACAAAACGAAAGTTTTTCTTTTTTCAGCGGTTCTGCTGCAATCACTCGTGGGGGCATCGTATTGGGGCGAGGAGCGGAGCTCCCCTGAATTCCAAGAAAGAGTGGACCATGTTGACACTATGTAGGATTCCATCTCCTAAATCTTGTATCCCGGACAAGCCCCAGCTCTGGCTACCCGACGGCATGTGCTGTCTAAGATAGCACCTCCGTTCTCTCGACCACGACATGCGCTCACACTCTTTCGGAAATAAACAGACTACTATAAGCTACTGGCGCTGTCTATTCGTTCTCTTGTTCCGAATACCGAAAATCACAGACGACCGGCGAGGACCCCAGTGTAGTTTATGTTCCGAGGACAGCGCTTTCTGAGTCATCAGATTGGTAGCTTTGCCGCTTCCTTAAATTTTGCTGTCTATTCTAAACAAACGTGGAGTAACTTGGCGACAGTGGAAACTGGTGTTGAACTTTCTCGAATTGGCTGCAGGTGACCACTTGCAGCCGAAGCATGGCAATGCAATACTTATCAGTAACCTCGAAATCGAAGACCAATGTATGTACTGAAGCTTAAGCTTGTTTGTTTTGCTTGCTCATTCTTATTCCGTCCCTTACTATGGCTTGAACAGGCGAAACTGGGCACCAAATAGCCACCCCCTTGTGTCATTACAGGTACTGGCTGAGATTATCACGATTATTCTGAGACTATCAGATTATCACTTGCAATTTATGATTATGATCAGATTATCACATTATCACTTGTAATTTATGATTATGATGAGATTATCAGATTATCGCCCCTTATATACAGGCTTCTGCGTGATCTCGCAAAAGCAGTGCTGCGTTAGGCGTAAACAACAAACGTGCCATGGTAGTGATTTTTGATATAACAACTCAAGAAGAACTGCAGCGGGTGGTCAAAGCCGCCTTTGAGGGCTCCGAAACAGTAGACATTTGATAGAGCACTATGTACGTGTGGTAAAAACACTAACTACGACCATGAAATAAAGCAGAGCCGGCTAATATTACATGACAGCCAATTGCTTATTAGGTGCCTGCTTCGGTCACTCATGGTAGTCGAAGCAGAGAGGGACCAAGTGTTTGAGAGAACAGGTTGATTTATATGATGAGCACTGAAGCGAAGAACTTTCGGCCATTTATACATCCCGTCCAATTGTGCTTGAGTGGAGAATATACTTATTATATAATGCTTAATCAGTAATCACTTCGATTTACTCACATGGGCGGCCTTTACAAGACGGGAAAATCTCTCTTCTACGGTAGGATGCCGACCCTTAAATAGCGAACATTGGCTTGTAAACAAGTGTGATTATTCTTCAAGATCAATCGCATATCGCATCGCACACGCGATTTAATCGTTGTGCAAGGATCCTGAGGAGAAGACGAAGTGCATTTTTTAAATTCGCGAACACACTGGCACCGTTCTGTGCGGTTTGAGAGGCGCAACTGTGTCCAGTTCAGTTCCCGGTAACAAAACTGGGGAGAGTGTTACCGCAGTTCATCGAATTGGAAGAGAACACGCTGCTCCATGGCACCGTGTTTTGAGCAGTTCATGTGGCGCGAATTCACAAGCTGCGGAAGCCTTCAGTCAGGATGGCCCAAGTGTTTCCCCAAGAACAAATGGGAATGTTTTTGCTCACGCCATCGAGATGCGACGCCACGCCTTGACTTCTTTATGAGGAGCGAAGGCAGGCGGTCGAGTTGAATTGTGGTAGGCCAGCGGAAGTATTGAACTCAGCACCGCTGCCTTTGTTTCAACAAACGGTAGAAACGTACGTCACTCCAAAATTTCTGCCATCTGCGTCAGTGGCATCACAAAATGCGTTTTAGTGTTTCGTCCACACTAAAAAGAGCCAAATGTCAATCAGGGCATTCGGGTCAGCAGCTTGGAGCCAAAACAAATAAAGCATTCCGGAAATAAAAATCAAAAAGAAAAGCAAGAGACAAATGCAATCAGGACAAGAACTGTGCAGAAGCAACCACGGGGGACTGAGTAAGTACGGTATGAAGGTGCGAAAAAGCGCAACCCATTCGTGCAACAGAATCGTTTAGTGTAGACATTTAATTTTGATTACGTATTGGCGGTTACTCTTTCACGAAAACAATCGGCTCACGAGATAAACAAATAAAAATTTTCTAAACGGCGGGAGTGCGCACCAAATCTTTCAGAGTGGCCTCACAGCACACTGGAATAGATGTCCCCTATACTCCCCTTGCACCGGTTTTAGGGGCCCACTGAAAGCCGCCTAGCGGTCGTTTTCAAAAGTCCTTCCGGAATAGAGTTGCGGCTGTTCATGCGAGGATGGGCGGTGTTCTTGGAGGCAATTTTTTTTTCAGCTCCTGCCAATTTTCTAGTGCGGCCTGAAGCATAAAGCTAATGTAAGCCTTCGTGTAGAAGCAAACCCATTGATGATGCTACCATCTTAAAAAGCTAATGCGTACACGCGCCAGGTGGCTCCTACAAACAACCGCTAAACGACCATTGCATTTTTGAGCCCTGGTTTACTGCGGGCATGTTGCATCAAATCAATCACTCACGGTTTTTTTTCTTTTTTAATTGCCCAGTTTTTACTTTGCAAGCTCTTAATATGCGCTCATGGTGATGTACCTCGATCCACTATATCAGGCATCCTGCGCTACAGGCCTTTACATGCGGCAAGCGCCACTCTCTCTAGGCATATCGTTTCATCGGCAGAATTCGCAACACTTTTATGCCATATCACTAAGGGTGTAGTGTAGCAGAAAATTCGACGTCATCATCGTTGTCGTTGTTTGGGAACGAAACATATTGATGGAAAATTCTGGAGCCCTTGGAATGTTCCCATTAACGCTTAATTTCTCAGGGAAGTTCCGTAACTAAAGGAAGATCATTGAGCGGAAATGAAAGCGGACTAAACCTTGAGTGGGTGTGGAAGTCCAACCCAGAATTTGCTTAGGTTCGTTCGATTCAGAACTGGTTCTCGGCACCAATTCTGGAAACTTCCACCGGTACCAGGCTGGTGCCGGCGATGTGCAGTTCACGGTTTGTGCTTCAAGTGGGATGGATAGATGGAATATAGGAGCGTTCCTTTTGAAACGGGGTGATAGCAGTTGCTGCCAAGCTCGTTTTTTTCTTATATATATCTTAATTTTTTTAGATCAGTTAACTATACCATAATTCAATTTATTTGATGTTTTGTTTCTATATTACTAACGTTATGTCACTTTTCGTCTTTTAATCCACCAGTTTTCCAATCATTTCTTGGTTGCTTACACCGCAGATTCATTCACCCGACCATTGTGTCTCTAAATCCTTGGCCTTCAGGAATAGTGACTGCGCCGCATCGACTTCAGTAGGGATACCACCATATTCGAGTAAAAGATGGTTAAATGTATCTACGGATTTAAGACACTGCACATGTGTTGTCTTCATGGTTTATTTCTTTTTGTAGCTGCGTACATTTAGGTACCCTGATCAGCTTCAAAACGTAGGGCCTCGCCTTATGAGTTATCAAAGAAAGCTTCCTTCTTGATCTGCCTTTTACACTTTTACACAACATACTTACTAGTACGTTTCCTAGGTCGTTTCCTTCATTGTGTGCCAACGCCTTTTAGGTATAGGGATTTGAGCATTTTAGCTGTCCACATCTTATTGTCCTATTTCCTCACGCGTTGTTCTATAATATTTCACTCTGAGCTTCCTGTACCTACAAAGATGCCCAGCCCTTATCCCCTGTACCGCTTTATTTGTGCTTTTGCCGTGGGCACCCGCTACCATTCGTCCCTGATCACGTTTTCGTACGCCCCGTTTATGTTTTCGTACGCCCCGTTTAGCTATTTGGATGCATTGGGTAAGCACGAACAGGCTATCATCTAAGCGGCTACCATTTATAAAGTCGTTTTGAAGTTCACCGAGTATCTTCTTACTTCCTGCCCATGATTGCATCTAATTTCACCGCCTGCAATCATCAACCTGGTAGTAACAGATGTTATGGCAATCGGCCTGTAGGATTTTATGTGTATCCTACCTCATTTCTCTTTATAATTCAAATTTAAAGCGCACCTTGAACCAGTCCGGGCGGGGCAGGGAACCATGCCTGAATCGAATGCAGCTTATGACGTAAGCACTCACGGCATAATAGTTCCAAATCTCACCTCCACTCTAGAACATTGCAGCGCTCAGCAACGCCACACATCTGGTGCGACATCTCTTATCGTGTGCCCGCCTGTTTCCGTGTGCCGCGAGCTTTAAGTTCTTGGGATACGTCTATTTTCATGCCTCGAGGACATGGACGACAGAATAATTGAAGTACTGTTAAGGAATTTCTGTAGTCCTTCGACAATGAGGACGAGGAAACCGATGCCAACTGGTTCTGACAGACCGCAAATAACCGTGTTCCCTTACAACTGAACAGCACTGCTGCTAGATATTTCAAATTTGAACTCCGGGGCTATTCAGGTTTTCACAAGAGGTCTTAGAGGAATTCCTCATTTTGGGGCATGACGCTGGTTCCGATGACCATGGGAAGGAATGTCCGGAAATTAATCATCGGTATTTACAAGCACCTCATCCACAGCGCGCGTCGTCTGCTAGCGCCGTCAACACGTGCACAACCTTTCTGCACCTACTCCTCGGAGGGGGCAGCGGTCCTCTGCACCAGAGCGGCAACACGACTGCACCAAAATCAATCGCCCACAGTGGTGCAGGGAACGCTGTGAATCTAGCATTTTGGTGCAGCGCACCGTGAACCGGTTCCGGTGGTGCAGAGAGACCATGGTTAAACCGAATGCAGCTCTTGTTGCGACACTAACACATGCTCATATGGAGCAAAGGCAAGCTGGTTCAAGTTCAATAAAGGTTGACCTACTAAATTCGCAATGCAAACGAGCTCCGACCACGAAATCGCGTTCTGATCCTAATAGGCGATTCCTAAATAAGTACCCTGATGTTTAAAGCATCCTCTACGGGATCCATAGAGATGAATTGGATCGTGGCGATCACACATTTCTTAGCGTATACAGCCGGAAATGGGTGGACCAGGATAAAACAGCGCTTAAAAAGTTCCCTTCGAGAAGCGCATGTGCTTAGGTAAATGGACGGAATATTTAGAATGCGGATCTTAAAAACACTGCTTATAGCCCATTATATGCATATGCTCTGTGGATGGACCACCTTGTTTGATTTATACAATTTCGTGCATGAAGACCAATATATGAGTCCTTTACTTTCAATCAGGACCTTTGGGTACTTCAAAAGTAAGCGCCTCAAAAATACACAGCGCTATACTAGCAAATGAACGATTACAGGTTTACACAGTAACTAATTTTGTTGCGAGATCTGCCATTCACTGTGCTTGTCCATGCCTGTCCGTGCCTGTCCGCGAGAAGAAAAAGAAGAGAAATAAAAAAAAAAAACTAAAAGAAGAAGTGAAAGAAGAACAATGGGAAGAATAAGAAGAAAAAGAAAGGGAAGACAAAGATGAAAAAAAAAAACAAGAAGAACAAAAAGAGAGATAACTCAGTAGTTGTAGAGGAGAACGACAACAGCGAGTTGCTAGGATAGAAGGTTCGTTCGAACGTTGTGACGATGGTGTGCCCGGGAGTTCGACGTAGAGACGATGTCACACAACTAGAAGTCTTCTACACCTGAATGCGAATGATCAACGAAGGGAGGCCAAGGGTGCTCATAAGTGAATTGATACCCCTATGGCATAAAGCTGAAACCATAGAGTAAACTACTATGTGCAAAAAAATCATGTCTTTGCCTCCAAGCCGAACCTAAGCGTAGCCCGGCAGATAACTCTTGCGTAACGCCAGGTTTAACTAACTTGGCAGAAGGCAGCAGAGTAGGTAACAACACAAAACATAAGAAACGTCCCCAGTGGAAAATAATCAAGAACAGCTTATAGTAAGCCTGAAAATTCACATGGGGTTGTGAGCGCTGTCAGAGCCTGTTACAGTCCATAAGCCTCTGTTACGAACTGATAATCCTGCGGGTTAACAGCGTCAATTAAGACGATATTATCAGCATTTGAGCTGACCAATACTCATAGATCTGCAGTCCTCTTTTTAAGCCTCAACATTGGTACCTACGTTCGTGTTCGATACCGAGGGTACTGATAAGTATTGCACTGCCACGCTTCGGCTGCAGGTGGGTACCTCCAGCCACGTCGATAAGGTTCAACAAGAGTTTCCACATGTAATGCCATGTTATTCTGGAATAGGCAGGAACACTGAATAAAAAGAGAATGCTACTAATATAATGATTCAGAAAGCGCGGTCCTCGGAACGTAAAACTAGAATCTAGTCCTCGCCGGTCTTCTGTGATTTCCGGTATTCGGAACGAGGTAACGGATACACAGCGCCACCAACTTATAGTAGACTGTTTATTTGCAAAAAAGGGTAAAGGCAGGCCGTTTTTAGACGATAGAGGTGCTATCTTGGACAGTACATGCTATCGGAAAACCAGAGCAGAAGCTTGGCCGGAATACATGATTCAGGAGATGGACTTCTACATAGTGTCCACATGGTCCACTCTTGCTTCGAATTTTGGAGAGCTCCGCTCCTCGCCCCAGTACGATGCCCCCACAAGTGATTGCAGAAGAACCGCTGAAAAAGCAAAAAGCCGATCCGTTGTTTTTTGTCGCACCACTGTATTGTGTTTGTAATGCACTTGATACTCTGTACTACATATCGTTTGTGAAGTTGCTTCACTTACACAGATTGCAGCTGTCAGGGAATATTTTGCAGTTTAATATCAACCGGCCCTCATAAAACACCCCGCATGAGAGAACAATTATATTCCCAATTTACAGTGTTCAACGTGCTTCATGACTAACTTGCACAAATCAGAGTCATAGCAATTTTGTAACACATTACGTTGCAATATCAACTAACTAGTACCATATAACGAGTTTTGGGAATATTCAAATGAACTCCAGAAACACTTTCTCGAAGAAACTTTCTAATCAAGAGAAATTCGTTGAGAAAAAAATGCACGTTGCTGGACATATCAAAAGAAATGAGATGACTGCATGTTCTCTTTAACTTGTTTTAGACTGCACCTAACTGCCGCTATTTTCTTCCTTGACAGCCGTATATCCTTCGTTAAAACGGGAAACAGCAGTTTGCTGTCCTTCATATTAAGAAATATTTGTGCCGAACGTTATGCACCAGACTTAACGTGCCTTAATTTGCGCGAAAATCTTACTAGAATCACAAAGGGTTTTATCATAATAGTACAAATACGCGATAAGCTGCGCATTGCGTGCTTTGCCAATAATCGCTACGGTTGCCGCCTAGTAGGGCACGCAGCATGCTCCAGAAATGTGCACGTTTATACTCTGTGCTGTTTTTAATTTTCTGATATCAGACAGACAGAAAAGTGCAAACTTATTTGCAATGGGTAATTGTGGCCTTTGAAGATGTTCTTACATTTCGTCGAGGCGTGTTAGGAAAGAATCATATGCTCCACGACTAGCACTTCTCATTCGATTTAGTCCGGTAAAACTTCAAATTGCCACGTAGTTGTAGTTATGCAGAAATACTTTATTCTAAAAGACATGGCTATCTTTATATCCGTGTATTAGTTAATACGGCAATTGTGAATTATTGTCGTTAAATATTAAAGCAGGGAAATTGACCTGTATTGAAAAGAACACAGACAATGCGAGAGATTATATGGGATCGGCTTTGAAAGGGTGATGATTAAATTCGTCAAGTTAGACTGCACCTCCTAATCTTCTCCAGGGTGAGGTGAAAAGACGACTGCATTTTGTATTGTCTACGCCGTACTATGATATTTGGAAATAATTGAAATTTACCTTGCTGTGAAATTGCCTATTCATCTCTAAGTACATGATAAAAAATGAACTGCTACATTTCTTACGACATTCTTCTAATCCTTGCTGATGGCATAAATAAGTAACCATAAGTTAAAGTTTGGTTCTGTCAGCATGGCATGATGGGCTAAACGTTTCAGCGAGACAGATGATTTTTAGATAAAACACTGCTACAGCTAAGCATAGTGGCTTATCGCATCATTCATTGTGATTTGAGAGAGAGTTAAGTATACAGCTCCTTCGCCCAACCAGGCTAGTGTTAAGGAAACGACCCGCGGTCAACGCTGTAGTTCCGGTTCCGAGAAATCTTTCAGGAAACCTGTGTCATGACAAATGACGGTGATGGCGAGGGGAATCCCACGCTGATATCAGGGTTCGGTAAGAATGCTGGCTCTTAGCGCCCAACAGGCGGTATTGCTCTCTAAAGGGGGAGCGAAAAGCCCTAAACGCTCGTAGAGCACCATCCGGTTATCGGTCGTGTCCCGCATCAAAAGACTGGCGGATCATTGTTTTGAGCGGGTGGAAGGTCGGCAGGAACACTTTTAAGGTTGGATTGTTTACGGAACGGAAGGGATAAGCTTGCCCGCATGTCCACACGGCTAATTGTAAACTGCTGTAGCGAGAAGCATTGCAATGATACACCTATATAGGTGCCTGGATTTGTGCGTTGTGGAGCACTCACATTCTCGCGCAGCAACGGCTTCTGCTTTACTGGTTGTTCTGGAATGTCCATTAAATCTGAAGAAATGCATTCTTACACAGCAAAACTTCGCCCGGTTGGAATCAATCATCAATATCAAGGAGCCGGCTACAGCAGCAATGATTTCTCTCAGCGGTGCGTCCTTGCTAAATAGGTTCGGTAAAAGTTATAGACGGAAACTCTTCTGATCGAAAAAAGATTATACGCAGTAGTAAGACTTACCCAAGGGTTGTAGCGTTTCTATCTGACTTCACACAAGAGCTGTGTACTTGACTGCTGCCTGTGCAGCTAAGTTTATATATCCCAAAAACCTGGGCTCAGTCATGACTGGAATGAAAAAGAAAAATTAATTAAAGGTTACTAACAATGCAAGTCATCATTCCATTCGTGTAAGTAAAAAGAAGTTGGCAGATAGAAAATAGGGCATTGTGAAAGCTATTCTGATCTACTGCTGCTTCAGACAATCGAAAATCTGATGTCATGACTTTAAACGAAATTGTTTCGTAGAACCAGCTTTCAGTCCACTTGCGTCCGCTACAAATGAGAGTGGTTAATTGTTTTAATTCAGCAGGACAAGGATGGAGGTATTTTTTTGCAAATTATTTTACAAAATTGGACACAATTTACACAATTGTGGTTGCGACTGAGCATACCGGTTAATGAATGCTCACCTCACTGCACGTTCCTTCAGAAATGGGTGGCAATTTAAATTTTCTGGAATATCTTCCTGTACGATATGTTTTCGAAGCAGCCACCAGGGGAATTGAAACCTTGAATCATGAAAAAGATGTTTGGCTTGAAAATTTAATTCACAATGTTTCGCAGTGACAGCGTTGACACCGATAAGAAATCCTTAGAGACTGCCCTAAAGTTATGTAAAGGGAGAAGTGGCGGTTGGTATAAAATACCAGATAGTAGTCTCTTTTAACATTTCTCATATCTGCGAAAATACATTATCTGCAATTTTACTATTCTGTAAAGGCGACATCTGCTTGCAAAGGAGCGTGCAACAAATATCCCTCGCTGAAATGAACCGGGTTTCTGTGGAGATATCACGGGACCGAAGTAGACGCTGAGAGGTTGAGTCGTAAACACCGCAACTACCTAAACTGTCATTTGATGTGTTTTGAATGCTATACGTGTTAATATTATGGTAAACCTGTTATTTTGACAAAATGTTAAATGATATTTTAAAACCTGGATGGTGTACAATTCAAGCAACACAATGATTTTCGCAGCTTATAATGGCGTTGTTTAGATCATTTTCTCATGCTTGAATGGCTACTCAAACGTATCTTTCATATCTAGCTGCACCCCGCTGGGGTGGAGCAGTGGTTATGGTGCTCAATACTGGTCCCAAGGGCGCGGGATCGAATCCCGGCCTTGGCGGCAGCTTTTCGGTGGCACGCGCCCATGTGCTGTGCGATGTCAGTGCACGTTAAGGAACCCCAGGTTCTCGAAGATTCGGGAGTCGTCCACTGTGACGTCTCTCATAGTCTGAATTCCTTTGGGATGTTAAACCCAGAAAACAAACCAAACCATATCTAGCTGCTTTTACTCCCAAGCAAACATTGAAAATTGTTTTGTGATGAATCCTCAAAAAAGCGTCTCATGAGTTTCCTGCTACCATTTGCATCTTTCCCATGCAGACTGGTTTCGGTGCCGTAGAGAAAACCCTGATGGTGACGGTAAACGCATGGGATGCTTCACTGAGGTATCGTAACAGGCCTCCTTAAAAATGTCTCCATAAAGTGTAGACAGAACAAAAATTATCACAAAATTTCCAATGTTTCTATACTTTGGGCTATTAAATATTGATTCTGTTTTCATGATCAGCGGAATATAAATCTAGCCATTATATCATGCAGCTTTCATATCCGATTGGCCAGGAATTTTAAGCAATGCGAAAACATTGAACGAGCCCACGCCACGTGCAGACGGTCCACTCTCGTCACCTTGCGGGAATTCCCAGCACTTGAAGTATTCACTTCCCGTTTTCTGGCCGACATAATGATTGTCATGAACCCACGCGATATCATCAGCGAAGTCACAAGGGATGAGCTTCGGCAGCTGCTCCCGTCTACTATCGGTGCAGCTTCCTGAGCCTTATTAGAGGCTTTCAGCGAGAAAGTAAGACGTGCCCTTTATGCAAAGGGCTGTATGGTTTCTTCGCTTCAACAGCCCGTACATGCTCTCAAGTTCTTTGCTCGTAGCTCGCCGCCATAGCAGCCCTACTCACAGCCTTTTCGTCGGTATTACTCGCCTGCAGAGCCACATATTGCGGAGTAGGCACTTCATCCGCAGCAGTGCAGGGTGTGGTAGGCCGATGTATGAACGATAACCGACTGCCGCCGGCTGTGCTTCCACAGCGGAGAATGCGACCACGTCAAAAGTGATGGCCCTTACCGTGAGCTTGGCATAAGTGCCTTCTTGCGGAATGCCCCTCTCTTGGAGTTCGCCGTGCAGCCCCATGACACAGCAGATTTTCTGGTCAATTCACCACTACCCGAGGGGCTAGCCATCTTGAACTTCACTCATTACCGCCCCTTCGGTACGATTCCCGCTTCGCTGCAATTTGCGGGAAAGACTCCTTCGGTCCGAAAACTACATAACATTATCTTCCCGAAATTCTTCCCTCCGATCCTTTGATGGCTCCTCCTACGAACCTCCAGGCATAGTGCGCAACAATCTTGGTAATATTATTGAAGGATACTATAGGACGGCACCCGTCGATTTCCTGAGAGTGTACAGCTTTAATTGACCTTGCCGACCGGATCCGCTTGGTTACAGATGAACATCACGTCTTCCACGTACATTGCTACTTCTTCATTTAGAAGCTGAAAGCAAGTGGTCAATTCACGAGGTCAATTACTGCTGTACACTCTCAGGAAATCGACGGGTGCCGTCCTATAGTATCCTTCAATAATATTACCAAGACTGTTGCGCACTCTGCCTGGAGGTTCGTAGGAAGAGCCATCAAACGATCGGCGGGAAGATTAAGGGAAGATAATCTTATATAGCTTTCGGACCGAAGGAGTCTTTCCCGCAAATTGCAGCGAAGGGGGAATCGTACCGAAGGGGCGGTAATGAGTGAATTTCAAGATGGCTAGCCACTCGGGTAGTGATGAATTGCCCAGAAAATCTGCTGTGTCATGGGGCTGCACGGCGAACTCCAAGAGAGGGGCATTCCGCAAGAAGGTACTTATGCCAAGCTCACGATAAGGGTCATCACGTTTGACGTGATCGCATTCTCCGCTGTGGAAGCACAGCCGGCGGCAGTCGGTTATCGTTCATACGTCGGCCTACCACACCCTGCACTGCTGCGGACGAAGTGCCTACTCCGCAATATGTGGCTCTGCAGGCGCGTAATACCTGCGAAAAGACTGTGAGTAGGGCTGCTATGGAGGCGAGCGACGAGCACAGGACTTGTAAGCGTGTACGGGCTGTTGAAGCGAAGAAACCATACAGCACTTTGCATAAAGGGCACGTCCTACTTTCTCGCTGACAGCCTCCAATAAGGCTCAGGAAGCTGCACCGATAGTAGACGGGAGCAGCTGCCGAAACTATTCCCTTGTGACTTTGCGGATGTTATCGCGTGTGTTCGTGACAATCAGTGTGTCGGCCAGAAAACGGGAACTGAATACTCCAAGTGGTGGGAATTCCCGCAAGGGGACGAGAGTGGACCGTCTGCACGTGGCGTGGGCTCGTTCAGCGTCTTCACATTGGTTAAAATTCCTGGCCAATCGGATATGGAAGCTGCATCATATAATGTCTAGATTTATATTCCGCTGATCATGAAAACGGTATCAATATTTAGTAGCCCGAAGTATAGAAACATTGGAAATTTTGTGATTATTTTTGTTCTGTCTACACTTTATGGAGACATTTTTAAGGAGGCCTGTTACGATACCTCAGTGAAGCATCCCATGCGTTTACCGTTACCATCAGGGTTTTCTCTACGGCACCGAAATCAGTCTGCATGGGAAAGATGCAAATGGTAGCGGGAAACTCATGAGACACTTTTTTGAGGATTCATCACAAAACAATTTTCAATGTTTCATCATCATTATCATCAGCCTGACTATACCCACTGCAGGGCGAAGGCCTATCCCATATATCGCCAATTAACCTGGTTCTGTGCTAGCTGTATCCCCTTGACCTCTGCGAACTTCTTAACCTCACCCGCCCACATAACTTTCTGCCGTCCACTGCTACGCTTTCGTTCCCTTGGAATCCAGTTTGTTACCCTAAGCGACAATCGGTTATCCTCTCTTCGCACTACATGTCCTGCCCATGCCCATTTCTTCTTCTTAATTTCCACTAGAATGTCGGTAACCTGAGTTATTTCTCTGACCCACTCTGCAAAAAAATACCTCCGTCCTTGTCCTGCTGAAATAAAACAATTAACCATTCTCATTTGTAGCGGACGCAAGTGGACTGAAAGCTGGTTCGACGAAACAATTTCGTTTAAAGTCATGACATCAGATTTTCGATTGTCTGAAGCAGCAGTAGATCAAAATAGCTTTCACAATGCCCTATTTTCAATCTGCCTGCCTCTTTTTACTTACACAAATAGAATGATGACTTAATTGTCAGTAAACTTTAATTAATTTTTCTTTTTCATTCCAGTCATGACTGAGCCCAGGTTTTTGGGATATATAAACTTAGCTGCACAGGCAGCAGTCAAGTACACAGCTCTTGTGTGAAGTCAGATAGAAACGCTACAACCCTTGGGTAAGTCTTACTACTGCGTATAATCTTTTTTCGATCAGAAGAGTTTCCGTCTATAACTTTTACCGAACCTATTTAGCAAGGACGCACCGCTGAGAGAAATCATTGCTGCTGTAGCCGGCTCCTTGATATTGATGATTGATTCCAACCGGGCGAAGTTTTGCTGTGTAAGAATGCATTTCTTCAGATTTAATGGACATTCCAGAACAACCAGTAAAGCAGAAGCCGTTGCTGCGCGAGAATGTGAGTGCTCCACAACGCACAAATCCAGGCACCTATATAGGTGTATCATTGCAATGCTTCTCGCTACAGCAGTTTACAATTAGCCGTGTGGACATGCGGGCAAGCTTATCCCTTCCGTTCCGTAAACAATCCAACCTTAAAAGTGTTCCTGCCGACCTTCCACCCGCTCAAAACAATGATCCGCCAGTCTTTTGATGCGGGACACGACCGATAACCGGATGGTGCTCTACGAGCGTTTAGGGCTTTTCGCTCCCCCTTTAGAGAGCAATACCGCCAGTTGGGCGCTAAGAGCCAGCATTCTTACCTAACCCTGATATGAGCGTGGGATTCCCCTCGCCATCACCGTCATTTGTCATGACACAGGTTTCCTGAAAGATTTCTCGGAACCGGAACTACAGCGTTGACCGCGGGTCTTTTCCTTAACACTAGCCTGGTTGGGCGAAGGAGCTGTATACTTAACTCTCTCTCAAATCACAATGAATGATGCGATAAGCCACTATGCTTAGCTGTAGCAGTGTTTTATCTAAAAATCATCTGTCTCGCTGAAACGTTTTGCCCATCATGCCATGCTGACAGAACCAAACTTAAACTTATGGTTACTTATTTATGCCATCAGCAAGGATTAGAAGAATGTCGTAAGAAATGTAGCAGTTCATTTTTTATCATGTACTTACAGATGAATAGGCAATTTCACAGCAAGGTAAATTTCAATTATTTCCAAATATCATAGTACGGCGTAGACAATACAAAATGCAGTCGTCTTTTCACCTCACCCTGGAGAAGATTAGGAGGTGCAGTCTAACTTGACGAATTTAATCATCACCCTTTCAAAGCCAATCCCATATAATCTCTCGCATTGTCTGTGTTCTTTTCAATGCAGGTCAATTTCCCTGCTTTAATATTTAACGACTATAATTCACAATTGCCGTATTAACTAATACACGGATATAAAGATAGCCATGTCTTTTAGAATAAAGTATTTCTGCATAACTACAACTACGGGGCAATTTGAAGTTTTGGCCGGACGTACTGTCCTTCATAATCGGTTCAGATAAGAATATACATCATGATGGTACATCTTTAGATAACTAAACACACAGGATTGAAAACTTTTACAAATTTATGTTATGTTCTTTTTTCTTGCAGGACTCATTGCCATGGCTGGTCTTTCAGGATACATATTTATGGGGGCTTTGCTCTCAGGTATGCGTCTGAGATATTTTGTGTTCAAACTATTATTGTTGATTATCCGAGAATACGCGACAATAAAACAAGAAACAACAGAGAAACCTACAGTTGGGCCTAAAAGGGGCTTTCTGGGAAAGAAGCTGTTCGAAAATTCCTCCTTCTCCGCCCTGAATCGAATGAGAAGAGCTTGTCGTGGAGCATGGTTCTTTCCTAACACGCCACGACGAAATGTAAGAACATCTTCAAAGGACACAGTTACCCATTCCAAATAAGTTTGTACTTTTATGTTTGTCTGATATCAGGAAATAAAAACTGGAGCATGCTGGAGCATGCTGCGTACCTTACTATGCGGCAACCGTAGCGCTTATTGGCAAAGCACGCAATGCGCAGCTTATCGCGTATTTGTACTTTTATGGTAAAACTCTTTGTGAATCTAGTAAGATGTTCGCGTAAATTAAGGCGCGTTTAGTCTGGTGCATAACGTTCGGCACAAATATTTCTTAATATAAAGAACAGTAAACTGCTGTTTCCCGCTTTAACGAAGGAAATACGGCTGTCAAGGAAGAAAATAGCGGCAGTTAGGTGCAGTCTAAAACAAGTTAAACAGAACATGCAGTCATCTCATTTCTTTTGATGTGTCCAGCAACGTGCATTCTTTTTCTCAACGAATTTCTCTTGATAAGAAAGTTTCATCGAGAAAGTATTTCTGGAGTTCATTTGAATATTCCGAACACTCGTTATATGGTACTAGTTAGTTGATATTGCAACGTAATGTGTTACACAATTGATATGTCTCTGATTTGTGCAAGTTAGTCATGAAGCACGTTGACCACTGTAAATTGGGAATATAATTGTTCTCTCCTGCTGGGTGTTTTATGAGGGCCGGTTGATATTAAACTGCAAAATATTCCCTGACAGCTGCACTCTGTGTAAGTGAAGCAACTTCACACACGATATGTAGTACAGAGTATAAAGTGCATTACAAACACAATGCAGTGGTGTGCCAAAAAAAAAAACGGATTGGCTTTATGCTTTTTCAGCGGTTCTTCTGCAATCACTTGTGGGGGCATCGTACTGGGGCGAAGAGCGGAGCTCTCCAGAATTCGAAGCAAGAGTGGACCATGTGGACACTATGTAGGAGTCGATCTCCTAAATCGTGTATTCCGGCCAAGCTTCTGCTGTGGTTTTCCGATAGCATGTACTGTCCAAGATAGCACCTCTATCGTCTAAAAACGGCCTGCCTTTACCCTTTTTTGCAAATAAACAGTCTACTATAAGTTGGTGGCGCTGTCTATTCGTTACCTCGTTCCGAATACCGGAAATCACAGAAGACCGGCGAGGACTAGATTCTAGTTTTACGTTCCGAGGACCGCGCTTTCTGAATCATTATATTAGTAGCATTCTCCTTTTCTTCAGTGTTCCTGCCTATTCCAGAAAAACCTGGCATTACGTGTGGAAACTCCTGTTGAACATTATCGAAGTGGCTGGAGGTACCCACCTTCAGCGGAAGCATGGCAGTGCAATACTTATCAGTACCCTCGGTGTCGAACACGAACTTAGGTGCTAACGTTGAGGTTTAAAAGGAGGACTGCAGATCTATGAGTATTGGTCAGCTCAAATGCTGATAATATCGTCCTAATTGACGCTGTTAACCCACAGGATTATCAGTTCGTAACTGAGGATTATGGACTGTAACAGGCTCTGAGAGCGCACTCATCCCCATGTGAATTTTCAGGCTTACTATAAGCTGTTTTTAAATATTTTCCACTGGGGACGTTTCTTATGTTTTGTGTTGTTACCTACTCTGCTGCCGTCTGCCAAGTGCGTTAAACCTGGCGTTACGCGAGAGTAATCTGCCAGGCTACGCTTAGGTTCGGCTTGGGGGCAAAGACATGGCTTTTGCACATAGTAGTTTACTCTATGGTTTCAGCTTTATGCCATAGGGGTATCAATTCACTTATGAGCACCCCTGGCCTCCCTTCGTTGATCATTCTCATTCGGGTGTAGAAGACTTCTAGTTGTGTGACATCGTCTCTACGTCGATCTCCCGGGCACACCGTCGTCACAACGTTCGAACGAACCTTCTATATCCTAGCAACTCGCTGTTGTCGTTCTCCTCTATCAACTACTGAGTGATCTCTCTTTTTGTTCTTCTCGTTTTTTTTTTCATCTTTTTCATCCCTTTCTTTTTCTTCTTATTCCTCTCAGTCTTCTTATTTCTCTTCTTCTTTTAGTTTTTTTCTTTCTCTTCTTTTTCTTCTCACTGACAGGCACGGACAGGCACGGACAAGCACGGTGAATTGCAGATCTCGCTACAAAATTAGTTACTGTGTAAACCTGTAATCGTTCATTTGCTAGTATAGCGCTGTATATTTTTGAGACGCTTACTTTTGAATGACCCAAAGGTCCTGATTGAAAGTAAAGAACTCATATACTGGTCTTCATGCCCGAAATTGTATAAATCAGACAAGGTGGTCCATCCGCAGAGCATATGCATATAATGGCCTATAAGCAGTGTTTTTAAGATCCGCATTCTAAATATCCTGTCCATTTACCTAAGCACATGCGTTTCTCGAAGGGAACGTTGTAAGCGCTGCTTTATCCTGCTCCACCCATTTCCGACAGTATACGCTACGAAATGTGTGATCGCCACGATCCAATTCATCTCTATGGATCCCGTAGAGGATGCTTTAAACATCAGGGCGCTTATTTAGGGATCACCCATTAGGATCAGAACACGATTTTGTTGTCGAACCTCGTTTGCATTGCGAATTTAGTAGGTCAGCCTTTATTGAGCTTGAACCAGCGAGCCTTTGCTCCCTATAAGCATGTGTTAGTGTCGCAACAAGAGCTGCATTCGATTCAGCCGTGGTCTCTCTGCGCCACCGGACCCGGTTCACGGTGCGCTGCACCAAAATGCTAGATTCACAGCGTTCCCTGCACCACCGTGGGCGATTGATTTTGATGCAGTGTGTTGCCGCTCTGGTGCAGAGGACCGCTGCCCCCTCCGAGGTTGAGGTGCAGAAAGGTTGTGCACGTGTTGACGGCGCTAGCAGATGACGCGCGCTGTCGATGAGGTGCTTGTAAATACCGATGATTCATTTCGGGACATTCCTTCCATGGTCATCGGAACCGGCGTCATGCACCAAAATGAGGAATTCCTCTAAGACCTCTTGTGAAAATCTGAATAGCCCCTGAGTTCAAATTTGAAATATGTAGCAGCAGTGCTGTTCAGTTGTAAGGGAACACGGTTATTTTCGGTCTGTCAGAACCAGTTGGCATCGGTTTCCTCGTCCTCATTGTCGAAGGACTGCAGAAATTCCTGAACAATACTTCAATTATTCTGTCGTTCATGTCCTCGAGGCATGAAAATAGACATACCCCAAGAACTTAAAGCTCGCGGCACACGGAAACAGGCGAGCACACGATAAGAGATGTCGCATCAGATGTGTGGTGTTGCAGACGCGCTGCAAGGTTCTAGGGTGGCGGTGAGATTTGGAACTATTATGCCGTGAGTGCTTACGTCATAAGCTGCATTCGATTCAGCCATGGTTCTCTGCCCCGCCGGGACTGGTTCAAGGTGCGCTTTGAATTTGAATTATAAAGAGAAATGAGATAGGATACACATAAAATCTTACAGGCCGATTGCCATAACAACTGTTACTAACAGGTTGACGATTGCAGGCGGTGAAATTAGATGCAATCATGGACAGGAAGTAAGAAGATACTCGGTGAACTTCAAAACGGCTTTATAAATGGTAGGCGCTTAGATGATAGCCTGTTCGTGCTTACCCAATGCATCGAAATAGCTAACCGTGGCGTACGAAAACATAAACGGGGCGTACGAAAACGGGAACAGGGACGAATGGCAGTGGGTTCCCACCGCAAAACCACAAATGAAGCGGTACAGGGGATAGGGGCTGGGCATCTTTTTAAGTGCAGGAAGTTCAGAGTGAAATATTATATGAGCAACGCGTAAGGAAATCGGACAATAAGATGTGAACAGCAAAAATGCTCAAAACCCTATACCTAAAACGCGTTGACACGCAATGAAGAAAACGAACTAGGAAACCTACTTGTAAGTGTGTTGTGTAAAAGTATAAAAGGCAGATCATGAAGCAAGCTTTCTTTGATAACTCACAAGGCGAAGCCCTACGTTTTGAAGCTGGATCAGGGTACCTTAGTATACGCAGCTACAAAAAGAAACAAACCGTGAAGATGACACATGTGCAGTACGTCTTAAATCTATAGATACAATTAACCATCTTTTACTCGAATATGATGGCATCCATACGGAAGTCTATGCGGCGCAGTAACTATTCCTGAAGACCAAGAATTTAGAGACACAATGGTCTAGTGAATGAATCTTTGGTGTAAGCAAGCAAAAAATGATTGGAAAACTGGTAGATTAAAAGACGAAAAGTGACATAACGTTAGTAATGTGGAAACAAAACATCAAATAAATCAAATCATGGTATAGTTAACTGATCTAAAAAAAGATTAAGATATATATAAGAAAAAACGCGTTTGGCAGCAACTGCTACCACCCCGTTTCAAAGGGAACGTTCCTATATTTCATCCATCCATCCCACTTGAACCACAAAACTTGAACTACACATCGCCGGCACCAGACTGGTACCGGTGGAACATTTCCAGAATTGGTGCCGAGAACCAGTTCTGAATCGAACGAACCTAAGCAAATTCTGGGTTCGACTTCCACACCCACTCAATGTTTAGTCCGCTTTAATTTCCGCTCAATGATCTTCCTTTAGTTACGGAACATCCCTGAGAAATAAAGCGTTAATGGGAACATTCCAAGGGCTCCAGAATTTTCCATCAATATGTTTCGTTCCCAAACAACGACAACGATGATGACGCCGAATTTTGCTACACTATACCATTAGCGATATCGCATAAAGGTTTTGCGAATTCTGCCGATGAAACGATATGCCTAAAGAGAGTGGTGCTTGCAGCATATAAAGGCCTGTGGCGCAGGATGCCTGATGTAGTGGATCGAGGTACATCACCATGAGCGCATATTAAGAGCTTGCAAAGTGAAAACTGGGTAATTAAAAAAGAAAACAATCGTGAGTGATTGATTAGATGCAACATGCCCGCACTAAACCAGGGCTCAAAAAAGTAATGGTCGTTTAGCGGTTGTTTGTAGGAGCCACCTGGCGCGTGTAGGCAATAGCTTCTTTAAGATGGTAGCATCATCAATGGCTTTGCTTCTACACGAAGGCGTACGTTAACTTTATACTTCAGGCCGCACTAGAAAATCGGCAGGAGCTGAAAAAAAAAATTGCCTTCAAGAACACCGCCCATCCTCGCAGCGACGATGGACAGCCGCTACTCCATTGCGGAAGGACTTTTGTAAACGACCGCTAGGCGGCTTTCAGTGGCACCCCTAAAAACGGTGCACGGGGAGTATAGTGGACATATATTCCGGTGTGCTATGAGGCCACTCTGGAAGATTTGGTGCGCACTCCCGCCGTTTAGAGAATTTTTATTTGCTTATCTCGCGAGCCGATTTTTTTCGTGAAAGAGTAACCGCCAATTATAAGTAATCAAAATTAAATGTCTACAATAAAAGATTCTGCTGCACGAATGAGTTGCGCTTTTTCGCACTTTCATACCGTACTTACTCAGTCCCCCGTGGTTGCTTCTGCAAGCGTTCTTGTCCTGATTGCATTTGTCTCTTGCTTTTCTTTTTGTTTGTATTTCCGGAATGCTTTATTTGTTTTCGCTCCAAGCTGCTGACCCGAATGCCCTGATCGACATTTGGCTCTTTTTGGTGTGGACGAAACACTAAAACGCATTCTGTGATGCCGCCGACGTAGAGGGCAGAAATTTCGGAGTGACGTACGTTTCCACCGTTTGTCGAAACAAAGGCAGAAGTGCTGAGTTCAACCCTTCCGCTGGCCTACCACAATTCAACTCGACCGCCTGCCTTCGCTCCTCATAAAGAAGTCAGGGCGTGGCGTCGCATCTCGATGGCGTGAGCAAAAACATTCCCATTAGTTCTTGGGGAAACACTTGGGCCAGCCTGACTGAAGGCTTCGACTGCTTGTGAATTCGCGGCACATGAACTGCTCAAAACTCGACGCCATGGAGCAACGTGTTCTCTTCCAATTCGATAAACTGCAGTAACACTGTCTCCAGTTTTGTTACCGGGAACTGAACTGGACACAGCTGCGCCTCTCAAACCGCACAGAACGCTGCCAGCATGTTCGCGATTTGAAAAATGCACTTCGTCTTCTCCTCATTATCCTTGCACAACGATTAAATCGCGTGTGCGATGCGACATGCGACTGATCTTGAACAATAATCACACTTGTTTACGAGCCCGTGTTCGCTATTTAAGGGTCGCCATCCTACCATAGAAGAGAGATTTTCCCGTCTTGTAAAGGCCGCCCATGTGAGTAAATCGAAGTAATTACTGATTAAGCATTACATAATAAGTATATTCTCCACTCAAGCACAATTGGACGGGAAGTATAAATGGCCGAAAGTTCTTCGCTTCAGTGCTCATCAACCTGTTCTCTCAAACATTTGGTCCCTCTCTGCTTCGACGACCCAGAGTGCCTGAAGCCGGCACCTAATAAGCAATTGGCAGTCATGTAACCTTAGCCGGTGCTGCTTTATTTAATAGTCGTGGTTAGTGTTTTTACCACATGTACATAGGGCTCTATCAAATGTCTACTGTTTCGGAGCCCCCCAAGGCGGTTTTGACCGCCCGCTTCATTCCATCTTGGGTTGTTATATAAGAATCACTGCCATTGCACGTTTGTTGTATACTTCTAACGCCGCACCGCTTTTACACGATCACGCAGAAGCCTGTAAATTCAAAGTGATAATTTGATAATCTCATCATATCAATAAATCACAAGTGATAATCTAATAATCTGATCATAATCATAAATTACAAGTGATAATCTGATAATCGTAGAATAATTGTGATAATCTCCGCCAGTACCTGTAGTAGCAGAAGAGGGTGGCCATTTGGTGCCCAGTTTTGCTTGTTCAAGCTATAGTAAGGGACGCAGTCAAAGTGAACACGCGAAACGAACAAGCCTAAGCTTCAGTACCTATGTTGGTCTTCGACACCGATGGTGCTGATACGTATTGGATTGCCATGCTTCGGTAGCAAGTGGTCACCTCCAGCCACTTCGAGATAGTTCAACACCAGTTTCCATTGCCGCCAAGTTACTCAACGTTTGTCTAGAATAGGCAGCAACACCTAAGAAAGCGGCAATGCTACCATTCTAATGATTCAGAAAGCGCGGTCCTCGGAACGTAAAACTACACTCGAGTCCTCGCCGGTCGCCTGTGATTCCAGGTATACGAAACAAGGGAACGAATAGACATCGCCAGCAGCTTATAGTAGACTGTTTATTTCCGAAAGCGAGTGAGCGCATGCCGTGTCGAGAGAACAGAGGCAGCACATGCAGTCGGGTAGCCAGAGCTGTGGCTTGTCCGGGATACAAGACTTATCAGATGAGAATCCTACATGTCAACATGGTTCACTCTTTCTTGGAATTCAGGGGAGCTCCGCTCCTCGCCCAAGTACGATGCCCCCACAAGTGATTGCAGCAGAACCGCTGAAAAAAGGAAAACATTCGTTTTGTGCCGCACAACTGCACCACATGGATAATTTAAAACTGCTTTAGCTCGAGGCATTGCTATGATAAACCTGTATAGGTGCATAGATTAGTGTGGTTTGGCGCACTCACATTCTCGTTCAGGAATGGCTTCTACAATACTGGTAGTTCTTAAATGTCCAATAAATTTCACGAAATGCATTCTTACGCTGCAAATTGTCGGTCACTTGGAATCAATCATAAATACAAGGAGCCGGCTCCAGGAGCCCCGATTTCTCTCAGCGGTGCGTCTTTCCTGAATAGGTTCCGTAAATGTTATAGACGGAAACTATTCTGATAAAACAGAACAGTAGTAAAACTTACGCCAAGGGTGGTGGCGTTTCTAACTGGCTTCACACAACAGCTGTGCACTGATATGCTGCTTGTGCAGTTAAGCTTATATATCGCAAAACCTGGCCTGAAACACGGTTGAAATCATAAAACAAAGCTTAATTAAAGTTTTCTGACATCGCAAGTCATCATTGTATCCGTGTAGGTAAAAAGTGGCAGGCAAATTAAAAATAGGGTATTGTGAAAGCTATTTTTATCTACTGCTGCATCAGACAATTGAAAATGTGATGTCATTTTTTAAACGCACTTGTTTTGTAAAAGCAGCCGCCAGTCCACTTGCGTCTGTTAGAAATGCGACTGGTTCATTGTTTCAATTCAGCAGCACAAGGAATGAGGTATATTTTTTTTACACTAAGTTTTAAAATTGGACACATTTTGCGCAATTATTTTAGAGTCTGAGAATACCGGCCCATGAATGCATACCTCACAGCACTTTTCTTCAGACATGGGTGCCAATTTTATTTTTCTTGAATATCTCCCTTTGAAAAAATATGTTTGGAAAATAGACAGCAGAAAAATTGAAACCTTGAAACATAAAAAATATATTTGGCTTGAAAATTTCAAGTCACATTTTGTCGTAGTAACAGCGTTAATACCAATAAGAAATCAGAGTGGCTCTCTTAAGGTTAGAGAAAGGGAGGGGTGACGGCTAGTAGAAAATATTTGAATAGTAGTCTCTTCAAATTTCTCATATCTGCATAAATACTTTATCTACATTTTTTTTATTTTGTAAATTTGACGACCGCTTGCAAAATAGCGTGCAACAAATATCCCTCGCGTACATAAACTGGGTTTCTGTGGAGAGATTACGGGAGCAAAGTAGATGCTCAGAGGTTGATTTGTAAAAGCCGTAACTGCCCAAACTGGCATTTGATGTGTTCTGTCTGTCATACGTGCTAGTATTAGGGTAAACTTGTCATTTTGACAAAACGCCTAACTAAATAGTGAAACCTGGGACGTCTACAGTTAAAGCAACAAAGTGCTTTTGGTAGCACAGATTGGCGCTGTTAGTTCATTTTCTCATACTTCAATGGCTGCTCAGGAATATGTTTCATGTCTAGCTGCTATTACTTCCCAGTAAACATTGAAAATTGTTGTCTGACGAATCTTCAAAGCAGTGTCGCACGTGTTTCCTTTTGCTATGTGCTTCTTTCCCACGCAGACCAGTTCGGGGGCCGTAAAGAAAAACTTCATTGTAACGGGCAACGCATGGGACGCTTCTTTGAAGAATCATCACAGGCCTCAATAAAAATTGTGCTTATAAAGAGTGGAGAGAACGAACATAATCACAAAATTCCCAATGTTTCGCTAATTTGAGCTATTAAATGCGGATTGATTTACGTTTCACGATCAGTTCAATATATATCGAGATATTGTATTATGCAGCATCCAGATCCGACTGGCGAGGAAGTTTAGCCAATGCAGTAAACATAGAACGAGCACAGGCCACACGGAGACGGTCCACTCTCGTTGTCTTGCGGGAATTCCCACCATTTGGAGTATTCGGCTGCCCGTTTTTTGGCCGACAACTTGAACGTCACAAACCTGCGCGACATCATCCGCGAAGTCATAGGGGATGAGATTCGGCAGCTGCTCCCAATTACTCTCCGTACGGCTTCCTGAGCCCTCTTACAGGCTGTCAGCGAAGAAGTACGACGTGCCCTCTACGCACAGTGCTTCATGGTTTTTTCGCTCTAACAACTCGCACATGCTTGCGCGTCCTTTGCTCGTCGCTCGCGCCGCTGCAGCCCTACTCTCCACCTGGTCGCCAGTATTACCCGCTTGCAGAGCCACATGCTATGTTGTACGCTCTTCGTCCGCAACAGCACAGGGTGTGGTAGGCCGACGTAAGAACGACAACTGATGGCCGCCCGCTGTGCTTCCACTGCGGAGAATCCGACCGCGTTTACTGTCATGGCCCTTACCGTTAGCTTGGCCTTAGTGGCTTCTAGCGGAATGCTCCCCGCTCAGAGTTCGCCGTGCCGCCCCATTACATATTTGAATATCTGGGCCATTTACCACCACCCAAGGGGCTCGCACTCTTGACCTTCGCTAATCACCGCCAAACTGGTATGATTCCCCCTTCGTCGCAATAGGCTGCAAAGCCTATCCTCCCGTCGGAAAACTATGTAAGACACGTGACGCCTGGAGGTGGCCTTCCCCAACCCACACGAGTTAGAGCCTGCATGGGTGTTGCCCAGCTCCTACTCGCGATCCAACAACCTTCCCGACGAACTTCTCGGTGATCTTGATTGTTTTTCCACCGATTCTTTGATGACTTTTCCGACGACCCTCCCGGCAGGGTGCGCAAGAATATTGATAATATTGTTGATGGATACTATGCGATGGGACGGCACTCGTCGACCCCGGTCTAGACTATTTTTTTCGAACAGAGAGCTTTTTCCCCGACTTCATCAAGTAATGTCGGCGTTGGAAGACCCCGAAATAGGCATCGCTAGACTCCACCCCGTGAAACCGAAAATCAGATGATCTGTTCGTGTTGAGATTAACATCAACTCGAGCATTTTCAGTTTCATCGTAAATAGAACGGTACTCGAGCGATTATTCTGGGAACAAATTTCTCGAGAGTGTGTATAGCTGTAACTGACCTCGCTCAACGGTTCCGCTCGGTTATAGAGGCACTTCACATCTTTCTCTTTCATCGTTACGTCTTCATTTGGGAGATGAATGCGAGTGGCCAATTCACGTTTGGCCCATTCACGGCCGTTGCTGCTCGTCTTAGTTTTCATTTGCTGGCAGTGAAAACTCCTGCTACGTCGAAAGATTCTCCTGAATGTTTTCATGCCGATACAAACGGCATCTTCTAATGTAGACATTCTGGATCGATTATTATCGTTCCAGCCTATTAAACGCGCGACGCGCTCGGACTGATCAAGCCAGTCTTGGGCGTCCTCCGAGTTGCCTCCGTGAAAGGATTTTGGGGGCCGGGATTTTGCAGACTAGCAAACGAAGCAGGAAGGCAGGGGGTGACGTCTGGCTTTGCTGTCGTCGGCACAGCCATGGGTGGGCTCTGTTGAGGCAGAACCCCGATTACGGCGATAAACAGTGGAGCCTGTGGCTTACAGAATGAACGGGTGTGCTCAGAAGAGGAATCGAGTATGTGCTTCACCTCTGCGAGGAATGATGGAGTATCAACCGAGAATGCCAAACGGTCTCCACCACATATTACAGGCCAGACAAAACCCAGTCGTGTACGTCGAGAGGGAATGTAGGACAGCCGAGGTTTAATAGCCCAGACCAGAGCCAGCTTGAGCTCACCTTCACCAGAGCGCGCCCACTACGTTTTCGTCTCGGCTTAGCGAAAAAGTTGCTCAAGCGATGTCCGTGGCAATATTGCAAGGAGAATAATCTTCACATAAAAGTGTGAAATAAAAAGAGTTATTTGCCCCTAAAAAACTAATTATTATTATATAGTTTTGGACTCAGTGTACAATGTTTCATTGTTAAACTGAACGCCGATACAACTCGAGATAAATCCAGTTTTTAAAAAGGGTTATTTTGCACGTGGGTCCAAATATTTTAAGCGAAAATAAGCTTTTCAGTCGAAGTAAGTTGTTTTGGTAGTACATTTTGTTTCGGTATTCCGACAAGGACAAGGTAAGGGTGCGACAAATTGTGAAGATTATAAGGGACACGCATATTTCTAGCAGCTAGTCTATGTTATAGAAAAGAAAAATTAAAATTAAAGAAAATTCATTTGCCATAACTTTTGATGTAGTAACCACGGTGCCGATTCTCATATTTAGAAACTATGCTGAAGTTAATAATTCTGACAAAACTTTCTCCTTATTTATTCCTGCTCGTAACACGAATTATAATTTGCTGTTCAAATTGTATCAAAACGCCCTTTCCTATAGTACTCTGTCAGGCAAATATTGCTGATTCGGCTTACTTGATTCGTAATTCATGATTCATGATGGGATTTCAATTCCTTGTGCTGTATTATATCTTTAGGGACCGTGAACAAGAACTCATCTTGAAAGGTCTTTTGAGAATTTTGTTTCAGATGGCAGGACCTAAATTACTCTTGAAAAAAATATACCACAGTTTACGTATTGATATGCTCTTCTTACAAAAACATATGTGTTGTGAGTCATGACATGTTGCACCACCAAAACATTTTATTCAGGAGTTTCGGGAAAAAGAGCACAATTCTGGAAAAGTAGATTAATGTAGAAAACGGTAATGAAATGTTATTTACAAGTGGTACAACGCCATATTTAATTCTTAGGAAAATATGTCATGCTATATTCAAATTCATATTTAGTTTTTACTCTAAGAGGATTTTAACTAAAATAAGACGGATGTCTTAAAAACGTCTCAAACGATAACCTCAGTATATATTTCTCACAATGTATTTAAGATGTAAAATAGAGGAGTATAATTTAGGACACCTTTTATATACCTAAGACATGGTGTTTACGAAATGCATGACACGAATAAACAATATTTATTTGCGAACATCTTGAAGGAACAAAATATTTTTAACGAACCTAACAATATAAAACGTACCTGTGGTGTGAATATATGCTGAGTTAAAATAATTGAATACAATACATTCTATTAAATTGAAAAATTTGACTCTCACATCCTAATATTTTTTGTTTTATCTCTATTTCAAAAGCACTGGTCACCTGTCAGTGAACCTGGGATGAAAACTAATTTAACAAGTTACTATTTTATTATTCTTACTTTGCAGTGAATTTAGAGCCTTGTTTGGAGACTAAGGGTATGTTAGTTAGGACCGATTTATATTAGCAAACAATTATAATCGTATGCTTATTTTGCTGTGTAGATAAGCGTAATGAAGAATATTCGAAAGTATTTAAAGTTTGAAGGATTGTACGAGGGACAGACATGCAGTTATGATATGCGCTCTGCCCGATGGAATAAGTGTTGCAAACCTGGTCCGGGGTGTCTTTTAATGCTGCGAAAAGGTTTTCATCTCTTGCTGTACAGCTGAGCGACAATCAATGCGAAAGTCTGAAAACTGCCTTATAAGAAATATACCCCACCATGGAGAGATTATGCTCCAGATCTCTACTTCAAATTACAGCCGGCGTCACCATGATATTGGGCAGACGGCTTTATTAGTATTTTATTATGACTGAAATCCAATCCAATTTTTCAAAATTCGATGTTATGATGTTTTAGTTACGAAATGGTCCAGGACTCAAATTACACAATAAACCGCAGCTGAATGAAATAGAATCGAGATATGGCGGACATTAAAAACTACGGACGATACTACGCAAAAACGCAGAAATGCAGTGCTCCTTCTTGTAGCTGTGTTCTAAAATGAGCGTCTTGAAAACGCTAAAGCACCGCGTCCACCGCGCACTGTGACAAATAATGTTTTAAGGGAAGGTTTGCGACCACAATGCTCTAGAGATATAAATAAATTGGTTCACAGGAAGGGAAAGGCGCAGTAACTGTCACACTTGCTCTGTGGACACCCGAACCGCGCCGTAAGGGAAGGGAGGAAGGTGGGAATGAAAGTGGAAAGAGAGAAAGAGGAGCCGTAGTGGAGGGCTACGGAGTAATTTCGACCACCTGGGGATCTTTAACGTGCGCTGACATCGCACAGCACACGACGCCTCTTCGTTTCGCCTCCATCGAAACGCAGCCGCCGTGGTCGGGTTCGAACCCGGGAACTCCGGCACAGTAGTCGGGCGTCTTACCACTGCACCACCCCGGCGGGGCCTCTAGAGATATCTGAAAATAAAACATTCCAACAGGACGCTTGAAACCATAAATTATACGCGTTCTTGCTGTCCTTAAGGCAGTAAAATGTTTCGGTAGGCTTTGGAACACCGGTTCACGCACAGTGTTGCACCTAGTCTCGGTGAGGAGTTCTTGTTTGTTGAAGCCACACCAGCTCTTTGCAATACTGAATTTTCGCTCTAATATCATTTAGGTATTCTTTCTTCCCTGAAATAACCAGGGAATGGAAAGCAATAACAAATGGTGAAGTCAGCAGCTTGTCCCTTAATGCATTTCTATGTATGCTTTTTTTTTATCCTTCGTTTCTCTTTTCGTGTAGTAAGCCTATACCTTTTAGTATCTCAATGTATGAAAGGTTTTCAATTTTTTTCTTCTAATTGTGATACCTTATCTTTTTCTATATGTATACATAAATATTTCTGTGAATGTTTTGGAACACTGACACCCGTAATGCTGATTTATTTCTTAGTGAAACTGTAATTTCGTCCCGTTTTTCTTCCTGTGCAGCATTTATACATTTTCTTATTAATTTATTTGTGCGCTGCTTTGTGCATTGCAGCCCAAACTAGAATATTGGAGAAGATAAGGCTGTAGGGATACGCGGTAGCAGCAGCATCTTCGTTTACTTGGTGCCGGAGGGCGTATATAACAAAAAGCCCCCATTTCACACCAGCTCTGGCGCAAATAGCCCGCGGTGGACGCTTTTTATTTATAGGATTCCGCTAAGGAAATTAGGTCGCGAATAAGGAGTCAAACTATTACGGCGTGGTACGTCCTTGCAGGCGTCCATGTCGGCACACATGGGATACAATTACAACAATATAAGCACGCAAAAGTCACTTTGAATAGACCTTTCAACCTAGATACGACCCTGTCTGGACGTTGTGACTTTTGCTGCTGGGCGCTGCGTACGGTTTCGTTAACTGGACTTGTTTGTTATCTAGCGTTAGTATCAGCAAAGTGGGGATGCTGGTGATACGATTGCATGTTTTTAATCTGAATTATTCTTGAATGCATTGTACTTGTTGCTTATTGATGATCGACACGTAATTTTAATTGTTTGGCTAAGATGTAGTTTGCTTCAAAGTACCTCATGTTTAATTGACAATCCCCTCGCAATCATTAGGTAGAAAAGGAGGAGGAGGAGAAAAGGAGGGAGGAGGCAGGGATGTTAACCACAAAAAATGAATTCCAGTTGGTTACCCTGCACTGGGGAAGGGGAATGGGGTATTAAAGGAGGAGGGTAGAAGCGAAGAGGAGGTGCGAAAGTCACAGTTTGTCAATCAGGCTAGTCTCTCTTAAAAAGCGAAGAAGCATCTCGTAGGCTTTGAGCGCAGATGACGTTTGTGGCCTTGGTCCTAAGATCTTCCCTTCCGTTAAGGGGTGAGCGTCCAGATGATCCAATGCAGTACGCAGAGTATGTCGTTCAGTTGAAAGTTTCGTCATTGTCAAGCAGTACTTTTGCTGGCTAAAGATAGACACACTTATAAAATAAATACCAAATGTCACCGAAAACGAAAAGGGGAGAGAAATTTTCGATTTTTTCAGGCGGGAAATATGAGCTCTGGAATGATGTTTACAACAGTGCCAAACGTTACCACCACGCATTCACTTAATAGTTTTCAACCTCTTTTGCACTAAGTACAGTTTTACACTCGATCAATTTATTCTGAATACATCTCAAAGGCCACATGTGTGGAATTGCGTGAGGAAATGAGCGATTATATATAAAAATAGCAAGTATTATCAGAACGCTAGACGAACCTTTTGGAGTCTTGTTAATATTACGACAACAAAGCATTGTGCCAGTCATTTCTGACTTTTATGAAAAATGATGGAAAAGAAAAGATTCGCATGCTGACTTCATATTCATATAATGTTAGCAATATATCTGTTACACTTAACGTCCGTCACGGTTGCCAGCTTTGTCTTGATAACGTTTGCAATTTATGTAAAACTTCATTTCTGTACAGTCTCTAAAAAAAACTCAGAGCAAAAAGGGAAGTTTAATCTGCATAGTCTCCGTAATCTGGGATCATTAGTGCCCGCCTTTACGTCAATTCTTCAGCAGGGGTGACTGCCAAAATATGTCAAACTGTAGCCTCATCTGTGCTTTTTTATCTGATACTGAACTGGACGTTGCGGTACTGATTTAAATAAAGGATAGGTTCTGCTAAAACCTAATATCTTACGCAGTTAGGACGTGTGTGTGGATCAAGTGCTTTACAAAGTAGACGAATGCCGAGTGGAAAGACCGGCTCTCACAGATTCGTTAAATCTAAAACAATTTCAGCCTTATATGCGTCGCCGACAATAATGTCTTATGAAAGCAGCGACCATACCTTCTGGCCTTGAAACCTGTGCTCGCAACGAAGAAATCACTGTAACGTGTGCACAGTGTAATGCCAAAAAATCCTTCATTTAGCATTGGCTAAAAATGTACGCGATAATAAAATAAATCGCGCCCTTCTCGCTACTCCTCTCTAGTACTAGGTTGTGGCAGATGGAGTTCCTCAGTGTAATTGAAAGAACCAATTGAAAATAGCTTTTGCTACGGTTCTGAACTCTAAGGACCGCAAGGATTTACAGGAAAGTCCGGATGCTTCCGTTTTTGCCGCCATTGGTAAGAGTGCACAACTTAAATTGACATCAAAAATCAATTTATAAATGCACACCATTGTTGCGTATAGATCAGTGCACAGCTGCCGCGACAAACAAAAGGGTGGCTCATTTGTTTACAGCGTTAAGCATTCATCGTAGTCATTGGCGCTGAGGAAATTCTCATTGAAGAAGTCCTTGATCTTCTTCAATAGGCGTACACGCGAGTAAGCGCCTTTTCCGCACAGGTTACTCGGGTCGTCCAGGTTGGCGTCGAAGACGGCGACGCCGTACTTGACTGCCGGAATCCGCTTCTTGCCCAGGCACAGCTGCGGTCACGATAGAGGAGAGCGAGTCAGGGTGCAGACACTTATTAAACTATAGTTCTGACTGCATTAAGATTTGAATGGTTCCTCAGGAACAATTGAATTTGGCTTGTGAGTACGTCACAAACACTACGACGCTCAATCAAATGAAACAGGAGCCTTATTGGGATTTAAAATGTGGTGACAAGAAAATACACTTTTCTGCACAGGTGCCTATGTTCCCAACGAATCATGTTGTCACATAGCGGTTACGGTGCCGTAGGTGGAAAACGAACAGTCTGGTGTAGCAGAGAAATCAACTATTTCTTAGCTTGCTTTGCTCCAGTAGAAGACTTTAGTAACTAGGCGGCGTCAATTGCAGGAAAAGCGCTCGCTCATCGTCCAACTATGGATGCTCGCAACACTCCAATTAAAACTTACAAGAACAATCTTGCGGACGAGAAAACACCAAAGGCGACTGTAGTGTCGTGCTCGTTCCTTCGTACGTGATTGTTCGGTAGCGCAGATTTTTCTTTTCCCGATTTATATACGGCAAAGCAGCATCGAGATAAGCTGGCCAAAATAAACTAGAACAGCATGGAACAACGTAGATGCAATGTCGCCTGTCACCAGTCATTAGATGTCTAACTTGACGCATCGTGAGCTGCGAAGAAATTTGATAAAGCCGCATTGATTAAGCAACACATCGTTCAATATGGCAAAGCACACGGACGTCTTGCTTTTCGCCTTCATCGAAAAGCAAGGCGTCCGTTGTCATATTGAACGATGTGTTGCTTTATGAATGCGGCTTTATCACGGCCCGCCATGGCCGCCATTCGATTCTGTATCCTTGGGCACAGCAGTCGAGTGCCCTAATCACTGTACAATTGCGGAGTTGCAATTGCGGAGTTACACTGGTATACAAGCATCCAAGCAGAACATAAGAGAAGGTTTGTGGCAAAGTGCGGTATTTGGACCTTAAACTCCCTGCCTGCGCACATTTGATATGTGGACATTAACCTCCTTACCTGCGTATGTTTGACTAGAGGCGCTCTAGTGAAGAGCTTCAAAATATATGTTCGACCTCTCGGTGATATTACCGTTGCATATATGTTTTACAGGGCGATGTTCTTTTATTCAGAATATTCGCGAGCGCCGCTTGCCTTAGTTGTACCATGGATCAAGTATAATGCATGCACGAGGTAAAAACCTCACTAAAGCATTTCAAAGCAGTCAAAACCCGCATTAAACAAGACATAGAAACTTGTGGGTAGACGCTCGTCAGCTACAGATATGTGTCAGTGAATTGGCTGGGAGTTTATCAGGATGTAGACGCCATAGCAGAGGAGGAGGGAACAAGGAAAATTAGCAAGACATTTATGCTCAACCTTAATAGTGGACTCAATAGCGCCCTTATTTTTGTGTTTTTTTTCCGCATTTTATTTCTTGGTAGACTGGCATAGTTCGGGAAATTGACACATATTTAGCGACTTTTGTTTCAGCAGCAATCAAGGCGCAGTATCTGCTTCTAATTTCGGCACACGTCAACCATAAAAACGAAGAGTATTCTATTGGAGGTATATACGTCGCCGGTTGGAATCAACACGGCAAAGTCACTGCGACCTTCTCCATAATATTGATCCTAGATGGGAAGCGAAATGTAATGAGACCACCCTTACGGCTGAACCAGCGGTGCCGCCAATACTGTGATATGAAATGACAAGTGCAAGGGTGTTTGCGTGCAATCGCCAGCGACATACTGAAGCCCTGGACGAACTTCTACAGCGACGCTCCTTTCACACTTAAGAAACAAAATATCGCTTATCCACCATAATTACTGCAAAAAGCAGCGATGTTACGAGTGTGCGATTCCGTGGAGCTGAAGTACAAATCAAAACCTCCGCCGCAATTACACCTCAACGGCACAGACGACAAACACACTTTTCCGTTATCGTCTTTATTCCCGAAACCTTAGTATTAAGTAAAAATGCTTTAGGTGTCCACAGAAGGTAAACCAAGGGTTAAATCTTTAGCGCTTCTCTTCTTACCGAGCGAACAAGGAGGAAAAAGACGACCGAGAAGAAAGCGTGAGCCCTTGAGCGAGGACGTGGTAGAGTCGCAATCTTGAGCAAAAGCGAATGCATTAAAGGCACTCTTTCTAGACACCGTCCCAGGCCTCAGTCTTTAGGGGTGCGCTCGTGGCCAATCTTTTAACCATTTGGTACCAAACCCTGGGTGCCGAAATCTATTTCTTTATGCCAACTTACCCGAATAGGCTTGCCAGCGCTCCTTTTGCATCTATTCCGAGTCAACGTCTTTCTTCAAGAAACTCATTTGAGGTAACTGACATTAATTTTGCGGGATGGCTCTTTGTATCATCGCCCAACGGAGACGCCAAGTACTACATTTTGTTATTCACGTGTGCCACATTCCGCGCCGTGCGTTTGGAGTTGGTCCGCAACATGTCCACAACAGCGTTTCTGATGTGCTTACGCCGTTTCGTCACCCGAAGAGGCCTACCTCGTCTCATCTACTCTGACAAGGTCGAGGCGTTCAAGAAGACATCGTGCGACCTCCACCGGTTGCATCAATTGCGGTCCAATGAAGTAGCTGGACACCTCAACAACACCGGTATCGCATTAAAGTTCATCGTGCCTAATTCCCTATGGTGGGGCAGATGGTGGGAGCGATTGATACGAACCATAAAGCTTTCTCTGAGGAACATTCTGGGCAAAACACGACTTACCTTTGAAGAGTTGATGACAGTGTTAGCAGAAGTAGAAGCTGTGGTGAATTCCAGACCGATACACCTATATCGTGTCAGACTTCGGGCAGCCATGTGCTTTGTCGCCCTCCGACTTACTCCTGGGCTGCCGGCTCACTACGACACCGCAGGATGCTCACGTTGAAATAACAGCGACCACGACAAGAGCGGAAGCAATACAGGCAACGCCTCGTCGAAGAATTTTTTGAAAAGATGGATGAACGAGTAGGTCTTACAGCTTCGTTCCGTGCACCACGTAATGAGCAGGCCCGCCAGTCAACTCAACATTGGCGACGTAATTGTTGTTTATGCTGAAAACGGTCCCACGGCAGTTGTGGAAACTGCCGGAGTCATAATAGTTTTCAAGAGTGCCGATCGTCATATCCGCTCCTGTAAGGTCAAGTTCGGCGACGGATTGATCGGTAGACGATCAATACAGAAGCTTGTACCCTTGGAGATCAACACGTGAGATTTAGCGGCAGGGAATGTGTTAAATCTTCAGCGCCGCTCTTACCGAGCGAACGTAGAGGAAGAAGACAACCGAGAAGAAAGCGTGAACTCGTGAGCGAGGAAGTGGTTGAGTGACCATCTTGAGCAAAAGCGAATGCATTAAAGGCACTCTTTCTAGGCACCGTCGCCGACCTCAATCGTTGGGTGCGCGCTGATGGGCCATCTTTTAAAAACCCGAAGGTTGGCTTCAGTCGAATAAATGCCATGTTGAAATCTTGAACCAAAAGGTACTTACATGGAAAAAGAAAACCCCTTATATGTACCATATAATGAGCAAAATGTAATGTACTACTTGCATAGCCGCCTCCGACAGTTATTGCAGAAAAGATCTGTGACTTCATGAGACTTTAAATAGAGGATCGTAACAGCGAAACGACACCACGTTTCACTTTTGTATTATGAGCAGTAATATGTTTTTCGCATAGAGTGCCCTGTTATTACCAATTGCGCATTCAGAACGCAGCACAAATGACGTTCGTCCAGGGAAGACATGAAGGATATCGTTGAAGAGGAAAGCATACAAATAGAATCGCAATACTAGCTAGCAAAAACACGTCAACCTGGGCTCACCTTTTCACGGAGCGACCGCTCGTCATCGTAGGTGACAACCCTTTCGATCTTCGGGTTGGCGAAGAAAGGGCCCATAGGAGTGTCCTCGCGGAAGCCCCCGGACCACTCTTTGTTCTTGCAAAACTGTTGGTAGGGACAAAGGATAAGAGACGTGTGGTACCAGAATTGAACATGGTGGTCAAGATTCGTTGCTGACAATGCGCATTAAAATATGAAGAGCATTAAAAAAGAGGGCACAAAACACTAAACGTTTCATTGCTCCTAATCTACTCAAAAAGAAACATTAATGCAGCATACCTTTTCAACATTTGCTTTAGGCTTGAGCAAAACATATAACTGTGTTAGGGAAGCGTGACTTTCAATAGGCCACCATCCTGATATGCCTGCTTATGTTAGCAAATCAAACTTTTATATAATATCTAGTCTTTCTGCATTAGTGTAATTGAAAAAAAATTGAACTACAGGTGTTCAGCTCTGTTTATTCTAACAGAGGGGAGTGTTGAAAATATCATATTAACCTTCACCACAATGCGATATTATAACTGAGGACAAGAGCGATGCCTGTTTTTGGTATCTTGACAATGCAGCTTACCTCGAAAGCTATGCAGCTACAGAATAGGAGCAGGCCGCTGGACGTTTACAGAATGTTCAAAGAAGGTTCATTCTTATAGGAGCTCTAGAATTCATTCAGTCTACCTCGACAAAAGTGTGACCTGCGTAGACCAGGTTAAGAACTGTTCATTGAGGCTTCCAAAGTTATTGACCGACACACTTCAGCAATTGGCGGATCATGCTTGAAATTACATTGGGCTTATTAAAACGTATCGAAGCGATAAAATGCGCGCAAATTGAATACCAACTTAGAATTTCACTAATGGCCGCAGGGTTAAATGCGAGAAATGTCTTTGTCATGAGAAAATCATATTTGAGACACAAGAACAAATTACTGGCTCCTTATTGTCTTCGCGAACATCACAAATACAAATTCGGGACATCAGCTTTATTCTCACAGGCATACGGCAAACCTAACAAAGCAAAGAACGGGGGAGGGGGGGGGGGGGTATGTAACCAGGAGACTTAACCGATAAACAAGTGCTGTTATACTATGGGCCCATTGGCTTGTAGAGGGGAAAAAAGGTTTGGCAGCAATCGCGTATCTTTTGGCCACAAGCACCTAATACATCCTTATTATGTAAACTGGCATGGAAATCACTCCAAGGCAAAATTATGCTCTTATCATAGATAGCCACGCATGACAATCTCTGAGAATTATGCACATGTGAGAAATACAAGGATCTAGAGCAAAGCGCGTTCTGCGCAGTCCTTACCTGACCAATGTCAACGTGCAGTGGCTCCGTGGTGAGGTAACCGTTCCTGGCGAGGATTTCGCATTTGTCTCCCTTGGTGGGTGTATAGTAGCGCCCACCTGTGGTGACCGCCAGAAAGAACTGGGTGTAGTCCAGCTTCTTTAGCGGCAGTACGCTGAGCGCCCAGTGCGCGGTGTCCTGCCAAAGATGTAAGCATGTTTTTTTTTTTAATGGCTCAATGGTACCGCATGCTATGATAAGATGTCACAAAATATACAGGGTGTTCAAACTAATTTAGGTATGGGTTAAAAATGAAATATTTGAGGTAGGCTGGAGAAACCACTCGTGCAAACCTGCCAGCATGTGGCGCGCCGCAGAGAATATTGTTTATTTTGGAATAACCTGATTATAGTCATTAAAATAATTTTCTAATTTTCTCACTATTGCCTTTAGACAATGAATTTGCAAAGTTGGAGAGCAGCTACTAAAACCCCCATCCCATTTATTTCCGATAAAGAAAGTGTCACGCGTATCGTTTTTTTTTTTTTCATGCTCTAAAGAAAGCCCGCGAATTACAAAAAAATTTCAGGTGACTGGCGACATTGTGTGCCATGATTGTACTGCTCTCAAACTTGGTTTCAGTGAACATAATCAGCTGCAACCTTGGCTCCACGACCTGTTGCAGCTGCAGGCTGATACGGCTAGGGTGGTTTCTTTGTCCGCTTCCCGCAGTCGGCGCAGGTGACGGGGCAATTTGCAGCGAGCTCACCGCGCTGTCTGCAACCGTCGTTAACATATCCGCCTACCGCTAGTACTGGCTTTCGAGTCACGGCCGCAGCTAATTTTGTTCACTCAAACCACGCGTGAGGTACCACAATCGTGGCGTACAAATGCGTTAGTCACGTGATATTTTTTGCGTTTCGCGGGCTTTCTTGACAGCTTAGAAAAGCGATGCACGTGAGGCTTTCTTTATCGCAAATAATTGCAATGGGAACAAAACAAAACATCGTGGGCTAGTTGATTCACAGAAGGGGGACAGCGCAAGTTACACACGGACAAAAAGGGGAGGACGAGACACACAAGCGCTGACTTACAACTGAAGAGATTGTCTGAGCACAATTACGATTTTACGCAACGTATCTCGGGCCATCTGGGCATTCATTGCCGAGATTGCAAATACATCCCTCAGTTGGGCAACACGAGCGTGATAAGCAGGTGCGGTGACGAGACCATGCGAGAGATTATTGAAGCCTTAAACATTGCGCATCTTAAAGAGCATTGTGTCAGCACCCCCTCCATAACCCTAACAGATAAAGAATTGGAGTTTTTATCGGGAGCCGGATGATCTGTGTTTTCCTGTATGTTTTCTGGTGGCAATGACTGTTTCTAAATAGATTGCTGTGGTATCCCTTTATGCTACTGTATATTTACCGACGTGTCTGAAATAAACCTTTTGTTGTAAATCAGCGCTGTGTGTGTCTCGTCCTCCCCTTTTTGTCCGTGTGTAACTTGCGCTGTTCCCCCTTGCAATGGGAGTTCCAGAAGGGGGTCTCCAAATATGCACATCACATTTATTGTCTAAAATATACTTACTAACCTAGAAACATTGTATCTTAATTACTGATAAGTTGAAAAATTTCTTGTGGTGCGCCCGATGGCTGGCAGCTTTATACAAGTGGTTTTTAACCTATCTAAAAATTTTAATATTTAACCCTTGACTAAGGTTAGCTTGGACACCCGGTAGTATTGCAGTGCATTATATCGTAAGCAGCGATACGGTGCTACATTGCAGGGCACTTGACGGTAGGGTATTGGACGTGGTATGGCAAGAAAAGGCAGCAAACAGCAAACGTACGTATCCATAGCACTCTAGCGGCTTCCTTTTCGTACTCCATCGATAGGCGGCCGACGCGGCCCTGATCAGGCCCTGCCTCCGCAGAATCAGGAGTAGAGCATTCACAGCTCAGAAATTTCACCGAGGATTAAACAAAACTATCTGTTCTGTATGAACATTCACATACGTTACCAAACGCTTCGCAACAATCACGTAATTTTTTAGTATCGCCACGCCCTCCGCCCACATCTGCATTTTAGGTGCTTGTCTGAAGGCATATACCAAAATCCTCTTCGGAACTGCATAATAGTTGAGAACCTTATACCATCGACACTGTTGTTTACTGATTGATGCTTATGTTACGAACTCAACAATGCTAAAAAAGTTTAGTACTAGATATTCGCCGGTATCTGTAATGTACCAAGATAACTGGTGGAACATAAGCAGTACCTATGAAGCACGTCAAACTTCGCAGAATATACCAAAACCTTAACCGACAACACACGAAGCAATAATGAATGTGACGTGCTATGAGTTAATTTTTTTAAGGGTAGCCAACACGAATAGGACTGAATATCGTTACGGAAGAGCAACGAAGGAAAAGCAGGCAGTGGCGCGGGCAAGGGCGCTCGTGCTATGCCCGCTAACATATACAATTAACGTCATTTACCATCGCCATCGGTCATGTTATGTCGTCTTTCTTCATCGGCTTGCCGCATCGTAACATTTGGTTGGAAGTTCGAGGTACTTCATTATCACCCCCTCATCCTGGTCCGGGACTTCGGTGCCCTCCGACTTCTTGCGCCGTAAGCTGAAGGTTAGGAGGTATCGCATGGCTGTTCCCCAGCCTGCCGGAACCAACAAGACCTTGCCGCTCCTCCGCCCCATCCCTCCGTCCCGACCACTAGACACGACGAAGGAGAGACTGACCCGAGAGGCTACACATGACCACAAGACACAAGAAGAGACCCAAACAACCATATGTGACCCCAATTGACCAGATGTGCCGACCAAAGACCCGTCGACCAAGACATCGCTACAATTCAAGACATCCTTCCCTGCCTATGCCATGCGGTGCGTGCCTTGGCTTCCGTCATCGAGTCGTGGTAATATGTGGCCCGAGAGTGTCCTGGGCCAAGGTTCATCTGGAATCATCGTGCCGCAAGCAGTTCTATTCTGCCTTCTTTCTCTTCTTCAAGCATCCAGACATGCCCATCATCATGCCATGGAATCATCAACATCGGTAAACGTCATCGTCCATGATCGGGACAATCGCTCGGTGGCCCCGGGTCATGTTACGGACAAGCAACAAAGAAAAAGCGGGCAGTGGCGTGGGCAGCAGCATTCGCGATAGGCCCGCTAACATAATCAATAAACGTCATCTACTATCGCCATCCGCCATGTTCTGTCGTCTTTCTTCATCGGCTTGCCGGATCGTAACATTATTCTTACTTAATCTACCTACCATTACATTCTATGACAGACGTTCTTCGGTCTGCAGCAAAATTACTGGCAATATCTCTGCCATCATCTGAAAATGCGTTTGACTGAGATCGAGTTATGAGGAAATGCTTAGCTGAAGGTTGAAATGGATCCATTCCATTATCAACTAGCATACAAGAAACGACCAAATTAAGAAAGCATTATCTGTGTAACTCAGTTTTCTTGCTGTTTGTATGTCATTTTCACGTCTTTCTAACAGTAAAGAAGAATATTTGTCATCGCTAAAATTGAATTTAGATTTCAGATACGTTAGATACCAATACGAACGTTTAGGGGCGGAATTGCTGCTTCATTTGCTCCAGTCTGCTACAAACAGTTTTTCCTGCTCCATCCGGCTCCGAAGAAAAATATTACTACAAACCTGCTCTAAACTAACTGCCTAAGTGTAATATCTTCAAATTTAGCAGAATGCTGCTTTGTTCTGCTCAGTTAACCATTGTATTGCCTGCAAAAAACCTAATCCGATGCAATTACCCGCCGTAGTATTGTACTACACTGTAGCCGTGAGAAGTACAGTAGGCTGATGGCAACTTTTGAGCTGTCCATCCTTAATTTGGAAGCTACCATAGTTGAAATGATGACAGCGCACCGGCTGCAGAGATATAATAGACCTTATGCTGTGCCTAATATAATACTGTGTTTTATAGTCTACAAAAGCATATTTGGATCAATGATGGATATTTTTGCAAGTAAATTTAAAACGTGACCGGAGCAATTGGAAGCGATTATTTGTGGAAAAAGGCTCTTCATGTGACATAGCATTTCCTCCCAGCCTTTTCAATAGTCTGTGGAGAGACACGTGATGCAGTTTCCGAAAAACACCACGAGCAATCAGGAAACTTTTCCAGATGCATAACATGTTCAATTCTAGCGCTTCTGGGGTGCAAGAGGGAAGGTATTCCAGCTGTGAGCCTCTTTTTCTATAACAGTTTTACAAAGCATGCGTGAAACAAAATCATACTTGAATCATTTTTGGGGTGACGCATCGAAGATGCTAATCACTAGAAACCTTCTCAAGGCGGTTGGAAAGCCAGCTTATCGCAAACATGCCGGAATTGCGGATGTGCCAGTGTCTTTAAATAAAAAAAAAGACATCAAGAGCCAATTGCTGAAGGTGGAAAAGACTACCCTCGAGTGCTGATCCTCTTTGGGGAAACTACAAACCAGTTTTCAGGAATTTCTCGGCTCAGGCATGGGACCGGAAGTGATACGAAGTAGAGAGAGAAAGCGGAAACATGGTTCTCACTGATGTGGATTCTAGACTAGTGGCAATGCTTGAGCACAACAAAGTGGCAGATTCCACACTTTTCTGTAAGGTCTAGTCAACAAAAGTCAATTTTTTTTAATTCCAAATTTGTACTAAGTTATAGAGTGGACAAGGAAGCACTAGTCTGTTTAGAGTCATCGCTGAGGTCAGCTGCTATTTTAGGCATTTATGCATGTTTTGAAGATGTGTGTTGCCATGCATGCTTGCATAGTCAGGGAAGCATTAAAATTTGAATAAAAAAAGCAAATAACTTGCTTTTGTAAGTCAGGCAAATAAAAATATAAAAATAAAGGTTTTGACTTTACAAAAAGGCTCCAAAACATAACTCGAATGCATCAAAACTTGTTTTATTACTCCAAAGCTGCTTCAAAATGACATTAATACTGCTCTCTGAGCTGCTCCGAAATAATAGAGCCTGCTTCAACCCCTGAACTAGTTCCTCCAAGCCGATGAGAACAGGTTTTTTTTTCTTGCCTCAATAAATGGAAGCTCAGCATAGCCTCTCAGGTGCACGTTCAACACTTGGTGTCGACACACGCATTTTTGTGCGAAGGCGGTCGGAGATGGCGACACGCATGTGTCTTCTTTCATTTTCATCTTGAGAATGTCTTTCTAGAGATGATGATACGGTAATTCTGCCCGTCTGTGCAGCGTTTTTATTAGTACAAAAATCTAAATTTCGCTGCATATTGCGGCAATTACAGGCCCATAAATAAGTAGAAAACACATTTCCTCAAAACATTTGGCAGCCTATTCTTACGTCTTCATTAGCAACCTATATGTATTATCTCACCAAATGTTCACTTACACGTGATGCAGTTGTCTTGATCTTAGCTGTTCTGTGTATCGCTCTCCCACAAAGCACAGAAATGTGCTTATAAATTCACAATTAAGTGCAAAACAGCTTTTTATGTTCCTATATAAAGTTCTTTCACTTTAATACCATCGCTCCGTCAGCAAAATATATTTCACAGTGTTGTTGTGAAGTGCCAGTCAATGGTTTAAGTAGCGTCGGAGCATCTGAAGTGAAAGCTTGTCCGGGAACGATAAGGAAGATGCCAAGGTGGCAAGGATGCAAAGCTTAATGACGTCACACGAAAGTGGAGGCAATTTGGAGGCGGTGCGGCTGTAGCGGCCCTGATGACGCTGCAAACACTCATGGCATTAGATTTCATCCCCCACAGGGCTTTATTGTGACAGCGCTTACACGTGCTTACACGCCTGCGCACCTTGGCTAAGATGCTGTAAACGAAGACTGAAATTACATCAATCAAGGTTTTTTTTTTTTTTTTTTCAAGTCGACAAGTCCTGAAGTATTGTTCCTTTGCGGTACAACTCAACGCGGTAGCTTATAGAAACAGATGTCATTGGCGCTGTTATCGATAAATAGCGAGGACGGTTTTTATTAGAACAACATTAACCCCTGTTAAAGTTGGAAAAGCATGGCAGAACGTAAGGCTATGGACAAACAAAATGCACAAATAGAAGCGAACACTGTTTCACCTTTCTTTAATCAGCACATCGTCTTCTGCCCACTTCCTGCTTCTTTTCAAGACAGAACACTGACATATGTCATAGGTGGATAGTTGCGGTAAATGCTCACCAGATTGTATTTGTACACCTCCGCATTGATAAGCGTGGAGTTCCAGAAGGTGGGCGGAAGGATCTGTCCTTTACCTCGATCGTCAAAAACAAGGTGGCCATACACAACCGCGCCGTGGATGTGCATTCTTTCCCTGCGTGAAGGCGAAAAAGAATTTTTGAGCGTACCATCACCTAAATGGTGTATCTACTCAAACATAAGAATTCGTCTTTTCCTTTCGTTTTAACTCCTTGCCGAGGCGGCCGGCACTTTCAACTTGCAGTGTCAGCGAACATCAAGACGCCCCTTGTGCTAAATTTTCTACAAACTTCCACTCTTGTGTTCTTGATAGTCTACTGGTTTCAGGACATTGAATTTCACAAAAAAAAAAAACAAAATACAGTAAAATTGGTGAAACATTTCGTATATTTCATTCCGTGGATTGAACATAGGCCCCTCACCTGATATTGTTGAAAGCAAAGTTTATCCAGGGTTCAATATAAAATGACTCGCCGACGAGATAATAGCACGGCCGCGGTGGTTTCAGTCCTTTGTGAAGAATTTTGTCCACGTCCTGCACAGGTAAAAAAATGAGAGACCGTAATGGCTATCGACAGTGAAAGATGTCCTTTATTTATTTGTTTGCTTTCAGAGGGCGAAATGACGTGGGCTTTTACACAAAGCAAAAAGAATGATGCCGGAATTCAGAGGAAGCTATCCAATTTTACCTTCTCTTTTATGCTTTGGTCACACTTGAATTATGACTATAGCTACGCCTAAGGTAATTATTTGTGTACACCGTGTCACGCTGCTCTAAGCTGAGTGGAAAATTAGTTCACAGTGCGGACAGAAAACACCAAGTCCGAAAACGGGACTTTGGAAGAAAGCTGATTGAAACGAGAAAATTATTACTGTTGCTAAGTTTTTATTGCAGACAATAAAACCGTGGGCACAAGAAAGTCTAAATTAAAAAGAAGAGAGGAGAGGGAGGGGGATTGAACATTGCTCGTCCTCAGCTTTAAATTTATTGCATTACTTGAAATACCTTTTTGTGTGTTTGTAGACACTGCTATGGAAAGCCTCATAGCACAATGCGAAACTTCTCGCTAAAATCCGTAGGCTTTCAGTTCGTCACAACGCAAGAATATTAAATGTTTATTTTACCACACATTAAACAGCGCTTTCATTTAGAAATCCTTTGTGGATTCGTGGAATCGTCTCCGGTGTAGACAGCAAAAGAGTCCGGTGTAGACAGCAGGCATATATTTACATGAACTGGGTTTCCTGCGCTGTTGCACATAAAGCAGTTTTTACGCTCTTAGATTCACACAGTAAATCATCCCACGCAAAGAGGCGCATAGTTCTCGAGATACCAAAATACTATTTTACCGGGGGTGGGGCTGCGGCGATAGTATTCGTGCAGCTGCTCTACACATTGTTGTTTTAATTCTTGCGCCTCCTAGAAGCAAGCCATGACTATATGCCTGCAACGGACGGTCGCTGTCGTTTGAAATGGAGTCCCTTTTCTCAGTAGCGTGTCATTTGAAGCTCGAGCAGTCATTGTTTCTGAACGTAAGAGGCGCTCAACCTATCTAAATTTATTGCTGGTTGACACACCTATAAAGAGGGACATGAAGTGGTATAGTTCAGAAGTGGTCTAGGATATTTGCCGCATGTAGCACTTAAATTCACAACGAATAATGAAGGGAGAGATCGAAATCTTCTGGCGAGACAGCAGAGAAGGTTAAAGATATTATACGGTAATATCAGAGGATCGCTCTCGACCGTCTCTCTATTTAGGTTTCTGACGTTTCTAGAAGTCTTCATACTTCTATTCATGCCATCAACTGCAATGTATCGTCATCTCCTGCGAATACAATCGGCGCTTTGGAGGACCAACGAACAACGTTTTGGCTTCTCTTGTTACGGGTGACCGAGCCTCGGCATTCCACTTCACACCTAGGAGCATACAAGGACCACGTGGGTGGCAGTTTTCGTCTTCAACCAAGCGACGTAAAATCAAGTGAACCCAGGCTGCCAGAATTGGCACGTCAACTGTGTTTAGGGGTTAGAATGCGATCTGTTTAGTAATCTTCATGGGTCCTCAGACCAAAAATAATGGTGACAGGTATTGCGAGGCCCTTGAACAGCTCAAACGGGTGATTCGAAATAATAATAATAATAATAATAATAATAATAATAATAATAATAATAATAATAATAATAATAATAATAATAATAATAATAATAATAATAATAATAATAATAATAATAATAATAATAATAATAATAATAATAATAATAATAATAATCAATCAATCAATCTTTATTTAATGTGCGCAGGAACAACCATGTGGTCTTTGTGCTGCAGCACAAATAAAAAAAAAAGAAACAAAAATGAAAAAGCACAAACATGTTTACACACACAGAGAGAACACAAAAAAAATAAATAAATAATACATGAAATGAAACAGACGAAAAGTATCACGGAAAGTAAGCAAACAATGAGTAGCATCACTTATATACACAGTGAGAGAATTTTTTAGCACACCAGGAAATAAAGAAAAAAAAAAGAACGGTAGATAGAAGAGAAAAAAAACAACAACAAATAACTGACATTGATTATAGTAATATAGAAATATACATAAAATAAACAACCCTTCAAGGCGCAACAAGTGCATGGTACTTAAAACACAGGCTAGAAATACAGAATAATACAATAAAGAAGTAAAATTGAACAAGGGGCAGTAAGATTCGAATATAAAGTTTAAAGTTGAAATATAAGAAACGGATAAAAAGTAGTTCACGATACAGACAGCATTGAACAGGAGAAAAAGCAAAAAGTGAAGTAAATACAATTTAAGGCTAGAAAGTGGGAGTTTTAAGTGATAAAGTACTATTTAGAATACAACGCTACGAACATCCAATGTAAATGAACAGAGCGAGTTTTGGAAGATGTCAAGGTGAGGACAAAAAGTGTTAAACAACCACTGCATCCTGTCTAGAGGGGAGTGGGAATGAAGAGGAGAAACCTGAAATGGTCTGAATTCCCTCATGCTCTTTCGCGGAACGCGCAGTAGGATGTACTCTAAGAGCTGAGGGCACATAATGTGGCCATGAAGGAGTTTGTACAGAAATATGATATCAAGTCTGATACGACGGCAGTGAAGGGAAGGAAGATTCAGTTGGGCGCTCCTGGTGGAGCGAGAGGGGGAAGTTGCGCAAGTTGCGCAAGTTGGAAGTTGCGCATAATAATAATAATAATAATAATAATAATAATAATAATAATAATAATAATAATGATAATAATAATAATAATAATAATAATAATAATAATAATAATAATAATAATAATAATAATAATAATAATAATAATAATAATAATAATAATAATAATAATAATAATAATAATAATAATAATAATAATAATAATAATAATCAATCAATCAATCAATCAATCTTTATTTAATGTGCGCAGGAACAACCATGTGGTCTTTGTGCTGCAGCACAAAAAAAAAATGAAAAAGCACAAACATGTTTACACACACAGAGAGAACACAAAAAAAAGAAATAAATAATACATGAAATGAAACTGAGACGAAAAGTATCACGGAAATTAAGCAAACAATGAGTATCATCACTTATATACACAGTGAGAGAATTTTTTAGCACACCAGGAAATAAAGAAAAAAAAAAAGAACGGTAGGTAGAAGAGAAAAAAAAAACAGATGACTGACATTGATTATAGTAATATAGAAATATACATAAAATAAACAACCAATCCAGGCGCAACAAGTGCATGGTACTTAAAACACAGGCTAGAAATACAGAATAATACAATAAAGAAGTAAAATTGAACAAGGGACAGTAAGATTCGAATATAAAGTTTAAAGTTGAAATATAAGCAAGAAGCGGATAAAAAGTAGTTCAAGATACAGACAGCATTGAACAGGAGAAAAAGCAAAAAGTGAAGTAAATACAATTTAAGGCTAGAAAGTGGGAGTTATATGTGATAAAGTACTATTTAGAATACAACGCTACGAACATCCAATGTAAATGAACAGAGCGAGTTTTGGAAGATGTCAAGGTGAGGACAAAAAGAGTTAAATAACCACTGCATCCTGTCCAGAGGGGAGTGGGAATGAAGAGGAGAAACCTGAAATGGTCTGAATTCCCTCATGCTCTTTCGCGGAACGAGCAGTAGGATGTACTCTAAGAGCTGAGGGCACATAATATGGCCATGAAGGAGTTTGTACAGAAATATGATATCAAGTCTGATACGACGGCAGTGAAGGGAAGGAAGATTCAGTTGGGCGCTCCTGGTGGAGCGAGAGGGGGAAGTTGCGAAAGGAAAACGATAATGAAATATCCGTAAAAATTTTTTTTGTACTCTGTCAACCTTGTCCAAGTTCGATTTGCAAGTGCCATTCCAAACAACCGACGCATACTCCAAGACCGGGAGGCATATGGACAGGTACAGTTTTAGGAACGGAAGTGGAGTATGGAACTCTCTCGAAAGTCTGCAAACGAATCCGAGTGTGCGCATAGCCCGCTGAGCAATGCGTTTAGTGTGAGAGGAGAAGCTGAGGGTGCGGTCAAAAAGTACACCAAGGTCATTAATTTCATCAACCCTATCCAACAGCACAGAATTGACAGAATAATGGTAGAGAAAGCTATGTGTTTTACGAGTAAAGGACACAACCCTAGTTTTGGAAGAATTGAGGGTAAGTCGATTCATCGCACACCAATCAGAAAAAGCAGATATGTCCGATTGCAACAACACGCAATCTTGAAAAGAATGTATTACCTTGAATATTTTTATATTATCAGCATAAAGAAGAAACGAGGAGTTCTTTATCGCCGAGGAAACATCATTAATAAAAACGGAGAAGAGAAGCGGGCCTAGTACTGAACCTTGAGGAACTCCACTCGTTGCAGGGTAAACGAAAGAAGTCTGTCCATTGACACTGACAAAGCAGAAGCGATCAAGGAGATAGTTGCGTAGGAGGGCTACGAGAGAGACTTCAACGCCAGAGAGTAGAAGTTTTTCAAGAAGTAGTGAGTGAGTAACAACGTCGAAAGCTTTGCTCATATCACAATACACAGTGTCAACCTGACCCCTCTGAAGGACTGCTGCAGAGGCATACGTCATAAACGTCACTAGGTTGGTGGAAGTAGAGCGACCCGACATGAAGCCATGTTGATTCGGTAGTATGATATGTTTGAGATGGAAGGAAAGTACGCTGTGCAAAGCTAATTCGAAAAGCTTAGAGGTTGCACATAGAAGAGAAATCGGACGATAATTGGAAACATCAGTTTTGTTTCCAGACTTGAAGACAGGAAACACGCGTGCCATTTTCCACACGCGAGGAAAGGCAGCATTTTTTAAACAGTTATTAAATATGGCAGTCAGTACTGGTACGAAGATATAACTGAAGGCTTTTATTATGGCAGCTGGAATGCCATCAGGTCCAGGAGACAAAGATGGTTTCAGACGCTTAAGACTCTCAGTTATCAACTCCTCGTCAAAGAGAATGGAATTAGATAGTGCACCAGATGGGAGGCAAACGGAATCACAATGTGGATGTTTGTAAACGGAGGAAAAATGTTGTGCAAAACTGTCGGCAACATCCCGAATTTCCGAACCCTGAGAGTCAACTAAGCTGATACTTAAATCTGATTTAATGGAACGCTTGCGAACGTAACGCCAGAACTGACTAGGACGATTTGAGGCATACCTCTCTAAAGACTCAAGAGAGGAGTCGTAGTCCCGCTTGTATAAGCGTTTGCAAAGAGAACGCACACGGCGAAACTCATCTGCCCAATTGTGAAACCCAGGGCGTTTCGCTTTACGATGGGCCCGTTCCTTGAGCTTTAACGCCGTTATTAGTTCCCTTGAAAACCAGGAAGGGAACTTCCTACGCGTAGGAGTATGCAAAGGTATGTACCGACGCATACCATCAAGAACTATTTCTGTAAAGCGACTGACTTGTCCATCTGAATCATTAATGTCATTTAAAAGGGACCAGTCGACGGAAGAGAAGAAATTGAAAAGACCGACATAATCACCACGTGCATACGCGAAACGGGGCGAATTCCCCACCCGATCTGAGTTAGTAGAAGGTGAGGCAGAGACAGCAGTAGTAACTAGAAGCGGAGGGTGAAATTTGTCACAGCGAGTCAGCGGTATGTCCGAACTCGAGACTCGAACACTTTCAAAATTCGATAGACAGATGTCAAGAATATTACCGCAACAGTTTTCAATGAAATTGTGTTGCTGCAAAGAGTTAAAGGCTATGAAATCAAGTAGAGCGTTACACTTACTTAATATGTAATGATTGTTGTGAGAAGAAATAAGTGAGTTCCAGTTGATACCAGGAGTATTAAAATCACCTAAAATAAGAAGTTTGTGTTTGCTATGACGGGTTATAACATGTTCGATTGAGAGCAGAACATCATCATAGGCTGAAGGAGGTAGATTCGGAGGAATGTAGAAAGCTGCAAGTAAAAGTTTTTCATGTCGATTTAAAGTGAGCTCGAGCCACACACATTCTTCAACAGTTTCCAGATCGGAACGTCGAACACACTTCACAAAACTGTCAATAGCAATGAGCACTCCACCTCCTCTTGATTTGGGACCTGTTTCAGGGCGGTCGCTACGAAAAACAGAGTAATTATTTGGAAAGAAATCATTGGAAGGAATATCACTTCACAGCCAGGTTTCGGTAACCACAACAGCGGTATAACAAGAGGACAAGACGCTAGAAAAAAATTCTGATCCCTTAGTCCGAAGACCTCGGGCGTTTTGATAATAGATATCCAAATTAGGGGCCACTGCAATTTTGCGTCAGTTCAGAGGGATGAAGCATATCGTCGTAAAGCTTCCCACGAAAGTCCTTGTATATGCAACCCATCGGCCACATCGAAGGCTCAACAAGCTTACTGTAGGATTCTTCATCAACTTCAATATGGAAGGACGAGTAGGAGTCGTACCTTGTTTTCAGCTGCCGGCAGGAAATGGGAGTAATATTCACTGATTTTAGATGGTTGGTAAGGTCTACCGATGTAGTATCGGGACTGAGTTTAGAGACGAAAATAGTCTTCGGACGCTTCTTTTGGTAAATGGCAACGTTCAGGACAGATGAGCTCGATGCGCCAGTAATGGCTCGACTTCGGTGCTTCTTCATCTCACTGGGTAAGTCAACCGCACGGCGAGGAGCAGAGGCAGAAGATGAACAGGGAATATCTCCAGGAGTCATCCCTCGATGAAGAGCGGCGGAGTAGTCCACAGATGGCTGCTCCTCACGGGTAGGATTGCCCACGGAGACAACGAGAGGACGCTCGACGAGAGGACGCTCACACTGCGAAGCAGCGCACCGCACAAGCTAATAATAATAATAATAATAATAATACAAAAATAATAATTATAATATCATTACCAATATTACTAATAATAATTGGTTCCGAGGAAGGAAAAGGCGCTGTATCCGTCACACTTTTTTTCGTGAACATCTGAATGACACGTTAAGGGACCAAAACAGGAATTTTGAGCAAGTGCGCAAGTCCCCCGCGACTACGCTTTCACCCACGTTGCCACCCCCCTCCCCAAACAGCAGTTTGAATTGGAATTTAGCGACTATCATTTGTTTCTAATACTAACAAAAATCTGCCAAGAAGGAGCTCCACAGAAATAGTTAAGCGCTTCAGCAACGAGATGGCGGCTAGATGGTATGAAAGACACACACAAAAATTGCCCCGACTCCTACAAAAATGCGTAAAACGGACGGAACATTGTCTACAAAAAATGCAGAATTGTCAGCCTTCCGCATGGTGAGCGAAATTAAAGGAGACAAATGTTCCTTTTTATTTTCGAAAACAAAATTGTAGATGTAATTTTTGAACTGACCCTCCTAAGTCTTTTTTTAAATAGTCGTGGTTGCTCCCCACTACTACCAATATTTAGTTTGGGATTTAAATCAGCAACGCACACATTCGAAATTTAAATAAATCATTTCCTCTGGCTCTCGGGTGTGCGCTGCAGTCGGGGAATGGGAACTTTGGTTTAATCAGTTCTGCATCTTGGACAGAATGTTTTGTTTCTGCTGCAAAAAATAACCATTATGGTATCGGGCTGTAAAGGTGAGAAATTCTGTCACGTTTTGTGAACATACTATTATACGAGAAACTGCTCTTATCCATGGAAACAAAACTGGTGTCTCAAAGAGGTAAATGCTTACCTTAAGGTAGTAGTACACCTTTCTATATTTCTTCTCATCGAGGTCGAAGAACGGTATGGTCAGAAACGCGTAGTGGTATATCCTTTTCCTCCACAGATTTTCTAGGGTCGTTCGCGCAATATTTTGTGAAAGTAGGGGCTCTGTGGCGCTCATTGATCTGAAGGAAAAAGAGGAATATCTAGTACATGAAAACTATGTCACAAAAAAAATATGATGAGGTAGCGTTATTTGGGGCCTTTTTGTGCCGGGAAAACGGATTAGCGAGGATGGTTTGGCTTTTAGAGAGATACAGAAAAATTAGATTAAGCCGGAAATGAGTTCCAACCTGTAGTGGTATATTTGGAAGCACATTTCTAACCAGGATTTCTTCGCTACAACCTGAGCGGGAAACAAGAAACACATCATAAAACTTCAGAATTATTCTCTCAGTTATCGGTTAGAGATACAACTCCCTTACCTTAATAATTATTAGAGTTTTAATATCATTTTATTGCTATTGAGGCAAACATGTGAGAAAAGGACATAACACCAAAATGTGCCACTTAACAGGCTTAGAAATTATAATGGCGTTTAAAGAAGGCACAAGGAACAACCCAAAATGACTGAAGGTATCGTGATAGCAGAGAAAACTGACGACGCGGTCAACGCACTGTACCCGTTATTCTGACGTAACAATCTCACAAAACGAGCAAATAACAATGTCCAGGTAAGAGCACATTCCATAATAAAGAAGCAAGTCAGCTCAGCTGTATGGATAGTGTAACAGCGCTATAAAACAGAAAATATTAATATAACCACATCTGTTCTTTTTGTGTTGCGTCCGTTAAGTGCACAAGCAAACTGAACTGCATTGCATCGTTCGGTCTTGTTCAAGGAAGCGCTCATAAAGTTTAGCTTCACCGTTAGTGTCTTGCGAGAATTGAGGAATTAGCTTACAGAAAGTCGAAGCTGATGCCATATTCGGTCCTGTTATGCTGACTGGCCGCCTGGACTATCAACTCGAGGCTTGTGGCAAATGGGCCGCCGGGTCCCTTGAGGATGGCGTGCTCTTTCTCGTAGGCCTGGTAAAAGGCGAAGTTGCACAGGCCGTCCTCCGGCAGCTCGGACACCGCCTTTTGGCTCATGTCAGCGTTCAGAACGCAGATTAGGGAATTGTACGGCATTGGCTTCACTGAAAGCAAAATTATAATAAAGCTATTTGAGGCCGTTTATCAGTGTAAGTAAAAATGTTACAAAAATAACACATGCCTGTTTTACCAATTGGCAGATAACTGAGCAGCTTCTTGCTACATCAGCTTATTGTAAACTTTTGCAGTCAATGGTTCTTTTTCATTGCTAGAGTGGGAAGTGCAAAATAGAATTATCGATCGACGTAAAAATATCCAATTATTTGTGTACGAAACTAACTCTGCGATACAGTTCCATGTGTTGTTCCTAATTTATTCAGTTTAAGTAGAAGAGTGCATTTAGTACAATATTATTCTTGATCTGCACTTTATTACTGCCACTGAGGAGACCAACCACCAGCTTCTATATTTTAGGTAAAACGACATCTAGCAAAGGTCTTTAAGCCATAAGTAAATCCTGTCATTATAAAACCTTCCTAATGCGACAACACCATCGAACGTCAAAGGACTTTCCAGCGTTAGATTACGGTTATGAAATCTCAAATAAAGATCCGACTGTCCACCCAGAAACATAGAACGAAATGAAAAAACAGACTTGTTCTGAACTGCTTTCGAGCATAGAACTCCATGTCAGAACCCATAATCAGGGTGCAGTGTTCTCACAAAAATGTCTGGGTGGATTTTTTCACGGCTGAGACTGTCACGGGGACACAAGTTCAAGCCTCTCATTTGTAAACGATGTTGTGTAGGCGGAGAAAAAGAGGAAAGCTGACGATGTTTATAATAAGGAGGTAACTACAGCCCATCGGTACTGCGCCGGGGTTTACCGCGTGAGGTATTAGTGGCGACGTAATAGCCCAAGTGAGCCTCCTTGTAGTGCGTGACTACATGTAAATCTGACACTCCTAGTGATTCTTCAGCAAAGCTAACAAATAAATCTAAGCCACACAAAGTTTAGCACTTTTATAGCATTCCAGTTGCGAGCAGTGAGCTTGAGATGCCTGCAAGGGATTCCAGACACCGAAGCCACTAGTTTTTTTTTTGGATTTCACCTAAATATTAAAAATATAGAATATGCAGGGCCATACGAAATAAGCCCCTCTGAGCGGTCAACTAATTCAAAGCATCAGCACAAAATTGAATAATTCATGGTTGCACATATTATTTAGGGATAAATTCAGTTATCGGGAGGCATTTGCATTTCGCCGTGGAATGGCAGCCACTGAAGGACATTCAATGCACCGCCGTTGACCGCACGCAGGCCGCTTACCTGTTGTCGTCGTTGGCCCTGAAAAATAAAGGTAAATTGTATAACTCATGCTAAAAAAAGGAGTAAACAAAGCTGCACCTTTTCGAGATCGATGGAATGCGCAATATAAAAGGACCAGATGATGTCAGAAAGCTATAACAAATTTTAACAATGGTTCCAGAAGAAATTAATTACGCGGTGAATACTTATCAACACCCGATGAAGTGTATTGGCGTTAGGTGGCCTCGTCCGTTTGAGTTGCCCGTGTTTTGCTCATAGTAGCTTCGCATTTTAGAGAAATGTTGTTGCGCAGCGCAGAAATCAAAGATGAACAGGACAAACGCTATCAACTAGTTACTTGAACAGAACATGCCTAGGTATGTACACTCATTAATTCATTCATCATATTGTTACGTACTGAGTACGTGAGTGCGATAAGTGCGGGGATCAACACCCCACACCTACACCCCAACCTCGTAACGGGGATGTTAATTTTTAGTCTAGGCACTGAAAGTCCCCAAGATACGCCAGCTTCTGCTTACTCCTCTTCAAACTCCAGCTTCTTATCTTCCGATGACACCCCAAAGCACCTGATACTATAAATCATTCATAATTGCAAACACCTGGTGGAATAAATGTTTATTTGTGTTCCAAACCCAATGGTTTGATTATGAAGTGGTCAGGCATTTTTATAAGCAACGCTTCATATAGTTCTGAGCTTAACTTTGGCAAGACGACTGCCTAGGATTTTTAAGTCTGTCAGCAATTCTCTGAACTACTTGCACTCCTTGAACTGCTTCGGTAGAAGTTGTATTGACGGCTCTTTGTATGGACGGCTCACGTTTGCCCGTCTTATTAATGGGCACACATACCATTTTATTGGCGTCAACTTTGTGATACGACAAAGATAATTTGCACGGAATGTCTCAGGCCGTCACCACTTTTATGTTGACAAGTTAAACACACTACAGCAGCCTAGAAAATGACTGCTATGGCCTACAAAGCGCCAGCAAATGAAGCTGCGAGCGTTGATCTTAGTCGAGAAACGCTTTGTCCGCTTGCGATTTCACTCATGTGCGTGCGCTCAGATTCATTTTCAGACTCCATCCGCTGTCATGACGTTCGCTGATGGGTGGGCAGACCACGCATATGCCTGCCTTGTTAGATTTTCGCTGGTGATGAACGCGACTTCTTCAAAATTCTGAAAGCATGACGCTACCCACAGCAAATACTTTTCTCAGTTTTTCATTCGAACTGCGGGGGCACACAATGCGATTACTGAGATAACTTGAAAATAAGGCATCACTTTTTGTGTTTAATTTAAGTACCTGATCGATACGAAAACTTACCAGCGCTTGTCGTAGGAGGTGAAGTACGTGGTAGCTCTGAAAAGCGAGTAAAGTAAGCATGATACTATATATATTGCGAATTACCCACATCTCGAAAATTAATGCATATGATCTAGATAATTTTTTCGATAGCAATAAGCGTTCGTGTGTGAGAAGAATTGGGGCTATACTAAATCAATCACAAAACAGCTTTCCAACTTAACGGGAGAATGCATTCCATAAATTTCTCAAGAAACGTATCACTTATCTTTTTTTTTCTAATAAAGCCATGAGAAATTAAAATAAATGTCTTTGGAAAACTTTGTCTCATTTACCAGGATGCCTCTCTTTTTGATGTAAGAGGACAGAAGGGTTTGATAGTTGCGATAGTATTCTCTGCCCCACGAGTTTGCAAAGGTGGACAAAGTACCCGTTTCCTTCATATACCTCCGCACTCACACGCGCACTTATCACACGACCACTTATTTTATCGACGGGAAAAAAAATGCCAAAACAGCCTTGGGCACCAGTTTGTTCACGGACAATGATACCATGATGGGATTAGCGGCGCGAAGCGAAAGGTCGCCTATGATGAAGTGATTAATAAAAGACTCTGAATCGGATTCGACCTAATGGGGTTCCCGGACATATGTCCTGACAATGTGTAGCACACGGGAAGTTTTGCAGTTTGTCTCCATTTAATTATGGCCGCCGCAGATAGTGTCTCGACAGGTTAATCTTCTTTTCGACAGCCGGAATAAAAAAGCTACTGCGGCGCGTAGGAAGGAGCTGACATTACTAGTACCTACTTGTTGTTGGCACAGCCTTGGCGGTAGTCGTCGTGGTATGTGTCTTCATTGCTGCGGAGTTAAAGAACACAACAATTAAGCTGAAGTGCATATTTAGCTGCCTGAGCAAGACTGCAGTTGGCAGGTTACCCGAGTATCGCTTCCTCGTCTCCACTATAGCGGATTCTACTCGTGGAGAGCTCTTCTCAGCAGCGGGAGCTAGGCAGCCATTGGAAGGGTATGCCCTTGCTTATTAACACCACCTTCTGTCGTGTATTGCTGTAGTAGTGGTGCGGTTGGGTTAAGGGGCAAAATAAGGGAAATGCCCGTTCTCCATTGGAGGCGGACAAAAGCTAACCTTCCCTCTTCTGCCTAGGCATCGCTTAGAGATACATAATTCTGAAGGCGACTTTAGGAAGTAGTACCTTTGTTTTCGCGGCACCAGTTGCCTTCACAGTTCCTATATTCAAGGCATGAGAAATATGTCGCTCTGAGAAAACTACGCGTAAACGCCAGTAATCGTGTTTTAGGCAAATATAGGTAGTGGCCCCATCATATTGTTCGCGCATTGCAGACTTTAAAGGACCGGAATGCGCTGTCTTACAGGTTATCCTTAAGCTTGTCGCTACGCAAAAGTGCAGCGCCTGCTTGTTCCCAAAACCGGTCATTAATTGTGCTTTTAACGTAGATTGAAGCTTTCCTGCGACGAGAGGTTAGCACCTTGCATCAAGCGAGCTATACAGAAGAGAGCTATGTAAAAAAAGCTACATGGCTGCACCTAATAAGAAAAGGCTGAATTTCTGCACCGCCCTGAGCTGCCATTTTCGAATGCAAACACCGATCGACAGAGTGAAATTTAGAAGGACAAATTCATTTTTGTATTATCAGTTGAGCGGAACGCGTGAGAAAAAAGACGAAGAGTTTCTAGGAAGCGTGGGGTGACGAGAAGCAAGCGCCTATTTTCGGGAGCAAGGTTACGCATTTGCGATTCTATTGCTGCCTCGGTGGATATGGTTCAAACATCCAGGGACAAACCTCTCCCTTTATACCTCTTTCTACTTTAAGGGCTGAAAAATATAAGAGGGGAGGGGGAACGAGGTATGCATGCAATATGTGGAAAGGGTAAAAACGCTGTTGCTACTCATAAGTGGGCGGATGACATGAGCGGACGGATTCGACCAGACAATCTGCTTGATTATCTGCACTCACCCCTGGCAGGTGCTTCCATGCTATCCTGAAGAGTTAATATCCTTTATCTTTTAAAAACTAGTGTGAAAATAGGGTCAGGCATGCCCACAGAAGAGGACAAGGAAGTGTGAAAAAGAGCCTCTCCAGAATAGAGGTTGAGGAAGAGGAAGCTCATCATCTGTTGGTTAGAGCACCAGGCTAAGTTGAAGTATTACTCTGTAAATAAACCTTTAATGTAATGGAGGTGCTGCAACGATCACCAGGGATTCTTCTCCACCTCGTTCGAGCCGCCCATTACTGGGCTCCCCCTTTGGCCGCCACAATGATCCAAGATGGCGACGCACGGCAGCCAGGCCCAGCGGCACCCGTATGGCAGCATTACCGTGAGCCGCGGACCTTTTCTGGCAAGGCTGGCGAATGCGTGGACGAGTGGCTGACCAATTACCAACGTGTGAGCAAATACAATCGCTGGGATGCCGCTCTAAAGCTCGTAAGTGTTGTTTTATTCTTGAACTACACGGCCCTGACATGGTGTGAGGACCAGGAAGCGTCCCTAACAAGCTGGGTCTTTTGAAGAGGAGATTCGAAACTGTTTCGGTGATACCGCGGCAAAACGGAAATGCACTGAGCAGACTTCATTCCAGCGAGCCCAAGTGCCAGGCGAAACATGCACAGTGTACATTAAAGGGGTCCTAAAATTGCGCAAAGCGCTGAATCTGAGTATGTCTGACGAAGACAGAGTTGGCCACCTCTTAAAGGGAATCGCGTGAACGTACATAAATTTTTAATTACAAAAGGCAACTTGGATTTTCCCACCGCTGTGATAAGCACTGTCGTACGTTCGAAGCTCTAAAAGCTGCTTGGTTTGGTTTGGTTTGTGGGGTTTAACGTCCCAAAGCGACTCAGGCCATGAGAGACGCCGTAGTGAAGGACTCCGGAAATTTCGACCACCTGGGGTTCTTTAACGTGCACTGACATCGCACAGCACACGGGCGCCTTGCTGCGTCGCATAACCCCGAAATTCGGCCGTCTGCCTTACGTGGCCACTGTTGCAAGCATGGATTCGCACCAGCATTCATATGAGCCTCCGCATTCGGCCCACATGATTCGCGAAATTGTCCGTGATGAACCCTCCCACCATCAAGATGTTGTGAACTGCAGTGCAATCCCCTGCGATAGCTGCTCCTTGCAGGCAGCCGCCATTTAGCGCTCTTCGTTTTGCTGTTCTACCGCTCCTCCTCCCATCCGCGATCCCCAAACGACTCCTATGGCCCTGCTCCCATAGATCGTTCTCACTACAGTGCGCCGCCTCCTACGCAACGACCCCAGCGGCTGGACATTGCTGATCGCTTCCATCCTCTTTCCGAGGTCATTATTTGGACCGTGCTCGTGAACCACCACTATGTTACCGCTGTGGTATGCTTGGCCACATATCGAGATTCTGCCGCCGCCGGAACCCGGCACCACGCTTCTAGCGCCAATAATCAAATCATCGTTCTACCGAGAGTCCAGAAGTACGTGAGACGACCTATTCCCCCCATTCGGGCTCCTACCGGTACGCACCACCACGCAACGACTCACCAGCTTCTGACTGCTGCTCCCGACGTTCGCCCTCTCCCCACCGTTCTTCTCCGCCACCGGGAAAATAGCGTGTGCGGCCGATGGAGCTGCGGTCGTCAGGTCATTAATATTGTCAATTCCTCTACCAGCCGGTATGCTAAAGAACCGCTTGGAAGTGTTAGTGGATGATGTTTGCGTTATGGCTTTAGTGGATACGAATTCTACAATTTCCCTGATGAGCTTAGATTTTAAGAACCGTCTCGGCCACAAAATTATGTTTGGTTGGGATATAATTGTCATATTTCGAGGTGTAGGGGGAGAATCGTTGGTTCCTCTTGGTATTTGTTATGTAAATGTAGCGATTGCTGGACACGTGTTTAGAACTGAATTTACGGTGCTCCCTCCCTGTACACACGAGGTTATTCTAGGAGTTGACTTTTTACAGCAGTGTGGCGGAACTCTAGACTTCAACAGTGGCGAGATATCAATAAGCTCCAGCCTTCGATCGGCCCTCATAAAAGAATTGCCGTGGGCTGTCCAAGCGTTTTCTGTCTTCGAGGATACCGTCGTTCCGGCAATGTCCGTCATCTTCGTCCCAGTTGTGTCCTCGGGCGTGGTTCCCAATGGCTTCGACACTCTGATGGACCCCTTTTCCCTTTCCGGTGCAAACAAAGAGTGTTTTGGCGCCCCGCAGCGTTGTTCGAGTGAACAAGGGGCGTGCCACGCTTCGAACTGTCAACCATTCCAAAGAACCTGCTGTATTGCCACGTGGTTTGAAACTCGAAATCTTTGAAGAACTCCTTTTTATGCACATCGCCGCATTCAGTGACGGCGCTGCTCGTTCAACTAGATGTCCTGATCATGCCGATTTCCAGTTTCAATCCATAATAAACGAATCGCTATCCACCAATGACCGCCGAATATTGATGGAGGTTCTTATGAAACATGCGAGCATGTTCGACTTTGCTCAAGATCAGCCACCACCGATTCCGCCTTCCCGCACCCATCACATGATCGATACTGGATCTGCACACCCGATTCGACAGACACCATACCGTGTCGCACCTTCAGAACGTAAGATAAATGACGAACCGGTCCGTGATATCCTGCAAAGAGGGATTATTCAGGAATCATCGAGCCCATGGGCCGCCCCTGTCATTCTTGTGAAAAAGAAAGATGGCACATGGCGATTTTGTGTCGACTATCGCCACCTCAAAACTGTCACAAAGAAGGATGTTTACCCGCTCCCACGTGTTGATGATGCCATTGACTGCCTCCATTCAGCTTTCTACTTTTCCTCTGTTGATTTACGGTCCGGGTACTGGCAGATACCGATACATCCGAAAGACAAAGAGAAGACGGCATTCGTGACCTGAGATGGGTTATATGAATTTAACGTGATGCCTTTCGGCCTATGCAACGCTCCGGCAGTTAAAAGATTTATGGACACTGTTTTGCGGGGACTGAAGTGGCAAATTTGCATGTTACCTAAATGACATAGTAATTTTCGGGAAGACCTTCGCCAATCAAAACAGCCGTTTAGCTGTTGTCCTTAACTGCATGGAGAAAGCGGGCCTCGTGCTGAACTCTAAGTGCCGCTTGGGTGATTGTCAGATTGTTATGCTTGGGCGACAAGTCATTGTCACCTTCCCTCTTTCTCGTCTTCTTCAGCCATCTAGCCACGCCAATCGTTACGCCACCGATCGCATCTAAATATGCAAACCTCCTCATCTGCGATTGGGACAATCGCTCGGTGGCCCCGCATAATGGTACAAACGACGAAGAAATGGGCCGTGGCACGGTAGGAGTGCTCGCGCTAGGTCCCTCGCGTTTCATTAAAACATCTCTCAGTTTTCCACCATCTCCTCTCTCTATTTTCTGTTAAGATCGCCTTGTCGCCCCGTGAAAATATGTTGCAAGATTGCCCCTGTTTGCATCAAAATGGTGAAGCAACCAATTGTATATCTCTAACTGCATGCCGTGAAAGAAGGACGCTTAACAATTCGATAAACTTTGCGCACCAGTCTCTCATCACTAAAGCGCCAAGCAAAGCCATCAAGACGGCGCCAATCGACAGGAACTGAAGAGAAAACGTGAGAGCTAAAAGATTGCACAAGCTACTTAAACACCGGAAGAACAAGCTGCAAGGCTGGAATCTGTTATGATTGAAAGCTTCTTAACAATTCTCGTCTACCGGAACATAGTACCGCATTCGCATCACTATTGTTTTAAGAATGCTTGCAACCGCCTATCTCTTCTTTCTGCTGGAAAATCGTGTCTCCCCGAAGCCTTGCAATTTGGCAGCGGCAATAAGTACACACAGAAGCAGTTCAAAAGCAAACTTACTGGTCGTTTTTGGCACATATCAGTTTAAAGAGAGTAGCTACGTTTAGTGTTCGTAAGCATTAAGCACCGGCTGCCACAATAAACATCTTGGACACACTAACACACAGCGACATGAATGCGAGAGATAATAGGCGCTCCACCACTAGCTATAACCCGCCATCACTTGCGGTACGTGTGATTATAAATAGAGAAAAAATTTAACAAACAGCTTTTTTTTTGACACCAATAGCAAGAAGATTAAGAAGAGTCAGCTCCATCTAATTGTGCTTACCTATAAAAGTATATTTTATGACCAACTAAGCCTTGTTGGCATTTATTTGACTGCAGGTTGATCGTCCTTTGAAGTCAAAATTGACTGTGCAATTAGGATATATTCACCTGTCACTAGAATCCGCCATGACACCAAGGCCAAACACGGCGCTATTAGCAGCCGAAATCAAGATGCAGGACACTCTAGACTGGGCAATCCGAGCGAGATGAACTGTTTTTATGCCAACATTGTTTTGTCAACAAATTACAGCGTCGAGAAGTCGGTTTTTTAGGGACAGTAGCATCATCATTATCACATCATCTGTATTATATACACTGCAGGGTGAAGGCCTCTTCCAAATTACCCAACTCGGTTCTCTGCTAGCTGCATCCACTTTAGCCTACTAAGTTCTTAACGTCATTCACCCACCTAATTTTCGGCCTCCCTCATTATGGTTTCCTGCCCTTGCAATCCAATTTTTTACCCTTCGCGACCGTCGGTTATCTTGTCTTCGCATTACATGCCCTGCGCATGCCCATTTCTTCTTTTAATTTTCACTAGAATGTCATAACTCAAGTTATTTCTCTAACCTATTCTGCATGCTTCCTGTATATTAACATCAGATCTACCATTTTCCTCTCCATAGCCCTCTGCATTGTCCATAGCTTAAGTTGAACCCTTTTCCTCAACCTCCATGTTTCAGTCCCATAGGTGAGCACCTTTGAGCATCTTAATCACTAAACTTATGCATGAAATCACACAAAAGATACAAATTTCTCCCTAAGCCTTCGCAATGTTTTGTAACGCATTTTGACTTTTGGTTGCTCATGAGTTTTTTTACCATAAATTTAGCAAGAAAAAGTTCATAACTAGGGTTAAGGTCGCACTCCTAAATGAATGTTCTGAAAACTAAGAAATCTTAATCTTTCTTTAAACTGCCTATAATTATGTACTGAAAACCAAACTGCTTTTTTCACAATTATAGATGTCATAATATGCATTAATGCATTAATTAAGGAGGCTAAGTAATAAATTATCACGGTCGATCTGCAAAATTCTTATCAAAGTGCTACGTACTTGGCGCGTTCACTTACTCGTTCTCATATCCGCCTCTATACTTTTTTCACCTGGAAAAATGGATATGAATGCATGGTAAAGAAAACTTATTAGCCATGACTCCCGAGGAGTACCACAACTCTAAACAGTATTTAGAGCACGTTCTAAACAAAGACAAAATTGGCGCCAATTAACTCTTCATTTTCAAATTTTGTGGAAAAGCACTTTATTAATATGCATATTTGTCGACTCGGATACAAATTTCTCTTTACCGTAGCCGATAGAATAAGAACATCACAGTGCGCAAGAATGAATTGGATACGAATGTCTTCTAAAAGTGGTGCAGTGTGAAATAAAGATGCGTTGTGCACTCTTTAAAACCCATTGTACAGTGGTACCACGATTCAGATATTTCAATCCAATCAGTGATGTCGCAGGGTCCAGTCAATTAATTATGATGTCAAAAGGGACAATATTGTACATACAGATTCACACCTTTAGGAATCAGGGCGGCATTCGAAAATGAACATGGATAATGCCACTATTTTACCCGACCAGCGTATTCGCTTGCACCTCATGCACTACGGCATTGTCGGTTATGCCTCAAAACGTGGAATTGTGCTCTTAACGGATGTCCTATCCTCGTTGTATCATCGTAATTTTTGGTGGCCCATATGGCTTGTTTTGAGTGTGCCAGTAGAGAATATAACACGTGGCTCATCCGTGGGACATCACTGACGTTTTCGGCAGTCACGAAAGCTTTTATACCATTCAGCTGGAACTTCATATTGTCAAGGGACAACGACGAGGATAAAGTGCTGTGCACGTGTGTGGAACATGTGGAACGCGAGGATGACAAAGTTGGTGCGTGTATCTACGTTACAATATTGACAGCGCCCAAAGGTTAGGTGGTGATATACTTATGTAAAGGAACCGTTACAACCTATGATAAAGATAACATCCGCTTTCACATCGCGTAGATATTGAGAATCCTCAGAGCATCATTTGTAATGTTCAAGTGACGTCCTTCATCCGTAGTCTTTAACGATAAATTTAGAGGTTATGAGGACATACGTATTGAACAGAACTCATACTGGACTAACGCGTAAAAGAAACACGCGCACGTCCATTCCACCAAGTCTCCAAACTATATCTCCACACAACTGGTAAGGCATGGCTGCATAAACCACAGTAAGAACTGGGCTGACAGAGCGCTTGAGCGGCATAATTTGGAGGTACTCAATGTACGCAATGCTATACAAAAGTGACAGTAACCAGATTTTGTCGGAATAATGTCTTTCAATGACTCTTTCTGATATATTAGCAGTTTCAAAAGTCGCCCCATATGCACAAGCATCAAAATCAAGCATTTGTAGCTACATTTGCCGCAAAGGCTGTTTTTAGCCCTCGGAACCAGCCTCGAAATCGTTCTATAGGATATCATACGCTTCGTAGAGGTGGCTGGCAGATACGGAACTGGGGGCGTGCACTATTTAATGTGGGAATAGCTCTGCGTTTTCTTTCCTGATTTCCCGTCTGAAGCATCCAACTCTTATCCCGCCATATTTTTTAAGTACTTCCTTTTTTTCCTCTTCTCCTAAATTATTATTCTTTCTGGGACCATAATGTAACGAGAGAGCACCAGTTGAGTCTTTCAGAATTTCAGAGTGATTAAATGAGAGAACTGCCTAGCTTTTTATTGAAACCTTTATAAACAAACTTAGAGAAACTTTTAGGGTGATATGCCCTTGTATTGACTGGGAGGTTCCTCTCCTGACTATGCTACTTTATACTGTGGTCAGAAATCCCTCAAACTTATATCAAAGAAATGATAATAGCTTAAGTTACAACTTGGCTGGCTACTTGCTATACAGCAACAAGAATGCGCAGCTATAAGCTTACCAGAAAGGTAATCAAGGTGCCGCGCAAGGGGAATTTCCCACGCAAACATCACTATTTTTAAATTAGAATAGCAATGAGCAGTTGGTATTGAATGCAGTAGTTGATGGTGGAGACCTCCAAATAGGCAATTCTGCGTATGTATGTACCCCATCTGATATGTTTTCATATACAACGTACCAGTTGGCGTCGTCATAGAGCTGACGAAAGCTATTAAACCATTTGCATTGTTGAACCAAAGAATTAACAGCGCCTGCCATTTAAACTCCACCATCACGTGTACAACGTAAGTGCCACCCCCTTCCATTGCACGTTGCACGTGCTCTGCACCATTCCAGTAAGCATTTTGTGGAAGCAAAAAGCGCTTTATGGAAGCGCTGCGAGGTAGTCGTAGCCAGTTTAACACCCTCTGCCAACTTGTGGACTTCGTGCGCCGCCACTGTGCCATTTTTATGTTCAGCAACAGACCTTTCTAAAAGTAAGGCATAATGCGGTGCGTTAGAGAGATTTAGCAAAGCGAGGACGTACAGAGTAGATGCATACCAGTTTACCGAACTCCGCGTACGCACTCGTAATGGTCACGCCTTGCCCCATCCCTTTTTCTGCGAGCGCGTGGGAAGGGTCCGATCAACCTGTCCTGGCCTCATAATTCCTGCTCACCATCCTGGTCTGTGCTTGAAATCGTCGCTTCCCACTGTTCAAGGGAAGATGGGGGGGGGGGGGGGAGGGTGATAGCAGCTGCCGCAGTAAAGTTTCGCGACGAGATTGCGTGGTATAAGGAGGGGTATCGATTATTATGCTGGCCTATCTGAGTGTAGAGAGTGGAGGTGAAGCTTGTGCAAAACACTAAATGGGCATATGTACTAGTTGTAACCTTAATCCAGGCGATGGTCAGTGCTCAGTGATTCGTTTCTGGTGTGATGGATGTCTTTGTATGCCCGGCCGTTGCTGTTCGCCCAGAATTGTGTACCGATAAGGTATTGTCTCCACAAAGGCAGAGGTTATTTTCCGGAAGCAGCCCAAGCAATTTAGCAGACGTAAGAGTGAACGCGCATTAGGTTAAATGGAGTAATTCGACATGCAGTGAGTGTCAAAGCTCACTGACGTATTTTCCATCCCGGTTCAATCGAAGGGACGCCCCAGCAGGACTCGTTACTTTTCAATTGGCGAAATCACCAAGCCTGCGCGGACTTACATTTTGTTGCCACCTCAGTTGCAATAGTTCGATTTCAGCAGTACTGTAGAGTACATCATGCCTAACATTCCGCGCTTCTTTCAACAAAGGGCGCTCTTTATAACGTTGCAAAATGACTTCGCCCCTGACTCTGATGCTTTGTATTTTTTTCGCTGTATGAAGAAGAAAAGATTTGTTCGCGGACTGATAGCTCTTATTATGACGCTCGACGTCGGAGCTTCGTCTCTTACGGACCCTAGTAATGAACAATGATTTTCTCCGTCTTGACCGCATTGGTATTTCATTTTGTAGATGCAGGCCTTTAATTTATACTGAGATTATTGTTTCACCAATTCGCACTGTCGCGATGTGGCCGTGTAAACCTCCTTTATCGAGGAGATTCACAATTTTAAGTTTTAAGGGGCCTCTCTGAAAGCACCAAGTCTCTTTTTAACTACTGATTGCAAACACAAGCGCAGTGGAAGCAGTTTTATACAAGGCAGCGCCAGATCAACTGTCAAACTACACTGCGGAGTTGCCAAATATTGCATGCTAACAACGTTTTCCTTCCTTTCTAGAAACTTTAGCATTAAGAGATCTGTACCTTCGATTACTTTATTTCTAACATTTGACACTCAACTATAGATTCGCAACTTTTACCGTCTCTTATTTTGACAGACGAATATGTTGTCTCTAAATGCTACATTCAAAGAGTTTTTCTAGCGTAAGTAATAGATGTTGCTTTTTTCTATCTTTTTAAAGTTTATGTATTTATTGACATTTTAGTGTGATGAAATAATTATGAATCAATTAAGGTAATGGAAGAAAATAATTTTGCTCGCCGACCTCAGTACTGTCAATTTTACGACATTAAGCGAAAAGCCAAGCGCACGTTAGGAAAGCCGAAATGTTTCACTTCAACTAGGATTTCAGGACATCTAGCAAGCATTTCATAGAGCTTAAATGCTGCAAGCGAAGATTTATTTACCGCGAATTGTATGTGCCTCGTTTTTAAACCGGGCGTAGTTCTAATGTTTCTCCGAACACAACTGGGGCTGGGTGTCGCAACGCACTGCATAAATGGTTTCGAAAATGATTAGCAACTTAAGCCATGTTAATGTAAAAACAAAAATGGAAAGCCAAGTTTGAAAACGACGGAGTGTTTTTTTTTTACCCCTGCTGCTCCAACCGCTCGTTGATAGCGGCTTCAAACATATCCATTACTGCGCTTTTCATTCTTCAGTGTCTTGCTTGAAGAAAGTGTCAAAAGTGGCACCTTCAAAACACGCGGTTACATTTGCCAATGTGGGCCACCCGCAAAGTGCCACGAGGCATAACCCACTAATTTGACACCATATCGCACATCGAAATATGTTTTCAGATGTAATGTCCCATATCACCAGGTATTTTCGTTTTATAACAGTTTAGAGCCATTAGTTCACAACACATCACCTGGACCGCTGTAACAAATTGCAGGTGAAGTAGAGATCGGTCCACTATGCAATATAAATAACACTTTGCAAAAAAACGGTGATATTTTTCGACCAACTGCATACGCTGCAATATTTAATGTACATTATAGTGGACAAGACAGAATGTGAGAGGAATATCTTTTTTGCTAAAAATTATGCAGCAACTGTGAAGTGAATACTGAGTATATTTTTGGTATAGTCCGGTGGTATAAGACGAGGTTTTTAAAGAAAAACTTTGCGCCCTGTACAACAGTGCCTTCTGTACGCAATTTTGTTTAGTATCTCAGATCGGCACGAAGTCATCTCGCCAAGACAAGGGTGGAAGGCAACTCGCGTTTTCATTTTTCACTTTTAAATTTGTTTGTGGCTAAGGTACGTGCGGTGTCTACTTTGCACGTGTGCTGTGATCGAGCGCCCGAACAAGGCTTCGGGCTGCGGCTAAGATCTGAGCAGAGGTTCTGGGTACGAAGAGGTTGCATCTGCAGCGCTGCCGCCGAAATGCGGCAAAAGCTTGATAATGCGTTCGAAGATACATCATTTGAAGGCTATGAGGATGAATAAAGTGTTAAAAGCACCTGTAGATGACCGTGTTTGTGCATATTCACGAAGATGCAGAAGCAGAAAGAGAACCTTTCAACGGATCTGGCTACCTTTCTTCAAACGTACCGTTCTGGTTCTGTTTTTACTGTTTTTTCATCACTTTGCGCCACTTAAGTGGTGCTTTCACAGGCACCGCACATTTCTGAATTGTCGTGCAAGGTTGTATAGTAAAGTGAAATTGCTACAACTGGTTAAAAGTGTGTCGGATGCATCTTATAGAAGTGCACGTTGCACACGAGAAAATAGGGTTATTTTCGAATGAAACGCGCTTATATACGGCTGCTGAAAACTCACCTGTCTCAGGTTCTTTCGCCGGTTGTTCTGAAAAGTAAATTAATTGCACGGCGACACAGTTTAAGCACTGAAGTATAAAACGTGCGGGTTTACTCAAAATGCTACGCGCGTTATTAATATATCGAACGTCGTAAACCTGTACAATAGCATTTGTCCTGGCTCTATCTATTGAACCGGCCAAAGTATACAAGTCTCTCTTGAAGGAAGTGGTCCTCCTGAGATCACTATTTATCCCTAATGTACTCTGATATATTCCTAAATATCCACATTACTTTTCATTTCTGTCAACGAGAGGCAAAAGATAATTATCACTGCACATTGATATTACGCAAGCACTTTTGCTTGCATTTAAATACTTTGTTTTTTATTCATACCTTGTTACATATTTCGCTACAGGTCTCCCCGCTCAATCAATTTTATTTTGTAGCCATTTTAAGCAGTTTGTTCAGCAACATTGTTTGGACAACAGGTCGCCATTGCTTGCGTAAGGTAGAGAATTCTGCGTGGGCATTGTGTCCAAAAGAACAATTTTCATTCCTTAAAGGGAAGTGGAAGATGTTCTTAGTAACGTCTACACAAAAGTATTTCTCTTCCTCTTGAACTGCTTTTACGCAAGCTTTTGTAATTGCATGCCACGACTGTTATTCTCAACGTGCTGACCACCATATTTGCACTTACCAGGACTGCTCTCAACCTCCGTGGAAGTAGTTCGACTTGCTGCAGAAAATTATGAATAATATGTACATTGCAGTGAAGAGCAACGTTACCCACTGTTTCTGCCATTGCGAAAATACAAGAACCTAATATGATGGCATCACATTGTAACAAACATTATACGAATACCTATTATGCCAACACAATCAACGTTATCTACCTCTATTCTTTCTTAACACCTCACCTCGTCTTCAGAGCGAGCGGACAGAAACGGCTGCCCAGTGTCCTAACGATGCCATCCTATAGAGGCGAGGTTTAATGCATTTACACATGTCTTTAAAAATAGTTTTTAACAAAGGCCCCCGTCAGCAGAACGTATAAAACACGGGCTCACCCTTTAGCGTAGTCGCTTTCGTCGTCCTCGTCTTTCTCTTCCTCTTCGTTGTTTTGTCTGCATTGTTTACATTTCATACCGCATTATGTTAGCAAAACATATGGATGATGCCGGGCGTCGGCATAACTAATTGTTTTCTAACACCATAAACAAATTTGAATGCTTACATAAAGGTATCTCGCGTTAGGCGCAAGTTGCGATCAGAAATCGAGTAAATATGGCTGGAGCCGTACAAGGAAGAAGGTAAGAATCGCGTAGACTCGCGTTACCCGCAATATACTTGACTGTAGTGACGGGAATCATGTTAGTGGTGACCACACATTTATTTGTGATACCGACGCCCTGTATGGAATCGTTCTTTATCTCGCTTAAATTTGTAGCTGCTACAGCAACAAGCTCAATGGCATAGGCTACAAATTACATCTGCAAAAGCACTGTGATGCTATTCTTATGGCTGTCTCGGGACAAAAGCCGAAACAAATGGAACACTCGCCATTGATTTGCTTTATATATATAGTGGAAACAGGTTTCGCCTATTGTGAACACGGTTAGCCTAGAGACGTCTGAAGACCATAGGGATTTGCGGAACTCATCGTAGAAGCCGACCATCTAAAGCTTTAGTTGTACACAGCTAAAGCTTGCACAGACGCCATACATCATTGCCCTCTGAATAAAAAAAGCAGTCTGTCCCGGGAGAATTTCAAGGTGTTCAAACAAGAGAACACTTTCGGAAGTACTTATTAGGTCAGAAAGTTTGTTGGACCTCGTTTATGTATTACGCTAAATGAACAAAAATCCAATGTCAATTTTTTTTTTGTTTTTGGTGTTCAATGGTAAGCCAAGTAATACAACAATATGCCATTGTTACCAACTGATTTTTATATTTTCTGCTATGTTAAGCCAATAATATCGCCTTTCCGGCAACTGTGCAATACATAAGGTTAGCGCAAAGCAATGGTTTCATCAACTTAAGCGAACACCGCATTAGCTAATGAAACAACGAGCATTTTTTTTTCGATCTCTAAAAATTCATAATGGTATTAGTTGCTTCGTGCCGCTTCCACTGTCTAACCTCTATTGATCAGAATATTCAGCATGCGCTCTAGTTCAAGTTGCCAATGCAGTAGATTGTATTGGAGAAGTAGTCATGGTGACCGTTGCTGATATCGCCGAATATTTTGATATTTCCAGTGTTGAATTGTCTTGTAGTTAAGGTAACCTAATCTAACTAGCATTAGGTATTTTCATTTAGATTGTGCAGTGCGCGAGTAGGTGTATATGTTATAAGTTACTGCCGCAAAGGTAATACACTGCGATCTAGGGCACTTTGCTGAGACCAGAACTGCCCATGAGAAGCTATGGGTAGCCTTCAGTTCAGCCATCTAATTACAATGAAAAGCTTGAATAAAAACAACACAGGGGAATAGTTTCATGCTGCCAATGCCACATATGGCTATCAGAACTTACGTGTAACCGTTGTTTGCGCTGCAAGTCGATTTAGTAAAGAGGTAACATGTGGGCCCGTAGCGAATACATTTACACCTGATCAAAAGCATTCTGCAGCAAAAAGGAATCCACTTTCGCTAAAAATAATTGGCAGCACATAGCGCGACATTTTGTAAAAACAATAAAAATTTATATAATTTTGTTTATATTCTACTTCATTGTGCTTGAAGTTTTTAGGACATCTCGCCATTTTTCCTGTCCGAGTCTTCGCGAGTCTTTCGCCACCAATTAAGTAAGTTACGAATTGTGGGCCATGTGGTGTGAAAAAAGTAATAAAGTATATACGATCCTTATTTTGAAGCTTTTTCTAATGCATGATGTTGTTTTACAGCCTTGCGCTAGCTTTCATGTGAAATGAAAACAGTCTGATTCAAATCGATCAAAAATCAAATATTAGTATGAAAATAATGATCGCTTCCTGATGAAGCTATGCAGGCAGCTTGTGAGCGGCTACGCTAATAATAAAGGATCAGATGTCATCTTTACATAACAACCCTCCCATCAAAAACCGCCAAAATACCTATTTTTCTCAAGACAGTAATTCATTGAAGCGCTGCTTATATGGTTCGACGGCTATGAATGACAACAGATCAAAGGATGACAACAGGCAGCGGGGAGGGCGATGTCAGTTGGAGCCTGTTTGAGTTGACGGTATTTTATTTTACTGATAAAGATACAATTAGGTTCTCTGAATACGAGAGGTAGTTTTATTAATTTATCCATATTTATCTATGCATGGCCTGTCTACGCCTTCTATAAATGAATAAACCGTATTCTGGCAGGGAATAATTTACAGCGCCTGTAGCATCATTTTAACTAGCCTGCGGAAATTAGCGCAGTTGGAGAGCTGCGGTAGAGGATTTAAAGGATTTCTCAGCAATTAAAAGGCATAAGTGAGGTTATGACCAAAATGGGACTCCAAGGTCATCAATTCCAATGAATTGGAACTGCTACCTAACCTCTGGGATATCCGCAAAAGCTCTCTGGGCACACTGAACGCTTTGAGAAACGGTCTGTGATAGTAAACGCGCGTATTTCAATTTTTGAACTTCTCACCAAGATAAGGTCCACGCTTGTACAGTGCACCTAATCAATTTGCAGTGCGGTAAAATATTGATGCAGTTAAAACTCATGCTTCTCATCAAGGTTCATAATTATTTCATTAGGAAGAATAAACCAGTAGATATACTGCTCTATAACTAATTAAGTGAAAAGAGAAAACAAAGAAATTCGAGCTGCCCGCCGATGCGTGCACCAATTGATGGCCTGGATACCATGCAACCTGCGAAATAGCATACCTGGCTTGTAATCGCATTAGCGGTAGAGGTAGTGTAGGATGGAAAAAGTAGTCAAGTGGACGCTCAATTCTATGCTGCAGGGCAGCGGCATTGTCGACTAGATACGAACTACTCTAATCTCAAAGATAGCAGTCTAACATGGTGAGTATACTGTTTCGTAAAAACTCGTTTTTTTTTAAGCTTGCTATGGTGTCACAACAAATGAAAAATCTGTAGCACTTGACGCCCACCATATGCGTACCTGCAGTTGTTGCTGTTGTCAATGGCTCTGTCCACGCTGCCAACAAAGTAATGAAAATACCATGCAAGTTTCTTTTGAATTGAATCTTGGGAGTTGTGAAGCATAGATATGTCAGACATTACCTTAGCTATGACTCTAACTTAACAAATGTGATTATTTTCGCATTTCGCTTAGTACCAAGAAGCCTCGGTTGTACACACATGTACAATCTGTTTTGCACAGGCGATAAAAAGTTCCAAAAGACCAGCTGTCGACTATGCAAACAAAACTTGTTAAAACATTTGACAGCGTCTTGTTTCTCTTTCTCTATTCAATTCTCAAATGGATCCTCTCTAACTTGTTCCGGATACAGGAGACAATAAACTGCTTATAACAAAGAGCTCCAGAGTCGCTTCAGTGTTCTATAAACAAGTCACTGAAACTGAAAGAAGTTAGGTATATTGGTAATATGTAACCCTAAAACAACGGCACAAAATGTTGCACACAAATAGTAATTAAGCATCTAATCTAACATAAAACTACTCGAGTGCATTAAATGCTTTATTTAAATTCTGAAGACGGAATTGTAAAACGTTTAATGTTCTAAAAGCCATTTAAATGAAAAATGGCTTTATTCTAAACGAAGAATAGATAATGTTACGAAAAGATGAAGACGGAGCATATGAAACATTTTCCTCCGTTTCTTCGCAGAAGGTAAAAGGCCGGTGACAAAGAAATGTGACTGTTTGGTGGTGCCGTTTGCCACTATGTCAGTCGTGGCTGCTTTGCAATTCCTTTCAGTACCTAAGTCTTCCGTTAGCATATTGGTGGAGGTGCTGGGTTAGAATTAAGTCGTCCGCTGCGGAGTTCCATCATGCAGAGGCTGACGACGGGATCTACGGCCGCTGGGCACTACGCCTTCAAGAATACTCGTCTAATGTTGTGTACAAGTCCGAGCGCCTTCATCAAGACGCCGACTGTTAGTCTTTCTATCCTTTAGAGCCCCCTGGTCTCGGTGACAGAGAGACCATCGCCTGCATTTTCGTCTTTTCCAATCTCGTCAATACAGGACACGAACAGCGCAATGATTCATTATTAACCCCCATCATTGATGGCCCGACGTCTGGAAGATTGGATTCACCGCTGCATTTTTTGTTATACAGGATGGTGTGCTCTACCATCGTAACTTTCATAACAATGGCCTTCCCTTTCTGTTCGTGATTTCTAAGCATCGGGGCTGCTCTGTAATTGAAGAACTCCACGACCTGCCACACAGCTGACCACCTCGGTGTGTCTCGTACTTACGATCGAGTACGACGTCGTTTTTTGGCTTGGACTATATCGCAGCATCCGGCTCCTCATCGCAGCTTCAGACACGTGTAAGCGTAGGAAGACGTCATCGAGGCCACCAGCTGTACTTCTTTAACCAATTGGCGTGCCGCTGGTTCCGTTTTATCATGTTAGGCACGACCTTCGTGGCCCCTTCCCGAGGTCACGGTCAGGTGCCAAATGGATTGCAGTGGCAACCGATTATGCTATACGCTGGGGCATCACACAAGCTTTACCCACGAGCTGCACTACGGATGTGGTTGATTTCCGTTTATACAGCGTCTTTCTTCATTACGGCGCTTACCGCCATTTATTCACAGGCCGCGGTCACTACTCCATCAAAGAGGAGAGGGTATCTCTCTCGTGTTTAACGTGTGCTCTATGGTGTAGCTGCAGTCGCTTCATGTTGCTTTACAATCTTATGTACCCTTTTATAATTGGCGAATTTTAGATATCTTGCTTAAACGCCAGTGTGCAGTTTTTATTCGTTATTACAACTGATTGTGAAATGTATAACGAACGCAAAAATAAAATGCGCAACCAAAGTAATAACGGTCGGAGAAAAGAATAATTGAACATAATTTTAGCTTTGTGGAAAAATTTCACAGCTGTTTCTCTTTTCTGTGCCGCTTAGCGTAAAGTCTCTAGAAGTCTCTAGAACTAACTTATTTAGTACAGCGAAGGCCACACACAGTTCATGCAGGTATACGTGATGCCACTTCTCTATCCGCTTGCGCTCATTATCTCTGCGAGCAATATGAAGACGGCCAGGGAGCGCGGATTTGAGATGCTTGTAAACATGCTAGCTCTCTTCTTCGAAGCCTAACGTAAAAAAGGCGTGCGCCAAAGCATTCGCAGTGCATTAATGTCCTATGCTGTTGGACATGCGTCTCACACAGCCGAAAAAAATACGTTCGCCCAACAAAAGAGCGCATGCGGACTGCAGAAAGCTGAATTCGGTTCTTTGTGATTGTGTCTGATATATTAGAACCTCTATAGAGCTTCGATTTAGATCTGGAACTTAGAGTGAAATTCAAAAAAAATTTAGTCGATTCTAACACTTAATACATTGAAGGTAGGTGGGCTATGGCTGCTTAGCCCTGCTGTATGTAATTCGTTAGGCATTTACACATTTTCTAGCATGCGAGAATAATGAACAGCGTGAGCAAAGCATCTGCCCTATAGTTTCGACATCACCACGTCCAAAGGTGAAAGAAGGCCCGCAAGCCGAAGAAAGGTAATAAAAGATCAAGGAAGTGCGCTTGCAGGTGAACGACCATTAAGACACTTAAGTGTGCACAAGCTACTCCATGATGCTGTGCGCGGCTCGGAGAAGAGGTGTACGGAACGGCGCGCGTACAGGTTTGCTTTTCGTGAAGGCTGAAGGTGACTGACACAAGGAGAGGGAAGTCCTTGTTGAAGGTACAGCGACGAGAGAAAATGTGTTCCGCGTCCCGCTCTCTCAGATTTCATATTGGACAAGCCACGTGACACAATCGTCGCCAATTTCTAATTGTAATTAATACTTTAAGTTCAGGGACAGAGACAGAGAGTTAAAAAAGAGGCCTAGCACAGATATCGTAGAAAATCGCATTATGGCTAGTAGAGCTACGCATCAAAAGAATTATATGAGTTGTGACTGGAAAACGCCGGTGCGTAAGACTTACGCTCTTCGTCTGGAAGCGAAGATGGCGACGCCGTCGGCAATGAACTGGGTAAACTGTCAGTCAACGTGCTAGAACTAGAAACGTCGGACCCAACCGGACCTACGTAACTGCCATTGGTTCCTTTCATTTGACGTTGTTTAGCGCCTGATCAGAGCAAAGAAACAACGATGAGTTAAAGATTTCAGTATGCATTTCGCACAAATACTTATTTTTTCGTTTTGTCAATTGACGAGACACTGGTACACAAAATGAAACACAAGGCGACAAAAAGAGTATCGAAGGAGAAAGCTGAATAAGAGCAGAAAGTGCGTAAGTACATTTACTGGGTCCAGTATGTCACATTCTGAGTATTGTACACCTTATTATCTATGAAAAAGAACGCTCGTATAGATGCGCATGTTTCGCCCAACAATAACAAATGCAATATCGCAGAATGTTAGTTATGCAGAATGAACAATCCATTCGTAATTGTCTCGGACTGGGTTATATACGTGCTCAAAAGTGAGAGTGAACAAAAATTTCTTCTTTGGAAAAGCTAGCCTCACGTGAACTTGCAGCTAGATAAACACTCTACGAAGCATAGTAGCTGAACTGTCGATTGCATTCGCATTTCCTCTTAGTTTTAAACCTATATACTTCCAATAACATTTAAAGATAACGGACTCCGCACTCGTTCCGAGACATCCATGGGATGGCAGCTCACGCCAAAGCGTCACAGTCGTTTGCTTCATCACAAGTGTAATTGGCCTAGCTAGTATCGCACATGCACACTCACGCGAGATGACGACTAAGCCACTCAAAGTCGACAGGAACCGCCTCTTGAGGTTCGACTGCATGACAGCCATCTTTTCGGCTGACTTATTCGGTGCAAGTTTTAGCTACTGTCGGGTACTACAGGCGATAATAAGGAAATATGGGTAATAGTGACTGTCATAGAATTCAAATATTGGTTAATGTGACTGTCATAGAATGGAAGTTTCAGCGCAACAATAGAAATAAATAAAACGGAGTCCGCGGGAAAAATACAATAAAGGCGCGGCTACCAATGCCTGCGTTATCATGTACGCACCCTTTTCCAGAGAAACTATAGTGGAAATTCATTTCACTCTTTCGCCCGTTTTCTCTAATGGTCGTTTTGTGCGCTCGAAAGACTCATAGTTCGAGTACACCAGTTTCAAAAACTAGATTGCTCCTAAATTCACTTCTATCAAAACCAATACGCCAACGTTCAGCACTAAGGTCGCTTACCTAATCAAACTCAACGCAGATAATTATTTTCTTTCACTGCACAAACTCCTCCATCTCACGCAGGAGAGCTGAGTTATATGGTAGACTTGGCACTGAAGTTCTAAGAATATTTTTACGTGAAACTTTCACCTTCACCCGACTTTGCAATTATATCTGTATTGTAGCGTCTGTAGTGAAACTGAAAAGTTTACTGATGCTAGACATATATGAACTGCATGTTGTAACACGGTAAAGAAAACCGCACCGCGTAACTTTTGCTCAAAAGCTGGAGATAGGTTTCACCAAGTAGAGACTAAACGCATGGTAAAGACCAAAATAAAGATTTAATTGTGCAATGCGTATTATTCGACAGGTTATACTTTAACTGCTACATGTTGAGGACTGCGCATCTATGCTTACTCATAAACGCAACACCGCTCAAGATTCATTTATAACATCTTTAGTACATTAAAGCCTGTTGTAAGAAAAACTTCTTGAGTTACCTAACTGCAAATATTTCTTGAAATAAATCTAATCCTGTCTAATTTCTATTCTCTCGGTGTCGGAGCGGGGCCGTTCATATAACTGCGCAAACTCGATGTGGTCTCAATTTATTTATTTATTTATTTATTTATTTATTTATTTATTTATTTATTTATTTATTTATTTATTTATTTATTTATTTATTTATTTATTTATTTATTTATTTATTTAATCATCAAAGGCCCCATTTAAGCGGTATTACATGAGGGGTGGGCTTGGAGTACGGCGGTTATTGCACCAGCAATTGCACCAGCATGAACAAAGCAGTGCGTTCTTTAGAAAATAGTATTCTACAAATTGAAGTGGTATCTGTCCTAGGAATACAAAGGCTGTAGACTATCTCACCGCCAGGCATCAGCAGCAGGGCGCTGAGGACGATCAGGAAGGAGAGCATAGTGCATACACTGCAGGCTGTGCAGACCAACGCCCCCATGCTGAACCTGCGATGCGCGACAACTTGGGTGACTTGAATAAGATGCCGTTCGAGCCTATATATCCAAGCGCTATCGGCCTAAAAACAAAGCAATGTACGTATTGTCGGAAGAAGAGCTGCAGCGGGACACTATTCGTTACATGTTTCAAAGCTCATCTAAGGTACTTTAACTTTCAGACGTAAGAGGTAAGAGGGGAAGGGACAGCTCCGTACCTGCTAACAATAATCTTGATAAAAGCGACAACATTTTCACCTATCGCTGCTACAGGTAGTGCCAGAAAGTTATATGGAGAAGCTATCAAACTGACTACGGAGTCGTATGCGCTACTTATACCAACAGTACCCTTCCTCTTACTACTCACCAGGAAGTAGCAAGCAATGGGATATCGCACATATATAGTAAGCAGCAAGAGATGCAGAAAGACGGAATGGAGGGGAAGGACTAAACAAAGGAAAAGTAGGAAGGTAGAAAAGATAGGAGATAATGAGGAAAATAAGGTGAAAGAAAGGAATAGAAAAAAGGAAAGCATTGAAGGAAATAAAGAAGGGAGTGTAGGAATAAAGCAGAGAAGCAAGGGGATAAGCAAATTATATAAGAAAGAATGGAAAGGAAAAAAAACTGAATGAAGTAAAAAGATGAGGAGTAAAGGTAGAAAGGAAGAAGAAAGGAATTTAAGTCTTAAGCTGGAAGGAAAGAAGGTACTGAGAGAAAGATAGAAGCAGGAGAGAGGAGAGGGAATCATCCAAGCAAAGAAGAGAATGAAAATGGTAGATAAGGAAGGAACAACCTGAATAAAAGAAAGAAGCTAAATAGGAAACATGTGGCAGAAAGAAAAAAAATATTTGATCCAGTCTCCTAGAGCTCAAAAGAGCTTAGCAGTCGGCCGGTTGGTAGGACATTGGTGGGACTCTGAGCTCGTTAATATAATGTTTAGTGTTTTGCAGTAACAGTTTGCGGCAATTGAAATCGGGATGCAGTATCTTCAAAGCTAAGTACAGTTAAGTGTTCCCTTATCAATAATGGCATGAGTTCGCTACAACTGATATTTAAGTGACTTGCAACCGAGTAAGAAAGACGTCGTAGTTTTATTCTCGGCGTACTTACATTGGGTCTCCGTCATCTGAAAATTGAATTTTAATTAAAGAAAAAAATTTCAGACAAACGCCGCACTAAGCTGTCGTGTTTCGTGATCCTTACCTTCTTTGTCGGTAGGTTCGGTACCTGGCGGGTGGTCGAGCGCTGCTTTTCATGGGCAAAAGAATTAAGGTGAAATTTAAGGAGACGATGAGGTTGCGTGACGGTTCTTTTTAGGAAAGCTTATAAGCTTATTATTGTTTCTGTGAGGGATAAGGGGCCTGCATCTGTATTTAATTACGTTTGTTCGGTGAAAAAATATGCAGAAGACTAAGGTAAGGTTCAACAGCCTCGGGAAGGAACAGCAGTTTACATTAGCTGGCAAAGTACTGGAAGTAGTAGGCGATTATGTCTTCTTAGAACAGGTAGTAACCGCAGATCCGGACCATGAAAAGGAAATAAGAAGAATAAGATTGGGATGGAGCGCATTTGGCAAGCACTCGGAGATTATGACTAGCAGCTTACCGGTATCGCTCAAGAGGAAAGTATACAACAGTTGCATCTATACCTGTACTCATCTATGGGGCTGAAACGTGGAGGCTAACCAAGAGAGTTCTACTTAAGCTGAGGAGAACCCAGAGGGCTATGGAACGAAAAATGGTAGGGGTAACATTAAGAGATAGAAAGCGTGCAGAGTGGGTCAGAGAAATAACTCAAGTTACCGACATTCTAGTAGAAATTAAGAAGAAGAAATGGACATGGGCAGGACATGTAGTGCGAAGAGAGGATAACCGATGGTCGCTTAGGATTACAAACTGGATTCCAAGAGAAGAAAAGCGTAGCAGGGGGTGGCAGAAAGTCAGGTGGGCGGATGAGGTTAAGAAGTTTGCGGGGGTCAAGTGGATGCAGCTAGCACAGAACCGGGGTAAATGGAGAAATATGGGAGAGGCCTTCGCCTTGCAGTGGGTATAGTCAGGTTGATGATGATGATGATGTTCGGTGGAAATAAAAACTTTTGAAATCTTGAGGGAAATTTTTGTAGCTAGAGGATTCAATCGTTTTCATGTTAATTCATTTTAAAATCTTGTTTTTGGTGAAAGTATGAGTGGTGCGGGAATGATTGAGGTCGTTTTACTCCTTTTAATGCGTAAATATTAAGTGTGTATGCTTGATGTTCTCGCCGACTCAAGGTTTTCACTATGAGCCTAGAAAAGCTTTCGGCGGCCGCTTTTCAATGGAGGCGAAAAGCAAGGCGCCCGTGTGCTGTGCGATATCAGTGCACGTTAAAGAACCACAGGTGGTCGAAATTTCTGGAGTCCTCCACTACGGCGTCTCTCATAGCCTAAGTCGCTTTGGGACGTTAAGCCCCATAAACCAAACCCCACCAGCCTTAAACAAAAATCAAAAATATGCGCAGCTTGCAACACAATGTTGTCAACGACGCAGCTGCTGTCATATTTCCACCATGTAAAATCTCTACACGAGCGCGCAAAATACCGCGCACAGCAACAACGCTCTGGCTTACGCATTTCTCAATTGCAGGTTCTGCAGTTCTCTCGGAATTTTTTATTTCTAAACTTGTGTCTCATGTAGCACAAGATCGCTGTTATTGTTTTATGCAGACGTGGCTCGGAATTTTTTATTTGTAAACTTGTGTCTCATGTAGCACAAGATCGCTGTTATTGTTTAGTGCAGACGTGGCACGTTATCATTTGCTTTCTTTTGTGCGGCCAAAATTTGTCACCTTGAAGTGCCGCAGACTTCATTCAAAGAAACCAGATGGCGAAGCCGACACTGCCGGGTTAATTAATCAACGTTATCTTAGAAAGTAGATATATAATTAGAAAGTATCAATCTGCCAATGATGTATGAAGAGTATAAAACCTATTTGCACACACACACACACACACACACACACACACACACACACACACACACACACACACACACACACACACACACACACACACACACACACACACACACACACACACACACACACACACACACACACACACACTATATTTAGAGTGCCTTCGCCACTACTAATTTATACGTTGCGCCTTTCAGGATCTCAAGGCTTCCTTTGAATGTTGTCATGTGCTCGACTATAATGAAAACAAGAGGGCTAGAAGCAGAGTTCCCTCCCGTGATCCTGTACTCACGAGGAGCCATCTTACGCCTCTCAATATTATGAGTGATAAAAGTGAAACGCGATCTTGAATACCATCAATTGCCCGGCGGGGCTGCTCAGTGGCTGTGGCATTCCAATGCTCATCCCAGGAGGCGGGTTCGATCCCTGTCACACCAGGGATATTTAGATTGGCACAACAAGCTAAACGATCGTGCACTGTGCAATGTCAATGCATGATGAAGAATTTCAGGTATTCGAAATCTACCGTCCCCCGCTATAGCATCATTCGTAACGAAAGTCACCTAGCACGACGTTCTTGACGTTCTTCATTGTTGCGAGTGGAGCGATCCTTTCAAGGGTGAAACAATCGAGTTCCAAGCAATGAATAACATAAATCGCTAAAAACAACAGCATGGACTCGGTGCAATCACGACTCTAGGTTTGTTTTGTGGGTTTACGTTCACGTATGGCTGGACGAGCGGGAGAGCTTTGGCACGAATGAAATAAAATAATTATCCTTGCTAAATACGAAAACTTGCTTTAAATTAACTATTAACATTACGGTGCCACTGCCATTGCACTAGATGCACACAAATGAAAGAAAAAAGAGCCGCTCGAGCGCGGACATCATGTTTGTGGGCAAAATACTCACGTTCCCCAACGAAATGGCTTCGCTCGGTAATCAATTCCTCTTCACGGTGATGTTCGTCAGCTGCAAATAAGCAGTGTGATCCGGTCAGACAAATGGATGACTATACTATCACAAATCAGCTCATGAGCCCCCTCCAATGTACACATTTTTCGGGACGAAATGCGCATTCAGGTACTTTGTGTGAACACTGGAAGAAAAAAATTTAACTTAATGCCCCTCTTGTATCGGCCGCTGGTACAAGCCACTTTAATACAACAAATTGCGCTTTCGGCAACACGCATTGGAGGCCGCTTGACACCTGCGCTAGCCGCGAGTTATCTGCTGCGTGCACTCACCCATTGCTCTCGGCAAGACGAGTAATTGTTGTCCAAGCTCCTAGTGGCAGGCGAGCTGACAGGAATGCATTGGAGCGGAGCTTCTTCTTCGTTTTCATGGGTGACCGCCACTTCTTCCACTCCCAGTGGACAATGCCACGCTAGTCCCACTGCATAAAGCTAATCGAATAAGGAGGCGTTTGTCGCTGGCTTTTTCAGTCATAGAAAAAGGACCTCAAGTTGTTTTTAAGGCGAAAGGCTTTTAACTTTGTTACTTGAAAATACCGGTTGTTCAAGTTTGTAAGTTGATGGTGACATTTTTACAAGTACAATAGGTTTTTTTTTTTTTTAATGGAGACGTCCTATGAATATATTTCAAGAATAGATTACATTTGTCGCTATCCTTTCTTAGGCACAGGAAAGGGAAAGCATCTGATATCCAGAGCGAAAGGCTTCCATTTTTGCATCAAAATTAGTCTAGCAGAAGGATCCTGTTCGAAGAATGGTATTAATGAGGCATCTGGCGCCATCCTTTTTGAGACCACATGAAAAAGATAACTTCTGATTTTCTGAGGCGAGAGGTTTCTATGCTTACGTAAAAATCAGTCTAGCACTGGGATCATGTTGAAATAAAAGTAATAATGAGGTATTGGCGCTACCTTCTCTAGACCACAACAAAAGAATTCTCGTTTTTTTCTGGCGAGAGGCTTCTACTCGTACCCGAACCTTAGTCGCACATTGATCGCATTCGGAGAATAGTAATAATAAGCCATTTGTCGCCGTCGTTCCTTAGGACACAGGAAAAGAATCACTTCCTATATTGTAGGGTGAGAGTTTTCTTTTCGTGCGTGAAAATGAGCCTAGCACCAGAATCTTACTCGAAGAATACTAATGAACCATTTGTATCGACCTTTTTTTAGGGCACTGGAAAAGGATAGGTTTTGACTTTTTTGTTCCAAGGGGCTACTATTCGTATGGTAAAATCAGTCGCACAGTGATCATAGTCGAAGAATAGTGATATTGAGGATTTGGGCCATCGTTTTTAGGCCAATTGGAACGGATAGCTTCTAATGTTCCCGACTTCTCCACTTCTGAAAACGTACATTGAGGCCGCGCATAGACACTTATTCCTGCTAGCATGCACTATGAATTTCTAGCATTTAGCCGTGGGTCGTTGCCGCCGGTGTTTGCAATATTTTTGTCAAATGAAAAGCGCAGTCGGCTGTCAGGCGAGATTTTTGAAACCAAAAATATTGAGGGGAAGGGAACAATACTTGGTTCATTTATTATATCTACATTCATGTTAACAACCACTTTAATGAAGACTATAGCATACACATATAAGTATATATATATATATATATATATATATATATATATATATATATACTTTGCTCGATTCCACTTCCACCTATCCCTTCGTCGATACCGCCGCCGGCCTTCACATCAGCGCCATAACGCCTCTTCCTGTTGCCACTCCGTCTTCCCTCGAAGTTTTCCACCGGTCCGTCGACGCTGGCCTGACGCCCTTATAACGAGTCCAGCTTGTCGCCATCCTACAACGTTTCGCGGCTTCGTTCGACTGCCAGCAACATTCGTTGGGGCGCACAACTACCGGTACTCACCGTATTGATACCGGCACCCATTCCCCTTTGCGCCAGCGTCCGTACCGTGTTTCAGACGCCGAGCGCCACATTATTGACGAACAGGTGACCGACATGCTCCAGCGCAACGTGATCCAACCGTCGCACAGCCCTTGGGCGTCTCCGGTCGTCCTGGTCAAGAAAAAAGACGGTTCCATTCGATTCTGTATAGATGACCGCCGACTGAACAAGATCACGCGCAAGGACGTTTATCCTCTCCCTCGTATTGTCGACGCGCTTGACTGCCTACAGGGAGCTGAGTTCTTTCCTTCAATAGACCTGCGTTCCGGCTACTCGCAGGTGCCAATGGCAGAGGCCAATCGCCCCAAAACCGCTTTCGTCACAACCGATGGGCTCTATGAGTTTATTGTCATGCCATTCGGACTGTGCAATGCCTCTGCCACATTCGAACGCATGATGGACAACCTACCCAGAGGGCTCAAATGGCACACTTGCCTGTGTTATCTTGACGACGTTGTCATCTTTTCCCCAGATTTTCCATCTCACCCCCCGCGCCTTGACACAGTTCTGCGATGCCTGACCGACACTGGCCTCCAAATAAATTTAAAGAAGTGCCGTTTCGGAGCACGGCAGCTAACCACTCTCGGCCATATGTCATCGCCAAGAATGGCGTTCTATCCGATCCGGCAAAATCGCGCGCTCTGGCAGAATTTCCTAACACACTAATATGAAAGAACTCCGTAGCTTGGTCGGCCTCTGTTCTTAGTTCCGCCGCTTCGTTCGCAATTTCGCCCCAATAATCAATCCTCTCACCAAGCTTCTGTCCAGCCACTATCTTGCAGCCTGGTCTCCGCACTGTGGTGATACCTTCGCGACATTCTGCCCCTTCTGACGACTCTGTCAATCCTTCGTCATTATGACCCTTCTTCTCCCACAGAAATCTGCACTGATGCCAGCGGCGTCGGCCTCGGCGCTGTAGAAACTCAGCAGAAGTCTTGCTTTGACGAGTACGCTGTCGCCTACGCCAGTCGGATCCTGACAAAAGCTGAAGCAAACTATTCTGTCACAAAGAAAGCGTGTCTCGCTATGCTCTGGGCAATAGCAAAATTTCCCCCCTACTTGTATGGCCGTTCTTTTGATGTCGTCACCGATCATCACTTCCTCTGCTGGCTGTCTTATTTGAAACATCCTTCTGGTCGACTGTACCGTTCGGCTCTGAGGCTTCAAGAATACGATATTAACGTCATCTATCGCTCTGGCTGTAAACATGATGATGCTGAAGCTCTCATGTTTATCCCTGCCGTCTGAAGCCACTCCTGCCATTTGCTCCCATTACCACGACAAGCCCCAGTGTGCGCACACCGGCTTATTGAAAATCTTTACTCGCCTGCGACAGCGGTACTACTGGCGTGGGATGTACCGTTACGTTCGTCGGTTCGTCCAGTCCTGCCAAGGGTGTAAGCGCCGAAAACACCCACCTCGCCAACCCGCCGCTCCTCTGCCGTCGCTGACCTGCCCAGCTCAGCCCTTTGAGCGCGTTGGAATTGGTCTATACGGCCTGCTGCTTCCTAGCACATGAACAGGCAATCGCTAGATCATCGTTGCAATTGATCATGTCACACGCTACGCCGAAACGGTGCCTTTGCCATCTGCTACCGCACAAGACATTGCCTCCTTCATCCTCTATCCCATCATTCTTCGCCACCGGGCTCCCAAAGAATTGCTGAGTGACAGAGGTCCGGCCTTCCTTTCTCAAGTTGTCGAAGCTGTTTTTAGAGAATGCAAAATCGTTTACCGCGCCACCTCCGCGCACCATTCGCAAACAAATGGAATGGTTGAGCTGTTTAACTGCACCATGGGCGACATGCTGGCAATGTATGTCGCTTCCGACCACTCCAACTGGGACCGCGTTCTTCCTTTCGGCACCTTCGCTTATAACTCTGCCACTCAAGCAACCACCAGATTGTCGCCATACTTCATCCTGTACGGTAGTGAGCCCTCTTGTGCCATGGACATCATTCTCCCTTACCGACCGGATTCTTACCAATTCACGACTGTTTCACAACTTGGAACGTATGCTGAAGAATGCCGCCAGCTTGCCCAATCCTCCACTTCTCACGCCCAGCAACAGCCGAAAACCACCCGAGATCAATCTTCACTTCTTACTTACCGTACAAACACTTTGCTCTGGCTATGGGTACCTTCCTCCAGTCCCGGCCTTTCATCCAAACTTGTGAGCAAGTATCAGGGCCCCAACTGCATTGTCAAGCAAACAACTCTCGTCAACTGCCTCAGTGAACCCCTTACGCCATCCACTGACCACCGTTGCCGCAACCGTGAAATAATACACAGTAACCGCCTGAAACTTTACTATGATCCTGTGATCGTCATTTTCGCCATAAGCCGCCAGGATGGCGCCTTTTCGCACGGGGGAAGTTGTAAAACAGGTATTCAGCTGTGATATGTTCAGCACCTGATGCTGAAGAGAACGACGACAACCATGTTCAACACCTCACGGTCAGGAAAGACAAAGACGACGAAGCTCGCTCCGACGCTCGTGTCTGCTGACACAAGTTCTACGACTTCGCCGGAGGTTCCCTTGACTGTTCACGGCATAGAGCCCTGTTCAAGATCTTCTATTACAATATATATATATATATATATATATATATATATATATATATATATATATATATATATATATATATATATATATATATATATATATATTAAGGGGAAATGAGGGTGTTCGTTATAATACATGAAGGAAAGAAGCCAACAGTCGGCGAGGCCAAGGAAAGCGTTGGGGATGGTACTTTATGTCTTTTTTTAATGTTTACTTGGATAATCACAGAGATTAGTAATGTAATCTGTTTAGGGAAAGATAATTAAACACAAAGTAGAAGACAAAACAACGTGCCGATGGTGGGAACCGAACCCACGACCACCGAATAAAGCGTCCGGTGCTCTTCCAATTGAGCTACATCGGCCGCTGTACCCCTGCCACTTTCTTGGGTATTTATGTTGTCTGTACACGAACCTTGAGAGTGTTCACCAGCGCCACCCTTAGCCAAGACGGCGGACGTGGAACGTGCTTTGTTACCGCCAGCATCACGTAGAACGTGATCAAGAGCGAGGGCGAAAGCTGTGCTAGAACCGTCTTACGCTACCTATGGCTTCAAGACTGCCAGAACCGAGACCCCCGTAAGCTCCAAGCAGATCAATTAAGGGGAAATGAGGGTGCTCGTTATAATACATGAAGGAAAGAAGCCAACAGTTGGCGAGGCAAAGGAAAGCGTTGGGGATGGTACTTTATGTCTTTTTTTTATGGGGAACAGCGGCCGATGTAGCTCAGTTGGAAGAGCACCGGACGCTTTATTCGGAGGTCGTGGGTTCGGTTCCCACCATCGGCACGTTGTTTTTTCTTCTACTTTGTGTTTAATTATCTTTCCCCTAAACAGATTACATTACTAATCCCTGTGATTATCCAAGTAAACATTAAAAAAAAGACATAAAGTACCATCCCCAACGCTTCCCTTGGCCTCGCCGACTGTTCGCTTCTTTCCTTCATATTTATATATATATATATATATATATATATATATATATATGAAGAAAAGAAGCGAACAGTATATATATATATATATATATATACTGAACTGAATATATATATATATATATATATATATATATATATATTCAGTTCAGTCGTTCAGTCGTGTCCGACTCTTCGTGACCCTATGGCCCATGTCACGCCACGCTTTGCGGTCTCTCACTATCTTCCTAACATCACATAACTTCATCTGCAATGCCTCGACGATGCCATCTAACCATCGCGTTCGCTGCCTACTCCTTCTCCGGCGACCCCCAACCTTTCCCAACATCAAATCTTTCTCCAGCGACTCCTCTGTTCTCGTCAGATGACCAAAGTAGCTGAGCTTTAAATTTAGAATTTGACCCTCCAATGAGCAGTCAAGGTTTATGGTCGACAATATCGACTGATTTGATCTTTTTCACAGCCTTTTCTGAGCCTTTTTCACAGTCCAACTCTCGCATCCATACATCACAACTGGAAAGACCATAGCACAAGTTATACGGATCTTGGTTGGCAGACTAATGTCTCTGCTCTTTACTAGGCGGTCAAGGCTAACCATTGCTCTCCTTCCCAGAAGCAGGCATCTCCTAATTTCATTGCTGCAGTCTCCTTCCGAGGTAATCTTGGAGCCCAAGAAGAGAAAATCTGTCACAGCTTCCACTTGTTGTCCATTGATGCTCCAGGACTTGATAGGGCAAGACGTCATGATCTTTGTCTTTTTAATGTTCAGTTTAAGCCCAAACTTCTCACTCTCTTCTTGTACGCGCATCAGAAGTCTCTTGAGTTCCACTTCACTTTCTGCCATTAAAGTGGTATCATCCGCATATCTAAGGTTGTTGATACGTTTTCCAGCAATCTTCACTCCAGCTGAAGACTCGTCCAGACCGGCCTTTCTCATGATGCAATATACATATATATATATATATATATATATATATATATATATATATATATATATATATATATATATATATATATATATATATAAACTTAAAGGAGGTGACACACGGTGGAAAAAACAACACTTTAATTCGACGTTTCGGCTGGGGTCCGGCCTTTGTCAAGGAATGTAGCTACATTCCTTGACAAAGGCCGGACCCCGGCCGAAACATCGGATTAAAGTGTTGTTTTTTCCACCGTGTGTCACCTCCTTTAAGTTTATGCCCTACCGGACCCATTCAAGCATCAACCCCCTTCGTATATATATATATATATATATGTGTGTGTGTGTGTGATGATGATCGATTTTAATGGCGCAAGGGCGTCTCAGACCAAAGAGCGCCAAACACAAGGTTAACGGTGTTCTCAAGTTGATGCAATGTGCTAGTTGTGATGTTACGTGAAGGGATAAAAATCAGTGGTGTATAGAGCATAAAATTCATTTGCGATGTATAATGAGCTGGAAAAAAATAAAACAGTATATGTAGATGCTTTAAGAGATCTCATCCGTCCTCTCAAGGGGAAACGGGCTGAGGCCCACGTCGATAAGAAATTCATTGTCAAAAGCCTTCTTGTGATTAGAATTTAAGCACATGTTTTAAAGGAAACACACATCCAATAAAATTGGATGGGTGTGCAGGTATTTCATAAGTATACAAGGAGGGAAAATAACATCTCCTTTCTGGTTCGAGTTGTGCACATATAATTAAAACATGAATTACAGTAAGCCAATCACCACATCTCAAGCAGTGTGGTGCAGGAGAATTTGCTAAAATATATGGTATGTGTTATGTATGTGTGACCAATTCTGAGCCTGCTCAGAGCTACTTCTTTAAATCTATCTCGTTTTTCTGGGACATACCTGCCTATCCTTGGCTTTATTGTGTGTAGTTTATTTTCTATTGCTGCGCCCCATTTCTCTTGCCATTGTTGTCCAAGTTGGCCAAGTTGCAAGATTTGAAGTCTATCTAGATGTCATCAACATATACAGAACAAGAAATGGTTTTCGGCAGCACGCTTCTTAGAGAGTTCATTTTGGCCATGAAAAGTGTGCAACTGAGAACACCACCTTAAAGGACATCATTTTCCTGTATGTACTGCTTTGAGTATGCATTGCCAACACGAAATTTGAAGGTCAATTCAGACAAGTAACTTCGTATTGTATTCAACATGTTCCCTGTGATACCACGAGAGAAGAGGTCGCGGATGATACCATAGCGCCAAGTGGTATCATATGCTTTTTCAAGATCAAAAAAGAGAGATAAACGATGTTGTTTGTGTACAAAAGGATCCCTTTCATATGACTCAGCTGCAATGAGTTGATCAGCTGTTGACCGCCCAGCTCTAAAACCATCTTGGGTTTGATGAAGACCATTTTATCCAAGGAATTGTAGAAGGCGACGATCTACCTTTTTTTTTTTAAAATAAAGCTTACATAAACAGCTGGGTAGAACAACAGGCCGATAACTGGCAGCAAGAGTGGATTCCTTTCCGGGTTTTAATATCGCGATAATGATCGCTTCCTTCCATGCTTTAAGAAAGCATCCTGTGGCCCATATTTTATTATACAGGCAAAGTAGGCTTTCAAGCGTGTCCACATGCAGGTGCCTGAGCATTCCATATGTGATCCTGTCAGGACCTGCCGCTGTGTTTCCACGTGTGTCTAGTGCCATCTTCAGCTCCTGCATGGTGAAAGGGCTATTGTACCCTCCTGCGCACGGTATTTTATCACATATAGGCTTCCTCCCCTCAGTTACCTTGTGCATCAAAAAGGAAGCTGAATATGTATTCAAAGTGTTGCCTTAGTGTGTCTGCTAGATCTCCAAGAGAGTCACTACTAGTGCTGACAAGGGGTGTTGGGAGAGTGCTATATCATTTGAGTGCTGCTCGTCTCCTGTTTTGTACTTTATGTGCATGAGAATAAGAGTTCACAGAAGAAAGGAATGATGACCAGCTTTCCTGCTTGGAGATGCGTAGAGCCCGCCTGCCATTTGCCATTGCGCGCTTAAATCCTATTAGGTTTTCAGCCGTGGGTTATCGGCGTAACTTCCATGCCATGTTTTGTGTTTTACGGGCCGTCTTACATTCTGCATTCCACCAAGGCCTTCGTTTGTTTCGTGGCTTACATGATGTTTGTGAAATGTATTTTTCTGCAGCATCTATAATGTGCTGCGTGATCAAGAGTTGAGATTCGTCAACGCCTAAGGCAGTATCTGATGAACAGGTCAGAGCTGAGTGTTCCTTGAACATCTCCCAGTTGGCCGCATATTTTTTAAATTTCCTGGGACTAGACACGTTTACATTTTTATTGCCTGTGTACTTGGCAGAGATGGAAAAATGGTCGCTTCCATATAGATTGTCAATAACAACGCACTCTGTAGCTTCCAAGAGCATCGGAGAGCCAACGCCTAAATCAATGGTTGTGTACGTATTATGAGCTGAGCTGTAGTATGTTGGCTGTTTTGAGTTGAGCAAATATGACCCTGGGGACAACAGAACTTTTCAATTAGTGCACCTCCGAAGTCCGCTCTTGTATCTCCATAATGGGTGGCAAGCATTAAAGTCTCCGACCAGCAGCCATGCTTCTGGAAGTTGGTCAATCAGCTTTTCAAAATTTCTGTTACATAGTCTATGATCTGGCGGAATATACAGTAACATACTGCTGTTATTTTACCGAATATTAAGGCTTGTATTGCCACTGCCTCCAAGTCTGTGTTAAGCGAGATGTTTCGACAATCGGTTGACTTTTGTGTTATATAGGCAACGCCAACGGAGGGATGAGCCCTGTCTTGCCTATCTTTCGTGAATACACGATACTGCTTGAGAAAAGTTGTGTCCGTTGGTTTTAAAGGCGTTTCTTGCAGAAAAAATATGTTTGGTTGGTGTTCGGCGAGGATTTCATATACGTCTTCGCGATTTTTTAGGAGTCCTCGTAGTTCCAATAAATGATGCTCTCGGTAGCAATTTTGGTAGATGTAGAAAGAATATAGAGTATGATTAAGACTCGCCGCCCTTATCAGGTTGCTTAACTGGTGTATGTTTTTTATTTGAAGCGGCCTAGCAGGCCCCGCCTCACATTGACGTACTCCCTAGGCGCCACCGACGCTGCGGAGTCCATGCTCACCTCCATCGCCTCTGGTGAAGGCATGGAGGCAGATTTTTTAGTAGGAACCAAGTCCCTCTCAGATGTCTTTGGTGTCCCGGACATCTGGGAGAAAGTGACCTTCGGGATTGCAAATATTGGTGCAGCTGGTGGCTGCTGAGTGAGGAGCCGTGGTGGGAGCACGTCAGCAGCACTGCACTGCGTGCCCCACGTTACTAGACGCGGCCTGGCCCCTTTGCGGGCTGCGTCAGCATAGCGAGCGGAGGAAAGCATTCCGTGCTTTTTTCGCGCCTTTCCGTATGTTATCTTCTCAGTTACCTTTATATTGATTACTTCCTTTTGGCCTGAAAGGCCGCAGGGACCGTGAGTATGCAGGGTGGGTGCCCTCACATCTCACACATTTGTAGTCAGTTCACTGCAGTTATCTGTTGTGTGGTCATGTGCGCTGCACTTTGCACAGGTAAGGCGTCCTCGGCATGTCTGACTGCAATGCCCGTACCGCTGGCACTTGAAACGTCTGCCGGGGCTTGGTATGTACGGGCTGTTACGACCAAGCATCCGCATTTGCGCGCTCTATTGTTCGCCTGTGGGCATGGAAAAGTTTTGTGAATATGTGGTGATGGTCCAATGGCTCTAAGTGAGCCTGTTTCCAGGAATCCTGTTTTGTAAGCATGTTTTGCTTTGTGGACAACCTGCAAATGCCAAATTGACCCTGTCAAGAGAACGTCTGGAAAAACACAAAGAAACGTCCCCCTGCGGGAAATAGCAGGAAGTGCTTTCTTTCTTTTGTTCACCCTTCCAGTCGAGAAGTGCTATCCTCCAGTGATGAATGCCTCCTATCCAAAGGAGACGACAGAGTGACATGTCCGCTGACGTGCAGGACAAGAAAGGAGCATGACTCATACGGCCATTAAGTGATTTCCCGGGAATGCAGGAAAGATTTGCAATTGTCGAAAAGGGACCATGTTGGGAGCCCTATGCGGCGCCACGTGCACTCGGGTTTCTGAGAAGTAAAACCCCTTGTCAGAACCAGCCTGTGGTTTCTTTGCTGAAGAATAGAAATGTACCTCCTCTCCTCGCCGTTCCCAAGCTTTTCCCGCCAACAAGTGATCACGCCCAACGAATGAATGCCGGACCAGTCAGTGCTTCAGACCATCAGTGCAGTGATGTGTTCGATTGGATGCCGATACCTGAGGGGCGTGCCCTGGATTTGGTTGGTCAGCATCTTCAGAGAGGGGCTGGACATAGGGGGTTTTTAAGGACGCTGCAGAGCACGAAATGTCGCTCTGGGCCCTGGGTAAACGGCTCATCCAGTCGCTTCTCGCTATGAACTCTTAACGCTTGTCATTTTGCTGATGTACCCTTCTTTTTCATGTAAATATTCTTGTAAATACGTTTTCTCAAAGTGCCAGTAAACCTGCTTGTACATATTTCACCAACTTAGAAGATTCAGTCCTTCTTCAACCCCGAGTCTCTGCACGCTACCAAGTGAAGGCCGGGTCGACGTAGCCCCAGCGTCACGACAACTGGTGGCAGCGGTGGGATCTGAATCTACAAGCACAACATCTGGTGATTGGAGGTGGATCTGAAGCTACAAGCCACAACACCTTGTGATCGGAGGTGGCATCTCAAGCAACAAGCAGGAGCAACAATCGGCCAAGAGGGCAGCTCGGAACATCGATCGCATGTGTGGGTGAGTGCTTGGCTTTTCTTCTGATGTGGACCAGGTTCTAGAACAGGGTTAGATTTTAAGAACTGGTAAAAAGTGTTGAAACGCCTTTAGGTTTGGTAGTTTGCACTGTTGTTTTGGAAATAGCCGACACTCGGAGCGATCATGGACCTACAAAAGCTGCAGAAACCGGAACTGTTGCTATTGTGTGAGGAATTGGGAATTAATACAAGTGGTTTGGCACGAAAACCCTTGATTATAAAGGCAATCACTGATCTGGGAACCGATGATGAGGAGCTCAGTGAAGCATGGAACCTCATCGGGCAAAAAAAGGAACAGCTCAGACAGCAGAAAGAGGAAAGGGAGCGCGAACGTCAGAGGGAAAAAGAGGAAAGAGAGCGTGAACTTGAGAGGGAAAAAGAGGAAAGGGAGCACGAACGTGAGAAGCTTGAAAGAGAAGCAAAAAAGCTGGACCAAGAAATTGAGCTCCGGAAATTAGAACTAGAGTTGAGCAAGAGGTCGGGCGATTGTCCCCAGCTAGCGGTACCTCGTCTCAACAAGGAGGCAGATTTCAAGATGTCAAAGTACATGCAGCCATATGTGATATCAGGGGATATCGGTCTGTATCTGGCTAACTTTGAGCGAACCTGCGAAAAACTGTCCTTCCAGCGAGACACTTGGTCTCAGAGATTATTGACGGTTCTGCCCAGCGAGGCAGCGGAGGTTGTCGCGCGGCTAAGCAAGGAGGACGCGGACAACTACGAGAAGGTCAAAGCTTGCCTTCTGAGAAAGTATAGGCTTAGCGCCGAGGCGTTCAGACAACGTTTTCGGAACGCTACTAAGTCCAGGGACGAGAGTTACCCTGAATTCCTGTACAATTTAAGAGTAAATTTGGGCGAGTGGCTAAAGAGCACAGATTCCTACAGTGATAGGGACGCTGTAGTCGAGCGAATTCTTTTGGAGCAGTTTTATAACTGCCTCCCAGAAAAAGAAAGAAATTGGTTACAGGACAGAGGCGAAATTAAGTCGGCAACTGAAGCTGCCGAACTTATTGAGGAGTATGCTTCGCGCCGACAATTCAGCAACCCAGCAGTGGATAGGCCCCGCAATCCCAAGTTCAGTGTGAAAAACCGTCAGGAAAGGCACTTTGCTAGAGGTGGAAACGAAGAAATGAAGGTTTCTTCAGGCAAATTCCCTAGAAAGGACGGCAGTGAGAAAAGTGGGGAAGTGACCAACGTGCAGAACACAAAGAATAAGCTTGAGGCTAGGAAGCCGCTCACATGCTTTAGGTGTAATGAGCAGGGTCACATTGCCGTCAACTGCCGGAAAGAAAAGATTGCTTTCTCGTATGTCAGGGACTGCGATGAAAATATGCAGCTTTTAGAACCCTACCTGCATGACCTAGTAGTCAACGGGAAGCCTTGCAAGGTACTGCGCGATTCGGCCGCAACGATGGATGTTGTCCATCCGGCGTATGTATCGCCTTCCGACTATACAGGACAGTGTGCATGGATCCGACAGGTAGTTGAGGAACAGAGTGCGTGCTTGCCGATCGCGAACGTGGTCATCGAGGGCCCTTTCGGCGAATTAACAACCGAGGCTGCCGTTTCAGGAAAGCTTCCTAAGTGCTATCCGTATTTGTTCTCCAACAAATCGGACATGCTGCTGCGAAAGAGGGGCATCCTTTTCGGAGACAGAGTTGTGCAAGCCTTAACACGTTCAAAGGCGCGAGAACTAGCTACACTGCTCATTCCAGAAAAATCCACAGCGGAGGAAACGGCAGTTAAAACAGTGGTAAATGCGGAAGATAGCAGGTCAGAAAACTTTGAGAGCGAGGCATCTCAGATATGTCAACTTGAAAGTGAGCTTGATGAGACGCGGAATGAGGACGTTCTTGAGAGTAACCTCTTGCCGCCAGTCTCTAGTAATCTCACGAGACTTCTAAGTGGAACCCGAGAGGACTTAGCTATGGAGCAAGCCAATGATCCCAAGAATAAGCTCGAAGTACAGTGGGAAGGACCTGCTGAAGTAGTTGCAAAGCTTTCTGACACTAACTACGCAGTGAAAATCCCCGATAGGCGTAAAGAAGTGCGCATTTATCATTGCAATCTTATGAAGCCTTATGTGCAGAGGGAAGCCGTGGTAAATCTAACGTTAAACCTTCCCGAGGAGATGGGGGACAACTTGATTTGCCTCAGCGGAAAAGGAAGCAACGCTCAGGAGCTTCTCAAAAAGACGGAGCAGAGAGGAGAACTAAAGAAATCCCAGCTGTCCGATCTGGGCGAGATAATAACAGAGTTTGAGGCCTGCTTCGTGGACAGGCCAGGCAGAACTGATTTGACTGAGCAAGATATTGAGCTGACTTCAGACGTGCCAGTGCGATCAAGGTGCTACCGATTTTCTCCAAGGCAAAGAGAAATTCTGGATAGGGAAGTAACTCGCATGCTGGAATTGGGAGTAATAAAACCTTCGGAAAGCGATTATGCTTCGCCTATGATCTTAGTAGAAGCTCCAGGTAAAGACCCTAGGCCTGTGGTAGACTACCGAAAGCTAAATTCTCTCACCAGGGATCAAGTGTATCCTATTCCGAATATTGAGGAGAGAGTAGAACAGGTCAGTAGAGCGGCATATGTGACTACGCTGGACCTTACTCGAGGATATTGGCAAGTACCGCTCACTGAACGCGCCAGCAGATACGCGGCTTTCGTCACTCCGACGGGCAGCTACCAGCCAACAATGATGAGTTTCGGGCTCAAAAATGCTCCATTTTGTTTTTCACGACTCATGGATAGGGTTTTAAAGGGGTGTGAAACATTCGCGGTGCCTTATTTAGACGACATTGCGGTTTTTTCCGACTCATGGGCGGACCATATGGTACATCTAAGAGCTGTACTGAGCCTTTTGCGTCAAGCTGGACTAACCGTAAAGGCCGAGAAATGTTGCCTGGCAAGGGCGACCGTGGACTACTTGGGTCACAATGTAGGTCAAGGTTTCAGGAAACCCAGCGAGATTAAGATTTCTGCGGTAGCAGACTACCCGCGGCCGAGCACGAAGACGGAAATTCGAGCATTCCTAGGTCTGACGGGATACTACAATCACTACATCCCTAACTATTCATCTTTGGCTAGCCCTCTGACCGACGCTCTCCGCAAGACAGAACCGACAAATGTAGTCTGGGACGAACAAAAGGAAGCCTCCTTCGTAAACCTGAAGGCTGTGCTGATTAGCCGTCCGGTATTGCGAGCTCCAGACTATGGCCGAGAATTCACGGTCCAGTGTGATGCCAGTGATCGAGGGTTAGGTGCTGTTCTCTGCCAGAGAGATGACGACGGTAATGAGCACCCCGTGCTCTACCTGAGCAGAAAACTGAGTTCTAGAGAGAGAGCTTATTGCGCGTCAGAGAAAGAGTGCGCTTGCATTGTATGGGCCATTCAAAAATTGCAGTGCTATCTTGGAGGGGCCAAATTCACCGTAGAGACGGACCATTGTCCCCTGGCTTGGCTGCAAACTGCGACATCGAAGAACAGTCGCCTTCTTAGGTGGAGCTTGATTTTACAGCAGTACAATTTTGAAATAAGATACAAAAAGGGGAAGTTAAATGGGAATGCGGACGCGCTTAGCCGCTCTTTCTAAGCGGTCCGAGATGTTCCTCACCATGTATCGAAATTGATAATCAAGTTTTTTTTTTTTTCCGTGCGCTTGTATATGTGTGACTATGTAAAGCAGCACGTTTGGTTTTCTAGGCATACGTGGGTCCTGAACGTCTTGAGAGTGGGCTTTTCTCGAACAACAATGGCAGTTTTCTTTTGACCTGGTCTCTTCAGACGGGAGCCGAGTGCTTGTTTAGACATGTGGTTGAGTTTCAGACAGCTCGAGCAATTTGGCCTACAACAATCAAGACAACGCGACAAGCAACAGCGAGCTTCAAGCGTTCACGTGCAGGCCATTAAGTCGTCTCTTCATGCAGCAGCGGCGACTGCTGCCCTCCGTGACTCTTCTGGCGGGGGAGGAGGCTGTTACGACCAAGCATCCGCATTTGCGCGCTCTATTGTTCGCCTGTGGGCATGGAAAAGTTTTGTGAATATGTGGTGATGGTCCAATGGCTCTAAGTGAGCCTGTTTCCAGGAATCCTGTTTTGTAAGCATGTTTTGCTTTGTGGACAACCTGCAAATGCCAAATTGACCCTGTCAAGAGAACGTCTGGAAAAACACAAAGAAACGTCCCCCTGCGGGAAATAGCAGGAAGTGCTTTCTTTCTTTTGTTCACCCTTCCAGTCGAGAAGTGCTATCCTCCAGTGATGAATGCCTCCTATCCAAAGGAGACGACAGAGTGACATGTCCGCTGACGTGCAGGACAAGAAAGGAGCATGACTCATACGGCCATTAAGTGATTTCCCGGGAATGCAGGAAAGATTTGCAATTGTCGAAAAGGGACCATGTTGGGAGCCCTATGCGGCGCCACGTGCACTCGGGTTTCTGAGAAGTAAAACCCCTTGTCAGAACCAGCCTGTGGTTTCTTTGCTGAAGAATAGAAATGTACCTCCTCTCCTCGCCGTTCCCAAGCTTTTCCCGCCAACAAGTGATCACGCCCAACGAATGAATGCCGGACCAGTCAGTGCTTCAGACCATCAGTGCAGTGATGTGTTCGATTGGATGCCGATACCTGAGGGGCGTGCCCTGGATTTGGTTGGTCAGCATCTTCAGAGAGGGGCTGGACATAGGGGGTTTTTAAGGACGCTGCAGAGCACGAAATGTCGCTCTGGGCCCTGGGTAAACGGCTCATCCAGTCGCTTCTCGCTATGAACTCTTAACGCTTGTCATTTTGCTGATGTACCCTTCTTTTTCATGTAAATATTCTTGTAAATACGTTTTCTCAAAGTGCCAGTAAACCTGCTTGTACATATTTCACCAACTTAGAAGATTCAGTCCTTCTTCAACCCCGAGTCTCTGCACGCTACCAAGTGAAGGCCGGGTCGACGTAGCCCCAGCGTCACGACAGGGCTAACAGTGCAGCGGATGAAGTCCACATTGATAAATTCAGGACGTGTGCTCCGGTTGAAAGAGAAAACAATATGTTTCAGTCTTATTTCCTCGTTCTTTCGCCTGATTGTTATCCTTCGAACCGCAGTTACACCTTGGTTCTGGAGGCGTTAAAGCACATCTGATTCTGTTTCGTTTAGGAGGTATTGCTCAGATATCAGTCCCTGGCAGCTGTTAACACTGCGGTGAGGCGATACTTGAACGTCAAGGTGAGCAAATGTCTTTGATATTAGGAGCTTGTCTGACTGGGTTTTGTCTGAAACCTCTATTAGTAGGTCACCAGATCCTAGTTTCTTGGCTTTATAGTTTGCCCCCAATGATGGCCTTCAGCGAGCTGGCAATCAGAAAAACTGATAGTTCATTCACAGGTTTAGACTCTGTTATAGAGCGTAGAAGAAGAACTTTTGGAAGTTTTCAGACGGTGCCATGATTTGTGTGACTTCGGTGTGACTCCTTTTCGGAGGTCGATTAAATTTTTTTAATGCTTCTTTTCCACGCTTTATGGGTGGTCTAAGAGTTTCTAATATTCTGTCGCCTGTTTCACACTTATATGCAGATGAAGGTCCTGGAGCCCCTCACCTGGTAGACAGGCGGGGAGCCGTCGGCCGAGGCTTGACCACGAACTTGACCGCCACCGTTCACGGTTTCTTCCCTCCACCTGTCAACCTATCGCCACGGTACGGATTACAGCTTCGGTATGGGGACTGACAGTCCGTGGTGGCGCCAACCACCAGCACTTACGCAAGGTGCCCCTGCGGGGCACACACACACACACACACACACACACACACACACACACACACACACACACACACACACACACACACACACACACATACATACATATATATATATATATATATATATATATATAGTGTGGTAATTCAACATTCCCCTCACCCGCAAGACGCAGATAAACTCAACTCCTCTCTCTCTATCCCGAGGAGCCCTCATCTTCCCCCTCCTGCTTTCCTCCTCTCCGAGCAGTGGTCAAGAGGGAAGGGGATGAGAGAGTTGGCGTGGGTAAAGGGGCTTTAGGCGTGGGGTGCCGGCCGGCACCTCCTTCCCTCTCTCCTTTGATCGTGGTAAGATAGCATGCATCCGGAGAGACGACGCCGTGACGCGGGAGCGCGCGGATGATGCTATGACCGAGGATGTGAATTCGGCGCCCCAATAAAGAACGTGGCCCGCCGGCTGGGCTCGGTGTCTCGCTCCTGCCTGCCACGGACGTGGTCAGAGCTAGCGGTGAGATCTGGCTCTCAGATCAGAGCCCGAGCCCCGTTAGAACCCATACAATATATATATATATATATATATATATATATTGTAAGGTGTTTTTTGGAGCACCAAGATCGTATGCAACGTCCGCAAACCAAAGCGACGGGGATAGCGTTCGAACCAACAGCTTGCCAACAGTGCAGTGCCAACAAGGGTCCGGCTCCACTTCGTCTACCTCTTCGGGTTGGCGCGCGAGCTGATGGCGGTCGGGATTACTACAATATATAAATAGATAGATAGGTAAGGAAGGGGATTCTTTGGGCTTGGCTGCGAACAAGTTCAAAAAATGTCGAACGTGGTGAGCAAATAGAATGTATTGACGTTTCGGCCCGCCATGGGAAGTAGTGATGAGTTGCTTCCGACGAAAGCCGGTCCCGAGCCCAAAACGTCAATACATTCTATTTCTTCACCACGTCTTACTGTCTTTCTCTCTCTCTCTCTCTCTCTCTCTCTATATATATATATATATATATATATATATATATATATATATATATATATATATATATATATACTTATATATATTATAGTGTGGTAATCGTCATCGTTATAGCCACTGACATGGGTCGCGTGCTGGCGCTCTCGAGAGGGAAGAAGTTGGTCGTTGTCTTTGTGACTCGGTACACCTGATGGCCTGCTGCGATTTTATCTTGATCAGCTGAATCCATCGGCGTCGGCTGAATAACCACATTAGTACAATTGTTGCAGGTACTGCGGGTACGTTCCTGTCCACCCTGGAACCACGAAGCTGCACATTGCCATTTGCTTCCACCATGCAGGACGATACTGCCTCGGTATCGCTGCTCCTCCCAACCACGGTACTGTGTTCTGAAGCTCTACGACAGCGTGACCCATGCCTCTTCAGCGGCAAGGCCGATCAAGACGTCGATGATTGGTCGTCGGCGTACGAGCGTGTCAGTAGTTACAACACATGGGATGACACTATCAAACTAAGAAACATAATCTTATCTAACTGACGTGGCGAATCTCTGGTTTCGCAACCCTGAGGCAGACCTGCCATCTTGGTTTGCATTTAAGAATAATTTTGCAGAAGTGTTCGGCCGCCCTGCAGTTCGCAAGCTCTGAACAGAACAATGTTTACTCAAGCGCACTCAGCAGGCCGAAGAGTCATTCACCAGTTATACTATAGAAGACATCGTTGACCTGTGGAAGCGTGTCGACCCCCTAACGTCCGAAGCGGATAAGATCGAAAACATCCTGAAAGGCATCTCTGAGGACGCGTGCCAGATGCTCTGGGTGAAAAGTCCTGCCACGGTCATTGACGTGACCAAACTTTGCCAGAGCTTCTCTGAACTTCGCAAAAAGCACGCTTCTACCCGGCGGTCCGGTGTTAGAGACAACGCCATCTCTGCACTAGAGCTGGGTGGTTCTACTTCATCAGTGGACACCGCTTTGCTTCAAAAAATCAAAGCCTTTGTTCAAGAAGAGGTCACCAGCCAGCTATCACTGGTCCCTCAATTACAGGATACTGGCCGCCTTGTTTCTGACATGGCTCCGTCTTTGGCCTCTACCCGCTCGGCAAAACTCCTTGTCGCCAATGACGCAGATATTCCTTCATTTTCTGCTGTCCTAGTTCCACTCACCTGGGAAAGCGTTATTACTTCAACTGTCTTCTTCACACCTTCCGACGCCGCTTCATGCCATCCCTGCTTCCTGCTTCCATTTGCTGTTCTCAAGTTCGAAGATGGTCTTAGTGCAATGCACGTCTCAAATCCATTTTCGTGCCTGTCCGTTCTGCTAAGGGGCGAGTGTCTCGGTCGTATTGAAGAACTTCATCCCGCATCTATAAATAGTCGTCCTGCTACGCCCACTTCATTACACGTTAATGTTCTCAGCACTTGCAATATAGCGACCGCTTCGACACCACCCGATGTTCTTCAACAAGCTGTTGACTCAGATCTTCCACCCGCACAACGCGAACTCGCTGCTCTTTTACAGAACTTCACTTCTGCCTTCAACCTTACTCACACTGCTCTGAGTCGTACGTTTGTCATTACGCGCCTTTTGGTTTCGCCTCCCATTCTACGCCACTTTGACCCGACTGCGCCAACGGAGATCCACACCGAGCCAGCGGTGTTGGGCTTGGTGCCGTCCTTACCCAACGTAAGCCTGGTTTCAGCGAGTACGTTGTGGCATACGCCAGGCGAAACATGACGAAAGCTGAGTCTAATTATTCAGTGAGAGAAAGGGAATCTGTGGCCACTATTTGGGCCATCGGCAAATTTCGCCCATATGTGTACGGACGACCGTTTTATGTCGTGACCGATCACCACGCTTTGTGCTGGCTGGCCTCTCTGAAAGACCCATCCGGTCGCCTTGCTCGCTGAGGTCTCCGTCTCCAGGAGTATGACCTTCATGTCATTTATCGATCAGATCTGAAGCATCCGGACGCCGATGCTCTTTCCGCTCGCCATTGCCTAGTGATATCTCGCGTGACTACGTCTGTGCTTATTATTTGACGACTCTTGGCACTATCGACATGGCTAGCAAATAGCGGGATGACACCCTGGATCAGCGCACTTTTAGATTTTCTCTCAAGTTCTACTCTCGGTCATTCATCCAAAGCGCTCGTCCGGCAAGCCCACCACTTCTCCATTGGTGACGGTCTTCTCTATTGCCGCAATTATTTGCTTGATGGACGGAAGTGGCTTCTAGTTATCCCGCGTCATCTCCGCGCCAACATTAGTGCTGCGTACCATGGTACTCACAATGTGCTCACGGTGCAATGAAAACCTACACGCGCCGACGGGCGGAAAGCTGATTCATCGACCGCAGCTTAATGTCAGCCAGCCAACCTGGATCCAACCTGGGGCGAGCGGGAACGGCGGGTCTGGGAAGACGGTGATCGATTGGGTATACGCGGGAATAGAGAGGTAAAGTCACGAGAGGGCGTATCACGGAGAGAGTTTGGGTGTGGTTCGTAGGCTGCGCGGCGATCATGATAGTAGTGAGGTTGTGGTGGCGGAAGCCAACGGCTGCGACACCGGCGAGTAATGTGGCCGGCACGTGAGAAGTTGAAGCAGAGGGGCCGGTTGTACAAGGTCCGCCAATCTTCCGGGTTACGGTAGCGGTATCGCGTCTGGAAGGACGCAGTCGGAGCCGCAGCAGTTACTACCGGAACGGTGGGCTGGACAGATGGCTGGTCGGACGGCTTACAAGAGCTGAGGCTTACGTTCGCATTAGGGCCCACATTAGCGAATTCGTGGCGAACGACAGCTTGGATCAGTGCTACAGTAGCGTCCGTCGGCTGAGGTGTGAATGAGACGGCGCCATTGCCTCCAGCTTTCTGCGAATAATCCTGTTCAAGCTTGGCTTATAGGATGGCTGCTGCAGTGATGGCATATCCTCACACGAAGACGTAGCAACTGTGTTGGCAAGCGGTCGAAGCGGGGAGCAATACGACGACGTTTAGCTTGCTCAAACCGCCGACATACCTCGATGACAGTGTCCATCGTCGTACAGTCCTTGCAAAAGAGAAGGTTAAAAGCGCCTTCAGCAATTTCCTTTAATGTGTAGCCCACCTTGCCACACTCGGGCATGCCGCTGTTCACATTGCGGCAGAGAGCTAGTACATCCAGTGTATACGGCAGATATGATTCGGTCGAACTTCGGGCTCGCGATGCCAGGTCCTTTTTAGAGCCGAGCTTACGTCCGATCGGCATGCCAAAGAGATCCCGAAACCTCTCTTTGCACATTTCCCAGGGTGTCAGATCTTCGTGCGTCTCAAAAAAGACGCGCGCCTTACCAGCCAGGTAGAAAATGACGTCCGCAAGTATCAATGTTCCGTCCCATCGGTACTGCTTACTGATCGCTCGTACATAGAAGGCCAGTTTTCGACGTCGACGTCATCGGTGCCGCGAAACGTGCCCGGATCACGAGGCTGCGCCACGACGACAGTGGGCGCTTGTTGTGCCGCTGTAGAAGTTGCTGCATTGGACTGCATACCCTATTGAAAAAACCTATTTGCGGTTTTAATAGGTCCTGTATGAAATAATATGGGAGTATGCAGGAGCCGAAATGGGGCATAAAGGACCCATAAAGACGCATTCAGGACTAGTAGGAGGACGCGCAGGATATGCATATAGGTCCTGTTACTCCTTTTCAGACTCCTTTATCTCCTGTATATCACATGTGGGATATATATTAGGAGTTATCGGAGTTGTGAATAGGTCCTGTGTACCATGATACAGGAGTTGGTTGGGCTCCTTAATCAGGATTTGTTTATGGAAGTTTGAAAAGGCAAAGTTTGATATACGCATGCGGTGTCCCCGCTAAATTCAATCAAGAATTATAAAACAAGAAAGCCTTTTTCAAATTTGAATGAAATGAACATGAAAGTTTGTTTTACATTTCGATTTCTGCATGGGCTGCTGTGAGCGCATGCGGTAATTACAATCAACAATCGCGTCACGTCTTCCGACCTTATGACGCACGTTCATATCTGTAACTGATGACGAGTCTGCAATACGGAAGTGCAGGGAATAAATTCGCCTTTCCACATGAACATAAGTATGTTCGAGCATAACTCAAAACACACGTCGCCGCCTACCGAACCATTCACTGATAGCTGCATATCAACAGCGATGCTTATTTAAGGGTTTGCATATTCAAAGGAAGCGATGGGAAGTAAAATACCGCCGCCGCTGCTCCGCTGGCAGCATGGGAAGTTAAAAGGTCATATATATGACAAGCGGATCCGTACGAGATATCTCTGTAGTAGAAAGAAAAATGCGCTCTAACACGGCGAAAAAACAGCCAGTACGTAACATATTCGCATATTCTCAGGTGTACGTGCAAAACACTGATACGTTTGAATGATAGATGATATTGCCTATGTGTATTGATAGAAAAGAAAAAGGTTCAGCGTGTTTACAGGGCAATCGTCGAAGGACGACCGCACGTAAGAAAAAGATGCAAAGTGCGAAACAAAAAATCGCAATAGAAAACGACAAATATAAGCATACAAACCTTCTGCCGCCGTGGTGTAGTGGCTAGCATGTTGGGCTGGTAAACTGTGTAATCCTTCCGATCATGGCTCGATTCCTGGTGCGGCAAGGTTTTTTTATTTTTTTTTTATTTACATGCATTTTTTTATTTACCTCAACGTCTTTTTAGCCTGCATCCTCATTTTCCCCACAACGAGGGGCGCTGACCACATTCGACAACGCACATAGCCTGCGACTCCTACTACTCCTTTTACTCCTACCACTCCCTCAACTCCCACAACTCCCATGTCCAATAACCCCATATGAATAGGTCCTATATACAGATTTTACATATTTACAATACCACAGTCTGGACCTCCGAAGACTATAGTCTTCGGAGGTCCAGACTGTGGTATTGGTGTCACCCCGTACCTCCATCGAGATGTTACGAGGCACGCTGCGTCGTAGCCGCAACTGTTCCCCGTCAGGGACACACTCGCAAGACAACCCCAGCCTAGCTGCAGCGTCATCGTAGTTGACTAGTCAGCACTTCGTCGTCGTTGCCTTGAATGCGTACCGTATATATATATATATATATATATATATATATATATAGAGAGAGAGAGAGAGCAAGCGGGATTCTCTGCGCTGGGTTGAAAACAGGTTCAAAGCAGAGAAAGTGAATGCAGTGACGTTCCGGCCGCGTGGCCTACCTTCGTCGGAGGAAACATGTGCAGACGTTTTCGATTTTTATTCCAATGAAGGCCCTTCACATGCGGCCTCATTTTTAAAAAATCCCTTACCCCGGTCAAAATGACGAAATAAATCCATCGTTCCGTTTTTAAATTCAACAGGCATCATAAAAAGCTCGTGAGACGACAGCTGTACACTTCGAGTCACCATTACCGTTAGGCGCTCTTCATTGGAGCACCAGGGTCTATATAGATATCTATGTTTCCGTATGCCTGAGATTCCTTGTGCCTGATGAGGGCAAAAAGATCCGTGTAACTGATATCAATAGCGCAGCAGCATTCTATTTTTCATTTGCATCAACACAAAAGGCGTCAGCGAGCCGTCCTCGTCGAAGTGCATATCGTGGGTGCATCTTCAATGGCGCAGCGTGCACATCTGCTTGCCATAAACGTATTTCGCAAACCCTCTTAGGAATTGTTCTTTGCGTGCTAGACTACAACAAAATAGATCCACGAAACATTATTCTGTGGCTGGTGCACGAGAATATAAGAGCAGCCAAACTGGAAGAGAATCGACAATCCGGCTAGGCAACAGTCGTGGTTGTATCATCCTGAGATACGCTAAAAAAGATGGAAATTCGAACTGCATTGCTAAAGAAGCATCATCATTAGGCAGGCTGAAAAAGCACTCTCAGCTGACGCCTCGCTGACTCTACATTGAAAGTTTCAACGTGTCATCAATACTGTCAGAATAGTAAAGGTACTCCATTACACTGATTGCTTCGCCCAGACCGTAGGCAATTATTTCGAAACATCTGTTCATAGGCGGCAGCTTCACGAGATGTGTATGTGCGTGCCGTGCCTGGCACTCCAGGTCGAAAATTATAATATGAGGCGGAGACGCGAGTCCCCCACACTCTCATGCCCTCCAAATGCTCAGATGCGCGAGGCCGACGCGAACCATATTTAGAGGAGCCGCATATTGCGATACAAGAAAGGCAGTTACAGACTTCAGGTTTTGTCTTGTGTGAAAGAGTATACGAATTTTATAGCTGTCGTGTTCGCAGCTTGAAGTCGTCATCAAGTCTTCTAAGAGAAAAATACCCTTGTCATCTCTGCCGTGCACGGCTCGATCTTTCAGGGTGATGCTTCAAACAATCATAATAACGAACATTTCCATTATTGTAAAAACAGTGCTCTTCTTTGCTCTGTTTTCTCCAAGCGATGCCGATAGCCTAGCGATGCTACTAAGCATCATGGCTGCGTCAAACGGCGAGTTATTTCGCCCAATATTAGTCTACTCTCCACTTGATCAAGAACGAATATTCCCAAGAGTAACCGAATTTCCCATTGCTGTGAAATTTATCAGCATCGATGCCTTAGGAACCGATTGCGAGTTTTTCTGGCTGTCTTTCGCTGAGTGCAAGAAATCTAAAAGCAGAAATGATTACGTACCGAGAGAAAAGATTGTGTTTGTACCGTTCTTCGTAAATATGAGCATGGCAGACAAGAAATGGATCGAGAGAATAACCGGTGAAAACATTTTCCGCATTTGCCTCGCTTCTGAGTCACAGCACGAAGACATTTTGCATTCATTTCCGTATGCACTTTGCGACGTTGTAAGCGTAAGCTCTACGAATATCAACGCCCCAGAAGACCAGTTTCGCAACTGCGGAAATCGAGAGATAGTTACCGCTTCGAAGCTTTTTCGTCACCATCTTGCATCGGAGCGAAAGTTCATTCGAGGGTACAAGTACCAGGTATCTGTGAACCCGAGCCCAATGCCAGGTTATAACAGCGGAGACATCAAAAAAACGACGGAGGCATTAGCGCTGCTTGACGCCTATTGGGCGTTGAACAACACATTTGAGTTCAGTGCGCTCAACGAAGTCTACGGCATTGCTGGTATCCTCACCAGATCATTGGACATTATTATTATGCCGATTCCTATCACCTTGCTAAAAAGTGGAGATATTTTTGAATACGCCCAATTTTCTCCACTACGACTTTGTTTCTTTACAAACGGAATAACGACTATTGAGACAATCTTCTTGGACTCCTGGCAATCGCTCGTGTGGTTTTCGCCATCTTTGTTGGGTTCTGCTACCATGGTGGCCCTTTTCTTGCGTATTCGGCGCAAGTATGTCTTCAAGAGAATGAGAAACGCACCGCAGCCTGGGAGTTTATATCTGGTATGCACGTTCCTAGGGAGAAGCCCTGCCATCTCATCGCGGGATGCCTCCGCCTACCGTAGCCTGTCCACAGCTTTCTGGTGCCTATCTATGATGTATCTGGGTTGCTTCGTGCAGACAAGCATCACCGCAATTCGATCTGTTCCATCCACGTCCGGTCAATTAAAGACCTTTAAGGACCTTGTGCCCTACATGGAGACATGCGTCAAGGCTGCCTGTATCTCTAAGGATATGTCATTCGTTATGATTGCTCAAGAGTCAAGTGGGGAGCTGTTAAACTACTTTCACTCGATTGAAGAGACTACAAACAGATGTCCTTCATCAAGTGTTATGACAGAAGACCAATCAGAGTGTTACGAGAAAGCGCGTAAAGGAACCCACGTGTTCTTCTCATCAGCTTGTACCGATGACGAGGTGGTCGTCGCAATGGAGTTGGGACTCGTGCCCAGCGATAATCTCTGTAGTATCGCTCAAGTGGCCGCCATTCATAAATTACATCCGCACAGGTGAGTACGCATAACCTATGGTGTACTTTAGGTACCCGCTCAGGTCTGCTGTTAATTTAGGAGTGGAAGTAATCATGACTACAGTGCGTGTCGGCATTCAGAGGAATCCGACGTTTAGGGGTTAAGAAAACCAAGTGTGTAGAAAGATTTAGAATTATTTATAGCCGATTTGCATACCTTATCTAATGCGAAGTAAATGGGAAACTCTTTTATACTTTTCTAAGAATCAGTTTTTTATGCTTCCTTTTGCATTGATATGAAATGTTCGCATTCATATAATTCAACTCTGCAAACTGTTCATTAAAACTATAATTAGTTACTTTGCAAGAAACCAAGGCCCAGCATCTGTCATAATTATTTGGACGCCTAAACAAATCCATTATTGATAGGAGCGAAAGCAGAAAGAAAGAGGTGCCGACGTGTAGGGTTTGAAAATAATTTCGACAACTTGGCTATTTTTACCGCGCACTTACATAGCGCAGTATTTGTCATGCACTCACCTGCAAATGTGAGATTTGAAGGTACATCGTCGCTTCTGTTGAGTAGCGTTCCTTGGCACGCGTTGATTGCAGTGATAATAATTGGTTCACAGGAAGGGAAGGCGCAACACTTGTATCTGTGGACACCTGTACCTCGCCGTAAGGGAAGGGAGGAAGGTGAAAGTTAAAAGTGAAATAAGAGAAAGAGGAGCCGTAGTGGAGGGCTGCGTAATAATTTCGAAAACCTGGGGATCTTTAACGCGGACTGACATCGCACAGCACACGGACGCCTCTTCGTTTAGCCTCCATCGAAACGCAGCCGCCGAGGACGGGTTCGAATCCGGGTATTCCGGACAGTCGTCGGGCGTCTTACCACTGCACCACTCCGGCGGGGCGGAGATGGGGCGGCAGGTCAACGCCGCTTGCGGCGGGGGCTAGCCAGCCACCGAATGTTTATCATTGTAGGCCGTCATTGCACCCGCCACCGCTTAGGTAATGGACGACGGCTGTTGCTGCGGCGCGCGTCTTTTCTCCCTCTTCTTTTTCTTCTCTATTTTCTCTTCTGTCTGCACGAGAAAGGGGAGGTGGCTCAGCTACAGAGACAGTAGCAGGCCCGTGCGTTTTCTTTTCCTTCTTCCCACAGCCACAACACTGCGCCACCCGCCGGGGTGGCGCAGTGGTTACGGCGCTCGACTACTGTTCCCAAGGACGCGGGATCGAATCCCGGCCTCGGCGGCCGCTTTTCGATGGAGGCGAAAAGCAAGGCGCCCGTGTGCTGTGCGATGTCAGTGCACGTTAAAGAACCCCAGGTGGTCGAAATTTCCGGAGTCCTCCACTACGGCGTCTCTCATAGCCTGAGTTGCTTTGGGACGTTAAACCCCAGAAACCAACCAACCAACCATTCAGGTTTGGGTGAGCGATATGTCGCCGCTTTTATCGCGTGGTATTCTCATAGCCACAAGCAGGAAACGCATGAAGCGGACGTGAGACACGCGAAATTTCTAGGGACTTTCAAAGGTGTCACCGCTCTCTCCCCACGACGTCATCACTCTGCCGCCCCTTCCCTTTAAGTCATAATGTACTAAAATGCGCCATGACATTAGCGGCGGCGGGCTCCATGGAAACTGCGCTGGTATGGCGTCACCATGACCGCACAGAATGTTTTACCTATTTTTCGGCATTCTGCCTTAGCTATCATTTTCATTCATTCATGATAAACCCCACCAGGTGGCGCAGTGGCTAGGGCGCTCGACTACTGTTCCCAAGGAAGCGGGATTATATCCCGGCCTCGGCGGCTGCTTTGCTTCTGCGCTGTCAGTGCACGCTAAAGAACGCCAGGTGGTCGAAATTTTCCGCGTCCTCCACTACGGTGTCACTAATAGCCTGAGTTGCTTTTGGACGTTAAACCCCACAATTCCCAAACCACCTCATTCATGTTCATACTTTTTATCTAATCAAACCCTTTATTCGTCTTGCTTTGGCTTCTTTTAGCCCAACATTCATGACTTTCGCTCTAGACTGACGTCACTACAGCTTTTGCACGCAACCCCGCAATGTCTGGATCCGTGGATATTTTACGTTTAGTTGGCCATTTGCCTGTAATTGATAACTGTTCATTGTACATAAACTGAAATTGGTATTTGGCACCATTGCTTCACCCTATACCTCCATACAGGCATTTTTTACTTCTTAGCTCTTGCCAGGACGATGCAAACATGACCAATTTTACGTCCATTTTCTGATAAAATGAAATCGCAAACACAGACAAGAAAGGCTATTGCCTAATAATGGCATCACAATAAGAAATGGTGTTAGGCAGGGAGACAGCAGGTGTGCCGCACTATTATTGTCTGCAGTGAAATAATTCAGACAACTAAATCGGGAACAGGTAAAGGTAAGACTTAATGCAGAATGCCGCAGTGACTCGCTATTCGCAGGCTCCATCGCCTTGCTAGTAACGAATGGAGAGAATTGCATGAAATCTAATAAACCATAGAGTCAATCCAGTAAGGTGCCCCTGAAATAATTCTGCAAAATCAAATTTTCAACAGCACCATTTGTAATTAGGCGGATCACCACCGTGGTTACGAGAAAATATTGACGACTGCAAAGCTCGGCACCAAGCTACCCACCGCGAAGGGCTTTTCAGAGGCCCACAAACAAGTCGTGCGACAGCTGCCGACCAACACTTTCTGGCGTTCGGCCCAGACTGCTCGCTACGATGCAAATGTGAAACCTGAATGCCCGCACCGTGTAGAGATCGAGTCGTTGCACTTCCTCCCACATTGTGTGGATATGTTAACATAGTCCCCACTTTCCTCCCACATCGCACCTCCACTGAAGAGGCTACGAAACATCGCGACGCCTTCCTCCTTGGGTTCTTGTCGCTCGGGCCCAAAAAATCCTTGCCCGCTATGACTCCGGGGCGGCTGTCACTTACGGCGGACAGGACAGGGGCGGCTGACCAACTGTGGCCGGCGTTCACCCTTTTCGCCAGCTCGACTCCTTTACTTACAGGAACTAAAACGTTTCACGAGCAAAGAAATACCAGCTCGATTGGTCATAGGCACTGAAAGCAGTATGCGAATGCATCTACTTAGCACACGTAATAGCTGTTGATTCTGATCACAAAATATGCATCGGCAGAAGAATGAGAATGGCTTGGAGCGTATTGGGGATTCAGTTCAGTTCAGTCATTCAGTCGTGTCCGACTCTGACTCTTCGTGACCCTATGGACCGTATCACGCCACGCTTTCCGGTCTCTCACTATCTTCCTAACATCACATAACTTCATCTGCAGCGCCTCGAGGATGCCATCGAAGCATCGCGTTCGCTGCCTACCCCTTCTCCGGTGACCCTCAACCTTTCCCAACATCGAATCTTTCTCCAGCGACTCCTTTCTTCTCATCAGATGACCAAACTAGCTTAGCTTTAATATCAGAATTTGACCCTCCAATGAGCAGTCAGGGCTTATGGTCGACAATCTAGACTGATTTGATCTTCTGGCCGTCCAAGGAACTCTCAAGAGTCTTCGCCAGCACCACAATTTAAATGCGTCAATTTTTCGGCGGTCAGCCTTCTTTACAGTCCAACTCTCGCATCCATACATCACAACTGGAAAGACCATAGCACGAGTTATACGGATCTTGGTTGGCAGTGTAATGTCTCTGCTTTTTACTAGGCGGTCAAGGCTAGCCATGGCTTTCTTTCCCAGAAGCAGGCGTCTCCTAATTTCATGGCTGAAGTCTCCTTCCGGGGTAATCTTGGAGCCCAAGAATAGAAAATCTGTCACAGCTTCCACTTCTTGTCTCTTGATTCTCCAGCACGTGATAGGGCAAGACGCCATGATCTTTGTCTTTTTAATGTTCAGTTTAAGTCGAAACTTCTCACTCACTTCTTGTACGCGCATCAGAAGTCTCTTGAGTTCCACTTCACTTTCTGCCATTAAAGTGGTATCGTCCGCATATCTGAGGTTGTTGATACGTTTTCCAGCAATCTTCACTCCAGCTGAAGACTCGTCCAGACCGGCCTTCCTTATGATGCACTCAGCATATAGGTTAAATAGGCAGGGTGACAGTATGCAGCCTTGCCTCACTCCTTTCTCAATCGGAAACCAATCAGTAAGACCATGCCCAGCTCTGTGTGTGGCCTCTTGCCCTTCGTACAGGTTCCCGAGGAGACAGATGAGGTGAATTGGAACTCCCATCTCTTGAAGAGCTTGCCACAATGTGCTGTGATCTACGCAGTCAAACGCTTTCAGAAGGAGATGGGTTTCTGTAACTCTTGCTTTTTCCATGATCCAGCGAAGGTTGGCAGTCCGGTCTCTAATTCCTCTGCCCTTGCGAAACCAAGCTTGCACGTGCGGAAGCTCCTGATCCACATACTGCTGCAGCCTACCTTGAAGGATTTTCAACACCACCTTGCTAGCATGCGAAATAAGCGCGATCGTGCGGTAGTTGGAACAATCTTTGCCACTACCATTCTTTGGAATGGGGATGTAAACTGACCTCCTCCAATCCTGTGGCCACTGCAGGGTTGTTTAAATCTTCTGACATAATGCATGCAGAATGTTAACAGCGTTGGTTGGTTGGTTGGTTCACAGGAAGGGAAAGGCGCAGTAACTGTCACACTTGCTCTGTGGACACCTGAACCGCGCCGTAAAGGAAGGGAGGAAGGTGGGAGTGAAGGTGGAAAGAGAGAAAGGGGAGCCGTAGTGGAGGGCTACGGAGTAATTTCGACCACCTGGGGATCTTTAACGTGCGCTGACATCGCACAGCACACGGACGCCACTTCGTTTCGCCTCCATCGAAACGCAGCCGCCGAGGTCGGGTTCGAACCCGGGAACTCCGGCACAGTAGTCGGGCGTCTTACCACTGCGCCACCCCGGCGGGGCGTTAACAGCGTCATTGTTGAGGTTTTGAAGCAACTCAGCTTGAATGCCATCAATTCCTCTAGCTTTGTTCTTAGCAAGGCTGGCTAAGGCCCATTCAACTTCACTCTTCAGCATGCCCGGCTCGAGATCAGTAATCACAACCGTCTTATGTTGGGTTTGCAATTCTGGGTCCTTCTTGTACAGTTCTTCTGTCTATTCCTGCCACCTCTTCTTTATCTCTGAGGCTTCAGTGAGGTCCTTGCCTCGTTTGTCCTTTATCACGCCCAGCTTAGCACAGAAGCTTCCTTTGATATATTTCATTGTCTTATACAGAGCTCTTGTGTTCCTTAATTGGTTGTTGTCCTCAACTGCTTGACACTGTATGTTCAGGAAGGCACTGTTATCTCTCCTTGCTAATTTATGAAAATCCGCATTGAGAACCTTGTATCTTTCTCTTTCCCCCATAACTTTTGCCATCCTTCTTTCCTCAGCTATTTGCAAAGCCTCTTCAGATAACCCGTTTACTTTCTTGCATTTCGTGTGCTTTAGAAACACCTTAGTAGCAACTTCTTGTAATAAATCACGAACATCAGTCCACATCTCTTCAGGCTCTCTGTCCTCTAGATCTAATTCTTGAAATCGATTCCTCACTTCCACGGCATATTCTGATGGAATTTGTGCAGACCATACCTGAAAGGCCTAGTTTTCTGCGTTTTCCTCAATCGAAGCTTAAATTTGGAAACAAGAAGCTGATGATCGGTGCCACAATCGGCCCCAGGCCTTGTTTTTACTGCTTGTATAGCGCTTCTCCATCTCTGCTGGCAAAGAATATAATCGATCTGATTCCTGTGCAGACCATCCTGTGAAGTCCATTGTACGGGCGCCTCTTGTGCTGTTGAAAATGGGTATTCGCCATGGTCAGGTTGTTTTCTTGACAAACCTCTAGTAGCCTTTGCCCAGCTTCATCTGGCTCACCAAGACCGAACCTGCCTGTTATTCCGGATATTTCTTCACTACCCACCTTAGCATTCCAGTCTCCTATGAGAAAAAGGACGTCTGATTATGGAGTGCGGTCTACAAGGCATTGCAGGTCCGCATAAAATCTCTCAACGTCAGCTTCTTCAGCAGTAGTGGTTGGCGCATAGACTTGGATAACGGTTATGTTGAAAGGGTCACCTTTAATCCGAAATGAAATCATTCGGTCGTTTTTGGGGTTGTAGCCTAGCACTGCTTAGCCCATTCTTCTGTTTACTATAAGAGCAACCCCATTGCTTCTTTTGGATTCGTGCCCACAATAAAAGACATAATGGTCGCCGGAATTAAATTTTCCCATTCCGGTCCACTTGAGCTCGCTAATACCCAAGATATCAATGTTCAATCTGTCCATTTCTCGCTTGACGACATCTAGTTTACCTTGAGTTATAGACCTTACATTCCATGTTGCTATGTGATATATCTCCTTGCAACATCGGACTTTCCGGTCGCTTCTTGACACATCCACAACTGAGCGTCCTTTTGGCTTTAACATACACTTTAACATACAAAGGTAACATACACTCAGTTAAAATGGCGATTCTTGCTGAAAGAAGACTGTGAGCGCAACCTAAAGGTAACATACACTCACTGCAAGCAGGAAATGATTATGGTGAAGGTAACTGCTTAGTATAATCGTTGTCATACCGATTGTTTCTGAAAGTGTTTCTGAACGAAACCTAAAGATAACATACACTCACTGAAGGCAGGAAATAAATACGATGAGGGTCATTATTTAGTGGACCCGTTATCATACCGTCACTTCTTGGCTCTGTTCACGGCTGGTTTGTCTGCTATTGAGAACAAAAAGCATCACCTAATGGAACCCAAAGGGGAACACACCTCAGGAAAGTTGTTGGTAAAATATTTCAACGTTGTTAACTAAAAAGATACAAATAATGCAATACAGGATTCGAACAGATGTTTCAGTGGCATCAGTGCTGAGATGAGTAGTGTTAATCCAATGCGCCACAGTAATATTTTTTTATTTACTGTCAACAATGATATTTACAGTGGGGAAGTCAAAGTATAATGTAACAAAACGCTCTAGCAAAAGTAAGGGTTCACAAAGTTTCAAAAACGCTTTAGATTGGCCAGTTCACTCAAAACTGGCATCCATTCAGGTTTCTCGGTGGACTGCTTGATTTGTCATAAGCCGAAAACCATAGGCAATATTTTTATTGACGTCTTGGATGCAGTCTTTCTGAGGGATATATTGCTAAGTGCTTTGAAAAAGGACTTGCCAATTACACCCTGCGGTATACGTTTTCTGCCGGTCCATAATCAAGGGGGTGTGCCATATGACTTATTCATGTTGCTTTGCCTCCACACTGCATGGAAAACGAGAATGGCTGTGAGACATGCGTACATGGATGCTCGCTCCGCGAGGGAGTATTTCATTGAGAGTAACAACCTGACCGCCATCTATAATGCGCCACAGAAACGACGGAAAGAGTGGCCTTTAAAAGCGCTCTTGTTCGTTTTGACAATATTTCCACTATTTGTCGCCTGGTGACGCTGCTCAGAGGAATCACGATACTCAGTTTAGAGATACCAATGGCCGGGTGAATAAACTGGCGGTGGAAACTAGCAAAAAACGACTGGAAGATTGGTGGCTTAAAAGCAGAGAAGTGTCATAATGCTAGTAATAAGAAACAAAAAACAGAAAATGGTTTAGTTAACCAATCTAAATCAATATTTAAGATATAGGGAGAAAAATGAGCATGATAGCTACTGCTACCACCCCGTTTCAAAAGGGACGCTCCTATATTCCATCCAACCCATCCACGTGCCAGCGCGTGGTCTACTGGAGTGCCCCTACGGGATATGGTTTGCAAATACGCGTCGTGGACTCCAGCGGGTGCAGCTGCTATCCGCGTGCGTGTCACGAGGGTCCGTTGGGGCTCTAGTCCAATTGAAGGCATCTCATTAATTTCAATCAGATGGTGCTTTTTATGTCAACTCACATTGTAAAGCATACAAACACCTTTTAATGTGACCTCTATCGAAAAGAAAGTCGGAGTGAGTTTCGAAACAAGGTATTCCATTTAAAGAAGCGAGCGTTTTAATCACTGAGTCGCTAGGTAGGCGGGTCGGACCAATGAGCATCTAGTGGTTTCGGCCAGTGCTATAGGGAGAATGAGTGCAGCTAGTTCTCAGTGGTTTTAATTCTCCGTAGCGTGCTTTTTTTTTAAATGGGAACAGTGGTATGGCCTTGATGATGGAGATAAGGTGCCATGCCAATTGACGAAAGAGAATTTCACTATTTGCTTGTGAAATAGGTAGCAGGCGCGCATTTCATTTCTCCTTAGAACACTAATTTGGCCTGCCAATAAAATTTTATTTTCCTTATAAATTTTGGTACTCAGTTTCATTGTTCACATTTCATTAGATTTACTGGCTCGTGTGTCATTTCCAACACAGGTACCAACACCGGCGACTCCTCCTGGCCATCGCTGAGCATGGATTTGCTGCTAAGTTTCGCCACCGGGCAGCAATCGTCAATCCCAGAATACCGGACAATGTGGAAAAAGAGCACTTTATCTTCTACTTTGCCATACACTTTATCGGCTGTGTTGTGTCGTGTGTTGTTCTCTCATTGGAGCTCCTAATACAGGTGTGGTCCAATTATCATCTGCCACGGCGGTTGTCTGGTAACACACGCTGTCAATCGAGCCTCAACCGTAGTTCGAATGGTAATATTCTGAAAAGAAATACGCCTTTAATACGTAAACATAGTTGCTTGCGATTGCGCCTTAAATAGGTTTGCGTGCAATTCGTAATATAGTTTGATAGGGACAACAAAGCTAACTCAAAGCGTTGTATAAAGGGGGATTAGGCCTCTCAGGTATCAAAACGTCGATCAAAGCAGTCATCTATTATTAGGGTCGGCTTCAGTCAGAAATAAACTTCAATATACTTGAGCTCTGATCGAGGATTTATCGAAAAAAGATCATTAGCGCCCAGTCCAATTTCTCGTTGACAGTGGCACGCATGGAGCCGCATCTCAAAATAACTGCCCAAAAACTGTGCCGCGTATTTCTGCGCAATGATTAAAAGTTTCCTATTCAAGAGCGTTTTGAAAAGAACACAAATATTTCATTAAAACACTTTATGCCAAGGTTTACATTGATATAGACTGTTTAAATTATATAGTAAGACAGCAAAATTAAGCTGATACTATTTAAGTTCGACCAGTTACTTTGCGCCACTAGCGTGTTAGGATCTCTTGAAAAGAGAAGGCGTACATGATTATAAGACATAAATAGCTGGAGGTGCACTTGGTTAGGCCGAAAATCTTCCTTTAAATCTTTGCATTTGTACTTGGTTTGTTGGCGACATCAGGTAGTTGACTCCAGCTTAAACGGCGGCTTCGACGGCTCACTTCTCGACCAATATTAGGTACTTAACGCAAATATAGACGAGAACAAAAGCACCACTCGAAACCTATGTTCTTACGCGTGATATGTAACCACAATGCCGAAACCGGTACGTCAGCGCGTAGCGCCACTCCAATAACAGCTTTTTTCCTGGTTGGGTGCCAGTCGTGCTCTTTGTTTTTCTGCGGTTTCCATGTCTTAGTTGTCTTCCATTCGGTGCTACGCCAATTTGTTTTCCGGGTGAGATATATCAGCTGGATGACTTTATTCCACCATTAGTTATCTAGGCTTATGTCTGTCAGTACTGTGAACGCAACAATCGCACGAGTTCTGCTCTTGATCCAAGAGTAGTGAGGCAAAGGCTCAGCAGCTTCATTGCACTAGTGGTTGTGCGACGCAGTGAAGCGAGAAGACAATCTTCAACAGCCCTATCGTCCAAAAACTGGTCGTAAGGGATCACCTTTGAAATAGCTATATTGCGCTCATTAACAAAGCCGTAAGAACATGCCGGAAATTCACACGAACAGCATGCTTGGAGCAGCAGAGCAGAACCTCGCATTATTTATGAAGTTGGCTTGCTTTTATAGGCATGTCTCACGTGAGACAATGGAGAGGGAATAGGATTATAGTAGCCGCCGCTATCAACGACAGAGTGCGACCTGATAACGGGCGGGCAATGCATGTGCTGAACCAGAATACGCTACACTTCTATCTCCATAGTCTAACATAGCACCTTAGGCCCTGTTCGAGGTTTCTTGCGGCTTTCTCCTCCTGTGTTCGTCCAGGCGTAGGTTTACCTGGAGAAGTCATACCGAGTAACAGTTTTGTAGGATTTGAGCAGTTCGATTGGTTGATTGTAGGAGCAGTATCGGCTGCAATTGTTGCCGGGCTAGCAGGCACGCTTTGTTCGCTCCCCTTGCCTTCAGAATGCTGCCATTCCAGTGCACAGACGCACTGCGTCTGAACCATGTTTGTGCTTTATGCGGCGACAAGAAACACTCTATTATCTATATCCGCTAGAGGGTCTGCTTCAAAGTACACTTCAAACTTGGTAAGGTATGATCTGTACTTATTCTTTCATCGGGGTCTGGTAGCTTGATATGCACCATGACTTCCTATGGTGTACTCCGGTCCTCAGCTTCTTCTTTCACTACTTGTGCGTTGTTAAACGTCATTGCCACTGTAGCACCAAGCAACGCGGATGTCCTGTGTGCGGTGTACGGGCGGGAGACAGAGACGATCGAACATATTGTGTTGATTTGCCAAGTGCTCATGCCATGTCAGCCTAGCGGGTCAACTTTGCCACTGGTGCTGGGGTTCATGTCTGGAGAAGGAGACGCTATGGTGGACAGTGATGCGACAGAGCGGGATGAGAAGGTTGTGGCTGTGGAGACAATCAAACGATGCCTTGAGTACTGGATAAGGCATACTAGATAAATAGTATTGGTGGTGTTGCGCCATGGCGGGAGAGACTCCATCACAGTAGAGAATTGACTTGGCTAGCACCTTTCTGGTCCACGCGGTAAAAAAGGGAAGCCTCAGTACCAGTCCAATCCAATCTTCAGCCGCAGCAAGTATGTTTGCACTGATCTTTTTGATCACGGATGTGCTGTGTACCAAAAAACTTCTAGAAGGTACTTTGGACCACTAAAGCGCGATGAGGCAAAATTTATTAGAGCCCGGTGTATCGTAGCCCTCCGCTACGACACTTCTATCTACCTCTCTTCATTTCACTCCCACCTTCCTCCCTTCCTCGTTGTTGTTGAAGAAGGAAGAAGGAAAAGAGATTGCACGTGCCTGCTACTGGCTCTGTAGCTGAGCCACCTCCACTGCCTCGTACGGACAGAAGAAAAAATCGAAAAGAAAGAAAAATAAGAGGGAGAGAAAGACGTGCGCCACCACAGCCGTTGTCCCCCACCTAAGTGGTGACGGGTACAATGACGGCCAGTAGCAGATAAAAATTTGGTAGCAGGCTAACCGCTGTCGCAAGCGGCGGTGATCTACCTGTCCCAACTCCGTAAGGCCAGGAACAGCCAAACTAGGATCCCCTTCCTTTACGGCGTGGTGCATGTCTCCGCGCAGAACTGTGTGAGATACTCCGCTTTTTCTATACCTGAAAATCAATTTCAAACGCCGCTCATGCGTGATGTAATAATGCCTTCTAAGCATCTGCGTCTGCTTCTGTTTGCTGTGTGGTGCGTCGTTCGAGGAAGCGGCAAATGAAAGGCGCCGCACGGACGTCTGTACCGGACGCCCGGTGGTGTCAGCTTCGTATATGCATGAATCGCCTGGGAACGTCATGACCTGTCGTGACGGTACATCGCGTGCCTCTCGTCGAACACAACCATTATTTTATTGAACGCATCAGAGTTCCCCAACGTTCTATAATTCGTTTACAGGAAAAAAAGGCTCAGTATCTGTCACTCGCGGAATTTCGGTATCATCCTCACGGTAGGCAAGAGGGGGAATTATGAAGAGCGTTTCACAACCCGGTACCTGCCAGTAGAGTGAGGATGGAGTGCCATTTGACCTTATTATGCTAATGGCCCTCCACTGTATTTGGCGCTAGAGAATGGCAGGACGCCATTGCGATCCTGACCCACGGCCAGCACGGATCTATTCTCGGGAAGGCATGAATAGATATACTGAAATTCAGAAACTTGCTCCTGAAGCTCACGAGTGGCTCGGAACATTGGAACCAATAGTGACCCTAAGCGAATTTTAGAATGACGACGCCACAACCCACCTGACTGATTGTTGTATAAATGAATACTCATTGTGCCCTGTGAGTGGTTTTGTGTATTGTGCCGAAGTCAGGCAATAAACAAAAAAAGGGGCGTGGCGCAGTGGTAAAGCACTCGGCTGGGGATGCATGGGATGGAGTTTCGATTCCTGGTGCAGACAGTATTTATAATTCATTTTGAACTCTCTCTCTCAAGAGTGTCACACCCTCTTCCGACAGTCTCTGCCGGTGGGTCCTGCTGACGATGAGAGCTGAAAGGCTTTCGCCCGAAATATTGTATGAGCAAGTACATTGTATCCTGATGAATGCTGCAGATCTGTATTATTTTCATTAGCTGATATTGGCGCTTAATGCGAGCTTTTGCGCGTCTCTCGAAGTTTTGAGCAAAAAAACAAATCTGATAACTGTTATGTCAGCACATTGTGATTTTAACGAACTGCTATATGAAATTTAGCCTCTTTAATTACATTTATCTTTTGATGATGTGTGCAGTGCTCATTTGATGCAAGACATTTGTATCCCAGTAATTACAGCTCCTTCTCTACTACTGTCATAGCGTTTGTTTGTACTGTTATACTAATCTTCGTGTGTACGACGAATTTTACATGCGAGCCAATGGTCTAACAGATTTTCGTTCTCAAAGTTGCATTAGATTTCTTGATGGATATAACATTGCATGAATTTCAATGAAACCAGCTTTTGAATCTACTAGATGTGCAGTTATGGCATAAATGTTGATGAGAAGTTTGTATCTTGAGTTTATTTCATCGGCACACTTAGCGGTTGAAACCTTATACATGTATGGCGCTATTAAGGTGCAAACTGAGCCATATGTCTATGTTGGTTTAAGAGGAGCCATAGTTGTACATAAAGAAAACAATAACTTTCCTACTACGAAAGGTGTTGGGCACGACAAAACGGTCTCCCTAGGGCTATTCCCATATTTATTACAGGAAAAGTTCAGGGATTAGGAAAGAGGGCAGTTTGGGATAACGGTTGAAGTAGAATACCTCAGTAATCAGCGATTCGCTGATGAATTGCCTTCCTAGGTAATTTAAGGGACTAATATCAAATATCGAGCTAAAGCGTAATTAGTAAAAGCAGAAGCGAATGAATAACATGGTATGCAGAAGACTAAGGTGAGGTTCCAAACCCACCGAAGGGAATATCAGTTTATAATAGGTATCGAAGAACTGGAATGTAGTCGAAAATGTTTACTTAGAACAGGTAGTAACTAGACGTCAGGACCACGAAAAGGAAATCACTACAAGAGTGAAATTAGGCCGAAACGAATTTGGGTTGGGCTAGCAGAATATGACTATCAGAGAAAATATATAGCTGTTGCATCTTACTGGCACTCACCTACCTCTCTAAAGCGTGGAGGCTAATAATGATTTTGCTGAATTTTACGATACATCGAGCGCTGTGGAACACAAAATGGTAGGTTAAAAATGAAGAAGTAGGAAGAGTGCAGAGTGATTACGAGAAGTAACTCGAGTTAACAACATCTTGTCGATATAAAGAAGAAATGGTGATAGGCAAGGCCTGCAGGGCAAACAGAGGATAACGGATGGTCGCTTAAGGTAACTGAAATGACACCAAGGGAGGGACATCGTAGCAGAGAGCGGCAGAAAAGTAGATGGTAGGATGATGTTCTGTCATTTTTGGGGCCATAATGTATGCAGATTGCACAGGAGCAGAATAAATCGAGCAATGTGGGAGGGGTTGCCGCCCGAAGTGTGCATACACCGCCTGTTGCTACTAATTACTGTTCCTATCCATTTCTGCAATGAAATTTTGACAGATATCTGCGTATTTTCTATATATTGGCCATCACGTTCGCAGCAGACCTCTTTGTATTCACTTTGAATCGATGCAGTGCTCACATATTAGTGCGTACTTTCTTGGTTATTGCACTTTTGTGCTTATCTTGCTTGGAGTTCTTTGTGTTGTATTCTGTGTACGTGCCTAAAACATGTGCAATAAAATGTTAAACAAAAAGAGCTGGTTTTGACTTATTGCCTTCTCTTTGTCAGAAATGTTTTCTGCGTGGATATGTTTCGCATAACGTACGTGGTGTTCGCAGAGAGTACTCGGCTAGCACGAAGGTCTAGTCGGCCGGTTCAAATTATGTCTTCGTCTGAGCACCGATGTTGAGAATTCTTCTTGTTCATCTTTCTATATGCGCTTTCAGCTCTAAGTGGCTTGTCGGGGCGCAGCACTTGAGGCCTGCTCGCCGTAACCGACAGATGAGTTACGAGGTCTACGCTGCTAGTTTTGCTTTTCGCAAAGCGTTTCAAAAGTTTTTTTATTCATTTTTTTTTTACATACTGCAGCCTCGCCGAGGCTTTTGCAGGAGTCGGGTACAGTACAAAACAAAGAAACAAAATGAGTAAATATACAATACATTCATCAGGCTTCCAAGAATTCGTCTAACAGCAGTTAATGAATGTTGCCTGGTAACAAATGCCAGGCTTCACTGTTACGAGGAAAAAAACTTGACTTAAAAACGCTAGCCAGCACGAAAAAGGGGGAAATATTTAGGAAGTTGTCGCTCCTTGTAGATGAAGGTTTGAAAAATGCAGTATAATTACGTAGCAAAGAAAAGCAGAATTGAATTAAGTGTACATGAGTTTCAGGTACCGAAGATGACGATGTGCAGAAAGTGTACTGAGGCCTAGTTGTGGATGAAATGTTTCGTTAATCTACCGTTTAGACGTCATCCCTCAAGTGGAATCTATGCGGTATTTAGACATTACTTATGATGCTAGTGTAAATTGTAGGTCTCATGTCAAATCTAAGGCACAGAAAGTTGAGCGCGGACTTGGCAGGCTCATACGCTTCACTAACAGGAAATTTGAAATGCGTCGACATGTTCTGCTACTTCCGTACAAAGCCTATCTGTGATCGGTTCTGGAATTAGGCTGCATTTTTTTTTCTGGTTGTCCAAATATTAAGCTGCATCCTTTGCCGATTTTAGAATGACGTGTACCACGCCTCTGCTAGGTCTTCCACAGTTAGTCTCAACCACTGTTCTGTACTTGGAGGCTCGTATTCCGGACCTTAACTCTCGTTTCCACCGTCTAACCATCATGTTATTATTGCCGCCATTGGAGGCTACTCGGAGTGTTGCTATACTAATTTTTGTGTCCAACCCGGAGCTCTTTCTCGCTCAGCGATGGCAAAGGTTCTGCATGCCCCAGGTTGTTTTTACGCAGAGCATTTTAACACGCATTGGTGTAGACCTCAGTTGAATAATTCCTGTTGGCTGCACAATGTTCATTGTGGATAATACTTTGTATCCTATATTTCCATTTAATGTGAAGTACTTACCTACAAGTCTAATATCCAGTCTCCTATCTAATGACGTTGTAAATCTCCTTGATCACACTGTAATCGTCACTGATTCGTCTGGGCCCGCGCACAAGGCAGGGATTGGAATTATTTCAATCTCTTTCCTGGAGGTTTTCGTTGCGCATCTCGGATTACACACGGGTCATTTAGCAGAGCTTATGGCAACTGGGGTTGCACTTTTAAAAGTTCCCAGCAATCAGTCTAAAATAACTTGTCCATCAGACACTTTTTGTTTTACTTTCACTGAAGTCAGCACGGGGTGCTCTTTTGAGCCGCTCACTACATTATCTCATACGGGGATGGGGGAAATGCGCTTCATCTGCGTCCCCGGTCACAGCGGTATTATCTAGAATGAAGCGGCAGACTTCTTGGCGAAATTAGCTATTTATGCACCTGTTCCATGTAAAATGTCTAATATCTTTCTTTTTGCTATGCCCCGTTTTCAGCACTATCAATTCATAGCCGCTTTCTGCAATGATCCCTTGCTATCTACAGCTGAATACAAATATGTCATGTATTCATGGAAAGTTCGTTCATGTCAATCATGGCAGTGTGAGGTAACGCTGACTCTCATGTGATGCAGGATCCCGCGCCTAAATCTTTACTTATGTATATGCGGGTTGAGCCCCCCAAACCTTTGTGAGGCGTGCGGTGAGATTGAAAATATTGAACATTTCCTTCTCGCTTGCCAAAGGTTTGCAGATCATAGAAGGACACATTTAGAAATTCTAATAGCATAATAGGAATATACGTTGTTGGTTGCGCTTCTGCTCTCCTTCGCCGCGAGTGCGAAAGGATTTGCATTGCCTCAAATATGTCAGCATTTACATAACTACATCACAACTAAGGACAGACTATCTTGCCTATTGCATTCCAAATTTACAAACTTCCACATTTTTGCTACGTATTTCTTTCCTGTCATCCAATTCTGATCTTAAATTTGAGGTTCTTGTTTAATCCACAAATACGTTATTACTTTAATATAATATCTATAGTACACATGGCAATCCATCCTGGCTAAACCCCTTCGTGGGTAGTGCATTTGTCAAGGTAAAGAAGAGGAAGACATTGAAAATCTGCCGAATACCCTGAAAACAAAACGCACAGCTCTCTTCTGTGCAGAGTCTAGTTTTTTGATGGCACACTGTTTATAATGATTTCAAGCAACACAAGCCTAATCAGGAATGGGGCAAACGAGTGTTTTTTATGTCAGGATATTTCTTAAGAAAAACGCGCAATGTGTGAAGTAATTATCGTAGTATATTAAGGACCATATTACAGATGACATCAATGCGCTTTGACCAAGACCGGTCGTGTCTTTGTTTGACGTATATAACTGTAATTGTACACTCTGTGTAGTTGAAATGAAACGTCGCATCCTTCTCTAAAGATTGTTTTTAAAGTTTCTTGTGTACCATCTCACAGAAGATAAGAACTACCTACGGAGGCCAAATTCTAAGGGCCCAATTCTTAGGTGCTGTAAAGACAGAATTGCCGCCTGTCATTTAATTTTTTTTTAATTGGTTCACAGGAAGGGAAAGGCGCAGTAACTGTCACACTTGCTCTGTGGACACCCGAACCGCGCCGTAAGGGAAGGGAGGAAGGTGGGAATGAAAGTGGAAAGAGAGAAATAGGAGCCGTAGTGGAGGGCTACGGAGTAATTTCGACCACCTGGGGATCTTTAACGTGCGCTGACATCGCACAGCACACGACGCCTCTTCGTTTCGCCTCCATCGAAACGCAGCCGCCGCGGTCGGGTTCGACCTGTCATTTACGTGGAGCATATATTTGTATATTTTTTTGCTAACGTAGGTAAGATGTTCAACAGAAAAATGGGGTCGATATACTCTGATTGTGACTGAACAGTTCGGCTAAAAATAGGTTATATTCGAGTTCACGAAACAAAGTATATTTGCAGCACGAATAAACATCGCCTTTGAATAAGAACACAAAAACGATATAGGGCCGCTTTAACAACCTGTTCTAAAGTTGTTGAGCCTCACAACGACGTATTTTTCATGACACTGGGGTTGGCAACCTTGATCGGAATTTGGTTTCAATGGTACCTATGTGCGTCGGAACACGTCGTGATATTTTGGATATCAAATTTGTGACTGTGATGCAGCAGTTTAGTTCTTATTATCAGTCTTGCAAGGACCACCCGCGAAACTCTAGCACCCGATAGGCCTAGCGCGACTTCGACCGAGGAGATTCTCCCGGATGCCCCTTCATTATTACCTGTCTACCGCCGCTTTTGGGGACCCAACATTGCGATTTACGTGAGAGTCGAGAGCACCGATCTCAATCAAGGAGCCTATCACAGCACCTGGGTATAAACGCTTAGGAAAAAGGGCTAAAAAAAAAAACAAGCGGACGCGTCTCAACGATTCCAAGGAGCAGGATAATGTGGTGCAACGGCGGGCTCCATGCGGGGAACCCGGAGACAAAATGGTAGCTAGGGCCGCTCATGGATCTACGAAAGCGGCTAGGAGGAAAACGGTAAAGCGGTTGATCGCTATGAATCTTCCGAGGTTCCCGGAAGATGGCATCAAGGTGATTTTTAGGCCTCATTTAGGTCTAGCCGTCATTAAACGCACGTCGAGCACGCTGCTTAGTCAGGCCCTCGCTAAGGCCGGTCGGAGCAGGACAAATGGCGTGAATGGTAAGCTAGGTAGGGTGCTCTTTCATTCCTTGGACTTTAGTCGAGGCGTGAAGGTAGCTGCAATCCGTTGCTTTAAACTCAATGACAAGGAGCATAAACTGGTCGCCAATCTGTCGCACCGGAGGATTGTGGCCGTGGAGTTGCGCATGAGATCTGTAATACATTCAGAGAAGTACATTTGTTCAAAGCATTCAGAAAGGATCCACAGAATCCAACGGTCGCTGGAGTTCGGCGGATGGGGAAGGTTTCCCCTATTATCACCTATTTGGAACCCGAGGTCCCAAGATTTATCAGGATTGAAGGCATACTTATGCCATGTCGGTTGCTCAAAAAGAGAGATCAAGTTTCCTTCAGATTTGTGGAATGTGGTCATCGCTCCGATGTGTGCGATGCCGCCCGAAGATCACCAATGCACGTCCAAATATCGCCCATATGGAAACGGTCATCTAACGAGAGACAAACGCTACAAAGAGCTCTTCCGTGCACTAGACGTTATCAAGAAGAGGCAATGGGAAGCAAAGCTAGCCGCCGAGGACGCAGCCAAAAAAAAGGTAGCCGCCGAGGAGGAGGCCAAGAAGCAGCAACAGGTCCGCTTTTGTGGTCGCGATGGATATAGTGAGTCCCACACCCAGTCCCAGAGTCATACAAGAATTCGTTCCTTTTTGTTCCCGCAACTGCAGCCGCCGCCATTCAAGAGGATGATGGAGAGCTCATAACCCAAAAAACAGCGAAAGCCGCAGCAATAACAGCAGCAGAAACAGCCGCAAGCACCATCAATATTGATGATTAGTGACTCTCAGCACTCATATGAAGTTCCGGCTCAAAAAAAAAACTGAATATGTTGTTACACGTTTTAGCACGCAAAACACCAACACAGATGCTACGCCTTCGTGCAAAGATAGTTCAACACTGCAGCAGCCATCTCATCCCTCGAATTTGACGAGAATTGTTTGCCGAGAGATAGAAGCTATGACGCCCGTTGTGTTCGCTCCTCAGCCAGCAGATGCTACTATAGACTTAATCCAATCTGTCGTTCACCAGGAGTTCGCAAATGTGAGCCTCAGCGCGAACGTGGGCTTCAACTCTGGCCTGCCTTCCGCGCAGCCCTCGCTCCAACCTAACGTTTCCGGGGTAGCTGCTGCAGCTCCTACCACGCTTTTTACAATGAAATACCGCTACCGCTGCCAGGACGGATGGCGACCCTCGCATGACCGACCCGTCTGCTTCATGTGTTCACGTTACGGCCGCATTTCTCGTCAATGCCTCAGCCGTTGCGTTCTGCCACCTCAACCTCGCTACTATCCTGATCGCAGCGCCGACTATGGTCTACACCCAAACAATCTCCGTGATACGCGCTCTCGTGACTTTAACTTGTGAGCCACGTCCATGTCCAACAGCTCACCGTCTACTCTGAGCCGGCGATCCCGCTCGCCCCAAACTCGCCGTGATACGCGCTCTCATGACTTTAACTGGTGAGCCACATTCATGTCCAACAGCTCACCGTCTACTCAGAGCCGGCGATCCCGCTCGCCCCAAAATCACCGTGATACGCGCTCTCGTGGCTTTAACTCGTGAGCCACGTCCATGTCCAACAGCTCACCGTCTACTCAGAGCCGCCGATCCCGCTCGCCCCAAAATCGCCGTACATAATCTCCCCACTTCTCTGGCTCTTTTCCGGAAAACTAACCAATGCAGCTCCCGAAGTTGAGGCTGCATTGACAATGCGGCCTGAAAATCATCTGCTGACCCTCGTTTTTGTCGTACCCTTCTAGACATCTCTATGAATGCTGCCTCTGTTTACTTTCCTTATTGACACTGGTGCCCAAATTTCAGTCCTGAGCTCAATCTTTCGCCGCCGTCTCAAAAAGATTGTCACACCCGACGCTTCATCCGCCGTTCGTGTCGACGATGGAAGCGTCGCTGCCGTCGTTGGACTGCGCGCGTGAGTATTTCCGGTCGCAGTACCCCTGTACTTTTCATTGTCATCGACCGCTGCCTTCATGATGTCATCCTCGCCATCGACATTTTAACGGCCCTTTTTGTCCTGATTGCTCATCTGGCCGTCTTCGCTTGGACCTGCCCTACTGCTCCGAAAACACCGATGTCAAGCCCCGCCTCCGATCCACCGAATTTCTACATCTACCACTCGAAGCTGCTATTTATAATCCGATGGCCCTGTTTCCCAAAGTTTCTGATGGCACATACGTCACTAGCTCAATTACCGATTTTGTTCTCCGTCGCAGCGTCATACTCATACTGCCTCATACCGTCGTGACTGTCACTGCTAACCGCACCTATCTTCCCATCCTTACCTTCGGCCGCTCGACCGAAATTTTACCCATGGCATCGCACTCGCTGATCTGTTTCCTTTGGCGGAATGCGAAGTTGCTGCTCTAACGCCTCAGCATCTGTCGGAGCAGCATATATTGGATCCTTTCCATTGCGACATTTTTTCAGGCATGATAGCCGCGGATATGTCATGCCAGAGCTCCCTCCGACGTTTTGCTGTTGTACAGTGATATATTTGATTTCGGGGACCGACCATAGGGCCAAACATCCCTTGCAACCCATCGAATATATACGGGTGACGCCAGCCCCATCAACAGGCGGCTTTTTCGTGTCTCCCGTACTTAGCGGCATGTTATGCAGAATGAAGTGGACAAGATGCTGGCACAAAACATAATTGAGACTTCCTTCAGTCCCTGGGCATCCCCTGTTGTATTGGTCAATAAGAAAGACCAAAGCTGGCAATATTATGTCGACCCTCGCCACCTTAATTAAATAACAAAGAAAAATATTTACCCTCTTCCGCGAATTGATGCGCTTTGCTGCTTGCATAGTGCCAGCTATTTTTCTTCCATTGACATGCGTTCAGACTACTGGCAAATTGCTGTCGACAAATGGGATCGCGGGAAAATGGCAATTTTAACCCCCGACGGACTCTATCCATTCAAGGTGATGCCAAATGGACTCTGTAACGCTCCTGCGACATTCGAACGCATAACTCGCTCCTCCGTGGCTTCAAATGGACAGCATGTTTATGCTACTTAGATGACGTCGTCGTTTTCTCTTCCACGTTCACAATCCACCTAGATTGACTTTATACTGTCCTGGACGTTTTCCGCCGCGCCGGTCTTCAACTGAACGCCTTAATATGCAGCCTCAGCCAGCGCCAAATCAAAGTCCTGGGTCATTTGGTTTAAGCAAATGGTGTGCAGCCTGAACCTGACAAAGTTCGAGCTATGCGCGAGGTCCCTACCCTGCGTAGCTCAAGTGACGTAAAAAGCTTCCTTGGCCTTTGCTCCTATTTCCGCTGCTTTATTCGCAAATTAGCAGACACCACTCGTCCGCTTAACCCACATCTTCATAACAACGTACTTTTCACATAGGGTTCAAGCCTATGCCTTCACGACACTTATTTCCGCCCTCACCACCTCATCTGTTCTGGCGCATTTCGATTCTTCTGCACTTACGGAATCGCATGCCGACGCTAGCGGCCATGTTATTGGTGCTATCCTTGCCCAGTACCAGCATGGTTCCTCCCGCGTCATTGCTTATGCCAGCCATGTGCTTTCGTCATCTGAGCGCAATTATTCAATTACAGTGCGGGATTGTCTTGAACCTGTTTGGGCGCTGACCAAATTCCGCCCTTATTTGTTTCGGTGCTCCTTCTGTGTAGTGACAGACCATTATGCTTTGTGTTGGCTGTCCTCACTTAAGGACACCACTGGCCGCTTAGGTCGCCGGGCCTTGCGAATGCAAGAGTACAAGTTTACAGTAGTATACAAGTCCGGCCACGTACACTTAGACGCTGACTGCTTGTCCCGACATCCCGTTGATCCTCCCAATTTGTCCGACCATACTGCTGACGACTACGCTTTGCCCATCTCTGACTTTATCAATATCGGCTCCGAACAGTGTCGTAATCCTGCGCTGCAACCAATTATAGACAAGCTGGGCAACAACCCTGATCCTTCGGCCAGCATGTTGCTGCTCCATAGCGAGACATCATACCGACGAAATATGCGAACAGATGGCGCGGACCGTTTACTGGTTGTTCCGACCGATCTGCGCTCTACTGTCATCGCCCAACTTCGCGACGATCCTACAGCAGGACAATTGGAAGTATCACGCGCGTACGACAGTGTGCGATGCCGATTTTTCTGGTCTTTTTCGCTTTTTCTGTCGCCACGTCACTGCTTGTGAGCTGCGTTAGCGCCGTACGACACCCTCGCTTCCACCTAGTGGGCCCCTGCAACCAATCGCAGGGCCGATTGAGCTATTTTCTCCTGTGGACTTCGATCTCCTTGGACCTTTTCCGACGTCGACTTCTGGAAACATATGGATTGCTGAGGCGACTGATTATTCCACACGATATGGTGTAACCAGGGATACCCCCCCAGCTACGCCTCCGACGTTGCCGACTTTATTCTGCATGACGTAATCTTGACTTATAGCGCTCCATGTCAACTGCTCACAGATCAGGCCGCTGTTTCCTTTTTAAAATGGTTCATGACCCTCTCCGCTCATGCGCTACTCGTCACCAATTCACCACGGCCTACCATTCGCAAACGAATGGTCTTACTGGGCGCCTTAATCGTCTGAAACCTTATTATTCAAGTTTTCTTGTGTAGGGCGCACCGGGAGGGTGCTTCTCCTGCGCGGGGAATACTGTCACGGTGCGCACTATCTTGGCCGATATTCCCGACGTAGTGTACTACTTCGACGATGTACTCTTTGCAAGTGCGACATGAGAACAGCATCGCCAAACACTGTACGAGGTCTTTGCTCGAATTGAGGCGGCTGGTCTGAATATTAAACTACTGAAATGCGAGTCGGAATGGAAACCGTCGCGTTCCTGGGCCACCAAATTGCGTCCTGAGAGTTGTCGCCCCTAACTAAGACCCTACAGAAGATATAAGAATATTCACGTGTAACAATAAAGAAACACGTCCGATCCTTCTTGGGACTCACGGATTGCTATTCAGATTTCATTCCGAACTATACTGACCTGACCAATCCTCTGTCAGATCTAACACGGAAGGGTAAACCTTCAGACCTGAGCTGGGGCCCCGAGCCGGAACGGGCTTTCAAGAACTTGCGGGAAAAGCTGACTGCGGCACCGATTTTGAAATTTCTAGATTTGGGCAGGGAATTCTTCCTGCGAAAGAATGCTTCTAATAGAGGTGTTTCGGCCGTTCTGCTTCAGTCGCACGATGAATCCTGCATCCAGTTGCCTACGCAAGCCGCAAGGTGCTCCCTCGAGAGGTAGCCTATTCAACCATTCAGAAAGAAGCTTTAGCACTGGTTTGGGGAATAGAGCCACTTAGTTTCAGCAAAATACGCAGTCATTGGCAGTAGTCCCAAACCATATTCAGCATGTCGGAAGGGAGAGATCAGGCCGCTGGAAGATTGCTTGCTAAACGATTAATTGCGACAGTCTAAAGTGGTCATCCGGGATCCGCACCAATGACAAGCTCTACGGCATGCCTGCACATTTCTCCTCAATATTCACTTTCACGTGGTCAGCAGGAGCAGCGTCACAACAAATATGCAGACAGCTGATGAGAGTCAAGGGAACGGTGCGAAGATGCCTTGGCTGTATGGAGGGGGGAGGGGTGTCTGCACTTAACCACCGGATCGCTGTGGTCTCCGGCAAGCTGTCAATCTGCTCGGCAGCATTACAGCGAACTTCGACTAAAAGAAGTCGAGCAAAGAGAAGAAAATCTGCAACAAGGAATGCAGCAATAACAGAACGAAGAAAAGCGCTGAAATTCTAAGAAGAACGAAGAATCGATAAATGAAGACGCAGAAGCAGCACGCCAGACTGGTTAGCAATCTGAGGCAAGTACAAGACCTAACAATGAATAAAATGTGGCCACGTATTGTTTTAAAAAAGCATTGATTAAAATTTGCTTCGCTAGTGCGTGCAGTGTGTGCGAGGGATTGTGGGTCGCCAATGATTTGTGTTTCTACAGCTTTAGTTCTAAAGTACCTGCTCTTCGAAAATGGACACGAACGATTAGTAGAAAGGATAGTTCTCAATAATTACTTAGGATTACCATGCATGAACTGCCCGAAATTTCACTACCAAATAGTTCTTTTCCTATAGAAATTAATTACAAAATGGCAGCAGTAATTATTATTCAGTGCAATTTTTGCAATGAACCCCTTTGATTTGTGATAACAATATAGCAATGCCAAACGTTCCGCGGGCGAATCTTGTGCACATGCTGAAGCAGAACTAATCCCGCTAGATAAGCTCTGCAATCAATCTATCGCTAACAAAGGTGGCATTCCATAATATACATGTGATTTCTTGTGCTGAAAAAAATGTCAGCAAAAACTGAATCAATACCACAAACAAGCAATCCATTTCCAATTTCCGCCACCTAGCAGAAAAGACGATAGAGTCGCCCGGTATGCTACGTCTCGCCTTTATCTGTGCATATTTATTTAAGGTAATGTTCAACAGCCTAGGGTAGGAACAGCAGTTTACGTTAGGTAGCAAAGCATTAGAATTAGAAGGCGAATATTTCTATTAAGGACAGGTACTAAGCGCAGATCCGGACCATGAAATGTTAATAGCAAGGAGAATGTGACTGGGATGAAGTGCATTTGACAAGCATTCGTAGAATATGACTAGCAGTTTAGAAACGGTATCGCTCACGAGAAAGTTATGCAACTGTTGCATCTTACCTGTACTAACCTATGGGACTGAAACGTGGAGGCTAACGAAGGGGGTTCTATTTAAGTTGAGTACAACGCTAAGGGCAATGGAACGAGCACTGGTAAGGGTAACGTTAAGAAATAGAAAGCGTCCAGAGTCGACCACAAAAGTAATTCAATTTACTGGCATTCTCAATGAAATCAAGAAGACATGGGCGTGGGCAGCACATGTACTACGAAGAGAGGATAACGGATGCACGCTTAGGGTATCAAACTGGATTCTAAGGGACGAAAAGTCTATCAGGGAGCGGCAGAAGCTTGGGTGGGTGATGAGGTTAAGAATAGTGTAGAGCGCATGTGGATGCAGGTATTCAATGACCAGGTTAATTGAAGGGGGAAGAAGAAGGTGAGCCCTTTTTGGCTGGACCCTGGCGAAGAGGAAACAGTCTGTGGAATTGTGATCGCGCAGATCATCGTGCGCTTCCTTGCCGATCTCGACGCCTTCATCGAAGTGTAGATTAAACCTTACTTGGTGGAGGTGCAGCCTGATACTCTTGCCTCACGCTGGATCTTCGCCCCCACCCCCTACGAAAAATTCACATGGCTGAAGACGAACACCCACCAACCGCCCCAATGATCCCGCCAGTCGTCTGCTCTGGCTCCTTACGTCAGCGAGACCCTGTGTAAGAGAAGGTTTAATCTACACGTAGAGGACAGCGTCAAGGTCGGCACGAAAGCGCACGATGATCAGAGCAAACATGATGATCTGCGCGATCACAATTTCATAGACTGCTTCCTCTTCGTCAGCGTCCAGCCAAGTGCCCATCTTCTTTATAGAAGGAATATGGCAGAGGCTTTCGCCCTGCAGTGGGTATAGTCAGACTGATGATGATGATATTTATGTATAATGTGTAATCCACAAAGAACACTTCACGTTTTCGAAAAAAAGTTTCAATATTGAAATTATAAAAAAAAAAAAACATTAACACGCAACTTTACTGGAAGAAGGAAGTTCACAAAGTGCTCAGCATCGCGCATTTAATTATTATTATTGAGATGTACATCGACCTGCTTTGGAGTCCGGAATCGTTTCATAGATTTCTATACCCTGACGAAGACCGAAATGTTTTGGCTTCAAAAGTAAATGAAATAAATTATTCAGTCAATGAAAATCTTAGCGGGATGCACAGGCACTCTACATAGAAGTGTTGCAGTTTGTTGAGGTAAACGTTTCATGTTGTTCTCATTTGCAATTCCAGAAAAGTGGTAGCACCATCCGCCGCCTGCAATCAAAGGTCCGAGTGCAATTATTTCTAAAATAAAATTGAGACGCCGTTGTTTCATGATCGACTTTAATACCAGACAGTGAAACGAGTGCATCTGCTTCATACATTCGGCGGCACAACTGGTTCAGATACCCAGTACGAAACACAAACCAATGATGCCCGCAAAACAGCATCAGCAAGCAGCCGATAAACAACTTCCATCTTTATGCGATCACCCGTACTGTCTTGCCTATTACCTCGTCTGATATTACAGTACGCGCATACAGCTGTGCTGGTAGAGCCATCTCGCATGCCTGGCTGATTGCTTAGAATGTAAGTTTAGTGTGAAATCATTGATGACCCATTAGACGAAACTCCACAGTCGGAGACAAAGAGCTGCCATCTAAACGAGCAGCATGGCGTCTAACTTGGTGTTACCCTACTGAAAAATGCTGTAATAATCCATATAGGAAATCGTATACAGGTTTAATGTAAAGTATCTTGGATACATTATTTAGTGCTATTACAGGAAATTCCTTACTGCAAAGGAAAATACGGAATGAAGCCACGCGGAACTCTGATGCCGGCATTTCCTGTATGGCCGATGGCCCTCGCATCCAGAAAACACGCGCTGCTAGGCAGAAAAAAGCCTGCAACAATATGAAATAGCACATCTACATTTAAAAATAAGTAAAAATAACATAACCAAAAAACATTACGGCGACAAGACTAGATTGCAACTTGCGGCTTCACACTCTTGAGACGGATGTTTTAACCACTACTCCACGACTTTTGTTCTCTTTAATGCCTTTTCTTGACACATTGCATTTCGCGAGAACAAAAATCTCTCGTGAAAAAAAAAAAAAACATTCTCGAGAAAAAACTACTCCACGAAGAGTTACGGTTATAACCGTTATATTTCAATATATGTAGCTATTTTTTCTCTTTCGTACTATGTATATTTTCTTGGCTGTTGAATGTGGCCGTAATTCGCCGATCACCCTTTAAACACGTTGAATCTTTTTCCAGGCTATCACGAGTTTTCACCAATGTCACGAATTTTTCTAACGCGTCGCTTTATTGCAGACAAACCTCGAGATATCATAATTTACTAGTGCAGATGTGTTTTGTCGTCATCTTCGAACGCTTGTTAGTTTTCCTACATACAGGGATATACAGTGCACTTACGTACGGGGATATACTTGTAACACGTGTTGCCAGAGGAGCAGCGACGTCAATAAATACAGTTCCGACTAAGTGGCTCCAATATTTAAACATTCGAGAAACTGTCGCCCGGTATGCTGCTATCTCTGTATCTTTCAATGGTCCGCGATGTTTCTTTTTTTTTCTCGAGCATATTCTTGTACTCGCTAGCGAATTAAAACGTTCGTGCTTCCACTTTCGTATTGAAGGCGGCAGATCTTCAGTCGCAGATATGAAGGTGAACCGCAAGATCGTACGAGCTGCAGCAACTGCTGCAGGCGCAAAAGAGACGCGATGCGCGTATATACTTCCTAGCACACACTTCGACAGCTTCATATTTTCTAGGTATTTGTGAAAAAATGCATACTCTTTATATACAAAATAGATGTGTAATATGTTTGGTTTAATGCTTATTTAGCGCGCTGGCGTGCTCCGAAACGGTCATTCTGGTTGAGCTTTATCGATTACCCCGGTTTCTGTTCACAAGCGGAAATGCTCTGCCCGGTATCAGTTCGAGAAATGGTGGGTTCGTCCGATTTCTAGTTAATTTATACAGGCGGAACTGATATAAAGCCGCGCGGTGCGCTAATTTCGGAAATTCCTGCATGGGGCGCGGGCTCCGATTCTCAAAAACAAAAATTTGATGCCAGACTGGAAAAAGCATGCAGAAAATAACACGACTACATTTCATAGAAAAAAAATAACTCTTAAAGCAAGAAAAATAAAAACGTACGAGTCGCAATTCGAACTTTAGTCTTTATGATCAACACGCACACACTCTAACCACTGCACGATGGCTGGATATGGTCATGATGGTTATATTTCAATTTATGTAGTCAACTTTCCTCTTTCGTACTTTGTGTGTTTTTGTGTGGGGTAGAATTTTTGGTCGTAATTCGTCGATTGCCTTTTAAACACGTTGAATCTCTTTCCTGGCTATCACGATGGGTTATCCGTGTTCCGCACCTTTACAATAAATCGCTTTCTTGCAAGCAAACCTCCGAATGTCGCAATTTGCTGGTGCTGATGTTTTTTGTCCTTCTCTTCGAACACATTTTATTTTTGCTACATTTTTTAAAAACCGACTTTTTTAAAGCCAGTCTGGCGACAGAAATAGCCCGCTCGATCAGGAGCGTTGGATGTGTAAAAGCAGCGCAAATATTATTCAGAGAAGCCGTTACCGAAAGTGTAATTCAAGAAAGGCACCCGATTTTTTGAAGTGAAATCTTTATTTAGGAAGTGCAAGCCAACATTTGGAGGGCAGAAAAGTTCTTGACGCAGCGGCGGCAGACAGCAAGCCTGCATGAGAACTGCGCCATGCAAAACGAAACGCGGGGGGTGTCCGGCTCCTATATGCATGATGACGTCAGAAAACAGCACTGACCGCTCAGACAAGTGCTGATTCGAGATGCGCAACTTGAAATCGGGGTTTAGACACTCACGCGAGAAAATTCGACTCTCGCTATTTTCTAAATTCTTCCTAAAAAAGCTTTACGCGAAAACTATACCTCATTAGAATAATAATATCAGTGAAAACTCTTGCGGAAACGCTGATGGTCATGAGTCAAAATAACGTTTAATACACTTTTATTTGTGCGCGATATTCCATGTGTGCACGAACCCTAGATAAAGCCAAAAAGCAACCACTGACAGAAGCGCAGGTGTACAGTGAGGACCAGAATACAAAATTCAATTATTGCATGGTTTAACTTGGTGACTGAACATCCAGAAATTCAATTGTCAGTGCAAACAACTTGCTGCAACGCTTATAACAAAGAGTCGAATAAACATTGTTGGACAAAATAATAATACACAGTTTTTTTTTTGTGCGCAGCATTCTATTACACAGGGCCTTGCACATCAGATGAAAGAATTACCAAAAAGACGCATTAAGTACAGCACTCGGGACGTGTGTCTAGAGCGCTTGAACAGGCTGTCTGTGGCTGCATGCGCGACACCTACAGTTAACATCTGGTTTGACATCGTTTGCGCCTGACATTGATTGCACCTTCGGCTGCTTTATTGCCGTTTCTTTTCAAATTCGTCAGCAGGGAAAGCGAGGCAACCAGATAACACGTCTCGTCACGCCGCACTGGTAACACCATCAAGACGAAGTGGAGAATTTGCGATGCGCATACACATTACTGCGCCTTTTGCTGTAGCCAGACATGTCTTTTTGTGCCAGGTATAATTTTGAAAATGCTGCGAATGAGTTCCAACAACCTTTTTAACCACCCAAAGGACGAGACACAGTCAGAACAGACTGTGTCATTTGGCTGGTTAAAAACGAACCCTTACCAACTTGCCCAGTCGTCAACCTGGTTGAGTTCCAACAAATTCTCCACGCTTGACTCATAAAGAATATAAAGCAATCTGTCTAATGGGACGAATGATACGAGCTATAAGTGCAGCGACATGGCTTAGATGCGACGGTTTAATCAATCCTGCAGGCCTAGGAGAAAGTCACTTAGCTGATGCCGTGCGACAAATGTCTAGAACAACGACCAAGCTGAAGACTACAAATAAATAGTGGCAACTTTATTTTTTTTCGCCCGCTAAATTCGCGACTAGCTACAGCTGGAGCATCCTTCCTCGATGACCTCCCGACGCAAGCCTCATAATGGGGAGGGGTAAGGAACAAAGATATACTTACCGGCATATTGGGTCTGATAACTGACTTCATTGCGCCATAGCTCCAGCATGCAAAAAGTTCTGACAGCGATATCTCGACTTGAAATTCTCATCATGCAGCGCAATAAACGACGAAAGTTTGCGTTCGTGGCAGTTAAAGGGAAAGGCGATAAATGTACAGGGCCGATTAAAATGTGCGCGAACCCGGCTCTGCATAGAGCGGTCTCGGAAGCGTATTCCGCGAGGCGGCGCATCGAAGCAAATTCGCACAGGCGCACACAAGCACGGCAACGGTACTTCGTGCCGTCTGCTACAACGCGGAGGTGCACCACGCTCTCTTTACTGTGAGGCCACCTAAGCATGACCTAACTGTCTCCTGGCAGAGGTCAAACGCGCCGAGGTGGCATTATCTCTGTACACGCACTGCAGCGTGCTGTTCTGTCCTGTGGAAGGGTCTATACTAGTGGACTATGTTACCACGGTTGCGGCTATCTCTTATCTGCGGGCGGGGCTGATAATCGCCTGCAAATGAGGCCCACGCTAAGCCGCTGGTCTGTCCTAGTGAGTGTGCCTCGGATGATTTGTGAAAGCTTGATCCATTTCACATTCGAAATGTTCTTCATCTGACAAACGACATGCTATCAGTTTAAGAAGTAGAAATGCCAGTTTTCTTTGTTGCCTATTATTTATGCTGTCTCAGGGACAAAAACAATGTAGCAATGCAATCATGGTGCGCTTCAACGCTGCAGCAGACGCCACGAAACACCATCTACAGACCCCTGTGCGCCTTCGCCAATTTGCCTCGTGGCGCGGCCTCCTGCACGCACTGACGTTCCGCAGAGCGCGGCCACGTTGAACCGAGTTCGCGCATTTCAGACGGCCTTGTACAGTAAATGTGATCATTGAGTGTGGCGCTGCATGTTCACTTCAAAGCTGCCTCAAACGTGGTTTTACTGGTACGCGTCGCGCGTGCAGCCAGAAGCGGCTCCCATGAACGCTCAAGACTGATGTGCTGATGACTGTACCAGGATAGAACATTCATGCTAAAGCCCAATTTATATGAGCACTCCGCACCAAATATATGTCAATGATAAATTGCTAAGGCATTGTGCGCACGAATATAAATTAACTTTTATGAACAAACCTTCAAATCACTGTTCATCCTTAAGAATGAAAGTGTGCTTCAAGTCTTGCATGTGCGAGAAACGAACTATCAGAAATTGATGCGCAGGGGAAGAATAAACAACACAATATATACTTTTTGCTTACACCGCACTCTGTACGATCACTACACACAAGACAAGAGAAAAGATGCAAAAAGACTTCTCAACGGGCGCATGGATTCGCAAAATTTGCCTTTTTGTTAAACATTTATTCCCTTTGTTTTGTGTCTGTATTATGCTAGGCACACAAGAAGCGTTGCACATCAACAAAAAAGTGATCATCATCATCATCAGCCTGATTATACCCACTGCAGGGCGAAGGCCTCTCCCATATTTCTCCACTTAACCCGGTTCTGTGCTAGCTGCATCCACTTGACCCCTGCGAACTTCTTAATCTCATCCGCCCACCTAACTTTCTGTCGCCCCCTGCTACGCTTTCCTTCCCTTGGAATCCAGTTTGTTACCCTCAGCGACCATCGATTATCCTCTCTTCGCACTACATGTCCTGCCCATGTCCATTTCTTCTTCTTAATTTCCACTAGAATGTCGGTAACTTGAGTTATTTCTCTGACCCACTCTGCACGCTTTCTATCTCTTAATGTTACCCCTACCATTTTTCGTTCCATAGCCCTCTGGGTTGTCCTCAACTTATGTAGAACTCTCTTGGTTAGCCTCCACGTTTCAGCCCCATAGGTGAGTACAGGCAAGATGCAACTGTTGTATACTTTCCTCTTGAGCGATACCGGTAAGCTGCTAGTCATAATCTGCGAGTGCTTGCCAAATGCGCTCCATCCCAATCTTATTCTTCTTGTTATTTCCTTTTCATGGTCCGGATCTGCGGTTACTACCTGTCCTAAGTAGACATATTCCCCTACTACTTCCAGTATTTCGCTACCTAATGTAAACTGCTGTTCCTTCCCGAGGCTGTTGAACATTATCTTAGTCTTCTGCATATTGATTTTCAAGCCTACCTTTCTACTTTTCCTGTCTAGGTCATCAATCATTATTTGCAGTTCATCCCCCGAGTTGCTTAGCAAGGCAATGTCATCAGCAAATCGCAGATTACTGAGGTATTCTCCATCTACCCTTATCCCTAACTGCTCCCATTCCAAGTCTCTGAATACTTCCTCTAAACACGCCGTGAATAGTACTGGGGAGATTGTGTCTCCTTGCCTAACACCTTTCTTTATGGGAATTTTGTTACTTTCTTTATACAGAACTATGGTTGCTGTGCAGCCACTGTATGTATCTTCCAGTACTTTCACGTACGGCTCGTCTACCCCCTGATTTCGCAATGCCTGCATCACCGCCGATGTTTCAACCGAGTCAAATGCTTTTTCGTAATCAATGAATGCTATGTATAAGGGCTGGTTATATTCCGAGCATTTTTCTATCACCTGATTGATGGTATGAATATGATCGATAGTAGAGTACCGTTTCCGAAACCCTGCTTGATCCTTTGCTTGATTGAAGTCTATCACCAACAGAAAAATAAGTACGCACTATGCATTAAATTCTTCTCCTAGGGTGGCCACAAATAGAGAGAACCTTTGAAATGCTTCTACATGATCACAGAGGAAATCGAACCAACAATCCAGAAAACAAATTGCGCCTGGGTATTTTTACTTCAACAGGGCGATATCGCGTTCAAAATTGTAAACACTTCAACTCAAACACCTTAGTTATTCTGCAGTATAAGCCTTTATCATGCACTTTCAAAGCAAATTGCTGTGTTTCAATGACCAAAAACAAATTACTAAACACAGGGGGGTTCTACCTGTATCAGGCTTCACAAATATGGACAATTGAGCAAACATCTTGAGCTTCCCCTTTCAACAACTAAGTTGGCCAACTGATGTCACTAAGAAGACCGATCTACGGCGAAGACGACGACAAATCGGTTCTTGGAACAAAAATATCTATTCTAACGCTGGTATTCCCCAACACTCGGCCTCTTTTTTAACTGAAACTTTAAATAAACCAATAGACCAGCATGAAGCATAATGGAGACATAAAATTCGGAGTTGACATGATGCATGACTGCGCCGCCAAATTCGAACTCTAAGCAGTCTTTGCAGTGATATAGACTACTGCATTCTCCTTATTCTCTCTCAGATATAACGGCTACACTCTTACCAATCTGCTTACAGCCACCTGAAATGCAATAGAAATCAATGTTAGGCAGCCTATCACATTATCGAATTTCGAGAGGCTTTTACTGAAACCAATCATCTTACATCAATGGTTCACCGAACTTTCTGCGAGAGTAGATTCTTCGGTTTCGGATTTGAAAGAGAAATATCATTGGATTTTTTTATAGCTGAACGATTGATGATGTTGCGCTTTTCTTTTTCGTGCAATATAGGCAGTGTGCACATACGTCACAGTGATGGCCAATCGTGGTAAACGTAGCACTCTCAAACGCTAAAGGCATATATAATCGCCTTATGCACAGGTGTTCCGGCTCACACTCTGACGCTGAGCTCTGCGCAACAAACTGGCACCCGCGCCGTCACTTGAATACCTCCTATGGTGCTATGACATTATTCACTCCACGAATTCGGACTCCCCACTGCTGAGAAAAGTGTAGTTTGGATTTATGGTTGGCAATATTGTTGGAAACAGCGCTGAGAAAAGACGAAAGTAAGAAAGAGGCTTTAGTGGGTGGCTCTACTTGCCGCAATCACGAATTTCGCCAATTTGTTGGAAACAGGCTTCCTATTTTCTCTCCATTTCACTTTCCTTGAGCTTCAAACGCGAAGGAGACGTCGAACGAAATGGATCCGGTTTTTAGCCGCTGGCGGCCGTCTATCTCCGGGCATGGGCATATCCCGGCCGACCAGAACAGTCGCCCACTACTATGCACCAAAACAGGCCAAGTGAAGCAGCGATCGATTCGATTCTCTACCATTACCGCTAGAAATATGGCTTGTTTATTTTCGTTGTTGCCTAAACTGACTAATAATACTTTAACTAGCCATATAATGAACCGAACTGGTAGCGAGTGAGCGCCGGCGATAAGAGCCACTTTCTTTGTGTATCACGCATCTTTACCCATTGTTACGGGGACACTAATTGAAATCAGCGGAGTAAGCTGAAATACTCGACAGCCGAGTACCTGTGAAAGTGGCCGCTTTGATTCGAGACGGTCAGCGAACTTTGCTTGCTCTGCCACAGCTAATAGAAATGATGTTTGGTGCGTTTATTGCTGCGTTGCTGCACGAGCGACGGTCACCATCCGGTCACTCTTTAGAACTCGGCTCCGAACATGTCGTGCACTCCATTGTATTTCTGACTGTTTTCATGTTTTGTGTCGTTTTCATTCTTCAATTTATTTATTTACGAATACTCAAAAGCCACATTGAAGGAGTATTAGTTGATACATTGACCTATTTAGAATATGAAAGTCTAAACGGATTATCAGAATAAGGGAGTGGTCTGTGGGGTTTAACGTCCCAATGCGACTCAGGCTATGGCGTAGTGGAGGACCCAGGAAACCTCAACAACATAGAGTTCATTAATATGCATTGACATCACACAGTACACTGGTGCCTTGCTTTTTCCCCCAGCGAAAAGCGGCGGGTGATGCCGGCATTCGATCCCGCATCCTTGGGAACAGTAGTGGAACGCCATAAACATTGCGCCACCCCGGCGGCTCATCATGAGAATTAGGATGATTCCGTTCGGTCCACGATGAATTATGGCAGGTCATTCTAACACTTGCAGGCTGAGTGAAGAAGGATGCCAATTTGTCCTGGCAGGTGGAGGGTAGAGAGCCTTCCCATGGATTTTGATCAGAGTTCAGGAAATGGTGATAGTAAATATTGTGGAATAAGTACAGTCGCATCTATACGCGGTTAGCCAAGGTTTATTGGTTAGAATTTCACGGCAGTTTAGAGCGAATAATGATATAAGACTTAGCCGGGGAAATGAGTTGAACAGCGTGATTTCGTAATGTTTATAAAGTAGCTGAGAGGATATGTGATGAGTGTGCCAATTAGCGAGAGCGTTTTCTAGTTTCAAAAGTTTAAATATACGTTTGCGCCATTGCTCATAAACCGAAATAAATTATTGGCACTTTTTAAGCCTACTAATCCCTCCTTGGACGAGGCGCAGCTCATGTATCCTAGCGTGGACTACACGCTTCATTACATGTGATGAGCTACCTATTTCATTAAAGTAGAAATCCTTCAAGGAATGCCTCCACGCAGCGACGTCTCCTCAAATAAATATAACTCATCTAATGAAAAGATTCTGCAAAAATGTGGCATCTTAAATTTATTTATTGCGGAATCACGATATCCCCCTGCGTTTCATGAGGTATAGTCCATTTTACACGAATAGAGGGCGGCGAGATTAAGGTACATATCAATGTCTACAACAGATAACGATAAAGATTTTGACATTATTGACAAAGGGTGCAGCAGCAATGGTTGTTTGAAGACATCAGGGGGCATTTTTTTCCGAGAGCAACGTGTGGCCAATAAATTTTGTACAAGTGGCCTGGCACTAAGGGGTTCAACCTTAAACCGCGAACTAGGCTTTATGTGAGGAAAACGAGTATAGGTCAGAACGAGAAACGAGTATAGGTCGGCGGTACTCGAGTACCGCCGCTAATCTGCGTCTCAACTGGCGCCCACCTTCATGCGTCCTTCATTGCTACTCAACAAGCTATAAAGATGTGCACAAAACTACAACAGGGGTAAGCACCGCTATCGCAACTACATCGAGGTTTTTCAACTATGCATATTAGCAGCAATTTTTGCCTTGATATCATCTGTCAAGTTTTCTTTCCCACTTTGTCTCAGCGCTGTTTCCTGCATGACTCACAGTGGCAGTAACGATTACAAGGAGAACAAATTGTGAAGCAGACAATTTAACTGATTACCTGTTGATATGAAAGAGTGATAATTAAATTACGGAAGCCACGACAGAGAATTTGTCCGCGGAATTATTTTTGTTCGCATTCCGATGTCCGACTTTCAGAAATCGTTAAAACGTTCACTGAAAAGTTCAGCATATTGTTCGGGCAGTTACTTCATGGCACACGTTTATGCGTACCTTTATCCGGTAGAAACTGTAATCAATGCTGCTGTCAGTCGTCATAAAGAGTAAATAATTCCAGAGAAAATGTGCAGGAGAGTCCTGCTGGGTGATAAGGAAACCCTTTTCTGCAACAGCACAGTGGGATGTGAAAGAAGTGGAAAAAGATTGTTAATGTATCAATGAATATGATAAGGTTATACATTGCAGTGAAATGCGAGGAGTTTTGTGATCGCCTCGTGCTATGTACAGAAGGCTTCACGCATCAAAAACATACGCACGATATTTAGTGACACCTGCCTCGAAAAACGTGAGACATGCTTTTCATGCACGCGCCTGTTGTTGCTTACACTGCAACAGTTTCTGAGAAGAGCTCCTCATCCTCGATACGGGCACAAACGCAAAAACACACCAACACTCCCTACACATTAAATATATGAAAGTATGCAACTGCTCGGGCAAAAACATTCGCGCACATGTGGTACGAACCGTAGCTGGGAACGCGCATATACCCTATCACACAAGCGAGTGTTGAATTAAGGAACTCAGGCCTTCCTTATTTTAAATATTCGAATATAGCCCAAATCACAGACAACTTATCAGTTAGTTTTGCACATGAGCCCAGAGTAGGTTTCCAGGAGACCATTTGGGGGGGGGGGGGGGGAATTCCTCGCTGCGTTACTTTTAGCTGGGACTAGCAGATTACATTAATTTCCACCGGAATATTGCATCTTTGGGACATAGTTTTTGTTGACGCGACGCGGAATTGTAACCGATAAACCAGGGTGCCCTGATGTTGAACATCTTTCCAGTATATTTGCATGCCTCCCTGCATTGCACATTGCAATTAGCCAGCAGCATCACTTTTCATGAACAGACTTGCACCAAAGCTGAACCAGCACGACAAAACTTAGTTTGCGCATCAGCGGATTTCATATCTTTGTACAGCTCAATTACTGTGCATGAAATGGCACGTGACCGTGCTGTCAAGTATTAAGGTACACGACTGAGCTTTGCACAAAAAATTCTCGCCCACGCGCATAGCATATCGAGGGCTGATTACGAAAAACTTTCTGACGAATCGAGGAATTCATATGATAACCTTTTTCGTACCTGACAACCCTTCGACCGTTAAAGCAATGCTTCGATTTATTCGAGGAGTACCTACCGCAAGATTACCTGTCGCACGAAATCATGGTTAAGGTGCTTGTATTCGCAAACGGGCGTTATTCGGAACGTAAATCAGGATAGATTTGAGGGCTTGGCTGACCAGACAGCCACTGTCGTCGATGGTAGTTAGACAACTTGCGCTTTAGAAGCTCCCCTGAAAGAGCTGCACACGACACAGCGCAGCCAATGAGGTATATGGCAAAATATAACTCAAATTTCTCTGTTCCTTCACTATCGGATATGTCTTGGTTGAAAACTGCTCTTTGTTCGCGGAAATGGACAGCAAGGCCATGCTCCGCGATGGCCAGGAGAAGTCGCCGGTGTTGATACCTGCATCAGAAATGACATTTTGGCTAGTTCATAAGGCAACAAAGGCACAATGCAACTGAATCGTAACTGCAATTGAGCAAGCGCAATTTCATTGGCATTGAATAAATAAGGTTCTCATGCAAACAAAAGATTGCACAAGATGCTTATGACACAAATAAATAGCGAATGTTCAATCAATCAATCAGTCAATTTTTATTTTCACCGAAACAAAAAATACATGGCGAAAAAAGGGGGCGGGAGAAAAAGCTGCACAATAGCAGCTTGACAAAGCTCCAACCACTCTGACAACAATGACAGCACTGTAACATTTCAGATTTTTGTTCAGTGTACTAGGAACTGTACAAAACGAAAGTAAAAAGAAACATCTAGTTACACTAATGCTATTTTATAAATAACTGCTCTATGTCCCTTTTGTTAAGTTTCGTAGTGTATATGTCTTGCTTCGCGAAGTCATTGAGTGTGTGGGGGAGTGTGTATTCTACGCGTTGGCGGACATAACCTGTGTGCGTGACGGGAACTTTCCATGGTAGTTTATGGCGATGAGGGTATATGTATTCTTGCTTATGGAGATTGGCGAGTGAGAGGAATGCATCTAAATTGCCCTGCATTGCTGCAGTGTAACTCTTTATTAGTTTGTACTTTATATGCTATCGGCTTTCATTATTTTGTACTTGTAGAATAGAGGTTTAGTATGCTCGTTGAATGGAACACTTTCTATCGCCCTAACAGCTTTTTTTTTTGTAGTAAGATTAGTTTGTTTAAATTATGCGCACTAGTGTTTCCCCACACCAGTGCGCAGTAACTGAGCACGGAATGGAATAAGGAATTGTACAAAAGCTGTTTAATTTTGGCAGGAAATAAATGTCGATTTCTATTGAGAATGCCAACTACCTTTCGCGCTTTTGAGCAAAGATGATCGACATGGTCGTTACAAAGCATGTGTTCAGAGAAAATAACACCAAGTGTTTTCACAGATGTCTCTCTATTAATTATATATGGACCAATGATGATGGTTTCAGGCATTTCTAGACATGTACTGGGTGCGCGGAACAAAACATTTTGTTTTCGATTCATTTAATAAGAGATTGTTTTTCTCAGTCCAATCCTGCAGCCGAAAACAAACCGAGCTTGCGAGTGGTAGAATATCGGTCACATTTTTTCCACTAAAAAATATGTTACAATCATCAGCGTAGATGAAAAATTTGGACACATTATTTATTAGCACTATATCATTTATATAAAATAGAAAAAGGACTGGACCAAGAATGCTGCCCTGAGGCACACCACTTTGTTTGGATCGTATTTGTGACGTATGGTCATTAATTTCAACGAACTGTGAGCGTGAGGATAATTGAGAACGAATTAGTCGAGTGCACTTACCACGGAAACCATATTTTTCAATCTTATCTATTAACAGATTGTGATTAACACGATCAAAGGCTTTGCTAAAATCAATATAGATTCCCAAAGTCATTAGTTTCTTTTCAATGTTTTCCAAGATGATGTCTTTTTGGGTGAGCAAAGCATTTTCTGTGGAACGCTTTTTCCTGAATCCAAACTGACATTCAGTCAACAGACTGTGTTTTTGAGAAAAATTATTCATTCGAATACTAATTGTTTTTTCTAGCCCTTTAGAAAATATTGGTAAAATGGATATTGGACGGTAGTTATTTATATTATTTCTGTCACCTCCCTTATGAATTACGATAACGCGCGCCAGTTGCATGTCCTTTGGGAACACACCTGCTGAGAGTGCTGAATTTAATATATGGGCTAACACAGGTGCAATGTGATCATTTACATATTTAATAGGCGTTATCTCTAAACCATCTGCGTCTGTGCTACGACTATTGTTAAGGCTTTGGAACACAGTACTGACTTCGCTAGCGCAGGTTGGCTGAAGAAATATGCTGTTAGGATTTATCGGTATTTGCGGTGTTGATCCGCTATGCCAGATGCTTCCACCTATTTTGACAAAGAAATCGTTAAAACAGTCAGCAAGTTCGGTTCCATGTAAGTCTTTGTCGTTTATGACGAGGCTATCAATGCGCATTGTGCTCGCTGGGTTTAGTAATTTGTTTAGTTTCTTCCATACTTTGTCGCTCTTCCATAGACAGTCACCGTCAAAAATACGGTGGTAGTAGTACTTCTTTGATTTCTCTTTTTCGGTGTTTAGTTTGTTACGAAACGCTTTGTATTCCAGCCACTTTACCAGATCGCGTGTTTGTATAAACCGCTGATAAAGTTTGTTCTTCTGGTTTATTTTCTGCATCAACTCCCGTGTAATCGATGGGTTCCTAGCATTTCTAGGCTGACAATAAGGTTTGAGTGGGAAACAACCGGCATATATTGCTTGGAATCTGGCTAAAAATACTTCATATGCTGTGTTCGTGTCTGAAATGTCAAAAATATCTGTCCAGTCAGTCTGTCTAATGTTCCTCACTAAGGCGGCATTCATATTGCTTTTGTGAACTGTAAATTCCTCAGTTATAGAATCCGTTTTGCATAAAAACGGCTGGTTGGTACAGCTTAAATTTTATATTAATCGCAGTGTTTTAGCATTATATACAGTAGTGACGTAAACTACTCGACGCTTATACGTTATAGTGAAAAAGCAAGCCGGAATTTGGTGTGCGAAATGATTGGTTTCTGGGGTGTAACTTCCCAAAGCGAATCAGAGTGATGGACGCGCAACGCTTAAGCAATGCTTCGATTTACTTGAGGTTTACCTGCCACACAAAGAAGTATCCTATAAACATTCTAATGTGCACATCTTCGCACAAAAGAGTTATTCGGGTCCTGGATTAGGGAAGACTCAAATCAGGGTAGAGTGTGCAGCGGTGGCGTAGCGGTAGAACATCAGCCTCGCATCCAAGAGGACCAGGGTTCTAATCTTGGTGCCGCGCAATTCTCTCCTAGAAAAAAAAATCCTGCTGTCGATGGGATTGCATAAACAAGGTTTGGGCTGCGAGCTGATGCTGGTGAACACCTCCGGCAACGCACTCCCTCACCAGAACAGGAGTGGGGGCACCCTGGTGCAGTAATGGGCCGCAACGGCCCATGACTAGTCCTACAAAACCCTGGCCCTCAAACACCAGCGGATGCGGAACAACTGACCTCGGCAGCTGACAGAGGTTAGACGCATCTGGAGGTGCTAAGAATTCCATTGGAAATTGACCGTGGCAATGCTTAACGCTACAAACCTAGCTGTGAAGCTAATTTAGCAGTGCTGTTAGAGGAACTAAAGGGTATGAAATGGGATGTTACAGGGATTAGCGAGGTTAGGAGGCCGAATGAGGCATATACTGTACTGAAGGATGGGCATGTACTGTGTTATCGAGGTTTACCTGGGAGGCGAGAACTAGGAGTAGGTTTCCTTGTCGATAAGCATATAGTGGGTAATATAGATGAATTCTAAAGTATTAATGAGTGGGTGGCAGGCATCGCAGTTAGGCTTAATAAGCGGCATAAACTGAAGGTTGTACAGGCCTAAGCACCTATATGTAGTTATGATGACCAGGCAGCTGAAAGCTTCTACGAAGGTGTAGAATTGGCAATTCAAAAAGCAAAGAAGAAGTATATAGTACTAAGGGGCCACTTTAATGCCAAAGTAGGGAAAAAGCAGACAGGAGACCAGGCAGTGGGTGACTATGGCATTGGTTCGATGAAAGCAGGGGGGAGTTACTATTTGAGTTTGCAGACCGCAATACTTTAAGAATCATGAATACCTTCTTCAGCAAACGGAAGAACCGGAAATGGACATGGAAAAGTCCTAACGGGAAGACTAAAAATGAAATTCACTTCATAATGTGTTCAACTCGCGCCATTATGCAAGATGCAGAGGTAATCGGGGAAGTGCAATCCACTGAAATTGCAATGCAATTAGTCTGAATCTGAAGAAGGAACGCAACAGTTTAGTAACAATGAGGTCCATCAAAGAAATAGCGGTGTGGGGGATTGCAGAAAAGTTGAGGATCTCGCTACAGAAACAGAAAAGATATGCCGCTCTAACCGAGGATGGCAACATTACCCTAGAAGCAATAAACAATAATGTCAGAGATATGACTACTGAGTGCTCTAGAGAAGTATGCGGTAGGATAGTTAGAGAGGATAACGGTAAGCTGCCTAAGGAGACGAGAGAGTTGTTTAAGAAACGCCAGAATATAAAACTTAGAATCCCACAAACCAGATAGAATTGGCAGAGATATCAAAGGTACTCAATTAGCGCAAAGTGGTCGATATAAGGAATTGTAACATTGAGAAAATTGAGCATGCTCTAAAGAACGGGGGAAGCCTTAAAGCGCTGAAGAAGAATTTCGACGTAGGCAAAAATCAGATGTATGCGCTAAGGCATAAGGCGGGCAACGTCATCACGAATATGCACAAGATAGTCAAAGTGGGCCAAGGAGTTCTATACTGATCTCTACAGTAGCTAAAGCAGTCAGGACCGTAATGAGATCGGCGGTAGGAAAAAACGGTCACACGTTTCACCAGTGCCGAAGGACGGGATCAAGACAACATTAGTAACTATGAAAAGGGGGAAACAAGCTGGAGAGGATCAGACAACTAAAGATTTGTTGAAGGACGAGGGGGGGGGGGAGTTATCGTGCTAGAAAAACTGGCCACCCTGCATACGCAGTGCCTGGTGTCATCGACGGTACTGGAACTATGGAAGAATTCAAACATTATACTCATTCATAAGAAAGGGGACGCTAAGGACCTTAAAAATTGCAGACCAATCAGCTTACTGTCTACTACATATAAGGTATTTACCATTGTATTCGCTAATAGAATCAGGACAACCTTATACTCCAATCAAGCGAAAGATCAAGTAAGGTTCCGCAATCGGAACTCTACTATTGATCATATACATACCATCAACCAGATGATAGAAAACGTAGCATACGTAGCATTTATTAATTTCGAAAAAGCATTTGCCTCAGTAGAAACCTCCGCGATGATACAAAGACCATCTTTTCTGATTGTAGGTAACCGTATCTAGTTTGAAATGCCTTGCACTTATCATCGTATGACTTCTAAAACTCGCACTCCATGTCTGGGCCATCTATCCTTATATATTGTACAGCAATGGGAATTTCTTTGACAATTTCTGAAATTCTCTTCGTATCAACAGGCGAGTAGACCAGGATTGATCGAAACAAGTTGATTTTTTCTGCACTCATGACACGAAACATCGTTTCTTGCGTGTTGGGTACCGTAGTGGATACTAGAGCAAACATCTGCACAGTTGTAATTGCAGTCAAAGTATTTCATGGAATGGGTTTCGGAACAAGGATACGAGTAAAATGCGCCAAAGCACTGTGTTATGAAAATAGAGGTCAAGCGTTGGTTTTGATAACTATGACGTATTCACACCACCGTACAGTGTAAAAGCGAAAGTGATCTTGTATATTGCAGATGCCTTAACTTCCACCTAACAAGAAACGTCATAGGCCTGGCAACCTCTCTAAAGATGAAGGTCCTTGTATAAACTTTAGCGAACCTTTTCTCTTCGATTCCTGACAAGGCTGTGCGGTCTAGACATTACTTTAGAAGGAAGCCACTTGAACGCCATCCGCATTCATACTGAACCAGTTGGGCCGACGAATATATGAAGGAGCTACACTCGACTCGCTATCTCGTTTAAAATTGATCGTGATCGAGGGACAGCGGCCTTTCAAATTTTATTTAAAAACAGTTTCGCTCGGACGTCCAATTCTAGGCGGTGGATGGTGCTACCATTTTTGCGGAATTGCAAATGAGAGGAACATGAAACGTTTATCTCAACAAACTGCCAACTTCTGCGTAGAGTGCCTATGTAGCTCGCTAAAGTTTTCATCGATTGAATGAATTATTTCATTAAAAGCCACAACATTTACATCTTCGTCAGAGAATGGGAATCGATCAATCAATTCCGGACTCTAAAGTAGGTCGCTGTAGGTCTTAATAATAATACAGCAATGCACGGCGCGGAGTCCTTTATGATGCTCCTTCTTTCAATAAAATTGCGTGTTAGTAATTTTTGTTTTCACATTTAAATTATGAAAATGTTTTTCACGGTAGCGTGGAGTGTTCTTCGTGCACAAGAAATAATACATAAATACCATCATCATGAAGGAGGGTTGAAATCTGGGTCAGTTGGTACATAGTCTTAGAAAATAAAAACTAGCCAAGGGACGAGGACGAAGAGAGACGATGTACACACGGAAGCTGGAACTAACAACTGTGCTTTATTGAAATATTAACATTTCCCAAGAAACCTTGCAAGGCATGCGCAGCTCGACGTCCAACACACAGCATAAAAGTGACAAAAAAAAAACAGCAACGCTTCGCAGATAGCCTCGGTACTAGGGTCTTTGAGATAAATAACTTATTTCTTTCTGCATCAACGATATGGATGCTGTGCTAATACAATTATCGCCTTGCATACTTATGTGATAAGCTTCAAGAACTTCGCGCTCTGCCTTACCCTTGCCCCTACCAAAAAACGTGACATTTGAAAACAGCAGGAAACAACCGCAAGCCCTACAATGGCGAGACAAATTTTTAGCTCCGCTGGTGAGTGACAAAGATTTGTGATGCTCTCGCAGCCTTTCGTTAATGCACCGGCCAGTTTGGCCTATGTAAACTTCTTCACATGTTAGAGGGATCTTATAAATCACACGTTTGGCACAATTAGAACGAAAGGAAGAAGATGGTTTGCACGGTATAAAAAAGAAGAAGCGAACAAGGGTAAATAAGGTACGCCTCAGGTCGCAGATGAGCCAACGTTTCGACAAGTGGACTTGTCTTCGTCTGGGCATAGCGATCATAACTGGCAGGGGTTTAAATACGCTTTTGTTTCCGAAGAAGAAAAGCTGGGGAGGGGGGAAAGTGGGTGCGAAAGAGTGGGGCGGAGAGGATGGGTGAGAAGAAAGTGGGTCATGAAGTAGAAAAAAAGAAAAAAAATCTTGAGTATGTACTTATCAGCCATGGAACCAGGGATTCTGTAGCCTGCAAAGGAAGTAAAAGCGGCAGTACAAGGAAGAAACACAAAAAAAAGGGACTACTATGCTGGTAAGGTGATTAGTCACCACTAAAGACGGTTTGGTGAAGATACACCTTACAAAGGGAGGCTATGCAAAGGGCCTTGATAAGACATATATCTAGGGGGACAAATCTTAAAAGTAGGGGTTAGGGCGTGGAGTACAGGGTCCCAGGATAATAACCTTATAGTAAAAAATAATAATAACCTTCAGTGTGTATCTCAACCTGGAACCGGAGATCCCGTGGCCTACAAAAGAAGTAAAAGCGGCATTACCAGGAAAAAAAAATTATAGTACCGGGTAGATGATTATTCACCACTTAGGCGGGTTTGGTGCAGATACACTTTACAAAGGGAGGGTTTGCGAAGGGCCCTGATAAGGCATATATCTAAGGAGGACAATTCTTAAAACTTTCTGCAAAAGGGGGAGAATACAGTCACAGGATAATAAGCGCACAGGGAACCAACACGGACATGAGAAAAAAAAGAGAGAAAAATAATAATGATAATAATAAAAAAAAAATATGTGAGGACAAATTGAAGCAACAAGTGATAAGGAGGAAATGTGTTTAGAGGAAGGTGTAGGGTTATGCTATTGCGGAACGGAATAGGGTGTACGTGCGTTGTGAATAAACTGTACAATTAAGGCTATGTGAGATTGTTTTTCCGAATAGTTATAATGGAGAGGGAATGTACCTAAGGGATTCTAACGTTCCCTTAGATATATTTATTCCTGCTGGTTCCAATATTCTAAATTTATGAATTAGGTACGCCTCTCTATATTTTCTGTCCCTTGCAGATTTAAAGCCTGACTGGAGAATATATAATTTAATTTCTTTGAACTTATGACCTTTATGATTGAAATGCTGGGAAACTGCTTTCGGGAGGTTTTTGCCTACGTCTGCCCGATGTCCATTAAGCCGCATGTTCATTGGTTGTCCTGTCTCTCCGATGTACTGTTTATGACAAAAAGAGCATTCTAGAAGGTAGATAACGTTTGAAGATGTGCAGTTAAAGCCTGATTTTATGTGAAAAGTGAAATCGCTTGCATAGCTTTTAACCGTGGTGTCTTTTTGTATATGACTGCACGTCTTACGTCTAGGTCGAGAGCAAGGATGTGGTTGTGTTGGGTGCTTGTTGTCGAGTTTAGAATGCACTAGAATATCTCTGAGGTTCGCGTTACGTTTGTATGTCACCCTTGGTGCCTCCGGAAATATTTTCTTGAGGCTTTCATTACACGTTAGCATGGAATGGTATTTCCGCAGAATATTGTTTATGTTTGGAAGGGCATTGGAGTATTTAGTTACAAAAGAAGGCTGTCGTTCGGTGTTGGCCTTTGGTCGTTTCGTGAGCACATCGGTGCGGTTTAAAGTGCTTGCTTTTTCGAGGGCTGTATTAAGGGAGTTATCGGGATAGTTCCTCTGGATTAGTGTTGCTTTCAATGAATGTAGTTCGTTTAGGTAGTCACTATCATCGCTACATATTCTTCTAAGCCGTGTCGCCTGTCCTACAAATATTCCTTGTTTACAATGTCTCGGATGATGACTCGTAAAATCTAGGTATTGTTGCTTATCCGTTGGCTTTCTGTACAACGAAGTTTTAAGTTTTCCATTTTCCACTGTCACCGTGGTGTCGAGAAAGTCGACTTTTAATTGCGACGACTGACAAGTGGATTTAATGCTAGTGTGATGATTATTAAGATGCGAGACGAAAGGCTGAAGTGATTCTGATCCGTGCTGCCATATCATGAAAATATCGTCAATGTAGCGAAGGTATATAAGTGGCTTTTCCGGAAATGAATTTAGTATATTGGATTCTAGAACTCCCATGAATATATTCGCGTAAGTCGGCGCGAATGGAGTACCCATGCTGGTTCCAAATATCTGAAAATAATAGGATGAATCAACTCGAAATAATTTAAAGTTAGGACTAGTTTAAGGAGCGAGAGATAAACTTCAGAGGCATGCGGATGGTGATTGTTGATTAGTACTTGGGAGAGGGCGTCGGTACCTTCATTGATAGGAATATTAGTGTAAAGTGCCGCGACGTTAAGTGTGACAAGTATACAATCATCTGCCAGATTGGTAATGTTATTAATACGCTGAGGATGCGTCGTGAGAATATTCGTACCCAGCGTCTGCGACCGAGTTGTTACGACGGGGGTTTGACGTCAGAGCACTGCACAGGCATTGGAGGCAGAGAACGCAGCTGGTGAACGGCTGCGAGTCCGGGCACGGGCACGAGAGTCTCCTCGTCTTTCTCAACTTCCTTTTTCCTTTCTTCATCTATGTGTTTTCTTCTTGAGGATTGCTACAATGATTGCCTCTGACCTCAGCCCCGAACACGCTCAGGACCTGCACAACCTTTTGTTATCCTTCTCCGACATTTTTGACTTTGCTGCCGGTTCTCTGGGCCAAACCTCAGTTGTGACTCACCGCATTGACACCGGCGATTCAAAACCTGTACATCGGAGGCCTTATCGTGTGTCCATTTCTGAGCGCCAAGTCATCCAGCAGGAGGTCGACAAGATGTTGGCCAACGATATCATCGAACCTTCGAACAGCCCCTGGGCTTCTCCTGTCGTGCTCGTTAGAAAAAAAGACAACAGTTGGCGCTTTTGCGTCGACTATCGACATCTGAACACGATTACAAGGAAAGATGTTTACCCGCTGCGGCGAATAGACGATACCTTGGACTGTTTACATGGAGCCCGCTACTTTTCCTCTATCGACCTTCGTAGCGGCTACTGGCAGATTTCTGTTGACGAACAAGACCGCGAGAAGACAGCTTTTGTCACACCCGATGGTCTTTACCAATTTAAGGTTATGCCTTTCGGACTTTGCAACGCCCCTGCTACGTTTGAACGAATGATGGACTCCTTACTCCGCGGCTTCAAATGGACGACTTGTCTATGTTACTTGGATGACGTCATTGTCTTCTCGCCCTCGTTCGAAAGCCATCTTCGTCGCCTTTCTTCCATCTTGGCACTTTTCCGCCGTGCCGGACTTCAACTGAACTCAAAGAAATGCAGTTTTGGTCGCCCCGAACTTAAAGTGCTTGGCCATTTGGTGAATTCCACCGGCGTGCAACCCGATCCTGACAAAATTCGTGCTGTCAGTGCTTTTCCATCTTCCCGTTCACCCCGTGATGTCCGCAGCTTTATAGGACTGTGCTCTTATTTTCGCCGGTTCGTCCCAAACTTTGCCGCTGTTGCTCGTCCTCTCACCAATCTCCTGAAGAAAGGCGTTCCTTTCTCATGGGGACCAGAGCAGGCTAACGCATTCTCCACCCTCATCGCTGTTCTCACCAATCCTCCTGTGTTGGCCCATTTCGACCCGTCTGCCCCGACGGAACTTCGCACCGACGCCAGTGGCCACGGGATTGGTGCCATTCTTGCACAGCGACAACGCGGCCAACACTGCGTGATTGCCTACGCCAGTCGTCTCCTGTCATCAGCGGAACAGAACTATTCGATTACGGAACGGGAGTGCCTGGCTCTCGTCTGGGCCGTTGGAAAATTCAGACCCTACTTGTTTAGCCGACCATTCACTGTAATTACCGATCACCACGCCCTATGTTGGCTCTCTTCCCTCAAGGATCCTGCTGGCCGCCTCGGCCGCTGGGCACTGCGCTTGCAGGAGTATACCTTTTCCGTTGTATACAAATCAGGCCGGCTCCACCAGGATGCAGACTGGCTGTCCCGTTATCCCGTCGATCCCCCTTCCTCTACTGACCACGAGTCGGACCCCTGTGTGTTCTCTATATCGGACTTTTCTCACATAGCCGACGAACAGCGCTTGGACCCAACCCTCAGTTCTCTTATCGACCGCCTCCGCACACACAGCCATGACTCTTCCCTCGCCCTGTTCTTCCTTCATGGGAATACACTATACCGCCGCAACATGCGACCTGATGGTGCTGAGCACTTGCTCGTCGTTCCCCAACACCTACGCTCTGCCGTTCTAGAACAAATGCACGACGCCCCTACAGCTGGTCATCTTGGCCTCTCACGCACATACGATCGCGTGCGCCGGCGTTTCTTCTGGCCTGGACTCTACCGCTCTGTCCAACGTTATGTAGCCGCTTGCGACCTCTGTCAACGCCGGAAGAAACCCCCTGTGCTGCCACCTGGACACCTGCAGCCGAGGGCTATCCCGACTGAGCCATTTTCTCGTGTTGGCCTTGACCTCCTAGGGCCCTTTCCCGAGTCCTTATCAGGAAACAAATGGATCGCTGTGGCCACTGATTACGCCACGCGGTACGTGATCACTCGCGCCATTCCAACCAGCTGCGCCACAGACGTTGCTGACTTCCTTTTGTACGACGTCATACTACATCATGGTGCTCCCCGTCAACTACTTACCGACCGTGGCCGCTGTTTCCTTTCCCGAGTTGTTGAGGAAATACTTCGTTCTTGCTCCGTTCGGCACAAGTTCACCACTGCGTACCACCCTCAGACGAACGGCCTTACGGAGCGTATTAACCGCACACTCACCGACATGCTCGCAATGTACGTATCCGACAGTCATAGCGACTGGGATATTAGTCTGCCATTTGTCACCTTTGCATATAACTCTTCGCGTCATGACACTGCTGGGTACTCTCCATTCTATCTTCTCTTTGGACGAGACCCCTTACTGCCCTTCGACACTTTGCTTCCCGCCGCTGGCCCCGTCACCACCTATGCCCGCGATACCATCGCCCGAGTCGACGCTGCTCGCCAGATTGCTCGTCACAATCTCACCGTCTCTCAAGAAGCTCAAAAACGCCGCTACGACGATCACCACCGCGATGTGCACTATCCTCCCGGATCTCTGGTGTTGCTCTGGCTTCCATGCCGTCGTGTGGGGTTGTGTCAGAAACTTCTGCCCCACTACACGGGTCCTTACCGTGTACTACGCCCTGTGACCGACGTGACCTATGAGATTGCACCGCTCCACCCAAAGTCACCGACTGCTAAATCCACTTCCGAAATTGTACATGTCGCCCGCCTCAAGCCATATTACTCCCCCTCCACACCGCACGACTAATACGCACCGGGACGGTGCCTTTTGCCGAGGGGAGTAGTGTTACCGGGAAACGCGAGACAAAAGTGATGTGCTCACTGACAAAGACGACGATCAAGGAACGCAGGCACGACGAAGCGTTGAAAAAGAGAACGACGCTGAGAGAGCGGATTCTGCACGGCTACCGAAGTCTTGCGTCCAGTTCAGCCCATCGCAGTGCCGTCACATTAAGTACATCCCCGTAACAATATCATTGTTAACCGGAAATAAAGCAAAGAGAGTTTCTGTGGCACATTGGATTAACACTACTCATCTCAGTACTGATGCCACTGAAACATCTGTTAGAATCCTGTATTTCAATGTTAGTATCTTTTCATTTCACAACATTGAAATATTTTACCAACAACTTTCCTGAGGTGTGTTTACCTTTAGGTTCCATTGGCTGATGTTTTTTGTTCTCAACTGCAGAAAAACCAGCCGTGTACAGAGCCACGAGGTGACGGTATGACAACGGTTACACTAAGTTATTACCTTCACCATATTTATTTCCTGCCTTCAGTAAGTGCATGTTACCTTTAGGTTGCGTTCGGAGACACCTTTCAGCAGCAATCGGTATGCCAACGATTACACTAAGCAATTACCTTCACCATAATCATGTCCTGCTTGCAGTGAGTGTATGTTACCTTTAGGTTGCGTTCACAGACATCTTTCAGCAAAATCGCCGTTTGACGTGAATGTATGTTGCCTTTAGGTTGCGTTCAGACACATCTTTCAGCAACAATTGCTGTTTAGCTCAATGAGTGCGTCTTCAGCTCGAGTGATCCTACGGGAGATGGCTTGGCAATACGCGTAACGGACTAGGGACAACACTTGCGCACACCCCTCCCTTATCTGTGCTCAATAAAGTTTTCAGCTAGCCAGTCCATTGGCCTCCTATTTTGCGATCCTTGCCACCTTCTTACTTTCATCACGAAGCCCAATTCACGTGTTCACCGTGAAGTGTGTTTGGTACTGCTGTTTTCCGCTGCATTTCGACGGCGGCGAAAGCGAGAAGCGTTCGTGTGCTATTATATGTCAGTGCAAGTCAAAAATGCTCAGGTAGTATAAATTACTTCGCACCTTCCAATAGGGCACATTTTCTCCCTTTCTGATGGTCACCCATGGCGTTTGCAGTAGGCCGTCGAACGTCACTTCAGGTCCGCAAACTTTGACCGATTCAACCGGTATCCCGTCTGATTCCTCCTCGGAGCCAGTCGGGCACAATAATAATGCTAGTTGGGAGCTTGTTCAACCCAATCGCCAGAAGGAACTTCAAATACTAGGTCAACGGAAGTAAGGCAACCGGCCCGGACCTCACGATGGAAAATCGCCGGGTGATACGACCGACTGCAGTAAGTCTGGACGGATGGAGCAGAGAAGGCCTAGGTGAAGAATGCAGCCAGTCCCCAAAATGGACATCAAAATCATTTTTCGGCTCCAGAAAGGGCTCAGGTCAAATCACTGACCACGCAACTAATAGTGCATACCGTTGTCACGGCGTTCGGGAAGAAATGCAAGGACGAGGACCTACTTGTAGGGCTTCGTGCCAGATTGCGCGTCAACATATCGTTAGCACCCCACATTAACAGACGAGCCAGCTTGGGCGGCACATTACCCTCCTCTAATTAGCAGCAAACCGGAAAAGAGTACGAGGAATCCGCTTACGTGGCAGCTCCGGAAGACGTCCTTGGCGACATAATATCCGGTGTTGACCCAGGTACGCCTCCCGAACAGCTCAAAGCAAGCCTACGAGTCAGAACTTAAGGAGTGATCATTCTCCAGGCAAGAATGCTTGGAAACTCTAAGGCGGCATTGTTCACGTTTGACGCTTTATCTTGCCGAAATTCGTTATATATTACGGAAGTGAACTACCGCGCAACCATTACCACCCCACGAGGCGAGTGTGCTGCGTCTGTTTCAGCAAGAACACCACTCTGATGTGTTATTCCCCACACCAGACAATATTGTGTTCGGACTGTGCGGAGCACAAAATCCGGACCAAGAAATGTGTGCGCGCTTATGTGCCTAATATGCGCGGTGGCACACCGCACCGGATCCAGACAGTACCCGTATAGACTGAAAAAAAAAAAAAGGCCAAAACCAAGCAAAGAAAGAGGGCGCAGTGACCAACGCGGGTGAACACGCAAACGATGGCTCAGCTCAGAGAGAGAGACATTGAGCCCGTCGAGGTCTATTTCCTTCCCGCCTGTGTTCCCCACAGATTCACAGGAGAGAAACAAACAACAGAAGAAGAACCTTGTCCGAAAAGGCGTCAGCAAGGTAAGCTTGGCATCTACCATAGATCGCGCTCGGCAGGAAACAGTAGTAATACAAATAGTACAAACAACACAAACAACCAAGATAATCGTTTCAAAGAACCGAAAGACGCAAACAGCGATGCGCTTAGACGCGAGCATAAACTCGCTAGACTCAAACAAAATGATATCGCGCAATGTTGAGGAAATAACAACAAATTAAAGGTACAGCAGCGAGAACTCGTAATCACTAGAGCCCTTCCAAAACCTTAACAAGCATTCAACAATGAAGACTGCAAACACGAATGTAGCGCGTGATGCTGGGTAGGATGCGGCAAATTCAGTTATAACTGTAACAGATGAAAACACATTTCCAGGGTCAGATCTGAGAATCAAAATGCTTTTCGAACACGAAGACAAATAAAATATTGGGAAAACAGAACCGTCCAGCATTAACGTTGATCACTGTCGAATAAGGCGAACTAGTAGCGTAAACAGGATCAAGACGCGTCAGCAAGAACAAGAATATGTAGAAATTTGGCAATAGCACTGTAGAGGCTACCGCAAAAAGCCGGGCTTCATAAAGCAATATATAAACACAGAGCTTACATCCCCAGGTAATTGCGCTCCAAGAGACTGGAACCAAACCACAAGTTTACCAGAGTCGGAACAGGGCTGAAGCGGCCGTCGTAGTCAGCAAAGCCATCACCGCAATCAGACACAATACCATCGCCGAAGATATCGATCACGCGCTTGTCGAAATAATTTTGAAAAAGCGTCAAGCACATTCATACTGAACGCCTGCAGCCCACCATTATAAAGAAATACCAAACTCTTCGAGCTATTCCACAAAGCGCACATGCTGGCCAAAGAAAATCGATTCAATATCGTAAAAGATTTCAACGCCAAGGACACCAGTTGGGGTTACCAAAATTATAATATCAAGGGAGGAACGTTACAAAAGGTAGCGGAATATTTTGACTGGAGTCAAATCAGACATCCCGCCCCCCCCAAAGAGAACCAGGAATAGCGTGAGCACGGACACATGCCCAGACCCCACCCTGATAAGAAAGAACTGGGATACACAGTGGGAAAACTTGATGCAAAACTTAATCAGCGATCTTCCGGAGAAGGATAGCGCCGGACAGGATAGGACGCTAGATTCAACAAGCAAAGCTCCGAGACTGGAACGCGTTTCGTGGACTTGCAAAAAACCTGAAGGCGGTATTCAATAACTAAAAAAATAGAGCGGCATCCCGAGAGAAACGCGAGAAAAATGTAAAACAAAAATTGTTACACACACAACAATGCCCAAAGTAGGCGTGCACCTTCTCCTACTATGGGAAGCGAGACACAGTCTAACCACAAGATGACGGAAGCGAAAACACAACAGAAAACTATACCTAAAGATAGCAGAATTTACGCAAAAGCTAAAGAATAGGCTATGCAACTCGCGAAGCGAAATTGGAAACCACCATCTCGCTCACATGGTGGCTTGGCATGATTCAGGAGCGGGTGGCGACGCTCAGACTGCAAAATAAATGGAAGATAATGACTGTGTACTCCCTAGAATTTTGGGCTTCAGTCCAAAACTCTTGACGCATGACGTACTCTTCCAAATACAGAAATACGTGCTCCGCACGTATCTTAAATAAGTAAAAATGTCATAATGTCATCAAGCGGTCACTGAATAATGCCAGCTACGAAGCGATCGTTGCGGGTCTTGACGACCTGGAATGTGTACGCAGAATCCACGGATGCGTCAAAGCCTTCCTCTCCGATAGAATTGCAACCATCGACATGGGAGACCTTCGAGCGAACAAAATTCACGCACCAAACAAAGGAACACCCCAAGGGTCAGTTATATCACCTATCCTTTTCCATATACTTATGATAGGCCTAGCATCAAAACTAATCAAGCACGCCATGTATGTACACGGCATAAGTCTGCACAAACACCAGTTCCATCTGGCAGAAAAAACAAAAGGTACAGGAAGCGGCCTCCTGTGTACTGTAACATCTCGCCGAAAGAGGGCTCGCGTGCTAGACCAAGAATTTGGAACTGCTGCGAGTCTGGAGAGTCAAATGAAACGGAACCGTCCTAAACAGTGTGGACCTGAAACTCAACAGCTGCCTTGAAGAAATGCCCATACTGGAACAGAAAATGAAAAGAATATTCTGCAGGTAGTTTCAATCCAACCAAAGCAGCACTCACCCTTTTGCCCTGCTAAAAATTACAAAGCTACTAGTTGCACGTATGATCAACCGCATCACCAACAGGCGGCATAGTATGCGTGAAGAGGACACACTAAAACTAGTGAGAAACCAGATAGATATCTGAATTATCTTCAGCCTACCCTACCAGTCCTTCATCAACAGCGAAATACAACAAGCGGATGCCCTTTTAAGCAGAGTGTATGACAACGCTCCGACTACCGCGTATCATGTATACAGAAAAACTATTTGCCCTTGGTTTGTAAGACACCTTCGAGGAGCTACGTGAGGTCCAGCTTCAGTGGCAAAAACTCATGATGCTGCAGGCAATAACTGGAAGAGTGCGCTTACAGAGGCACGGATACTATGAGCAGATGCGAGAAACGGCGAGGACTGAAAAGATTCTCACCAAGCTTCGCAAACCCCTCAAGGTAGTTCCAATCCCGAGGAACATGCTCCCCAACCTCCGCCAATGCAAAAGAGAAGCCAGGGCCGAATTCTTTAAGAAACAATACACTCTTGAAGACACGACCGTGTATGCAGGCTCATCCTCAAGAGGAGGAGATACAAGTGTTGCAGTGGCACGGGGGTCGATTCGTCTCTACGCGAAAAGACCAGTGCGCCTATGCGACACTGTCCAGTAGCAGAGGCCGAGGAAGTAGCCGTTTCATTGCGATGGTGGAAGGCTCATAAACCGGGCGGTCGTTAACGATGCTCACATAATTTAATACAGCCTGCCGAAATTACATGACTGGCAGGATAGGGCGTCACTCAGTCCTTACACTTCTCGAAGCGAGCAACAAAATTAAAAACAACGAAGAAGAAAACAGCAAGACCACACACAAACTTTTGTGGGTACTGGAGCACAAAGGGGTGCAGAGAACCAAAAGGTCGAACGGGTAGCTCAAGCATAGACTACTTCCGGAGTATCCGACAAGACCACAAAACTTTCGCCACCCAAAAAATTCTTGCCCATACTAGAAAACTATAGAGGCAGAAGAATGCGATATCCCCCGCCGCACAGACATTTCAAAAGAAAGGAAGCAGTCATTTGGAGACAAATACAAACAATTAGTACCGAAATCTAAATATTCTAAAGAAAATGCACCCTACAATATACGCGGACCGATGTCCATCGTGCGAAGACAACCCCACTCTATTTCACAGTACATGGGCCTTTCAAAACGTAGACATGGTCCCCAAAATAGGAATCCCTGAAGCGGCACAATGGGAGAATGCTGTCCAGCCACAGCTGCGAGGAACAGCAAGGTCTTGTACCGCGAAATCAACGGGTGGCAGTTGCCAGAATAGCCCTGGACTAAGGGGAACCGGCTATTGGTTGAAGGCGGCCGAGGTAGACAGAGAAAACTCCTGCGGATGCAACAAGGAGACACCTCTGAATACACACCAAAATCACCGAAAAATAACAGAGCTAAATAACGTTTTTGCGGCCATCTCCTTTCCGCTTTCACTCTTAGCTTGGTCCCGTCCCTAAACTAGCTGTTTAGGCATCCACAGAAAACGTTTGAAGTACTCGCCTTTCCTTTCCGGTAAACCAGTTATTATTTCAGGCGTCCAAAGAAAGTGTATGACGTTTAAAGCGCCTTTCGTTTCTTGTACACACAACCCCCTTTGTATCGATAAGATCACATTTACAGTGTGAACAACAATGCGAACAGAAATAACTGTCAGTAAGAAATGGTTGGTTGGTTGGTTTGTGAGGTTTAACAAAGCGACTCAGGCTATGAGAGACGCCGTAGTGGAGGACTTCGGAAATTTCGACCACCTGGGGTTTTTTAACGTGCACTGACATCGTACAGCACACGGGCACCTTGCTTTTCGCCTCCATGGAAAAGCGGCCGCCGAGGCCTGGATTCGATCCCGCGTCCTTGGGAACAGTAGTCGAGTGCCGTAACCACTGCGCCACCCCGGCGGGGCTGCCAGTAAGAAATGAATAACGAATAAATGAATAACGAATTCATTCATTTCTCTTCCGAAGCGTCATAACGTTGCCTTCACTAAAAGCACTTCTATTGGGGCTAATGTTAGTTGGGGTCCTGACCAGCGTCGTTTCCGACTGCCAACATTTCGACCCTTCCTTTTCTGGCCTCTGCTTTTTCTGTGAAGAGGTGGCTGACACATTTCACATGGTCTGGTCATGGCAGGTAAATCCTTTTCTTTTACCCATAACCCCTACCCCTACCCGAGAGGACTGGGAGGCGGCCCTGCTCGGCTGCCTGGATCTAGCGGCACCACAAACGCTGGCCCAGCGAACTCGTGTGGCGGCCCAGCCCTATGGAGGCCTCGGAATAAGGAACTCCACCTAGTATTGTAAGGGGAGCGGGCCACTAGGGGTGGCTCTCCAAGCAACCTCTCATTTTGCATTAAATGCTTACCATCACCACCACCAACGGCATTAATTTGCTCATGTTTATTACTATACCGCATGAAAGAGGTATTCAATAAATAAATTGATTTGCAGGAATGAGAAGGCGCAGTATCTGTAACACTTTTCTATGAACTCCTGATACGCGCTAAATTAAAATGCTTAAGGTGGGAGCAAAAGTGTAATGACAAGAGTCAATGTGGAGGACAATAGGGTAATTTTAATTCCCTGAGGATCTTTAACGTGCAATAACATCACGCAGCACATGGGAAGTTCGCTCAAACTTCTAATGTAGTATTCGGTTGCATCTGCCCCCGTTCACGGCGTTTATCAAATTAGTAGAACCGCCAAAGCACCACACAGGCTCGGTGGATGCTCTATAGTTTCCCACGGCACCCGGCACTGCAGAGCGCTCGTTCCATCCCCGTCTTCCTATCCTTCCATGAATGCCATTCCAGCGCGTGCATTTGTGAAGTGTTCTTTGTAGGCTGACGAACTGTTTTACTCTTATTGGTTTTAGATGAGTGCTTGAAAGGAGGGTGTATGTTTTGTGACTTTATTTTTATTTTACAATCGGCATTAATGCCCCGCCGGTGTGGTGCAGTGGTAAGACGCCCGACTACTGTGCCGGAGTTCCCGGGTTCGAACCCGACCACGGCGGCTGCGTTTCGATGGAGGCGAAACGAAGAGGCGTCGTGTGCTGTGCGATGTCAGCGCACGTTAAAGATCCCCAGGTGGTCGAAATTACTCCGTAGCCCTCCACTACGGCTCCTCTTTCTCTCTTTCCACTTTCATTCCCACCTTCCTCCCTTCCCTTACGGCGCGGTTCGGGTGTCCACAGAGCAAGTGTGACAGTTACTGCGCCTTTCCCTTCCTGTGAACCAATTTAACTTATTTAACAATCGGCATTAAATACTTGGTACAAAAAGTATTAAAGAAATTATCCTTCATGTTGAAAGTGTAAATTTGCCTGAATGACTAGACTGGTAGTCTTACTCTGGCGTAGATACTTTGAATTGACAACCCTTACTTCTAGTTTCTGGGTGCGGTATAGTTTGTTAATATTGTTTGTCACACCACACGGTCCATCACATCGAAAGCACATAATGGCGATAAATCCAGACACATTCGTCCTCACCTCCTCAATTTACCCTCATCTTTCACCCCACCATCTTCCAACCGTACAGCAACACTTACATCGACACCTCAGCCACTCTCTGCTATTCATTCCCTACGGGATATCCTACATCCTGTCTGTGTTCCTCCCATTGCAAAACTCAATGCCCTCCTCCTGGGATGCCGGCCTTCTCGTCACGCAACCTGCTGATCAGCTGCGAAGGCTAGAGCGGGCCAAGCAATAGGGAACATCGAGAGGGCTCCTGGACTAAAGGGCCTCGGTGGGAGTGTCTGACCTAATTTTCATTAAACAAAGATTTTCCTCCTCTTTCTCCTCGTCCTCATGATTTTACATCGTAAAAACCCAGCTTCTCATCATTGCCATGTAAAGAATTAGAGGGGGCGTTTACTACTACGTGATGTAATAGTAGAAAAGCGAAACAGTCTGAGGAGCATACGCAACCTGTGGACACGAACAAGTCCATGATCACCGTCATCAGCTTGCCTATATCCAATCGCAGACACAAACAATCCCATAATCTTGCAAAAACCAGGTCTACTTACCGCTCTCTCTCTCTCTCTCTCTCTCTCTCTCTCTCTCTCTCTCTATATATATATATATATATATATATATATATATATATATATATATATATATATATATTCTTCCAAATTTCATTCGTTCGGCTAACTTTCCGCAGCCTCTATACGTTCTACGTTTCGCTTGAGGCAAAGACAGTAAGGATTGGGAGCATCGGGTATCCCATTCGCACTACATGCCTAGACCATAGTACCATATTTAAGTTCAACTAGAAAGGTAATAATTCGTGTTCATTCTCTGATTCAAGCTGGACGTTCCCGGACTCTTCAATGTATTATTCAGTTTCAGTTAGGTAGCGTTATTTTGAATTTCATTTCAACCTGTTTTGTAGCCTCCACGTTACTGACTCATAGGAAGGGACCGAGATTATACTCATTTCATATACATTGCCGTTGTATGATTATGGTATTCTGTTTGTCGTAATCGCGAATGCGCTCCAAACCATTCTGATTCTCCTGCCGATGCATATTTTGTGATCAGAATCAGGAGCTATTACGTGTACTAAGAAGATGCATTCGCATAATGCTTTCGGTGCCTTATGATAATCTCGAGCTGGTATTTCCTTACTCGTGAAACGTTTGTTCCTGTGATTAAAGGACGCGAGCCGGCGAAGATGGTGAACGCCTGCCACAGTTGGTCAGCAGCCCGAGTCCTGCCAGCCGTAAATGGCAGCCGCTTCAATATCATTGGCGGGCAATTGCCTTTTGGGCCCCAGTGAGAAGACCTCGAGGAGGAAGGCGTCGCAATTTTCCGTAGCCTCTTCAGGAGAGGTGGTCTTGGGAGAAAGGTGGGGGCTATGTTGACATATCCACACAATAAGAGATGAAGGGCAACGACTCTCCGCACAGTGAGGGCATTGAGGTTTCACATTTGCATTGTAGCGAGCAGTATGGGCAGGACACCAGAAAGTGTTGATCTGCAGCTGTCGCACGACGTGTTCGTGGGCCTCTAAAAACCAATTAGCCGGAGGTAGGTACCGTAGGTGCCGAGCTTTGCAGTCGTCAATACTTTTGCGTAACCGCCGCAGTGGTCTGCCGAATTACTTATAGTGCTGTTAGAAATTTGGTGGCAGAATTATTTCAGGGGCACCTTACTGGATTGACTCGATAGGTTAATAGATTACATGTAATTCTCCCCATGTGTTACTAGCAAAGCGATATAGCGGTTTTCTGCATTAAGTCTTGCCTTTACGTGTTCCCGATCCAGTTGTCTGAATTATTTCACTACAGACAATTAATAGTCGGGCAGATAATGCTGTCTCCTTGCCTAACACTATTCTTTATTGTGATTCTACTATGAAGGTGCTAGCCTTTCTTGTCTGTGTTTGAGATTTCGTTTCATCAGAAAGTGGACGCAAAATAAGAAGAACAAAATGTCTTTGTGGAGGTATAGGGTGATCAATGTTGCGAAATACCACTTTCAGTCGATGTATAATCAACAGTTATCAATTACAGGCAGAATGACCAATTCAATTTTAAATATCCACGGATGGCATGGTTACGTTTAAAAGCTCTAGTGACGTCAATATAGAGCGGAAGTCGTCATTGTTGGGCTAAAGGGAGCCAAAGCAAGACGAATAAAAGGTTTGAATAGCTTAAAAAGTGACTATTAACATGAATGAATGAAAATGATAATTAGGACAGAATGCTGAAAAATAGGTAAAAAATTGTATGCAGTCATGGTGCCGCTATTCAAGCGCAGCTTCCATGGAGCCCACCGCCGCTAATGTCATGGCGCATTTTAGCATCAACATGACTTAAAGGGACAGAACACTGGAATTTAGGTCTCGATCTTTTTTTTTGCCGCAGTGAAAAGATTGATGTCTAAAATGCTCGATTCCATAACGGTTTTGTTAGAAACGCTGTAGAAAATTTTTACCGGGAATTTTTCGATCAATCCGTGCGCCCGTTTTTATGCATAGTCCGATGCTGGACACCATGAACAGCAACCGCGATGACGGCTGGTGGTCGACAAAAAAGACGTACCAAAAACAAATATAACTTTCACTCGCTAGACAGTAATCAGATATTTTTTTGCGTACAGTAACGTCCGTTTCAGTTTCACACTCAATGTTGCTAATGCACAATAACGCACGACGTCGTCGACGAAAGCTTTAGTGGGTCCTGTCATTTCTTCATTCGCGAAATTGCAAACACTGTGGTGCCATCTAGTGGCAAAACCTGAAAGCATACCTCTCGCGGTGCGAAAGCAGGGGTGGTTTTTATTTAAGGACGCACTGGAGAGAGCGAAAAATATAATAAATTTTTGCTAGCACTCCTAGAATAAAAGTTAACAATGTGCAGTTACAAAATCAGCGATATTTTGCTTACATGTAGTCACGTGGGGGGCTACACTGAAAGTACTAGCGTTTCTCCGCTAGATAGCGCCTCGGTTGTTTTTATGCGATTTTCAACGGCAAATTAAAATTGTAAAGCCTCTTTTCTTTGACAATGTAGTGCTCGATCTGTACTGTATGAGGCAAGATCTTTTCATCTCCACCATAATCTCATGACATATTTTGGCCAGTGTTCTGTCCCTTTAAAGGGAAGGGGCAGCGGTGCAATGACGTTGTCGGGAGAGAGCGGTGACGCTTTGGAAAGTCCCTAGAAATTTCCCGTGTGTCACGTCCGCTTCATGCGTTTCCGGCTTGTGGCTATCAGAATGCCATGCGATAAAAGCGACGCCATATCGCTCATCGAAAACCTGAATGATCACTGCAACGAACGCGTGCCAAGGAAAGCTACGCGGCAGAAGCGACGACGCACCTTCAAATCTCACATTTGCAGGTGAGTGTATGACAAATACTGCGCATTTCCTGCACGTTAACTGCACGTTAAAAATAGCCAGGTTGTCGAAATTATTTAAAAAACTTTCACGTCTCGAACGATTCTCCAGCTACCATGGGCCTCGAAGGCAATGAAATGGCAGACGCCGCCGCCCACGCGCTCACTCTCCGGGCAACGCCTTCAGACTCTTATGATACCGATCTCGAACCCAATCCGGCTCTCACTTTTCGAGAAATTACTGAATTATTTCAATTCGGCCACGCAATTTATACTAAGCCTTGTAAGGGCCTCACAAAGGTCGAGGAACGCACACTGCTCCGCCTTTACACCAAAACGCTGCTGTGCCCGGCAGTTTTAAAACACTTTGGCCCTGCCTGTACAGGAAAGTGCCCGCACTGTGCGGAGAAGTCTCCGGACATCTTCCACAGGGTGTGGGCATGACAGTCAACCCCGAACTTCACCTCCAACCCAACCCCGCCCGGGAGGACTGGGAGGCAGCCCTGCTCGGCTGCTCCGATCTCGCAAGCCAGAAGGCCCTGGTCCACCCAGCCCGAGCCGCAGCGGTCGCCAATGGGCTCCTGTAATGAGGAGCCCACCTAGTGTTTGCGTAGAGGTTGCCCCGGCTACCTCAGGCATCCTCCGAATAAAGTTTTTCACACACACACACACACACACACACACACACACACACACACACACACACACACACACACACACACACACACACACACACACACACACACACACACACACACACACACACACACACACACACACGCACGCACGCACACACACACACACACACACACACACACACACACACACACACACACACACACACACACACACACACACACACACACACACACACACACACACACACACACACACACACACACACACACACACACACACACACACACACACACACACACACACACACACACACACACACACACACACACACACACACACACACACACACACACACACACACACACACACACACACACACACACACACACACACACACACACACACACACACACACACACACACACACACACACACACACACACACACACACACACACACACACACACACACACACACACACACACACACACACACACACACACACACACACACACACACACACACACACACACACACACACACACACACACACACACACACATACACACACACACACACACCCTAAACGTCGGCACCTCTTTCTCTCTTTCTGCTTTCGCTCCTACCTTCTTTGCCTCACGGCTTTGTTCAGGCGTCCAAGAAAGATTTGACAGATACTGCGCCTTCGTTTCTTGCAAAGTAATTTAATATATTTTAAATGAACAGTGTGCAAACACTTAATCATATGAATCACTTGAATGATATGATTTCATATCAATGCAAAAGGAAGCATAACAAACTGTAAAATTCTTAGAAATGTATAAAAGGGGTAAGAAGCTGTATACATTTAATTCGCATTAGATGAGGTATGGAAATCGGCTATAAATTGTTCTAAATCTTTCTACACATCTGGTTTGTCAACCCCTAAGCGTCTGATTCCTCTGCACTGCCGACACTCACCGTCGTCATGATTAATTCCACTCTTAATTTAACAGCATACCTCAGCGGGTAATTCAAGAATACTGTAGGTTATGCGTACTTACCTGTGCGGATGTAATTCATGAATGGCGGCCACTTGGGCGATAGTGCAGAGATTATCGCTTGGCACGAGTCCCAACTCCATTGCGGCGACCACTTCGTCATCGGTACAAGATGCTGAGAAGAACACGTGTGTTCCTTTCCGCGCTTTCTCGTAACACCCTGATTGGTCTTCTCTAATAACACTTGATGATGGACATCTGATTGCAGTCTCTTTAATCAAGTGATAGTAGTTTAACAGCTCCCCATTTGACTGTTGGGCAATCATAAAGAATGACATATCCTTAGAAATACAGGGAGCCTTGAGACATCTCTCCATGTAGGGTACAAGGTCCTTAAAGCTCTTTATTTTACCGGACGTGGATGGAACGGATCGAATGGCGGTGATGCTTGTCTGCACGAAGCAACCCAGATACATCATAGATAGGCACCAGAAAGCTGTAGACAGGCTACGGTAGACGGAGGCATCCCGCGATGAGATGGCAGGGCTTCTCCCCAGGAACGTGCATACCAGATATAAAATCCCAGGCTGCGGTGCGTTTCTGGTTCTCTTGAAGACATAGTTGCGTCGAATACGCAAGAAAAGGGCCACCATAATAGCAGAACCCAACAAAGATGGCAAAAACCAGGCGAGCGATTCCCAGGAGTCCAAGAACATTGTCTCAATAGTCGTTCTTCGGTTTGTAAAGAAACAAAGTCGTAGTGGAGAAAATTGTGCGTATTTAAAAATCTCTCCACCTTTTAGCAAGGTGATAGGAAGCGGCATAATAATAATATCCAATGATCTAGTGAAGATGCCTCCAATTCCGTAACGTTCGGGGAACCTATTGAACTCAAATGTGTTGTTCAATGCCCTGTAGGCGTCAAGTAGCGCTAATGCCTCCGTTGTTTTTTTGAAGTCTCCGAAGTGGTAACTTGGCCACGGGCTCGGGTTCACAGATACCTGGTACTTGTACCCTCGAATGAACTTTCGCCCCGATTCAAGATGGGGACTGAAAAGCTTCGAAACGGGAACTACCCCTCGATTTCCACAGTTCCGAAACTGGTCTTCTGGGGCGTTGATACTCGTAGAGCTCACGCTTACAACATCGCAAAGTACATACGGAAAAGCATGCAAAATGTCTTCGTGCTGTGACTCAGAAGCGATGAAAATGCGGAAAACGCGTTCACCCGCTAATTGACCGATCCATTTCTTATCTGTCATGCCCATATTTAAGAAGAACGGTACAAACACAATCTTTTCTCTTGGTACGTAATCATTTCTGCTTTTAAATTTCTTGCACTTAGCATTTGACAGCAAGAGAAACTCGCAATCAGTTCTTAAAGCATCGAGGCTGATAAATTTCACAGCAATGGGAAATTCGTTTACTCTTGCGAATATTCGTTCTTGATCAAGTGGAGAGTAGATGACTATTGGGCGAAATAAGTCGCCGTTTGACGCAGCCATGATGCTTAGTAGCATCGCTAGGCTATCGGCATCTGTTGGAGAAAACAGAGCAAACAAGAGCACTGTTTTTACGAAAATGAAAATGTTCGTTATTCTGATTGTTTGAAGCATCACCTTGAAAGATTAACCCATGCACGGCTTAGATGACAAGGGCCTTTTTCCCTTAGAAGATGCGACTTGGATAGACGGCTCCAAGCTGCGAACGCAACAGCTATGCCACTAGTATGCTCTTTGACACAGGACAAAAAACTGAAGGCTGTAACTGCATTTTTTTGTGAACATTCTTTTTACGGTATCGCAATGTGGGGCTCCTCTAAATATGGTTCACATTGGCCTCGCGCATCTGAGTATTTGGAGGACCTGAGAGTGTGGGGGACTCACGTCGCCGCCTCATATTATAATGTTCGGTCTGGAGTGCCAGGCACGCACACGCCCATCTCGTGAAGCTGCCGCCTATCAACAGAGGTCTCGAAATAATTACATACGGTCTGGGCAAAGCAAGCCGTGTAATGGAGTACCTTTATTATTCTGAAAGTATTGACCACACGTATAAAATTTCCACGTAGAGTCAACGAGGCGTCAGCTGAGGGTGCTTTTTCAGCCCGCCTAATGCTGATGCTTCTTTACTACTACACTTGCAATTTCCATCGTTGTCGGGGTATCTCAGGATGATACAACCCCAATGATTGCCAAAACAGGTTGTCGTTTTTCTTCCAGTTTGGCTACTCTTATATGCACCAGCCACAGAATAATGTTTCGTGTCTCTATCCCACCGTAGTCACACGCAAAGAACAACTCCTAAGAAATTTTGCGAAATACGTTTATGGCAGCCAGATGTGCATGCTGCGCCATTGAAGATGCACAAACGATATGCACTTCGAAGAGGACGGCTTGCTGGTGCCTTTTCTGTTGATGAAAATGAAAAATAGAATGCTGCCGCGCTATTGATATCAATTACACTGATCTTTGGTCTTCATCAGGCACAAGATATCTCAGGCATACGGAAACATAGTTATCAGACCCTGGTGCCCAATGAAGAGCGCCTAACGGTAATGGTGACTAGATGTGTACAGCTGTCGTCTCGCGAAATTTTTGTGATGCCTGCTTTGCATTTGCCTGACAAAATATATATATCACAAAGACTTCATGACTACTGGTTAATAAATGCAAAATAAATCACCAAGAGTATGAAAGTGTAACGATGGATATCTTTCGACATTTCGACCGGCGTCCGTCGTTTTCAAGAATGAGATTGCATGAGACCAGTCTTCGTTGGAGGAAAAATCGAAAACTTCTGAATATGTTTCCTCCGCCAAAGGCGGGTCACGGGGCCGAAACGTCACTGCATTTTCTTTCTCTATTTCGAACCTGTTCTCAACCAAGCGCAAAAAATCCTGTTTACTCTCTCCCTAAGTGTATATATATATATATATATATATATATATATATATATATATATATATATATATATATATATATATACATACATGCAGGACAGAAGCCAACAGTTGGCGAGGCCAAGGAAAGCATTGAGGATTGTACTTTGTCTTTTTTTTATTTTAACTTCGGTAATCACGTAATTAGTAATGTAATCTATTAAGGGGAAATATAGATAAACACAATGTAGAAGGAAAAATAACGTGCCGATGGGGGGAACCGAACCCACGACCTCCGAATATCTCGTCCGGTGCTCTTCCAACTGAGCTACATCGTCTACTGAGCTACATCTCTGTGTTTATCTTTCCCCTTAATAGATTACATTACTAATTACGTGATTACCGAAGTTAAAATTAAAATTCATGATACGTGATACGATAACAATATAACATAAATTTGTTTTACCTGAAATGTTTCTTTCCCGAATTGTCTAAACCTGAATTTTAGGAAGACTTCTTTGTACAAGATGACAGCATTTTACATCTCTGTATTTTATAACTTGCTCTGGTAAGCCAAGCAAGAAAGCGTAGCCAACGAAAAGAAAAGGCTCTCAAAGATGCAGTAGAAGTTTATTTTTGGTGTAGCATTTTCTCCGCGATTTAAAAGAAAACAACCGTCGTTTAAAAAGGCTCCGGAAGGAAAGCTTGAGGCAGTTAATCTTTGAAAATAAAGCTCCGTAGCAAACGTTGATAATGAAGACTGAAAAAAAAAAAACCGTTGCCGGTTGGAAAAGCTTAAGTAAAGGAATTTCGACAACACATCTTCTAACAGCCAGAAGCGTATAGGGAGAATTTGAATTCAGAATCAATTGTTTATAAAATATGATGACCATATTCGCGTTGCCTGATCTCATGCGCACCACATCCCTACATTGAGACCACAATAGTCGTTTCTCGGAGACCGGGGGAAAAACTTGCATTGATTGTGGATTCTATGTGAGCAAAACGTCATCCTTCTTAAACTGGCTGCCCGTGGTAAATCGTTCTCAGCCCACACTTTCAAGCGCTTACAGGGAAAACGGTCATGCCGTTATGCTGCCCCTTATTGCCATTTTAGTCCTCCTCTCAGAAAAAAATAAATAATTGAAAAAGAAAGGGGCCTGGACCAGCACAGCTTTCCGGACTGATCCAATTTGAAATAAACGAAAACTAGCTAAATTCCAAAAATGAGAAAAAGTAATGTATTTAAACGGGCATTTAAAAACAATAAAATATAAGCAACGACCTCGATGGCGCAGTGGCCAAGTACAGAGCATAAAGAGAAGAAAGGTACAAAAGATAAAAAGCTAAGAAAGAGGTGGCATGGCATATGACGTTCTCGATGTGGGCAGATACTTCAAAACAAATAATCTTCTGTACACAAAAAAAACAGAACCAAAATAAAGCACAGAGATACAAGAAAAAAAAAGAGAAAATTTTACAGAAGTGGGAGCTCGTAATAAGCAAATAAATATATAAGGCGGCCAGCTCTTAAAGCAAAAAACTTGTGCTTGACTCACAAACTAAAGCCGACACGCCAAGTACGTGTGATCAGTGTGGAAAGGAAAGGATGAAGAAAAGCGTAGAAAGATTCAATGAAGTAAAGCCGCACGCAATTCTTTGTAGATTACTAGAGGTTATGCGCAGTCTGAATGTGAGCTCCACTGGGCGAACCCTCCGGTAGCCCAAATCATCATCATCATCATCATCATCATCATCATCAGCCTGATTATACCCACTGCAGGGCGAAGGCCTCTCCCATATTTCTCCACTTAACCCGGTTCTGTGCTAGCTGCATCCACTTGACCCTTGCTAACTTCTTAATCTCATCCGCTCACCTAACTTTCTGCCGCCCCCTGCTACGCTTTCCTTCCCTTGGAATCCAGTTTGTTGCCCTCAGCGACCATCGGTTATCCTCTCTTCGCACAACATGTCCTGCCCATGCGCATTTCTTCTTAATTTCTACTAGAATGTCGGTAACTTGAGTTATTTCTCTGACCCACTCTGCACGCTTTCTATCTCTTAATGTTACCCCTACCATTTTTCGTTCCATAGCCCTCTGGGTTGTCCTCAACTTAAGTAGAACTCTCTTGGTTAGCCTCCACGTTTCAGCCCCATAGGTGAGTACAGGCAAGATGCAACTGTTGTATACTTTCCTCTTGAGTGGTACCGGTAAGCTGCTAGTCATAATCTGCGAGTGCTTGCCAAATGCGCTCTATCCCAATCGTATTTTTCTTGTTATTTCCTTTTCGTGGTCCGGATCTGCGGTTACTGCCTGTCCTAAGTAGGCATGTTCGCCTACTACTTCCAGTATTTCGCTTCCTAATGTAAACTGCTGTTCCTTCCCGAGGCTGTTGAACATTACCTTAGTCTTCTGCATATTGATTTTCAAGCCTACCTTTCTACTTTTCCTGTCTAGGTCATCAATCATTATTTGCAGTTCATCCCCCGAGTTGCTTAGCAAGGCAATGTCATCAGTAAGTCGCAGACTACTGAGGTATTCTCAACCTACCCTTATCCCTAACTGCTCCCATTCCGAGTCTCTGAATACTTCCTCTAAGCAAGCTGTGAATAGTACTGGGGAGATTTTGTCTCCTTGCCTAACACCTTTATTTATGGGAATTTTGTTACTTTCATTGTGCAGAACTATGGTTGCTGTGCAGCCGCTATATATATCTTCCAGCACTTTCACGTATGGCTCGTCTACCCCCCGATTTCGCAATGCCTGCATCACCGCCGAGGTTTCAACTGAGTCAAATGCTTTTTCGTAATCAATGAATGCTATGTATAAGGGCTGGTTATATTCCGAGCATTTTTCTTTCACCTGATTGATGGTATGGATATGATCGATAGTAGAGTACCGTTTTCGAAACCCTGCTTGATCCTTTGCTTGATTGCAGTCCAAGGTTGTCCTGATTCTATTAGCGATTACCTTAGTAAATACCTTATACGTAACCGACAGTAAGCTGATCGGTCTGTAATTTTTAAGGTCCTTAGAGTCCCCTTTCTTGTGAATGAGGATAATGTTTGCATTCTTCCATGGTTCCGGTACCGTCGATGACACCAGGCACTGCGTATACAGGGCGGCCAGGTTTTCTAGCACGATATCCCCCCCGTCCTTCAGCAAATCTGTATCTTCAGCAAATCTGATTTCCCCCTTTTCATAGTTTCTAGTGCTTTCTTGACATCGTCCTTCGTCACTGGTGGAACGTCTGACTGTTTTTCCCTACCGCCAATCTCATTACGGTCCTGACTACTTTGGCTACTGTAGAGATCTGTATAGAACTCCTCGGCTACTTTGACTATCTTTTCCATATTAGTGATGACGTTGCCCGCCTTGTCCCTTATCGCATACATCTGGGTTTTGCCTATGCCCAATTTCTTCTTTACCGCTTTAAGGCTTCCCCCGTTCTTTACAGCCTGCTCAATTTTCTCCATGTTATACTTCCTAATATCGGCCACCTTGCGCTTATTGATTAGCTTTGATATCTCGGCCAATTCGATCTGGTCTGTTGGATTGGAAGCTTTCATACTCTGGCGATTCTTAATCAAATCTTTCGTCTCCTTAGACAGCTTGCCGGTTTCCTCTCTAACTATCCTACCGCCTACTTCTACCGCGCACTCAGTAATGATATCTCTGAAATTATTGTGCCTTGCCTCTAGGGTAATGTCGCCATCCTCAGTTAGGGCTGAAAACCTATTCTGTAGCGAGATCCTGAACTCTTCTGCACTTTCCCTCACCGCTAATTTGTTGATGGGTTTCTTTCCTACTAATTTGTTGCGTTCCTTCTTCAGATTTAGGCTAATTCGGGACCTCACCATCCTGTGGTCACTGCATCGCACTTTCCCGATTACCTCACATCTTGCATAATGGCGGGGGTTGAACACAATGAGCTCCAATATCATTGGCGGGCAATTGCCTTTTGGGCCCCAGTGAGAAGACCCCGAAGAGGAAGGCGTCGAAATTTTCCGTAGTTTCAGGAGAGGTGGGATTGGGAGAAAGGTGTGGGCTATGTTGACATATCCACACAATAAGAGATGAAGGGCAACGACTCTCCGCACAGTGCGGGCATTGAGGTTTCACATTTGCATTGTAGCGAGCAGTATGGGCAGGACACCAGAAAGTGTTGATCTGCAGCTGTCGCACGACGTGTTCGTGGGCCTCTAAAAACCCCTTAGCCGAAGGTAGGTACCGTAGGTGCCGAGCTTTGCAGTCGTCGATACTTTTGCGTAACCGCCGCAGTGGTCTGCCGAATTACTTATAGTGCTGTTAAAAATTTGGTGGCAGAATTATTTCAGGGGCACCTTACTGGATTGACTCGATAGGTTAATAGATTCCATGTAATTCTCTCGCATTAAGTCTTGCCTTTACCTGTTCCCGATCCAGTTGTCTGGATTATTTCACTACAGACAATTAATAATCGGGCAGACATGCTGTCTCCTTGCCTAACACTATTCTTTATTGTGATTCTACTATTAAGGTGCTAGCCTTTCTGGTCTGTGTTTGAGATTTCGTTTCTTCAGGAAGTGGACGCAAAATAAGAAGAACAAAATGTGTGTGTGGAGGTATAGGGTGATCAACGTTGCGAAATACCACTTTCAGTCGATGTATAATCAACAGTTATCAATTACAGGTAGAATGACCAATTCAATTTTAAATATCCACGGATGGCATGGTTACGTTTAAAAGCTCTAGTGACGTCAATATAGAGCGGAAGTCGTCATTGTTGGGCTAAAGGGAGCCAAAGCAAGACGAATAAAAGGTTTGAATAGCTTAAAAAGTGACTATTAACATGAATGAATGAAAATGATAATTAGGACAGAATGCTGAAAAATAGGTAAAAAATTTTATGCAGTCATGGTGCCGCTATACAAGCGCAGCTTCCATGGAGCCCACCGCCGCTAATGTCATGGCGCATTTTAGCATCAACATGACTTAAAGGGACAGAACAGTGGAATTTAGGTCTCGATCTTTTTTTGCCGCAGTGAAAAGATTGATGTCTAATATGTTCGATTCCATAACGGTTTTGTTAGAAACGCTGTAGAAAATTTTTACCGGGAATTTTTCGATCAATCCGTGCGCCCGTTTTTATGTAGTCCGATGCTGGACACCATGAACAGCAACCGCGATGACAGCTGGTGGTCGACAAAAAAGACGTACCAAAGACAAATATAACTTTCACTCGCTAGACAGTAATCAGATATTTTTTTTTGCGTACAGTAACGTCTTTTTCAGTTTCACACTCAATGCTGCTAATGCACAATAACGCACGACCTCGTCGACGAAAGTTTTAGTGGGTCCTGTCATTTCTTCATTCGCGAAATTGCAAACACTGTGGTGCCATGTAGTGGCAAAACCTGAAAGCATACCTCTCGCGGTGCGAAAGCTGGGGTGGTTTTTATTTAAGGACGCACTGGAGAGAGCGAAAAATATAATAAATTTTTGCAAGCACTCCTAGAATAAAAAATAACAATGTGCAGTTACAAAATCAGCGATATTTTGCTTACATGTAGTCACGTGGGGGGCTACACTGAAAGTACTAGCGTTTCTGCGCTAGATAGCGCCTCGGTAGTTTTTATGCCATTTACAATGGCAAAATAAATTGTAAAGCCTCTTTTCTTTGACATTGTAGTGCTCGATCTGTACTGTATGAGGCAAGATCTTTTCATCTCCACCATAATCTCATGACATATTTTGGCCAGTGTTCTGTCCCTTTAAAGGGAAGGGGCAGCGGTGCAATGACGTTGTCGGGAGAGAGCGGTGACGCTTTGGAAAGTCCCTAGAAATTTCCCGTGTGTCACGTCCGCTTCATGCGATTCCGGCTTGTGGCTATCAGAATGCCATGCGATAAAAGCGACGCCATATCGCTCATCGAAAACCTGAATGATCACTGCAACGAACGCGTGCCAAGGAAAGCTACGCGGCAGAAGCGACGACGCACCTTCAAATCTCACATTTGCAGGTGAGTGTATGACAAATACTGCGCATTTCCTGCACGTTAACTGCATGTTAAAAATAGCCAGGTTGTCGAAATTACTTTCAAACCTTACGCGTCTCGAACGATTCTCCAGCTACCATGGGCCTCGAAGGCAATGAAATGGCAGACGCCGCCGCCCACGCGCTCACTCTCCGGGCAACGCCTTCAGACCCTTATGATACCGATCTCGAACCCAATCCGGCTCTCACTTTTCGAGAAATTGCTGAATTATTTCAATTCGGCCATGCAATTTATACTAAGCTTGTAAGGGTCTTACAAAGGTCGAGGAACGCACACTGCTCCGCCTTTACAACAAAACGCTGCTGTGCCCGGCAGTTTTAAAACACTTTGGCCCTGCATGTACAGGAAAGTGCCCGCACTGTACGGAGAAGTCTTCGGACATCTTCCACATGGTGTGGGCATGACAGTCAACCCTGAACCTCACCTCCAACCCAACCCCGCCCGGGAGGACTGGGAGGCAGCCGTGCTCGGCTGCTCCGATCTGGCAAGCCAGAAGGCTCTGGTTCACCGAACCCGAGCCGCAGCGGTCGCCAATGGGCTCCTGTAATGAGGAGCCCACCTAGTGTTTGCGTAGAGGTTGCCCCGGCTACCTCAGGCTTCCTCCGAATAAAGTTTTTCACACACACACACACACACACACACACACACACACACACACACACACACACACACACACACACACACACACACACACACACACACACACACACACACACACACACACACACACACACACACACACACACACACACACACACACACACACACACACACACACACACACACACACACACACACACACACACACACACACACACACACGCGCGCGCGCGCGCGCGCACACACACACACACACACACGTACACACACACACACACCCTAAACGTCGGCACCTCTTTCTCTCTTTCTGCTTTCGCTCCTACCTTCTTTGCCTCACGGCTTTGTTCAGGCGTCCAAGAAAGATTTGACAGATACTGCGCCTTCGTTTCTTGCAAAGTAATTCAATATATTTTAAATGAACAGTATGCAAAGTGCAAAGACTTGAATCATATGAATGCGAACATTTCATATCAATGTAAAAGGAAGCATAGCAAACTGTAAAATTCTTAGAAATGTATAAAAGGGGTAAGAAGCTGTATACATTTATTTCGCATTAGATGAGGTATGCAAATCGGCTATAAATTGTTCTAAATCTTTCTACACATCTGGTTTTGTCAACCCCTAAGCTTCTGATTCCTCTGCACTGCCGACACTCACTGTCGTCATGATTAATTCCACTCTTAATTTAACAGCAGACCTCAGCGGGTACTTCAAGAATAATATAGGTTATGCGTACTTACCTGTGCGGATGTAATTCATGAATGGCAGCCACTTGGGCGATAGTGCAGAGATTATCGCTTGGCACGAGTCCCAACTCCATTGCGGCGACCACTTCGTCATCGGTACAAGATGCTGAGAAGAACACGTGTGTTCCTTTCCGCGCTTTCTCGTAACACCTTGATTGGTCTTCTCTAATAACACTTGATGAAGGACATCTCTTTGTAGTCTCTTTAATCGAGTGATAGTAGTTTAGCAGCTCCCCATTTGACTGTTGGGCAATCATAAAGAATGACATATCCTTAGAAATACAGGGAGCCTTGAGACATCTCTCCATGTAGGGTACAAGGTCCTTAAAGCTCTTTATTTTACCGGACGTGGATGGAACAGATCGAATGGCGGTGATGCTTGTCTGCACGAAGCAACCCAGATACATCATAGATAGGCACCAGAAAGCTGTAGACAGGCTACGGTAGACGGAGGCATCCCGCGATGAGATGGCAGGGCTTCTCCCCAGGAACGTGCATACCAGATATAAAATCCCAGGCTGCGGTGCGTTTCTAGTTCTCTTGAAGACATAGTTGCGTCGAATACGCAAGAAAAGGGCCACCATAATAGCAGAACCCAACAAAGATGGCAAAAACCACACGAGCGCTTCCCAGGAGTCCAAGAACATTGTCTCAATAGTCGTTCTTCGGTTTGTAAAGAAACAAAGTCGTAGTGGAGAAAATTGTGCGTAATTAAAAATCTCTCCACTTTTTAGCAAGGTGATAGGAAGCGGCATAATAATAATATCCAATGATCTAGTGTAGATGCCTGCAATTCCGTAACGTTCGTTGAACCTATTGAACTCAAATGTGTTGTTCAATGCCCTGTAGGCGTCAAGTAGCGCTAACGCCTCCGTTGTTTTTTTGAAGTCTCCAAAGTGGTAACGTGGCCACGGGCTCGGGTTCACAGATACCTGGTACTTGTACCCTCGAATGAACTTTCGCCCCGATTCAAGATGGGGACTGAAAAGCTTCGAAACGGGAACTACCCCTCGATTTCCACAGTTCCAAAACTGGTCTTCTGGGGCGTTGATACTCGTAGAGTTCACGCTTACAACATCGCAAAGTACATACGGAAAAGCATGCAAAATGTCTTCGTGCTGTGACTCAGAAGCGATGAAAATGCGGAAAACGCGTTCACCCGCTAATTGACCGATCCATTTCTTAACTGTCATGCCCATATTTAGGAAGAACGGTACAAACACAATCTTTTCTATCGGTACGTAATCATTTCTGCTTTTAAATTTCTTGCACTTAGCATATGACAGCAAGAGAAATTCGCAATCAGTTCTTAAAGCATCGAGGCTGATAAATTTCACAGCAATGGGAAATTCGTTTACTCTTGCGAATATTCGTTCTTGATCAAGTGGAGAGTAGATGACTATTGGGCGAAATAAGTCGCCGTTTGACGCAGCCATGATGCTTTGTAGCATCGCTAGGCTATCGGCATCTGTTGGAGAAAACAGAGCAAACAAGAGCACTGTTTTTACGAAAATGAAAATGTTCGTTATTCTGATTGTTTGAAGCATCACCTTGAAAGATTAACCCATACACGGCTGAGATGACAACGGCCTTTTTCCCTTAGAAGATGTGACGTGGATAGACGGCTCCAAGCTGCGAACGCAACAGCTATGCCACTAGTATGCACTTTGACACAGGACAAAAAACTGAAGGCTGTAACTGCATTTTTTTTCTGAACATTCTTTTTATGGTATCGCAATGTGGGGCTCCTCTAAATATGGTTCGCATTGGCCTCGCGCATCTGAGTATTTGGAGGACCTGAGAGTGAGGGGGACTCACGTCGCCGCCTCACATTATAATGTTCGGTCTGCACGCACACGCTCATCTCGTGAAGCTGCCGCCTATCAACAGAGGTCTCGAAATAATTACATACGGTCTGGGCAAAGCAAGCCGTGTAATGGAGTACCTTTATTATTCTGAAAGTATTGACCACACGTTGAAAATTTCCACGTAGAGTCAACGAGGCGTCAGCTGAGGGTGCTTTTTCAGCCCGCCTAATGCTGATGCTTCTTTACTACTACACTTGGAATTTCCATCGTTGTCGGCGTATCTCAGGATGATACAACCACAATGATTGCCAAAACAGGTTGTCGTTTTCCTTCCAGTTTGGCTACTCTTATATGCACCAGCCACAGAATAATGTTTCGTGTCTCTATCCCACCGTAGTCACACGCAAAGAACAACTCCTAAGAAATTTTGCGAAATACGTTTATGGCAGCCAGATGTGCATGCTGCGCCATTGAAGATGCGCAAACGATATGCACTTCGAAGAGAACGGCTTGCTGGTGCCTTTTCTGTTGATCAAAATGAAAAATAGAATGCTGCCGCGCTATTGATATCAATTACACTGATCTTTGGTCTTCATCAGGCACAAGATATCTCAGGCATACGGAAACATAGTTATCAGACCCTGGTGCCCAATGAAGAGCGCCTAACGGTAATGGTGACTAGATGTGTACAGCTGTCGTCTCGCGAAATTTTTGTGATGCCTGCTTTGCATTTGCCTGACAAAATATATATATCACAAAGACTTCATGACTACTGGTTAATAAATGCAAAATAAATCACCAAGAGTATGAAAGTGTAACGATGGATATCTTTCGACATTTCGACCGGCGTCCGTCGTTTTCAAGAATGAGATTGCATGAGACCAGTCTTCGTTGGAGGAAAAATCGAAAACTTCTGAATATGTTTGCTCCGCCAAAGGTGGGTCACGTGGCCGAAACGTCACTGCATTTTCTTTCTCTATTTCGAACCTGTTCTCAACCAAGCGCAAAAAATCCTGTTTACTCTCTCCCTAAGTGTATATATATATATATATATATATATACATACATGCAGGACAGAAGCCAACAGTCGGCGAGGCCAAGGAAAGCATTGAGGATTGTACTTTGTCTTTTTTTTATTTTAACTTCGGTAATCACGTAATTAGTAATGTAATCTATTAAGGGGAAAGATAGATAAACACAATGTAGAAGGAAAAATAACGTGCCGATGGGGGGAACCGAACCCACGACCTCCGAATATCTCGTCCGGTGCTCTTCCAACTGAGCTACATCGTCTACTGAGCTACATCCTTCTACTCTGTGTTTATCTTTCCCCTTAATAGATTACATTACTAATTACGTGATTACCGAAGTTAAAATTAAAATTCATGATACGTGATACGATAACAATATAACATAAATTTGTTTTACCTGAAATGTTTCTTTCCCGAATTGTCTAAACCTGAATTTTAGGAAGACTTCTTTGTACAAGATGACAGCATTTTACATCTCTGTATTTTATAACTTGCTCTGGTAAGCCAAGCAAGAAAGCGTAGCCAACGAAAAGAAAAGGCTCTCAAAGATGCAGTAGAAGTTTATTTTTGGTGTAGCATTTTCTCCGCGATTTAAAAGAAAACAACCGTCGTTTAAAAAGGCTCCGGAAGGAAAGCTTGAGGCAGTTAATCTTTGAAAATAAAGCTCCGTAGCAAACGTTGATAATGAAGACTGAAAAAAAAAAAACCGTTGCCGGTTGGAAAAGCTTAAGTAAAGGAATTTCGACAACACATCTTCTAACAGCCAGAAGCGTATAGGGAGAATTTGAATTCAGAATCAATTGTTTATAAAATATGATGACCATATTCGCGTTGCCTGATCTCATGCGCACCACATCCCTACATTGAGACCACAATAGTCGTTTCTCGGAGACCGGGGGAAAAACTTGCATTGATTGTGGATTCTATGTGAGCAAAACGTCATCCTTCTTAAACTGGCTGCCCGTGGTAAATCGTTCTCAGCCCACACTTTCAAGCGCTTACAGGGAAAACGGTCATGCCGTTATGCTGCCCCTTATTGCCATTTTAGTCCTCCTCTCAGAAAAAATAAATAATTGAAAAAGAAAGGGGCCTGGACCAGCACAGCTTTCCGGACTGATCCAATTTGAAATAAACGAAAACTAGCTAAATTCCAAAAATGAGAAAAAGTAATGTATTTAAACGGGCATTTAAAAACAATAAAATATAAGCAACGACCTCGATGGCGCAGTGGCCAAGTACAGAGCATAAAGAGAAGAAAGGTACAAAAGATAAAAAGCTAAGAAAGAGGTGGCATGGCATATGACGTTCTCGATGTGGGCAGATACTTCAAAACAAATAATCTTCTGTACACAAAAAAAAACAGAACCAAAATAAAGCACAGAGATACAAGAAAAAAAAAGAGAAAATTTTACAGAAGTGGGAGCTCGTAATAAGCAAAAAATATATATAAGGCAGCCAGCGTTTAAAGCAAAAAACTTGTGCTTGACTCACAAACTAAAGCCGACACGCCAAGTACGTGTGATCAGTGTGGAAAGGAAAGGATGAAGAAAAGCGTAGAAAGATTCAATGAAGTAAAGCCGCACGCAATTCTTTGTAGATTACTAGAGGTTATGCGCAGTCTGAATGTGAGCTCCACTGGGCGAACCCTCCGGTAGCCCAAATCATCATCATCATCATCATCATCATCATCAGCCTGATTATACCCACTGCAGGGCGAAGGCCTCTCCCATATTTCTCCACTTAACCCGGTTCTGTGCTAGCTGCATCCACTTGACCCTTGCTAACTTCTTAATCTCATCCGCTCACCTAACTTTCTGCCGCCCCCTGCTACGCTTTCCTTCCCTTGGAATCCAGTTTGTTGCCCTCAGCGACCATCGGTTATCCTCTCTTCGCACAACATGTCCTGCCCATGCGCATTTCTTCTTAATTTCTACTAGAATGTAGGTAACTTGAGTTATTTCTCTGACCCACTCTGCACGCTTTCTATCTCTTAATGTTACCCCTACCATTTTTCGTTCCATAGCCCTCTGGGTTGTCCTCAACTTAAGTAGAACTCTCTTGGTTAGCCTCCACGTTTCAGCCCCATAGGTGAGTACAGGCAAGATGCAACTGTTGTATACTTTCCTCTTGAGTGGTACCGGTAAGCTGCTAGTCATAATCTGCGAGTGCTTGCCAAATGCGCTCTATCCCAATCGTATATTTCTTGTTATTTCCTTTTCGTGGTCCGGATCTGCGGTTACTGCCTGTCCTAAGTAGGCATGTTCGCCTACTACTTCCAGTATTTCGCTTCCTAATGTAAACTGCTGTTCCTTCCCGAGGCTGTTGAACATTACCTTAGTCTTCTGCATATTGATTTTCAAGCCTACCTTTCTACTTTTCCTGTCTAGGTCATCAATCATTATTTGCAGTTCATCCCCCGAGTTGCTTAGCAAGGCAATGTCATCAGTAAGTCGCAGACTACTGAGGTATTCTCAACCTACCCTTATCCCTAACTGCTCCCATTCCGAGTCTCTGAATACTTCCTCTAAGCAAGCTGTGAATAGTACTGGGGAGATTTTGTCTCCTTGCCTAACACCTTTATTTATGGGAATTTTGTTACTTTCATTGTGCAGAACTATGGTTGCTGTGCAGCCGCTATATATATCTTCCAGCACTTTCACGTATGGCTCGTCTACCCCCTGATTTCGCAATGCCTGCATCACCGCCGAGGTTTCAACTGAGTCAAATGCTTTTTCGTAATCAATGAATGCTATGTATAAGGGCTGGTTATATTCCGAGCATTTTTCTTTCACCTGATTGATGGTATGGATATGATCGATAGTAGAGTACCGTTTTCGAAACCCTGCTTGATCCTTTGCTTGATTGCAGTCCAAGGTTGTCCTGATTCTATTAGCGATTACCTTAGTAAATACCTTATACGTAACCGACAGTAAGCTGATCGGTCTGTAATTTTTAAGGTCCTTAGAGTCCCCTTTCTTGTGAATGAGGATAATGTTTGCATTCTTCCATGGTTCCGGTACCGTCGATGACACCAGGCACTGCGTATACAGGGCGGCCAGGTTTTCTAGCACGATATCCCCCCCGTCCTTCAGCAAATCTGTATCTTCAGCAAATCTGATTTCCCCCTTTTCATAGTTTCTAGTGCTTTCTTGACATCGTCCTTCGTCACTGGTGGAACGTCTGACTGTTTTTCCCTACCGCCAATCTCATTACGGTCCTGACTACTTTGGCTACTGTAGAGATCTGTATAGAACTCCTCGGCTACTTTGACTATCTTTTCCATATTAGTGATGACGTTGCCCGCCTTGTCCCTTATCGCATACATCTGGGTTTTGCCTATGCCCAATTTCTTCTTTACCGCTTTAAGGCTTCCCCCGTTCTTTACAGCCTGCTCAATTTTCTCCATGTTATACTTCCTAATATCGGCCACCTTGCGCTTATTGATTAGCTTTGATATCTCGGCCAATTCGATCTGGTCTGTTGGATTGGAAGCTTTCATACTCTGGCGATTCTTAATCAAATCTTTCGTCTCCTTAGACAGCTTGCCGGTTTCCTCTCTAACTATCCTACCGCCTACTTCTACCGCGCACTCAGTAATGATATCTCTGAAATTATTGTTCCTTGCCTCTAGGGTAATGTCGCCATCCTCAGTTAGGGCTGAAAACCTATTCTGTAGCGAGATCCTGAACTCTTCTGCACTTTCCCTCACCGCTAATTCGTTGATGGGTTTCTTTCCTACTAATTTGTTGCGTTCCTTCTTCAGATTTAGGCTAATTCGGGACCTCACCATCCTGTGGTCACTGCATCGCACTTTCCCGATTACCTCACATCTTGCATAATGGCGGGGGTTGAACACAATGAGCTCCAATATCATTGGCGGGCAATTGCCTTTTGGGCCCCAGTGAGAAGACCCCGAGGAGGAAGGCGTCGAAATTTTCCGTAGTTTCAGGAGAGGTGAGATTGGGAGAAAGGTGTGGGCTATGTTGACATATCCACACAATAAGAGATGAAGGGCAACGACTCTCCGCACAGTGCGGGCATTGAGGTTTCACATTTGCATTGTAGCGAGCAGTATGGGCAGGACACCAGAAAGTGTTGATCTGCAGCTGTCGCACGACGTGTTCGTGGGCCTCTAAAAACCCCTTAGCCGAAGGTAGGTACCGTAGGTGCCGAGCTTTGCAGTCGTCGATACTTTTGCGTAACCGCCGCAGTGGTCTGCCGAATTACTTATAGTGCTGTTAAAAATTTGGTGGCAGAATTATTTCAGGGGCACCTTACTGGATTGACTCGATAGGTTAATAGATTCCATGTAATTCTCTCGCATGAAGTCTTGCCTTTACCTGTTCCCGATCCAGTTGTCTGGATTATTTCACTACAGACAATTAATAATCGGGCAGACATGCTGTCTCCTTGCCTAACACTATTCTTTATTGTGATTCTACTATTAAGGTGCTAGCCTTTCTGGTCTGTGTTTGAGATTTCGTTTCTTCAGGAAGTGGACGCAAAATAAGAAGAACAAAATGTGTGTGTGGAGGTATAGGGTGATCAACGTTGCGAAATACCACTTTCAGTCGATGTATAATCAACAGTTATCAATTACAGGTAGAATGACAAATTCAATTTTAAATATCCACGGATGGCATGGTTACGTTTAAAAGCTCTAGTGACGTCAATATAGAGCGGAAGTCGTCATTGTTGGGCTAAAGGGAGCCAAAGCAAGACGAATAAAAGGTTTGAATAGCTTAAAAAGTGACTATTAACATGAATGAATGAAAATGATAATTAGGACAGAATGCTGAAAAATAGGTAAAAAATTTTATGCAGTCATGGTGCCGCTATACAAGCGCAGCTTCCATGGAGCCCACCGCCGCTAATGTCATGGCGCATTTTAGCATCAACATGACTTAAAGGGACAGAACAGTGGAATTTAGGTCTCGATCTTTTTTTGCCGCAGTGAAAAGATTGATGTCTAAAATGTTCGATTCCATAACGGTTTTGTTAGAAACGCTGTAGAAAATTTTTACCGGGAATTTTTCGATCAATCCGTGCGCCCGTTTTTATGTAGTCCGATGCTGGACACCATGAACAGCAACCGCGATGACGGCTGGTGGTCGACAAAAAAGACGTACCAAAGACAAATATAACTTTCACTCGCTAGACAGTAATCAGATATTTTTTTTGCGTACAGTAACGTCCTTTTCAGTTTCACACTCAATGCTGCTAATGCACAATAACGCACGACCTCGTCGACGAAAGTTTTAGTGGGTCCTGTCATTTCTTCATTCGCGAAATTGCAAACACTGTGGTGCCATGTAGTGGCAAAACCTGAAAGCATACCTCTCGCGGTGCGAAAGCTGGGGTGGTTTTTATTTAAGGACGGACTGGAGAGAGCGAAAAATATAATAAATTTTTGCAAGCACTCCTAAAATAAAAAATAACAATGTGCAGTTACAAAATCAGCGATATTTTGCTTACATGTAGTCACGTGGGGGGCTACACTGAAAGTACTAGCGTTTCTCCGCTAGATAGCGCCTCGGTAGTTTTTATGCCATTTACAATGGCAAATTAAATTGTAAAGCCTCTTTTCTTTGACATTGTAGTGCTCGATCTGTACTGTATGAGGCAAGATCTTTTCATCTCCACCATAATCTCATGACATATTTTGGCCAGTGTTCTGTCCCTTTAAAGGGAAGGGGCAGCGGTGCAATGACGTTGTCGGGAGAGAGCGGTGACGCTTTGGAAAGTCCCTAGAAATTTCCCGTGTGTCACGTCCGCTTCATGCGATTCCGGCTTGTGGCTATCAGAATGCCATGCGATAAAAGCGACGCCATATCGCTCATCGAAAACCTGAATGATCACTGCAACGAACGCGTGCCAAGGAAAGCTACGCGGCAGAAGCGACGACGCACCTTCAAATCTCACATTTGCAGGTGAGTGTATGACAAATACTGCGCATTTCCTGCACGTTAACTGCATGTTAAAAATAGCCAGGTTGTCGAAATTACTTTCAAACCTTACGCGTCTCGAACGATTCTCCAGCTACCATGGGCCTCGAAGGCAATGAAATGGCAGACGCCGCCGCCCACGCGCTCACTCTCCGGGCAACGCCTTCAGACCCTTATGATACCGATCTCGAACCCAATCCGGCTCTCACTTTTCGAGAAATTGCTGAATTATTTCAATTCGGCCATGCAATTTATACTAAGCTTGTAAGGGTCTTACAAAGGTCGAGGAACGCACACTGCTCCGCCTTTACAACAAAACGCTGCTGTGCCCGGCAGTTTTAAAACACTTTGGCCCTGCATGTACAGGAAAGTGCCCGCACTGTACGGAGAAGTCTTCGGACATCTTCCACATGGTGTGGGCATGACAGTCAACCCTGAACGTCACCTCCAACCCAACCCCGCCCGGGAGGACTGGGAGGCAGCCGTGCTCGGCTGCTCCGATCTGGCAAGCCAGAAGGCTCTGGTTCACCGAACCCGAGCCGCAGCGGTCGCAAATGGGCTCCTGTAATGAGGAGCCCACCTAGTGTTTGCGTAGAGGTTGCCCCGGCTACCTCAGGCTTCCTCCGAATAAAGTTTTTCACACACACACACACACACACGCACACGCACACACACACACACACACACACACACACACACACACACACACACACACACACACACACACACACACACACACACACACACACACACGCGCGCGCGCGCGCGCGCGCACACACACACACACACACGTACACACACACACACACCCTAAACGTCGGCACCTCTTTCTCTCTTTCTGCTTTCGCTCCTACCTTCTTTGCCTCACGGCTTTGTTCAGGCGTCCAAGAAAGATTTGACAGATACTGCGCCTTCGTTTCTTGCAAAGTAATTCAATATATTTTAAATGAACAGTGTACAAAGTGCAAAGACTTGAATCATATGAATGCGAACATTTCATATCAATGTAAAAGGAAGCATAGCAAACTGTAAAATTCTTAGAAATGTATAAAAGGGGTAAGAAGCTGTATACATTTATTTCGCATTAGATGAGGTATGCAAATCGGCTATAAATTGTTCTAAATCTTTCTACACATCTGGTTTTGTCAACCCCTAAGCTTCTGATTCCTCTGCACTGCCGACACTCACTGTCGTCATGATTAATTCCACTCTTAATTTAACAGCAGACCTCAGCGGGTACTTCAAGAATACTATAGGTTATGCGTACTTACCTGTGCGGATGTAATTCATGAATGGCAGCCACTTGGGCGATAGTGCAGAGATTATCGCTTGGCACGAGTCCCAACTCCATTGCGGCGATCACTTCGTCATCGGTACAAGATGCTGAGAAGAACACGTGTGTTCCTTTCCGCGCTTTCTCGTAACACCTTGATTGGTCTTCTCTAATAACACTTGATGAAGGACATCTCTTTGTAGTCTCTTTAATCGAGTGATAGTAGTTTAACAGCTCCCCATTTGACTGTTGGGCAATCATAAAGAATGACATATCCTTAGAAATACAGGGAGCCTTGAGACATCTCTCCATGTAGGGTACAAGGTCCTTAAAGCTCTTTATTTTACCGGACGTGGATGGAACAGATCGAATGGCGGTGATGCTTGTCTGCACGAAGCAACCCAGATACATCATAGATAGGCACCAGAAAGCTGTAGACAGGCTACGGTAGACGGAGGCATCCCGCGATGAGATGGCAGGGCTTCTCCCCAGGAACGTGCATACCAGATATAAAATCCCAGGCTGCGGTGCGTTTCTAGTTCTCTTGAAGACATAGTTGCGTCGAATACGCAAGAAAAGGGCCACCATAATAGCAGAACCCAACAAAGATGGCAAAAACCACACGAGCGCTTCCCAGGAGTCCAAGAACATTGTCTCAATAGTCGTTCTTCGGTTTGTAAAGAAACAAAGTCGTAGTGGAGAAAATTGTGCGTATTTAAAAATCTCTCCACTTTTTAGCAAGGTGATAGGAAGTGGCATAATAATAATATCCAATGATCTAGTGTAGATGCCTGCAATTCCGTAACGTTCGTTGAACCTATTGAACTCAAATGTGTTGTTCAATACCCTGTAGGCGTCAAGTAGCGCTAACGCCTCCGTTGTTTTTTTGAAGTCTCCAAAGTGGTACCGTGGCCACGGGCTCGGGTTCACAGATACCTGGTACTTGTACCCTCGAATGAACTTTCGCCCCGATTCAAGATGGGGACTGAAAAGCTTCGAAACGGGAACTACCCCTCGATTTCCACAGTTCCAAAACTGGTCTTCTGGGGCGTTGATACTCGTAGAGTTCACGCTTACAACATCGCAAAGTACATACGGAAAAGCATGCAAAATGTCTTCGTGCTGTGACTCAGAAGCGATGAAAATGCGGAAAACGCGTTCACCCGCTAATTGACCGATCCATTTCTTAACTGTCATGCCCATATTTAGGAAGAACGGTACAAACACAATCTTTTCTATCGGTACGTAATCATTTCTGCTTTTAAATTTCTTGCACTTAGCATATGACAGCAAGAGAAACTCGCAATCAGTTCTTAAAGCATCGAGGCTGATAAATTTCACAGGAATGGGAAATTCGTTTACTCTTGCGAATATTCGTTCTTGATCAAGTGGAGAGTAGATGACTATTGGGCGGAATAAGTCGCCGTTTGACGCAGCCATGATGCTTTGTAGCAGCGCTAGGCTATCGGCATCTGTTGGAGAAAACAGAGCAAACAAGAGCACTGTTTTTACGAAAATGAAAAATGTTCGTTATTCTGATTGTTTGAAGCATCACCTTGAAAGATTAACCCATGCACGGCTTAGATGACAAGGGCCTTTTTCCCTTAGAAGATGCGACTTGGATAGACGGCTCCAAGCTGCGAACGCAACAGCTATGCCACTAGTATGCTCTTTGACACAGGACAAAAAACTGAAGGCTGTAACTGCATTTTTTTGTGAACATTCTTTTTATGGTATCGCAATGTGGGGCTCCTCTAAATATGGTTCACATTGGCCTCGCGCATCTGAGTATTTGGAGGACCTGAGAGTGTGGGGGACTCACGTCGCCGCCTCATATTATAATGTTCGGTCTGGAGTGCCAGGCACGCACACGCCCATCTCGTGAAGCTGCCGCCTATCAACAGAGGTCTCGAAATAATTACATACGGTCTGGGCAAAGCAAGCCGTGTAATGGAGTACCTTTATTATTCTGAAAGTATTGACCACACGTTGAAAATTTCCACGTAGAGTCAACGAGGCGTCAGCTGAGGGTGCTTTTTCAGCCCGCCTAATGCTGATGCTTCTTTACTACTACACTTGCAATTTCCATCGTTGTCGGCGTATCTCAGGATGATACAACCACAATGATTGCCAAAACAGGTTGTCGTTTTTCTTCCAGTTTGGCTACTCTTATATGCACCAGCCACAGAATAATGTTTCGTGTCTCTATCCCACCGTAGTCACACGCAAAGAACAACTTCTAAGAAATTTTGCGAAATACGTTTATGGCAGCCAGATGTGCATGCTGCGCCATTGAAGATGCGCAAACGATATGCACTTCGAAGAGAACGGCTTGCTGGTGCCTTTTCTGTTGATCAAAATGAAAAATAGAATGCTGCCGCGCTATTGATATCAATTACACTGATCTTTGGTCTTCATCAGGCACAAGATATCTCAGGCATACGGAAACATAGTTATCAGACCCTGGTGCCCAATGAAGAGCGCCTAACGGTAATGGTGACTAGATGTGTACAGCTGTCGTCTGGCGAAATTTTTGTGATGCCTGCTTTGCATTTGCCTGACAAAATATATATATCACAAAGACTTCATGACTACTGGTTAATAAATGCAAAATAAATCACCAAGAGTATGAAAGTGTAACGATGGATATCTTTCGACATTTCGACCGGCGTCCGTCGTTTTCAAGAATGAGATTGCATGAGACCAGTCTTCGTTGGAGGAAAAATCGAAAACTTCTGAATATGTTTCCTCCGCCAAAGGTGGGTCACGTGGCCGAAACATCACTGCATTTTCTTTCTCTATTTCGAACCTGTTCTCAACCAAGCGCAAAAAATCCTGTTTACTCTCTCCCTAAGTGTATATATATATATATATATATATATATATATATATATATATATATATATATATATATATATACATACATGCAGGACAGAAGCCAACAGTCGGCGAGGCCAAGGAAAGCATTGAGGATTGTACTTTGTCTTTTTTTTATTTTAACTTCGGTAATCACGTAATTAGTAATGTAATCTATTAAGGGGAAAGATAGATAAATACAATGTAGAAGGAAAAATAACGTGCCGATGGGGGGAACCGAACCCACGACCTCCGAATATCTCGTCCGGTGCTCTTCCAACTGAGCTACATCGTCTACTGAGCTACATCCTTCTACTCTGTGTTTATCTTTCCCCTTAATAGATTACATTACTAATTACGTGATTACCGAAGTTAAAATTAAAATTCATGATACGTGATACGATAACAATATAACATAAATTTGTTTTACCTGAAATGTTTCTTTCCCGAATTGTCTAAACCTGAATTTTAGGAAGACTTCTTTGTACAAGATGACAGCATTTTACATCTCTGTATTTTATAACTTGCTCTGGTAAGCCAAGCAAGAAAGCGTAGCCAACGAAAAGAAAAGGCTCTCAAAGATGCAGTAGAAGTTTATTTTTGGTGTAGCATTTTCTCCGCGATTTAAAAGAAAACAACCGTCGTTTAAAAAGGCTCCGGAAGGAAAGCTTGAGGCAGTTAATCTTTGAAAATAAAGCTCCGTAGCAAACGTTGATAATGAAGACTGAAAAAAAAAAACCGTTGCCGGTTGGAAAAGCTTAAGTAAAGGAATTTCGACAACACATCTTCTAACAGCCAGAAGCGTATAGGGAGAATTTGAATTCAGAATCAATTGTTTATAAAATATGATGACCATATTCGCGTTGCCTGATCTCATGCGCACCACATCCCTACATTGAGACCACAATAGTCGTTTCTCGGAGACCGGGGGAAAAACTTGCATTGATTGTGGATTCTATGTGAGCAAAACGTCATCCTTCTTAAACTGGCTGCCCGTGGTAAATCGTTCTCAGCCCACACTTTCAAGCGCTTACAGGGAAAACGGTCATGCCGTTATGCTGCCCCTAATTGCCATTTTAGTCCTCCTCTCAGAAAAAATAAATAATTGAAAAAGAAAGGGGCCTGGACCAGCACAGCTTTCCGGACTGATCCAATTTGAAATAAACGAAAACTAGCTAAATTCCAAAAATGAGAAAATGTAATGTATTTAAACGGGCATTTAAAAACAATAAAATATAAGCAACGACCTCGATGGCGCAGTGGCCAAGTACAGAGCATAAAGAGAAGAAAGGTACAAAAGATAAAAAGCTAAGAAAGAGGTGGCATGGCATATGACGTTCTCGATGTGGGCAGATACTTCAAAACAAATAATCTTCTGTACACAAAAAAAAACAGAACCAAAATAAAGCACAGAGATACAAGAAAAAAAAAGAGAAAATTTTACAGAAGTGGGAGCTCGTAATAAGCAAATAAATATATAAGGCAGCCAGCTCTTAAAGCAAAAAACTTGTGCTTGACTCACAAACTAAAGCCGACACGCCAAGTACGTGTGATCAGTGTGGAAAGGATAGGATGAAGAAAAGCGTAGAAAGATTCAATGAAGTAAAGCCGCACGCAATTCTTTGTAGATTACTAGAGGTTATGCGCAGTCTGAATGTGAGCTCCACTGGGCGAACCCTCCGGTAGCCCAAATCATCATCATCATCATCATCATCATCATCATCAGCCTGATTATACCCACTGCAGGGCGAAGGCCTCTCCCATATTTCTCCACTTAACCCGGTTCTGTGCTAGCTGCATCCACTTGACCCTTGCTAACTTCTTAATCTCATCCGCTCACCTAACTTTCTGCCGCCCCCTGCTACGCTTTCCTTCCCTTGGAATCCAGTTTGTTGCCCTCAGCGACCATCGGTTATCCTCTCTTCGCACAACATGTCCTGCCCATGCGCATTTCTTCTTAATTTCTACTAGAATGTCGGTAACTTGAGTTATTTCTCTGACCCACTCTGCACGCTTTCTATCTCTTAATGTTACCCCTACCATTTTTCGTTCCATAGCCCTCTGGGTTGTCCTCAACTTAAGTAGAACTCTCTTGGTTAGCCTCCACGTTTCAGCCCCATAGGTGAGTACAGGCAAGATGCAACTGTTGTATGCTTTCCTCTTGAGTGGTACCGGTAAGCTGCTAGTCATAATCTGCGAGTGCTTGCCAAATGCGCTCTATCCCAATCGTATTTTTCTTGCTATTTCCTTTTCGTGGTCCGGATCTGCGGTTACTGCCTGTCCTAAGTAGGCATGTTCGCCTACTACTTCCAGTATTTCGCTTCCTAATGTAAACTGCTGTTACTTCCCGAGGCTGTTGAACATTACCTTAGTCTTCTGCATATTGATTTTCAAGCCTACCTTTCTACTTTTCCTGTCTAGGTCATCAATCATTATTTGCAGTTCATCCCCCGAGTTGCTTAGCAAGGCAATGTCATCAGTAAGTCGCAGACTACTGAGGTATTCTCAACCTACCCTTATCCCTAACTGCTCCCATTCCGAGTCTCTGAATACTTCCTCTAAGCAAGCTGTGAATAGTACTGGGGAGATTTTGTCTCCTTGCCTAACACCTTTATTTATGGGAATTTTGTTACTTTCATTGTGCAGAACTATGGTTGCTGTGCAGCCGCTATATATATCTTCCAGCACTTTCACGTATGGCTCGTCTACCCCCTGATTTCGCAATGCCTGCATCACCGCCGAGGTTTCAACTGAGTCAAATGCTTTTTCGTAATCAATGAATGCTATGTATAAGGGCTGGTTATATTCCGAGCATTTTTCTTTCACCTGATTGATGGTATGGATATGATCGATAGTAGAGTACCGTTTTCGAAACCCTGCTTGATCCTTTGCTTGATTGCAGTCCAAGGTTGTCCTGATTCTATTAGCGATTACCTTAGTAAATACCTTATACGTAACCGACAGTAAGCTGATCGGTCTGTAATTTTTAAGGCCCTTAGAGTCCCCTTTCTTGTGAATGAGGATAATGTTTGCATTCTTCCATGGTTCCGGTACCGTCGATGACACCAGGCACTGCGTATACAGGGCGGCCAGGTTTTCTAGCACGATATCCCCCCCGTCCTTCAGCAAATCTGTATCTTCAGCAAATCTGATTTCCCCCTTTTCATAGTTTCTAGTGCTTTCTTGACATCGTCCTTCGTCACTGGTGGAACGTCTGACTGTTTTTCCCTACCGCCAATCTCATTACGGTCCTGACTACTTTGGCTACTGTAGAGATCTGTATAGAACTCCTCGGCTACTTTGACTATCTTTTCCATATTAGTGATGACGTTGCCCGCCTTGTCCCTTATCGCATACATCTGGGTTTTGCCTATGCCCAATTTCTTCTTTACCGCTTTAAGGCTTCCCCCGTTCTTTACAGCCTGCTCAATTTTCTCCATGTTATACTTCCTAATATCGGCCACCTTGCGCTTATTGATTAGCTTTGATATCTCGGCCAATTCGATCTGGTCTGTTGGATTGGAAGCTTTCATACTCTGGCGATTCTTAATCAAATCTTTCGTCTCCTTAGACAGCTTGCCGGTTTCCTCTCTAACTATCCTACCGCCTACTTCTACCGCGCACTCAGTAATGATATCTCTGAAATTATTGTTCCTTGCCTCTAGGGTAATGTCGCCATCCTCAGTTAGGGCTGAAAACCTATTCTGTAGCGAGATCCTGAACTCTTCTGCACTTTCCCTCACCGCTAATTCGTTGATGGGTTTCTTTCCTACTAATTTGTTGCGTTCCTTCTTCAGATTTAGGCTAATTCGGGACCTCACCATCCTGTGGTCACTGCATCGCACTTTCCCGATTACCTCACATCTTGCATAATGGCGGGGGTTGAACACAATGAGCTCCAATATCATTGGCGGGCAATTGCCTTTTGGGCCCCAGTGAGAAGACCCCGAGGAGGAAGGCGTCGAAATTTTCCGTAGTTTCAGGAGAGGTGGGATTGGGAGAAAGGTGTGGGCTATGTTGACATATCCACACAATAAGAGATGAAGGACAACGACTCTCCGCACAGTGCGGGCATTGAGGTTTCACATTTGCATTGTAGCGAGCAGTATGGGCAGGACACCAGAAAGTGTTGATCTGCAGCTGTCGCACGACGTGTTCGTGGGCCTCTAAAAACCCCTTAGCCGAAGGTAGGTACCGTAGGTGCCGAGCTTTGCAGTCGTCGATACTTTTGCGTAACCGCCGCAGTGGTCTGCCGAATTACTTATAGTGCTGTTAAAAATTTGGTGGCAGAATTATTTCAGGGGCACCTTACTGGATTGACTCGATAGGTTAATAGATTCCATGTAATTCTCTCGCATTAAGTCTTGCCTTTACCTGTTCCCGATCCAGTTGTCTGGATTATTTCACTACAGACAATTAATAATCGGGCAGACATGCTGTCTCCTTGAATAACACTATTCTTTATTGTGATTCTACTATTAAGGTGCTAGCCTTTCTGGTCTGTGTTTGAGATTTCGTTTCTTCAGGAAGTGGACGCAAAATAAGAAGAACAAAATGTGTGTGTGGAGGTATAGGGTGATCAACGTTGCGAAATACCACTTTCAGTCGATGTATAATCAACAGTTATCAATTACAGGTAGAATGACCAATTCAATTTTAAATATCCACGGATGGCATGGTTACGTTTAAAAGCTCTAGTGACGTCAATATAGAGCGGAAGTCGTCATTGTTGGGCTAAAGGGAGCCAAAGCAAGACGAATAAAAGGTTTGAATAGCTTAAAAAGTGACTATTAACATGAATGAATGAAAATGTTAATTAGGACAGAATGCTGAAAAATAGGTAAAAAATTTTATGCAGTCATGGTGCCGCTATACAAGCGCAGCTTCCATGGAGCCCACCGACGCTAATGTCATGGCGCATTTTAGCATCAACATGACTTAAAGGGACAGAACAGTGGAATTTAGGTCTCGATCTTTTTTTGCCGCAGTGAAAAGATTGATGTCTAAAATGTTCGATTCCATAACGGTTTTGTTAGAAACGCTGTAGAAAATTTTTACCGGGAATTTTTCGATCAATCCGTGCGCCCGTTTTTATGTAGTCCGATGCTGGACACCATGAACAGCAACCGCGATGACGGCTGGTGGTCGACAAAAAAGACGTACCAAAGACAAATATAACTTTCACTCGCTAGACAGTAATCAGATATTTTTTTTGCGTACAGTAACGTCCTTTTCAGTTTCACACTCAATGCTGCTAATGCACAATAACGCACGACCTCGTCGACGAAAGTTTTAGTGGGTCCTGTCATTTCTTCATTCGCGAAATTGCAAACACTGTGGTGCCATGTAGTGGCAAAACCTGAAAGCATACCTCTCGCGGTGCGAAAGCTGGGGTGGTTTTTATTTAAGGACGCACTGGAGAGAGCGAAAAATATAATAAATTTTTGCAAGCACTCCTAGAATAAAAAATAACAATGTGCAGTTACAAAATCAGCGATATTTTGCTTACATGTAGTCACGTGGGGGGCTACACTGAAAGTACTAGCGTTTCTCCGCTAGATAGCGCCTCGGTAGTTTTTATGCCATTTACAATGGCAAATTAAATTGTAAAGCCTCTTTTCTTTGACATTGTAGTGCTCGATCTGTACTGTATGAGGCAAGATCTTTTCATCTCCACCATAATCTCATGACATATTTTGGCCAGTGTTCTGTCCCTTTAAAGGGAAGGGGCAGCGGTGCAATGACGTTGTCGGGAGAGAGCGGTGACGCTTTGGAAAGTCCCTAGAAATTTCCCGTGTGTCACGTCCGCTTCATGCGATTCCGGCTTGTGGCTATCAGAATGCCATGCGATAAAAGCGACGCCATATCGCTCATCGAAAACCTGAATGATCACTGCAACGAACGCGTGCCAAGGAAAGCTACGCGGCAGAAGCGACGACGCACCTTCCAATCTCACATTTGCAGGTGAGTGTATGACAAATACTGCGCATTTCCTGCACGTTAACTGCATGTTAAAAATAGCCAGGTTGTCGAAATTACTTTCAAACCTTACGCGTCTCGAACGATTCTCCAGCTACCATGGGCCTCGAAGGCAATGAAATGGCAGACGCCGCCGCCCACGCGCTCACTCTCCGGGCAACGCCTTCAGACCCTTATGATACCGATCTCGAACCCAATCCGGCTCTCACTTTTCGAGAAATTGCTGAATTATTTCAATTCGGCCATGCAATTTATACTAAGCTTGTAAGGGTCTTACAAAGGTCGAGGAACGCACACTGCTCCGCCTTTACAACAAAACGCTGCTGTGCCCGGCAGTTTTAAAACACTTTGGCCCTGCATGTACACGAAAGTGCCCGCACTGTACGGAGAAGTCTTCGGACATCTTCCACATAGTGTGGGCATGACAGTCAACCCTGAACCTCACCTCCAACCCAACCCCGCCCGGGAGGACTGGGAGGCAGCCGTGCTCGGCTGCTCCGATCTGGCAAGCCAGAAGGCTCTGGTTCACCGAACCCGAGCCGCAGCGGTCGCCAATGGGCTCCTGTAATGAGGAGCCCACCTAGTGTTTGCGTAGAGGTTGCCCCGGCTACCTCAGGCTTCCTCCGAATAAAGTTTTTCACACACACACACACACACACACACACACACACACACACACACGCACACACACACACACACACACACACACACACACACACACACACACACGTACACACACACACACACCCTAAACGTCGGCACCTCTTTCTCTCTTTCTGCTTTCGCTCCTACCTTCTTTGCCTCACGGCTTTGTTCAGGCGTCCAAGAAAGATTTGACAGATACTGCGCCTTCGTTTCTTGCAAAGTAATTCAATATATTTTAAATGAACAGTGTGCAAAGTGCAAAGACTTGAATCATATGAATGCGAACATTTCATATCAATGTAAAAGGAAGCATAGCAAACTGTAAAATTCTTAGAAATGTATAAAAGGGGTAAGAAGCTGTATACATTTATTTCGCATTAGATGAGGTATGCAAATCGGCTATAAATTGTTCTAAATCTTTCTACACATCTGGTTTTGTCAACCCCTAAGCTTCTGATTCCTCTGCACTGCCGACACTCACTGTCGTCATGATTAATTCCACTCTTAATTTAACAGCAGACCTCAGCGGGTACTTCAAGAATAATATAGGTTATGCGTACTTACCTGTGCGGATGTAATTCATGAATGGCAGCCACTTGGGCGATAGTGCAGAGATTATCGCTTGGCACGAGTCCCAACTCCATTGCGGCGACCACTTCGTCATCGGTACAAGATGCTGAGAAGAACACGTGTGTTCCTTTCCGCGCTTTCTCGTAACACCTTGATTGGTCTTCTCTAATAACACTTGATAAAGGACATCTCTTTGTAGTCTCTTTAATCGAGTGATAGTAGTTTAGCAGCTCCCCATTTGACTGTTGGGCAATCATAAAGAATGACATATCCTTAGAAATACAGGGAGCCTTGAGACATCTCTCCATGTAGGGTACAAGGTCCTTAAAGCTCTTTATTTTACCGGACGTGGATGGAACAGATCGAATGGCGGTGATGCTTGTCTGCACGAAGCAACCCAGATACATCATAGATAGGCACCAGAAAGCTGTAGACAGGCTACGGTAGACGGAGGCATCCCGCGATGAGATGGCAGGGCTTCTCCCCAGGAACGTGCATACCAGATATAAAATGCCAGGCTGCGGTGCGTTTCTAGTTCTCTTGAAGACATAGTTGCGTCGAATACGCAAGAAAAGGGCCACCATAATAGCAGAACCCAACAAAGATGGCAAAAACCACACGAGCGCTTCCCAGGAGTCCAAGAACATTGTCTCAATAGTCGTTCTTCGGTTTGTAAAGAAACAAAGTCGTAGTGGAGAAAATTGTGCGTATTTAAAAATCTCTCCACTTTTTAGCAAGGTGATAGGAAGCGGCATAATAATAATATCCAATGATCTAGTGTAGATGCCTGCAATTCCGTAACGTTCGTTGAACCTATTGAACTCAAATGTGTTGTTCAATACCCTGTAGGCGTCAAGTAGCGCTAACGCCTCCGTTGTTTTTTTGAAGTCTCCAAAGTGGTAACGTGGCCACGGGCTCGGGTTCACAGATACCTGGTACTTGTACCCTCGAATGAACTTTCGCCCCGATTCAAGGTGGGGACTGAAAAGCTTCGAAACGGGAACTACCCCTCGATTTCCACAGTTCCAAAACTGGTCTTCTGGGGCGTTGATACTCGTAGAGTTCACGCTTACAACATCGCAAAGTACATACGGAAAAGCATGCAAAATGTCTTCGTGCTGTGACTCAGAAGCGATGAAAATGCGGAAAACGCGTTCACCCGCTAATTGACCGATCCATTTCTTAACTGTCATGCCCATATTTAGGAAGAACGGTACAAACACAATCTTTTCTATCGGTACGTAATCATTTCTGCTTTTAAATTTCTTGCACTTAGCATATGACAGCAAGAGAAACTCGCAATCAGTTCTTAAAGCATCGAGGCTGATAAATTTCACAGGAATGGGAAATTCGTTTACTCTTGCGAATATTCGTTCTTGATCAAGTGGAGAGTAGACTACTATTGGGCGAAATAAGTCGCCGTTTGACGCAGCCATGATGCTTAGTAGCATCGCTAGGCTATCGGCATCTGTTGGAGAAAACAGAGCAAACAAGAGCACTGTTTTTACGAAAATGAAAATGTTCGTTATTCTGATTGTTTGAAGCATCACCTTGAAAGATTAACCCATGCACGGCTTAGATGACAAGGGCCTTTTTCCCTTAGAAGATGCGACTTGGATAGACGGCTCCAAGCTGCAAACGCAACAGCTATGCCACTAGTATGCTCTTTGACACAGGACAAAAAACTGAAGGCTGTAACTGCATTTTTTTGTGAACATTCTTTTTATGGTATCGCAATGTGGGGCTCCTCTAAATATGGTTCACATTGGCCTCGCGCATCTGAGTATTTGGAGGACCTGAGAGTGTGGGGGACTCACGTCGCCGCCTCATATTATAATGTTCGGTCTGGAGTGCCAGGCACGCACACGCCCATCTCGTGAAGCTGCCGCCTATCAACAGAGGTCTCGAAATAATTACATACGGTCTGGGCAAAGCAAGCCGTGTAATGGAGTACCTTTATTATTCTGAAAGTATTGACCACACGTTGAAAATTTCCACGTAGAGTCAACGAGGCGTCAGCTGAGGGTGCTTTTTCAGCCCGCCTAATGCTGATGCTTCTTTACTACTACACTTGCAATTTCCATCGTTGTCGGCGTATCTCAGGATGATACAACCACAATGATTGCCAAAACAGGTTGTCGTTTTTCTTCCAGTTTGGCTACTCTTATATGCACCAGCCACAGAATAATGTTTCGTGTCTCTATCCCACCGTAGTCACACGCAAAGAACAACTCCTAAGAAATTTTGCGAAATACGTTTATGGCAGCCAGATGTGCATGCTGCGCCATTGAAGATGCGCAAACGATATGCACTTCGAAGAGAACGGCTTGCTGGTGCCTTTTCTGTTGATCAAAATGAAAAATAGAATGCTGCCGCGCTATTGATATCAATTACACTGATCTTTGGTCTTCATCAGGCACAAGATATCTCAGGCATACGGAAACATAGTTATCAGACCCTGGTGCCCAATGAAGAGCGCCTAACGGTAATGGTGACTAGATGTGTACAGCTGTCGTCTCGCGAAATTTTTGTGATGCCTGCTTTGCATTTGCCTGACAAAATATATATATCACAAAGACTTCATGACTACTGGTTAATAAATGCAAAATAAATCACCAAGAGTATGAAAGTGTAACGATGGATATCTTTCGACATTTCGACCGGCGTCCGTCGTTTTCAAGAATGAGATTGCATGAGACCAGTCTTCGTTGGAGGAAAAATCGAAAACTTCTGAATATGTTTCCTCCGCCAAAGGTGGGTCACGTGGCCGAAACGTCACTGCATTTTCTTTCTCTATTTCGAACCTGTTCTCAACCAAGCGCAAAAAATCCTGTTTACTCTCTCCCTAAGTGTATATATATATATATATATATATATATATATATATATATACATACATGCAGGACAGAAGCCAACAGTCGGCGAGGCCAAGGAAAGCATTGAGGATTGTACTTTGTCTTTTTTTTATTTTAACTTCGGTAATCACGTAATTAGTAATGTAATCTATTAAGGGGAAAGATAGATAAACACAATGTAGAAGGAAAAATAACGTGCCGATGGGGGGAACCGAACCCACGACCTCCGAATATCTCGTCCGGTGCTCTTCCAACTGAGCTACATCGTCTACTGAGCTACATCCTTCTACTCTGTGTTTATCTTTCCCCTTAATAGATTACATTACTAATTACGTGATTACCGAAGTTAAAATTAAAATTCATGATACGTGATACGATAACAATATAACATAAATTTGTTTTACCTGAAATGTTTCTTTCCCGAATTGTCTAAACCTGAATTTTAGGAAGACTTCTTTGTACAAGATGACAGCATTTTACATCTCTGTATTTTATAACTTGCTCTGGTAAGCCAAGCAAGAAAGCGTAGCCAACGAAAAGAAAAGGCTCTCAAAGATGCAGTAGAAGTTTATTTTTGGTGTAGCATTTTCTCCGCGATTTAAAAGAAAACAACCGTCGTTTAAAAAGGCTCCGGAAGGAAAGCTTGAGGCAGTTAATCTTTGAAAATAAAGCTCCGTAGCAAACGTTGATAATGAAGACTGAAAAAAAAAAAACCGTTGCCGGTTGGAAAAGCTTAAGTAAAGGAATTTCGACAACACATCTTCTAACAGCCAGAAGCGTATAGGGAGAATTTGAATTCAGAATCAATTGTTTATAAAATATGATGACCATATTCGCGTTGCCTGATCTCATGCGCACCACATCCCTACATTGAGACCACAATAGTCGTTTCTCGGAGACCGGGCGAAAAACTTGCATTGATGGTGGATTCTATGTGAGCAAAACGTCATCCTTCTTAAACTGGCTGCCCGTGGTAAATCGTTCTCAGCCCACACTTTCAAGCGCTTACAGGGAAAACGGTCATGCCGTTATGCTGCCCCTTATTGCCATTTTAGTCCTCCTCTCAGAAAAAATAAATAATTGAAAAAGAAAGGGGCCTGGACCAGCACAGCTTTCCGGACTGATCCAATTTGAAATAAACGAAAACTAGCTAAATTCCAAAAATGAGAAAAAGTAATGTATTTAAACGGGCATTTAAAAACAATAAAATATAAGCAACGACCTCGATGGCGCAGTGGCCAAGTACAGAGCATAAAGAGAAGAAAGGTACAAAAGATAAAAAGCTAAGAAAGAGGTGGCATGGCATATGACGTTCTCGATGTGGGCAGATACTTCGAAACAAATAATCTTCTGTACACAAAAAAAACAGAACCAAAATAAAGCACAGAGATACAAGAAAAAAAAAAGAGAAAATTTTACAGAAGTGGGAGCTCGTAATAAGCAAATAAATATATAAGGCAGCCAGCTCTTAAAGCAAAAAACTTGTGCTTGACTCACAAACTAAAGCCGACACGCCAAGTACGTGTGATCAGTGTGGAAAGGAAAGGATGAAGAAAAGCGTAGAAAGATTCAATGAAGTAAAGCCGCACGCAATTCTTTGTAGATTACTAGAGGTTATGCGCAGTCCGAATGTGAGCTCCACTGGGCGAACCCTCCGGTAGCCCAAATCATCATCATCATCATCATCATCATCAGCCTGATTATACCCACTGCAGGGCGAAGGCCTCTCCCATATTTCTCCACTTAACCCGGTTCTGTGCTAGCTGCATCCACTTGACCCTTGCTAACTTCTTAATCTCATCCGCTCACCTAACTTTCTGCCGCCCCCTGCTACGCTTTCCTTCCCTTGGAATCCAGTTTGTTGCCCTCAGCGACCATCGGTTATCCTCTCTTCGCACAACATGTCCTGCCCATGCGCATTTCTTCTTAATTTCTACTAGAATGTCGGTAACTTGAGTTATTTCTCTGACCCACTCTGCACGCTTTCTATCTCTTAATGTTACCCCTACCATTTTTCGTTCCATAGCCCTCTGGGTTGTCCTCAACTTAAGTAGAACTCTCTTGGTTAGCCTCCACGTTTCAGCCCCATAGGTGAGTACAGGCAAGATGCAACTGTTGTATACTTTCCTCTTGAGTGGTACCGGTAAGCTGCTAGTCATAATCTGCGAGTGCTTGCCAAATGCGCTCTATCCCAATCGTATTTTTCTTGTTATTTCCTTTTCGTGGTCCGGATCTGCGGTTACTGCCTGTCCTAAGTAGGCATGTTCGCCTACTACTTCCAGTATTTCGCTTCCTAATGTAAACTGCTGTTCCTTCCCGAGGCTGTTGAACATTACCTTAGTCTTCTGCATATTGATTTTCAAGCCTACCTTTCTACTTTTCCTGTCTAGGTCATCAATCATTATTTGCAGTTCATCCCCCGAGTTGCTTAGCAAGGCAATGTCATCAGTAAGTCGCAGACTACTGAGGTATTCTCAACCTACCCTTATCCCTAACTGCTCCCATTCCGAGTCTCTGAATACTTCCTCTAAGCAAGCTGTGAATAGTACTGGGGAGATTTTGTCTCCTTGCCTAACACCTTTATTTATGGGAATTTTGTTACTTTCATTGTGCAAAACTATGGTTGCTGTGCAGCCGCTATATATATCTTCCAGCACTTTCACGTATGGCTCGTCTACCCCCTGATTTCGCAATGCCTGCATCACCGCCGAGGTTTCAACTGAGTCAAATGCTTTTTCGTAATCAATGAATGCTATGTATAAGGGCTGGTTATATTCCGAGCATTTTTCTTTCACCTGATTGATGGTATGGATATGATCGATAGTAGAGTACCGTTTTCGAAACCCTGCTTGATCCTTTGCTTGATTGCAGTCCAAGGTTGTCCTGATTCTATTAGCGATTACCTTAGTAAATACTTTATACGTAACCGACAGTAAGCTGATCGGTCTGTAATTTTTAAGGTCCTTAGAGTCCCCTTTCTTGTGAATGAGGATAATGTTTGCATTCTTCCATGGTTCCGGTACCGTCGATGACACCAGGCACTGCGTATACAGGGCGGCCAGGTTTTCTAGCACGATATCCCCCCCGTCCTTCAGCAAATCTGTATCTTCAGCAAATCTGATTTCCCCCTTTTCATAGTTTCTAGTGCTTTCTTGACATCGTCCTTCGTCACTGGTGGAACGTCTGACTGTTTTTCCCTACCGCCAATCTCATTACGGTCCTGACTACTTTGGCTACTGTAGAGATCTGTATAGAACTCCTCGGCTACTTTGACTATCTTTTCCATATAAGTGATGACGTTGCCCGCCTTGTCCCTTATCGCATACATCTGGGTTTTGCCTATGCCCAATTTCTTCTTTACCGCTTTAAGGCTTCCCCCGTTCTTTACAGCCTGCTCAATTTTCTCCATGTTATACTTCCTAATATCGGCCACCTTGCGCTTATTGATTAGCTTTGATATCTCGGCCAATTCGATCTGGTCTGTTGGATTGGAAGCTTTCATACTCTGGCGATTCTTAATCAAATCTTTCGTCTCCTTAGACAGCTTGCCGGTTTCCTCTCTAACTATCCTACCGCCTACTTCTACCGCGCACTCAGTAATGATATCTCTGAAATTATTGTTCCTTGCCTCTAGGGTAATGTCGCCATCCTCAGTTAGGGCTGAAAACCTATTCTGTAGCGAGATCCTGAACTCTTCTGCACTTTCCCTCACCGCTAATTCGTTGATGGGTTTCTTTCCTACTAATTTGTTGCGTTCCTTCTTCAGATTTAGGCTAATTCGGGACCTCACCATCCTGTGGTCACTGCATCGCACTTTCCCGATTACCTCACATCTTGCATAATGGCGGGGGTTGAACACAATGAGCTCCAATATCATTGGCGGGCAATTGCCTTTTGGGCCCCAGTGAGAAGACCCCGAGGAGGAAGGCGTCGAAATTTTCCGTAGTTTCAGAAGAGGTGGGATTGGGAGAAAGGTGGGGGCTATGTTGACATATCCACGCAATAAGAGATGAAGGGCAACGACTCTCCGCACAGTGCGGGCATTGAGGTTTCACATTTGCATTGTAGCGAGCAGTATGGGCAGGACACCAGAAAGTGTTGATCTGCAGCTGTCGCACGACGTGTTCGTGGGCCTCTAAAAACCCCTTAGCCGAAGGTAGGTACCGTAGGTGCCGAGCTTTGCAGTCGTCGATACTTTTGCGTAACCGCCGCAGTGGTCTGCCGAATTACTTATAGTGCTGTTAAAAATTTGGTGGCAGAATTATTTCAGGGGCACCTTACTGGATTGACTCGATAGGTTAATAGATTCCATGTAATTCTCTCGCATGAAGTCTTGCCTTTACCTGTTCCCGATCCAGTTGTCTGGATTATTTCACTACAGACAATTAATAATCGGGCAGACATGCTGTCTCCTTGCCTAACACTATTCTTTATTGTGATTCTACTATTAAGGTGCTAGCCTTTCTGGTCTGTGTTTGAGATTTCGTTTCTTCAGGAAGTGGACGCAAAATAAGAAGAACAAAATGTGTGTGTGGAGGTATAGGGTGATCAACGTTGCGAAATACCACTTTCAGTCGATGTATAATCAACAGTTATCAATTACAGGTAGAATGACAAATTCAATTTTAAATATCCACGGATGGCATGGTTACGTTTAAAAGCTCTAGTGACGTCAATATAGAGCGGAAGTCGTCATTGTTGGGCTAAAGGGAGCCAAAGCAAGACGAATAAAAGGTTTGAATAGCTTAAAAAGTGACTATTAACATGAATGAATGAAAATGATAATTAGGACAGAATGCTGAAAAATAGGTAAAAAATTTTATGCAGTCATGGTGCCGCTATACAAGCGCAGCTTCCATGGAGCCCACCGCCGCTAATGTCATGGCGCATTTTAGCATCAACATGACTTAAAGGGACAGAACAGTGGAATTTAGGTCTCGATCTTTTTTTGCCGCAGTGAAAAGATTGATGTCTAAAATGTTCGATTCCATAACGGTTTTGTTAGAAACGCTGTAGAAAATTTTTACCGGGAATTTTTCGATCAATCCGTGCGCCCGTTTTTATGTAGTCCGATGCTGGACACCATGAACAGCAACCGCGATGACGGCTGGTGGTCGACAAAAAAGACGTACCAAAGACAAATATAACTTTCACTCGCTAGACAGTAATCAGATATTTTTTTTGCGTACAGTAACGTCCTTTTCAGTTTCACACTCAATGCTGCTAATGCACAATAACGCACGACCTCGTCGACGAAAGTTTTAGTGGGTCCTGTCATTTCTTCATTCGCGAAATTGCAAACACTGTGGTGCCATGTAGTGGCAAAACCTGAAAGCATACCTCTCGCGGTGCGAAAGCTGGGGTGGTTTTTATTTAAGGACGCACTGGAGAGAGCGAAAAATATAATAAATTTTTGCAAGCACTCCTAGAATAAAAAATAACAATGTGCAGTTACAAAATCAGCGATATTTTGCTTACATGTAGTCACGTGGGGGGCTACACTGAAAGTACTAGCGTTTCTCCGCTAGATAGCGCCTCGGTAGTTTTTATGCCATTTACAATGGCAAATTAAATTGTAAAGCCTCTTTTCTTTGACATTGTAGTGCTCGATCTGTACTGTATGAGGCAAGATCTTTTCATCTCCACCATAATCTCATGACATATTTTGGCCAGTGTTCTGTCCCTTTAAAGGGAAGGGGCAGCGGTGCAATGACGTTGTCGGGAGAGAGCGGTGACGCTTTGGAAAGTCCCTAGAAATTTCCCGTGTGTCACGTCCGCTTCATGCGATTCCGGCTTGTGGCTATCAGAATGCCATGCGATAAAAGCGACGCCATATCGCTCATCGAAAACCTGAATGATCACTGCAACGAACGCGTGCCAAGGAAAGCTACGCGGCAGAAGCGACGACGCACCTTCAAATCTCACATTTGCAGGTGAGTGTATGACAAATACTGCGCATTTCCTGCACGTTAACTGCACGTTAAAAATAGCCAGGTTGTCGAAATTACTTTCAAACCTTACGCGTCTCGAACGATTCTCCAGCTACCATGGGCCTCGAAGGCAATGAAATGGCAGACGCCGCCGCCCACGCGCTCACTCTCCGGGCAACGCCTTCAGACCCTTATGATACCGATCTCGAACCCAATCCGGCTCTCACTTTTCGAGAAATTGCTGAATTATTTCAATTCGGCCATGCAATTTATACTAAGCTTGTAAGGGTCTTACAAAGGTCGAGGAACGCACACTGCTCCGCCTTTACAACAAAACGCTGCTGTGCCCGGCAGTTTTAAAACACTTTGGCCCTGCATGTACAGGAAAGTGCCCGCACTGTACGGAGAAGTCTTCGGACATCTTCCACATGGTGTGGGCATGACAGTCAACCCTGAACCTCACCTCCAACCCAACCCCGCCCGGGAGGACTGGGAGGCAGCCGTGCTCGGCTGCTCCGATCTGGCAAGCCAGAAGGCTCTGGTTCACCGAACCCGAGCCGCAGCGGTCGCCAATGGGCTCCTGTAATGAGGAGCCCACCTAGTGTTTGCGTAGAGGTTGCCCCGGCTACCTCAGGCTTCCTCCGAATAAAGTTTTTCACACACACACACACACACACACGCACACAAACACACACACACACACACACACACACACACACACACACACACACGTACACACACACACACACCCTAAACGTCGGCACCTCTTTCTCTCTTTCTGCTTTCGCTCCTACCTTCTTTGCCTCACGGCTTTGTTCAGGCGTCCAAGAAAGATTTGACAGATACTGCGCCTTCGTTTCTTGCAAAGTAATTCAATATATTTTAAATGAACAGTGTGCAAAGTGCAAAGACTTGAATCATATGAATGCGAACATTTCATATCAATGTAAAAGGAAGCATAGCAAACTGTAAAATTCTTAGAAATGTATAAAAGGGGTAAGAAGCTGTATACATTTATTTCGCATTAGATGAGGTATGCAAATCGGCTATAAATTGTTCTAAATCTTTCTACACATCTGGTTTTGTCAACCCCTAAGCTTCTGATTCCTCTGCACTGCCGACACTCACTGTCGTCATGATTAATTCCACTCTTAATTTAACAGCAGACCTCAGCGGGTACTTCAAGAATAATATAGGTTATGCGTACTTACCTGTGCGGATGTAATTCATGAATGGCAGCCACTTGGGCGATAGTGCAGAGATTATCGCTTGGCACGAGTCCCAACTCCATTGCGGCGACCACTTCGTCATCGGTACAAGATGCTGAGAAGAACACGTGTGTTCCTTTCCGCGCTTTCTCGTAACACCTTGATTGGTCTTCTCTAATAACACTTGATGAAGGACATCTCTTTGTAGTCTCTTTAATCGAGTGATAGTAGTTTAGCAGCTCCCCATTTGACTGTTGGGCAATCATAAAGAATGACATATCCTTAGAAATACAGGGAGCCTTGAGACATCTCTCCATGTAGGGTACAAGGTCCTTAAAGCTCTTTATTTTACCGGACGTGGATGGAACAGATCGAATGGCGGTGATGCTTGTCTGCACGAAGCAACCCAGATACATCATAGATAGGCACCAGAAAGCTGTAGACAGGCTACGGTAGACGGAGGCATCCCGCGATGAGATGGCAGGGCTTCTCCCCAGGAACGTGCATACCAGATATAAAATCCCAGGCTGCGGTGCGTTTCTAGTTCTCTTGAAGACATAGTTGCGTCGAATACGCAAGAAAAGGGCCACCATAATAGCAGAACCCAACAAAGATGGCAAAAACCACACGAGCGCTTCCCAGGAGTCCAAGAACATTGTCTCAATAGTCGTTCTTCGGTTTGTAAAGAAACAAAGTCGTAGTGGAGAAAATTGTGCGTATTTAAAAATCTCTCCACTTTTTAGCAAGGTGATAGGAAGCGGCATAATAATAATATCCAATGATCTAGTGTAGATGCCTGCAATTCCGTAACGTTCGTTGAACCTATTGAACTCAAATGTGTTGTTCAATACCCTGTAGGCGTCAAGTAGCGCTAACGCCTCCGTTGTTTTTTTGAAGTCTCCAAAGTGGTAAAGTGGCCACGGGCTCGGGTTCACAGATACCTGGTACTTGTACCCTCGAATGAACTTTCGCCCCGATTCAAGATGGGGACTGAAAAGCTTCGAAACGGGAACTACCCCTCGATTTCCACAGTTCCAAAACTGGTCTTCTGGGGCGTTGATACTCGTAGAGTTCACGCTTACAACATCGCAAAGTACATACGGAAAAGCATGCAAAATGTCTTCGTGCTGTGACTCAGAAGCGATGAAAATGCGGAAAACGCGTTCACCCGCTAATTGACCGATCCATTTCTTAACTGTCATGCCCATATTTAGGAAGAACGGTACAAACACAATCTTTTCTATCGGTACGTAATCATTTCTGCTTTTAAATTTCTTGCACTTAGCAAAAGATAGCAAGAGAAACTCGCAATCAGTTCTTAAAGCATCGAGGCTGATAAATTTCACAGCAATGGGAAATTCGTTTACTCTTGCGAATATTCGTTCTTGATCAAGTGGAGAGTAGATGACTATTGGGCGAAATAAGTCGCCGTTTGACGCAGCCATGATGCTTTGTAGCAGCGCTAGGCTATCGGCATCTGTTGGAGAAAACAGAGCAAACAAGAGCACTGTTTTTACGAAAATGAAAATGTTCGTTATTCTGATTGTTTGAAGCATCACCTTGAAAGATTAACCCATACACGGCTGAGATGACAACGGCCTTTTTCCCTTAGAAGATGTGACGTGGATAGACGGCTCCAAGCTGCGAACGCAACAGCTATGCCACTAGTATGCTCTTTGACACAGGACAAAAAACTGAAGGCTGTAACTGCCTTTTTTTTGTGAACATTCTTTTTATGGTATCGCAATGTGGGGCTCCTCTAAATATGGTTCGCATTGGCCTCGCGCATCTGAGTATTTGGAGGACCTGAGAGTGTGGGGGACTCACGTCGCCGCCTCATATTATAATGTTCGGCCTGCAGTGCCAGGCACGCACACGCCCATCTCGTGAAGCGGCCGCCTATCAACAGAGATCTCGAAATAATTGCCTGCGGTCTGGGCAAAGCAAGCCGTGTAATGGAGTACCTTTATTATTCTGAAAGTATTGACCACACGTTGAAATTTTCCACGTAGAGTCAACGAGGCGTCAGCTGAGAGTGCTTTTTCAGCCTACCTAATGCTGATGCTTCTTTACTACTACACTTGGAATTTCCATCGTTGTCGGCGTATCTCAGGATGATACAACCACAATGATTGCCAAAACAGGTTGTCGTTTTCCTTCCAGTTTGGCTACTCTTATATGCACCAGCCACAGAATAATGTTTCGTGTCTCTATCCCACCGTAGTTACACGCAAAGAACAACTCCTAGAAAATTTTGCGAAATACGTTTATGGCAGCCAGATGTGCATGCTGCGCCATTGAAGATGCACAAACGATATGCACTTCGAAGAGGACGGCTTGCTGGTGCCTTTTTTGTTGATGAAAATGAAAAATAGAATGCTGCTGCGCTATTGATATCAATTAAACTGATCTTTTTGTCTTCATCAGCACAAGATATCTCAGGCATACGGAAACATAGTTATCAGACCCTGGTGCCCAATGAAGAGCGCCTAACGGTAATGGTGACTAGAAGTGTGCAGCTGTCGTCTCGCGAACTTTTTGTGATGCCTGCTTTGCATTTGCCTGACAAAATATATATATCACAAAGACTTCATGACTACTGGTTAATAAATGTAAAATGAATCACCAAGAGTTTGAAAGTGTAACGATGGATATCTTTCGACATTTCGACCGGCGTCCGTCGTTCTCAAGAATGAGACTGCATGAGACCAGTCTTCGTTGGAGGAAAAATCGGAAACTTCTGAATATGTTTGCTCCGCCAAAGGTGGGTCACGTGGCCGAAACGTCACTGCATTTTCTTTCTCTATTTCGAACCTGTTCTCAACCAAGCGCAAAGAATCCTGTTTACTCTCTCCCTAAGTGTATATATATATATAAATATATATATATATATATACATGCAGGAAAGAAGCCAACAGTCGGCGAGGCCAAGGAAAGCATTGAGGATTGTACTTTGTCTTTTTTAAATTTTAACTTCGGTAATCACGTAATTAGTAATGTAATCTATTAAGGGGAAGATAGATAAACACAATGTAGAAGGAAAAACAACGTACCGATGGGAGGAACCGAACCCACGACATCCGAATATCTCGTCCGGTGCTCTTCCAACTGAGCTATATCGTCCACTGAGCTACATCCTTCTACTCTGTGTTTATCTATCTTTCCCCTTAATGATTACATTACTAATTACGTGATTACCGAAGTTGAAATTAAAATTCATGATACGTGATACGATAACAATGTAACATACATTTGTTTTACCTGAAATTTTTCTTTCCCGAATTGTCTAAACCTGAATTTTAGGAAGACGTCTTTGTACAAGATGGCAGCATTTTACATCTCTGTATTTTATAACTTGCTCTGGTAAGCCAAGCAAGAAAGCGTAGCCAACAAGAAGAAAAGGCTCTCAAAGATGCAGTACAAGTTTATTTTTGGTGTAGCATTTTCTCCGCGATTTAAAAGAAAACAACCGTCGTTTGAAAAGGCTCCGGAAGGAAAGCTTGAGGCAGTTAATCTTTGCAAATAAAGCTCCGTAGCAACGTCGATAATGTAGACTGAAAAAAAAAAAACCTTTGCCGGTGGGAAAAGCTTAAGTAAAGGAATTTCGACAACACATCTTCTAACAGCCAGAAGCGTATAGGGAGAATTTGAATTCAGAATCAATTGTTTATAAAATATGATGACCATATTCGCGTTGCCTGTTCTCATGCGCACCACATCCCTACATTGAGACCACAATCGTCGTTTCTCGAAGACCGGGGGAAAAGCTTGCATTGATTGTGGATTCTATGTGGGCAAAACGTCATCCTTCTTAACTGGCTGCCCGTGGTAAATCGTTTTCAGCCCCACATTTTCAAACGCTTACAGGGAAAACGGTCATGCCGTTATGCTGCCCCTTTTTGCCATTTTAGTCCTCCTCTCAGAAAAAATAAATAATTGAAAAAGATAAGGAGCCTGGACCAGCACAACTTTCCGGACTGAACCAATTTAAAATAAACGAAAACTAGCTAAATGCCAAAAATGAGACAAAGTAAGGTTTTTAAGCGGGCATGTAAAAACAATAAAATATAAGGAACGACACCGATGGCGCAGTGGCCAAGTACAGAGCATAAAGAGAAGAAAGGTACAAAAGATAAAAAGCTAAGAAAGAGGAGGCATGGCATATGACATTCTCGATGTGGGCAGATCCTTCGAAACAAATAATCTTCTGTACAAAAAAAAACAGAACCAAAATAAAGCACAGAGATACAAGAAAAAAAAAGAGAAAATTTTACAGAAGTGGGAGCTCGTAATAAGCAAAAAATATATATAAGGCAGCCAGCGTTTAAAGCAAAAAACTTGTGCTTGACTCACAAACTAAAGCCGGCACGCCAAGTACGTGTGATCAGTGTGGAAAGGAAAGGATGAAGAAAAGCGTAGAAACATTCAATGAAATAAAGCCGCACGCAATTCTCTGTAGATTATTAGAGGTTATGCGCAGTCTGAATGTGAGCTCCATGGGCGAACCCTCCCGTAGCCCAAATCATCATTATCATCATCAGCCTGATTATACCCACTGCAGGGCGAAGGCCTCTCCCATATCTCTCCACTTAACCCGGTTCTGTGCTAGCTGCATCCACTTGACCCCAGCGAACTTCCTAATCGCATCCGCTCACCTAACTTTCTGCCGCCCCCTGCTACGCTTTCCTTCCCTTGCAATCCAGTTTGTTACCCTCAGCGACCATCGGTTATCCTTTCTTCGCACTACATGTCCTGCCCATGTGCATTTCTTCTTCTTAATTTCTACTAGAATGTCGGTAACTTGAGTTATTTCTCTGACCCACTCTGCACGCTTTGTATCTCTTAATGTTACCCCTACCATTTTTCGTTCCATAGCCCTCTGGGTTGTCCTCAACTTAAGTAGAACTCTCTTGGTTAGCCTCCACGTTTCAGCCCCATAGGTGAGTACAGGCAAGATGCAACTGTTGTATACTTTCCTCTTGAGTGGTACCGGTAAGCTGCTAGTCATAATCTGCGAGTGCTTGCCAAATGTGCTCCATCCCAATCGTATTCTACTTGTTATTTCCTTTTCGTGGTCCGGATCTGCGGTTACTGCCTGTCCTAAGTAGACATGGTAGCCTACTACTTCCAGTATTTCGCTTCCTAATGTAAACTGCTGTTCCTTCCCGAGGCTGTTGAACATTACCTTAGTCTTCTGCATATTGATTTTCAAGCCTACCTTTCTACTTTTCCTGTCTAGGTCATCAATCATTATTTGCAGTTCATCCCCTGAGTTGCTTAGCAAGGCAATGTCACCAGTAAATCGCAGACTAATGAGGTATTCTCCATCTACCCTTATCCCTAACTGCTCCCATTCCAAGTCTCTGAATACTTCCTCTAAGCAAGCTGTGAATAGTACTGGGAGATTGTGTCTCCTTGCCTAACACCTTTATTTATGGGAATTTTGTTACTTTCTTTATGCAGAACTATGCTTGCTAAACCAAAAAGTTAAACCAAATTTTGTCGCAAATCAGCCGTAATTGGGCTTGAAGACAGGCGTGCCCGCATGTTGACCCATCCTGTCTATTAATTGGAAATTCCTTGAGGCAGCTGGAATCCGAGAGTGTGCTCTGCATGGACCATCTTCATGAAGTCGAAATGAAGCCACCCATTCTAAACTGATTTAGGCACCTCGTTAAACCTAAAGGGGCTGGAAGACAATATGCCTGATCTGCACATTTGGATACCTTGTAGCATTTTTGAATGAAGATTTAAAAGAGAGGCGGACTGCATGTGAAGAAACATTAGGTTAACGCTCAAGCTAACAGATAGTAGTAGATATGACAGCGTCTTTACACCACCAGTTCATTCCGCAAATTTTATTTCTGATAAAACACCTGTTCATTAGCATGCAGGCGAACGGCAAAACATGTAATAAGCGCATATTTTATGCTGCTTAGGTGCTCCCAGTACCACGCTAGTGATGTGTGATCGCGGGATTTACTTTTTATAATAGCAAATGTAGCATATTTGCGCTCTTTTCAAAAAAATTCGAATTTACGGATCAAAGGTTCATGCTTCCACAACTGGCGATTTTGTTTTTTGCGACGCCTCTTCGCAGCGATAATTAGGAGCTTACATGATTGTGGGAAATATGTTGTTCTACGTGCATTAAGCCACTCAGGAAGCCATAAGCCGCTGAGGAAGCCACGTGCACCTTGAAGTAAAATCTTGGTCAACAATAAGGCCCAGAGGTTACATGAAATTGGCTACAATTTCACGTCTTTCTTCCAATCCTGCTAGCTTCTTATCCTATATAAATCATATTAGAACTATTCGCCTGTAAGGTATATGCGTGGTCTAAGCCTGAACCTTCGTTTGATATCACTACACGTCATAATGTCTGGCCTTTTAAAACGATTGAGTAACAGTTGGTGGCATGTCTTCGTGGGCTCCTTAATCTAGTTCAATGTTATCATTGGTCGATTCCTTCAGGATTAGAAACCCAATGCAAGTTTCAGAATATCTTGAAGAAGAATGCTTGCAAGCATCCATCGACATTAAAGATTAGAACGTCTCTCCGAAACAATCTCTCAATGGACGCGGTAAACAAAACGTAGAAGTAATGGGAAACCTAAATTTAGAAAGCCCATGTGGCGTGAGTGGGGAGAGAGAATGACAGGTAAACTATGGCAGTCACTATGGTATATGCATAGAGAAAAACACGCTCACATATGGTATTTTGGGTGGTCCAATGTAAGGTTAATTTTATGTCTTAAAAAAAACTACATGAACTGAGTGGATTGTGAACTTGCAATGCTCACAATAAAGAAACAAAAAAGAAATTGAAACTTATATTGAAATGGATAAAAGACGACCATGAGACATTAATTCTGGGATATCACGTGCGAGGCAGAAGACAATTCGTTGAACTGAAGCTTGAAGCACACCGAAGATATCAAATATTACATGAGAAGAAACTTATCATGTAGACAGCAGCCGATGCATAGCAAACTTTGAGCAGAGTACGACTGTCAGGAAATGAAAAGAATGTCTGGTGCATGGAATGTAGCACGAAGGCTTAAACTATGTAGCACGTCTTCAGGAAATATAAAAATAAACAGATTATATTTTTGATGGATCTAAATGTCGAAAACTATTGCAGCAGGTTTTGTGTTTTATTAGCATAAATATCATTTCAATTCCAGGTACTTTCCAGCACCTGAGAACCGGTCGTGTACAGGTCTGAGAAAACAGAAAAAACTAGTAAGGAAGTGTCTTCTGGCGGGCTAGTTCGTGTGAATCACTCATTTTTAAAACTACGCGAATAAAAAAAGGACCGAGCGAGAACACAGGGACATAAACAAGCGCAGAACTTGCAACTTTTATTCGAAAAAATTGCGGCAGTCTTTTTATACCCTCTACAGATATCAGCAACAAAACAAAAGGCGCCTGTGGTTTGAATGTTACGGATGGTTTGGTTGTTTTGTTGCTGATATCTGCAGATGGTATCAAAAAACTGCCGCAATCTTCTCGAATAAAACTTGGAAGTTCAGCGCTTTTGTGTGTTCCTGCGTTCTTGATCAGTCCTTGTTTTATTCGCGCAATTTAAAAAATGAGTAGTATAAGGAAGAAGGAGGTCATAAACAAACATGGTGTAACATTTCATGGTGTATTTCAGCAATGTTCTTTGGGAATATTAGTTGAGCGCCGTAACCAATGCGCCGCCCCGATAGGAATTACAAGGATTGTTCGTGGATTGCCTACATTTATTTGCTTTAAAATGACATGTCGTTTAGTCTTTTTATTTTTGTTAAGAAGACGTTTCTTACAGTGATTGAACATTACCTTAAAAATTAGGATAAGAGAAGCGTAGCAATGCGTCGAACATTAGGGCTGCGGATAAAACGCTCTGCCGGCATTATTGACCGCTGATTGACCGCAAAGGTTTAGTCTTTCTTTAAAGTTTGGAAATCAAGAGATGTGCTTACAGGCACACCCACTTCTCCAACGTACCTGAAATTTTGTGAATATGGGGGTTTATCTTGGCCTGTGGGAAGGACTTCCCCGAATGCAAAAGGAGCCCCACTATAATTGTTTAGAAAAAGCCCATTGGGTATTTAGCTTCTTACAAGGACTGAATATGGCTACGTTAAATAGAATCTACGAAAGGAGCATTTTCCTACAGTATCTAGTCTGGCTGATTACACAGGAACCTAAATCTGCGCCCAAGGAGACTCTCTAACTGATGTCCAAATTTCAAGCGCCTATTGAAGACAGCGGCTACGAGTATAACAATATATTTGCTGTGGAGGTCTGTATTGAACCAAATGCCGTCTGAAACTGCAAAATATGATGCTTGTTTGGCATCTGTAATGGCCTGGTCAGATATTTCCCTCAGTTTGTAGAAGCCTGTTGAGTGAAAACAAAAAGGCAAGTAGACTTGTGTGAAACAGCTGTAAAAGCTTTCAAAGCAAAAAGAAAATTGTCAAATCAGTCTACAATTCTTGGCCTTTGAAAACGATACTCATTGCCTCCAAGACCAAGTAAATGATAACATGTTTCCTACAAAACCAGTCATGGTTGGTTATAAGGTTGAATTTCCGAGAATTTGTAGTCCGTGCGTAATGATTGTCGGTATTCTTTGAATGACGCACAAATTTATTTGACAAAGCACTTTTTTTCACGTTTCTTTCGAATGTTATGTGTTTTGTGGCATTAACGTTTATCGGATAACGCCGTTACATAAATAAATGAGAAACACGAAATTTCTGAACTCATCACTCTGCGTGATACTTGGTGGAAGGCAAAGAGGTAATTCACGTTTTGCTTTCGTCGCAATAACAATGCAGGCACTTCAGCAGTGTATTTTGCCTGTATAGGATTCGGACACTGCGCGACACATCCAACAATGTTATTATTACAAAATTGTATATTTCATTAAAATGCTAGACGGAAATGCCATATAAATGCATTACATTGCGTAGTATGTCGAAACTAAGCCATATTAAATACATGCTCTGCCTTCAAGAGTTCATAATACAGCCAGTGTAACGTACCGAAAGATGCCGCGGGGGGGGAGGGATTAGTTACTGTTTATAAGTGAAGAAACGGACACTATAATGCCTATATTAATAACCATATACAAACAGCACGGATGTCAAAAATAACTTCGAGCTTCTACGGTTTATAACTTAGGATAGAAACTCCTTGACAAATATTCTCAACATCTGTCATAAATATAAACAATACACCAAGCAATTACTAAGCCACTCCTATGTGCATTTCATTGTACATTTCTTTGCACAAATCGCCCACTATGATGAGGAGAGGTAAGTGCTTCACTCTGTTGTGTTTGGAATAAAATATTTATGCAGGATGTTGCTCGGCGACAAGGAACGCCGACTTTCCGTGAGTGCTTGCTGCGGGATAAAACATGTGTTGTATTCCTCATGCATTGTCAAGAATGGAGTTTATGCCATTAAAAAATTAGACACATACGTGATACTTTTCTGCGCAGAGCAAGATTTTCTAATGACAAACTATTTTTAATTTTTCTGATGGTGGAAGAACGATCGTAATCACGTACAATAAAACACGTTACTTTATTCTGTACTCCTTCTAAGGCAGCGTTAAGTGTTTTCGTGAAATGGTCTCATACTGTGTTAGCATAATTTAATTTTGAGCGGAGGAGTGACTTGTACGAAAAAAGTTTGACAGGGGCTAACGCTAAGTGAACGCTGTGTGTAAGAAATCTAATCATGCCTATAGCGGATGCTATGATCCAGGTGACGTGTCTGTTTTAGGTTATACCTGATGTTAAAATGACGCCAAGAGTTTTCTATGATTACACGCGGGTCAGCAAGGAAGGATAAATATTTTAGGTAAGGGGATTTAAACTTTTTCGAAAACAAAAGAGCATTACTTTGCATCTAGACGTATTAGCCACTTACGTCATTGTGCACATGTAAGAGTTAGTGGTCAGGTCTTCCAGCAGTAATGCAACGTCATTATTATTTTTTTATTGCTCGGCACACAACACAAACACCTGCAGAGTCCTACTGAAGATGTTGTGTTGTTAGGAAAGCGATTAGTACATACAAAGAACAGAAAAGGACTGACAACATAACTTCACGGTACGCTGGAGGTCACAGGCATCGATGAAAGGTAAACTTTATTCGGTTAGACCAAAAGTATCGTTCAATTTTACTACATTGTTGTCAATATTAGGCTGACTAACTTTATAAAGATATACGCTGTGCGATACTGTGTCAAATGCTTTGCGAACTTTAAACACGCACTGTCAAACTCATTGCCCCGCTCAATTATGAAGTTAATATTGCTAGTAAGATTTATTATGTTTCGCAGAAGTATTTAGATGGTTGATCCTGGATACCTCTTCTTTTCTTTCTTTCTTCTCTGCTTTTTCTCTCCTGTCGGCCCGAGGCAGCGGAGGTGGCTGAGCTAAGGAGCCAGTAGCAAGCCCGTGTGTTTTATTTTCCTTCTTCCTTCAGTCGCACCAACAACAACAACAACAGAGATGAAAAAAGAAGCTGACTCAACAAAGTTGGTTAGGTCAGATAGGATGATTGCTTTGGTTTGGTTTGGTTTGTGGGGTTTAACGTCCCAGAGCAACTAAGGCTATGAGAGACGCCGTAGTGGAGGACTTTGGACATTTCGACCACCTGGGGATGTTCGACGTGCAGTGACATCGCACAGCACACGGACGCCACTCCGTTTCACCTCGATCGAAACGCAGCCGCCGAGATCGGGTTCGAACGCGGGTACTCCGGCACGGTAGTCGGGCGTCTTACCACTGCACCACCCCGGCGGGGCTCAGATAGGAAGCCGTAATTCATTATCTTCCAAGGATTACTGAATAATGATAGGGTCGACAGCTGAGTTAGTGGCGCTTTCCGCCTAGTTTACGGAGTGGAGCAACCTTACCCAGTTTCTCGTCTGAAGTCCACCGTCTTATTAGAATTAATTAAATTTCATAGTAGTATTGCAGAATATACTTTTGCGTTTTTTGAAATGTACTGGCTTCATCTGTAGCGCATGAAGTACTTTTATGCGGTCTGTGATACATAAGATGTTTTCACAACCCAAATGAATGGAATCCATTGAAAACGGGACGTGATCATTGAAATCTGGCATTGATGTTGTGGAATTGCAAGGAAATGCCTTAGGAATAAAAGTACGTTAGCACTGCCGCTAATAGGGATGTCATTTATGCATCGAGAAGAAATACTGATGGTTGATCAGATGCGTTCACAGCAGTCCAGAACTTTTTGGATCATTTACTAAAAATGACAGCACAGTAACGTTAAAATATCCGCATAAGCACATGACATTCATTTAGCTGAAAACTGAAGCGTAAACATGTAGATCCTTAATTCAGCCAATGGGAAAACACCGTAGTATAGTGCGAACATACAGGAAAATTTTCGAGAACACTTCACAAACACTTTTAGCCAATACCACGATAGTCTTAATGGACCCACAGTCGCGTCCACGTATTTTAGTACTACTTCATACTCATTTATTAGAATATGAGTCGATAACTCTGACCAACGAATCAGTGCTCTTTCCTTTAACATACTGTTGCAACTGAGGTTTTTTGTTGGAGTGCCGAACAGATTGATAAAACAGGGCGCTCAGCGGAACAACGGCTGCGCGTTCGGAACGAGAGCTTTTCCCAAAGCCTTTGTCTTCTTTCGCTATTCTCTTAAACTTCTTCAGGACTGCATTTTCCCCCTAGACTGTCAGTCTCGCGGGCGAGGTAGTTAATTAGTCGCTCCCGCTAGAGTGGTACCGCTTCTTCCGGGTGACATGGACGACTTCGGTTGTTGGTGAGCTACAATATTTGCGCTCATGTGTCATCATCATCATCATCATCATCATCAGCCTGATTATACCCACTGCAGGGCGAAGGCCTCTCCCATATTTCTCCACTTAACCCGGTTCTGTGCTAGTTGCATCCACTTGACCCCTGCGAACATCTTAATCTCATCCGCCCACCTAACTTTCTGCCGCCCCCTGCTACGCTTTCCTTCCCTTGGAATCCAGTTTGTTACCCTCAGCGACCATCGGTTATCCTCTCTTCGCACTACATGTCCTGCCCATGTCCATTTCTTCTTCTTAATTTCTACTAGAATGTCGGTAACTTGAGTTATTTCTCTGACCCACTCTGCACGCTTTCTATCTCTTAATGTTACCCCTACCATTTTTCGTTCCATAGCCCTCTGGGTTGTCCTCAACTTAAGTAGAACTCTCTTGGTTAGCCTCCACGTTTCAGCCCCATAGGTGCGTACAGGCAAGATGCAACTGTTGTATACTTTCCTCTTGAGCGATACCGGTAAGCTGCTAGTCATAATCTGCGAGTGCTTGCCAAATGCGCTCCATCCCAATCGTATTCTTCTTGTTATTTCCTTTTCGTGGTCCGGATCTGCGGTTACTACCTGTCCTAAGTAGACATATTCGCCTAATACTTCCAGTATTTCGCTACCTAATGTAAACTGCTGTTACTTCCCGAGGCTGTTGAACATTACCTTAGTCTTCTGCATATTGATTTTAAAGCCTACCTTTCTACTTTTCCTTTCTAGGTCATCAATCATTATTTGCAGTTAATCCCCCGAGTTGCTTGGCAAGGCAATGTCATCAGCAAATCGCGGATTACTGAGGTATTCTCCATCTACCCTTATCCCTAACTGCTCCCATTCCAAGTCTCTGAATACTTCCTCTAAACAAGCTGTGAATAGTACAAGGGAGATTGTGTCTCCTTGCCTAACACCTTTCTTTATGGGAATTTTGTTACTTTCTTTATGCAGAACTATGGTTGCTGTGCAGCCGCTATATATATCTTCCAGCACTTTCACGTATGGCTCGTCTACCCCCTGATTTCGCAATGCCTGCATCACCGCCGAGGTTTCAACTGAGTCAAATGCTTTTTCTTAATCAATGAATTCTATGTATAAGGGCTGGTTATATTCCGACCATTTTTCTATCACCTGATTGATGGTATGGATATGATCGATAGTAGAGTACCGTTTCCGAAACCCTGCTTGATCCTTTGCTTGATTGCAGTCTAAGGTTGTCTTGATTCTATTAGCGATTACCTTAGTAAATACCTTATACGTAACAGACAGTAAGCTGATCGGTCTGTAATTTTTAAGGTCCTTAGAGTCCCCTTTCTTGTGAATGAGGATAATGTTTGCATTCTTCCATGGTTCCGGTACCGTCGATGACACCAGGCACTGCGTATACAGGGTGGCCAGGTTTTCTAGCACGATATCCCCCCCGTCCTTCAGCAAATCTGTGTCTTCAGCAAATCTGGGCCCGCTTGCACGAAACGATCTTAGGACTGTCTTAGCCAAGTCCAGACTTAACTGAGTCTTAAGGATAGGCTACTAGCATGGCCGCTTAAGACTGGAGTAGAGACTGGGCTTAGCCCTGACTTGTATAAGTCGCTTGTATGATTACGACTCTAGTGCCGTCTTGGTTAAGACACAAGGACGCCAGTTACCTCAGTAGAGAAATTACAGAAATACAGGGATGCGCTGACCCTGTCCCCGCTTTAGGATGTAAACATTCCATCATTCTTGCGCTGCGTAAAATCCGTGCCATTGCTTTTTGCGGCTTAAGATTGTGTCACAAGGTAAAATGCCCCATGTGGTTGCTGAGGGCGTTCATGGAAGCCACTCTGGTGAACACGAGCCGAACCGAAGCGTTCGGAACCCGAGCAGTCTTAAAGAATTCTGGTCTTGCTAAAGACACTGTTTAAGTCTGGACTTAGCTCGGACTTTATCGTGTAAGCCGGCCCTGATTTCCCCCTTTTCATAGTTTCTAGTGCTTTCTTGACATCGTCCGTCGTCACTGGTGGAACGTCTGACTGTTTTTCCCTACCGCCAATCTCATTACGGTCCTGACTACTTTGGCTACTGCAGAGATCTGTATAGAACTCCTCGGCTACTTTGACTATCTTTTCCATATTAGTGATGACGTTGCCCGCCTTGTCCCTTATCGCATACATCTGGGTTTTGCCTATGCCCAATTTCTTCTTTACCGCTTTAAGGCTTCCCCCGTTCTTTACAGCCTGGTCAATTTTCTCCATGTTGTACTTCCTAATATCGGCCACCTTGCGCTTATTGATTAGCTTTGATATCTCGGCCAATTCGATCTGGTCTGTTGGATTGGAAGCTTTCATACTCTGGCGTTTCTTAATCAAATCTTTCGTCTCCTTAGACAGCTTACCGGTATCCTCTCTAACTATCCTATCGCCTACTTCTACCGCGCACTCAGTAATGATATCTCTGAAATTATTCTTCCTTGCCTCTAGGGTAATGTCGCCATCCTCAATTAGAGCTGAAAACCTATTCTGTAGCGAGATCCTGAACTCTTCTGCCCTCCCCCTCACCGCTAATTCGTGGATGAGCTTCTTTCTTACTAATCTGTTGCGTTTCTTCTTCAGATTTAGGCTAATTCGGGACCTCACCATCCTGTGGTCACTGCATCGCACTTTCCCGATTACCTCTACATCTTGCATAATGGCGGGGGTTGAACACATTATGAAGTCGATTTCATTTTCAGTCTCTCCGTTAGGACGTTTCCATGTCCATTTCCGGTTCTTCCGTTTGCTGAAGAAGGTATTCATGATTCGTAAGTTATAGCGCTCTGCAAACTCAGCTAGTAACTCCCCCTTGCTATTCTTAGAGCCAATGCCATAGTCACCTACTGCCTTGTCTCCTGCCTGTTTTTTCCCTACCTTGGCATTGAAATCGCCCATTAGTACAGTATACTGCTCATGTGTGCTCTCATCACTTTACAGGAGGTGCGAGCCGAGCTCAATCGTCTCAAGACAATCTCAGCTGCAGGGCCAGACAGGATATCTAAAAGTATGCTTCTGAGCCTCGATGATGCCTCGATTCATGCGCCCACAGATTTTCTGCAAAAATGCTTTGAGCGGGGAGCCATCCCGCAAGAGTGGAAATGCGCCAACCTCGTGCTCATCCCCAAGCCGGGCAAACCACCTACTCTCTCGAACATCCGCCCCATTTTTCTCACTTCCTGCGTGGGAAAACTATTGGACCATTTAATTAGACCTGTCTTCGTCGTTACTTAGAAGAAAATCACCCACTTTGAGGCACGATGTCTGCTTTTCGACCGCACCTTGCTGCCCCAGACATCATGCTCTTGATCAAGCATCAGGTGCTTACACGCAACACGTTGGATACCAAAGCCATAGTTGGTCTAGACGTCGCGAAACATTTGACACTGTCCAGCATGAAGCCATTCAGCAGAACCTCCAGACCGTAGGGGTAGGCCAAAGAACGTATGCATATATACGCGACGTTCCCACGAACCGCAGAGTGCAACCTGACACCGGCCTAGGAGATCCTTCCATCATCTCTTCTGGAAGACGGGGTACACCCCAAAGCTCAGTGCTTTCCCCACTCCTGTTCGATATTGCGGTACTTGGCCTGCCCGATCTTTTGGCAGACATCCCCCACTTGCACCACAGCCTCTACGCCGATGACCTCCCTCTGTAGGTTACACAGGCAGTAAAGGCCAGATCGAGGAAATTCTGCAGACAGCCATCGATCGAGTTAGTACCTACCGCGCCAGAGTCGGCCTATCCTGCTCAGCCACCAGTTCTGAATACATCATTGTCCCGACCCCGGGTAGACGCCCACGATCACCTCCGACAACCTTCAATCTGCAAGTATAGGGCACCCCATACCCCGTACCGAGCAAATCCCCATTCTGGGCCTTCATCTACAAGATAATGGAGGAAACGCCACTACTCTCCAGCGAATAGATCAATCTGTAATCCAGATCAGCCGCCTGCTCAAGGGAGTCGCCAACAAGCATAAAAGCATGCTCGAATCCAACCGTTTGTGCCTCGTAGAAGCCTTTGTTTTTACGCGCATTGCCTACGTTGCCCCTTACCTTCGCCTCACGCGAACAGATCGGAAGCGAATGGATGCAACACTACGCAAGGCATACAAGACAGCATTGGGTCGACCCATGTCAAGAAGTGCTTGAGAATGGGCTAGTTGGAACATCTTCTCATAAATGCTCCGCTACTGAGTTGTACAGGAAAAATGAAACTGGAGAAATGCTGAGGTTAAGCGCATGTCCACTTCCACCGCCAATCTTATGACCCTCAGGATCTCCAACACAGTCGATGAGCTGATTGAATCGACTCTAATTTCCCAATATGAGCGCCGCTCGCTGACACTAGCAGGCCGCGCAGTACTGAGCCAGGTAGGAATCACACCTCTGAGGGCTACTTTTACGTTTATGGACCTCACGCCTGCACAGAGACTTAGTCTTGGTATACCCCCGCTTCTCAAACGGATGCAACTCCAGAAATGTTTTCCCGATTGCCCCGATGTTACATACAGATTCCGCGCACCACACCCTTCGCCCCGCTATGGTTGCGGCTGTATTGGCACCGCACCGAAACAGGCACAACGTCTGCAGCGTCCTTAACGCCGCAACTGTTTCCATCGCGGTAGCTCTGACCGACCCCTCCACAAAAGTAGTCGCTAGCGATTCTTAACAAGCAATTCGTAACTTCGATGCAGGTTGTATATCCCGACGAGCGCACACTATCCTCCAATCTTTCCCCTAACCGTCTACACATCGTCTTCTCCTATGTGCCCCAGCCCATGAAGTCGTCATCGAGAACGCACAGGCACATGCTCTAACCCGAGAACTCAGCTGTCGGGTTGAGCACCCCCTTCAGCCTGCCGCTTCGTCTGACACTCTCCAAGCCACTCATTTACGCCTTGTTACGTAAAGGGACTTTCTAAAGCTTTATCGGCTCGAACGGTGTCTATACCCTCCTCCACAATGCGAACTATCCCGGCGCGAGGCCGTCCATTGGCGCAAAATACAGACAGGAACCTTTCCAAACCCATTGCTACATAGCAAACGTTTCCCAAATCTTATTGCACCTACGTGCAAACGCTGCTCACAACCGCCACATTCATTCACATAATCTGGACATGTACACAACACAACGTACATTGGATGCATATTAGTCCCTCCTCGGTACCACCGAGCTCACCCAACAGCGCCAGCTCATTTTGCGCGCAGTGGAGGCCGCAGGGTCCCAAGAATCCGTGTTGACCTTCTCTAAGTAGTGAAACCAGTCTTTCAGTTGGTTCCCTATTTTAGGAGTAAATAAACAGCTTATAATTATTATCATCAGTAGCATCATCATCAAAAGACGAGTTGTAATGACAGTAAGTGATAGGAAACCAGTAAAAATGCTTGGCTATGAGTGATAATGGCTCTTCATGACTACGAAACGACCTGTTTGTCAAACGACGACATAAACGAGCGCAACTGGCTGGAAAAGAGTAAATATGGTTAACGATGATATGCAAATGATTTGGAGAGGACGAGTAGACGTTCACCCTTCTCCTCGTAAAAGACATCTAAGAGACGCGCAGCCTTTTTTCCCAGTGAGAAATAGTGGCAATGCATTTTAAACCCCGTCCTCTGGTACGTGAGGCAGAGGGTCTCCCTTTACGCCACAATTTTTTTCTATTAGCTTTTTGTTTACGCCACCACTGCACTGAGTCGAAGGTCGGAAGTTTTGAAGGTTGGTGCTCATTCATGCTCGGCGTCTTTTTTTCTTTTTGTATTTCTATTTCACGCTGCAGCGGTGGGGCAGTGGTTAGGGCGATCCCCATCTGTGCACAAAAATGTGTGATGGAATCCGGGCCGCGGTGGTTCGCTTTCGATGGTGACGAAAAGGAAGGCGCCGGCGTGCTTCGTATATCAGGGAACGTGGAAGAACTCCAGGTGGTAGACATGTCCGGAGCCATCTACATCGGCGTCTGTCTCAGCCGGATTCGCTTTCAGAAAATGAATCCCATAAACCAACGAAATACCCTATTGCATTTTGTTTCTTACGTACAAAGACCAGCTAGCAACGCTGTCTCTTTTACTTGCACTCTAATGCCTTCTAACTGATCGCTGAATAATGATGTTTTTAAACGTTATTTATTATCCTTGTAAGGTCACTGTACGGGTGTCAGGCTGTCTGCTGATTCAGTTATGCTCCCAACGTGTCATTTGTTTCTGTTTAATGGTGTGATAATCTAAGCCGTATGTGAAGTGGTAAACCATTGTTCATTTCCTTGTTATGATGGCAAAACAACAAGTAGGCAGAACTGGGTGGGTGGACGTTTGTGCGAAGTTTGCCCAGATTCCTCTCTGCCTTGCCTCTCCATTCGGGAGACAGGGACACAAACTACGTTCCGATGTCACAGCTAATAGCATTTATTGCTAAAAGGTCAGCACGTGTGGTCTTTCTGGCTTCTCAAGCAAGCTTTACGTATTTTCTTGTTAGCGCCTTTCACTGCCCTCTAATCTTTCCACACACATTTTTCCATGTTGGCTTCTACTGACGCTTCTGTGCACTGTCGTTGATATTCTGTTGTGCATTTATTCTTTACATCGAATGCCCAAAGCAGACAGGGAAGATCTCCTGAAAAAAAAAAAAAACGGAATATGAGAAGCTGTTGAGTGACGCATTTAAACTAAACAGCAATTAACCTGTATATTTCACAGGCAAACTAAGTAGAGTAACTTATTTTTGCAAAATATAATGCATTAGCTGAAGTTTGATGACGAAAACTCTGGCAGAGTTCTGTTTTCTGCCAAACACTTCGATATATGCAGCCACGTGGACACTAGGAAGGAATAGTAAACTTTCGGTTGTTGACACTGCGTGCAATTTTTTCTTGAAAGCAATGATACCACAAATGGCTTCGGTGCATGCGATTATGTCCTCGGCACAGGGCTCCAAGTATTTGTTATCCATGTGCCAAAATGTCTTCTGCCTCGGTCACCGCCATTCTTAGTTACAGCATTTCAGTGTCAAGCTGCGCCTGAACATGTTTGCCTATTCATTGCTCATAACAAATGTGACTGATAGTTTCAAAGCCAGTACTGTCATATAAAGAGGACTTTATGCAGGTCGGCACCTTCAGATTCGTTCCTAATTTCTCACTTAACGCCTAAATGTGAACTGCGCAACTGGCCCTCGTCACGCGAGCTCAAGAGGTCGCTCCCCGCGTTACGTTGGTCGCTCCCGACTGGAGGCCACCCTAGACTCGCCCCAGCCCGAAATAATTCCTTTCATTTTGTGGCAATAAAACCAACCACCACCACCCTTCCCTTACGGCGCGGTTGCGGTGTTCACAGAAAACAAGTGAGACAGTTACCGCGCCTTTCCCTTCCTATAAATAAGTCATTTATGAATCTACATTCCTTTCTCCCCTTTGTGTATATTCATGGTAAGTGTGGAAATTTCACATATGATGCGTGTTCTTTTATCTACAAACTAACATACAATTTAAAAATGGCCCGTGAGTGTACGGTGGCTAAAATAGAATGTTGTCAGAGGCGACTACTTGAAGAGCAGGGCTTTTCGTCCCATTTCGAGGCCTAATTAAACACGATAGTATTAAGAGCCCCTGTATTAGGGAGACGTTGTATCTTTGGCGCCGTGGTTAACAGTGATGGATAAGAGCTCATTTGACGATTGTGTCATGAAGCTCAGTCATCAGTACGCTATAATGAAATGTCATGCATTCCTCAGCAGTCGTGCCAAAGGCAACAGGAAGTGCTCAATAAAATGTCTAAGCCCTATCAAATTCAAAATAAAGGTCTCTTCATGCAGGTGATCATGCGTTTTATACTAGGACGGATTTTAGCAACTATAAATTTTAGAAAATACATCAAGTAGTTCACACCGATATGACTCACTTTGCAGACAGGTGGTTCGTATACCAGACTGCACCGTATATTTTCTCTGCTCGTTCATGAAGTGATTTTATAGATATGCCATATGGGCTTTCCTTAATTTCGGTATCTCACAATTCTAGTACGACGTGCTAATGCGCATGTGTACATTTAAAGACCACGACAGGCCGATAAGGAGTTACGCCCACTGGCAGAGAGCAACTGTTCCAGTAGATGATAGGCGCTGCATAATGCTATTTACCCGAAAGTCAGTTTTGAACGCTTTCAGGTAATAATGCCGTTTACCTGTAATCGTAGAATTCAGCTTCCTGAAGCATAGATCACCTATTCTGCTGAGTGAATTCATGAAGTGTTGTGGGATTGGAATTTTTTGGTGATTCGAGCAGGAATAGAATTTTTAGCGAAATAGCTTTTAATAAAGGCCCAGCGGCCGTCCGACGCCGAGGACGAGCATGGCGCTGGAAGGTGGTAGCTGGCGGTTGACATAGAAGAACGCTAACTGGGCGTATGGTTCACTGACATTACATTTGACGGGAGCTGCCAACTCGCGGTTTCAATTTCACATGGAGAATGGTATAAAAATCAGCCTGGCCGAGTCGTTTCACTCACGCGACCTGTAGGTACACCGGCGCCTTCATGCGGCTTTGTTATAGGGGCGCTTTATATGTAGGTAGGTATCCAACGCTTTCGTGTCATACCTTTAAACGCGTAGCTTGAATTTTCCCCCTATTTTTATATTGACTGGATGTGCAACTCCTCAGATGAAACCGAATCTCCTAGACTTTATTCTATAAGTCATGGACTTGAAGGTACTCAGGTAGTCATTTTTATGATGCAAGTAAAATAATTTTATTTTCTTACCTTGAAGAAAGTTCAGAGGTTGTAATATAAGGCAGTCCTCTTCAGCATGCTTTATATATTCGATCTCATCCCATCCCGGCGGTACGTCTCCTGAGAGAATGAACAACATTGAAGTTTCAAGTGCAACTCCTTTTGTTGCTTGCATAAAAAAAAAGTATAAGTAGGAACATAACAAATTTTATTTTCCTCAATTCACAATTAAAAAAAAAGACTCGTCCACGGAAAGGTCTTAATTTGTCGTGCCAGCGACACATATACTTTCAATTATCCACAAAATGAGAAAATTTGATAACAAAAATAGAAACAACGTACTCGCCGCGACATGTATAAAAATGGCGCCAACAGTAAATAATAAAAATATATTTAATGAAGTCCTTTTTATTATGCATAAATATGAAACAGTTATAAAATAGGCAAAATAATGATATCGTAAGAGGGATTACAACCCACTATCTCAAAATTTCGCATGTAAAAATCGACCGACTGAGCTATAGCGAAGGCCGTCCAAATTCTCTATCCTTATCTCCTTTCTTCGCGTTTACGCAAATATAAATGTGAGGTGGTCGATATTACTCCAGAGTCCTCCACTACAGCACTCCTTTCTCTTCACGGGAAGGGAAAGGCGCAGTATTTGTCACACTTGCTCTGTGGAGACCTCAACCGCACTGTATAAGAAGGGGGGAAGGTGGAAGTGAAAGTGGAAAGAGAGAAGGCGGAACCGTATTGAAGGGCTACGGAGTAATTGCGGATATTTACCGTGCGCTGACATCGCACAGCACACGGACGCCACTTCGTTTCGCCTCCATCAAAACGCAGCCGCCGTGGTCGGGCTCGAACCCGGGAACTCCGGCACAGTATAGTCGGGCGTCTTACCTCTGCCCCACCCTGCCGGAACATATTCTCCCATTTTCTACCCATGCGCGTCACGAGGTCAAGTAGACGAAGAGCAGCTCATCGCATTGCAAGTGGCAAATATTTAATACATCTGCTAGCTTTTGACACAGGTCCTGTAATGCACTGGACAATGGACCATCCCACACATCAATAAAGCCGAAGACCTCTCATGGTGGATCGTGCTATGCTATAAGTAACTTCTTAAAAGATAACGAGATCGGCTATCTCTATAATATTCGCTTAACCGATCTGATATATAATATATCCCAGTTGAGTAGAGGCAATACACGCAATGCATACGGAGTAGATTCCTTCAGGCACAAACTTTCTTGCGTCATGTGTAAGACTAAAAAACACTCATAATCATGCTGCTGTCCTCAGAGATTTAGCACTCTGACCACGTCCGCCGCGATCCTCTATACCTGTCTCATGGCCATTTCGTGGCCTTATGCACCAACGTAAGTGAGCATTATTTGGTACAAACGAGACAAATCTACTGCAACATGATATAAACATTTTGTGAACTCCAATGAAACATTCTTTGCTACCATGTAGACACATATATATACCAGGCCGGTAGGACTAAATACCCTCCTGACCTTTTTCTCGCCATTTTGACCATTTCCAGCCATCCATTTTATGCCACATTGCCTCTTTGTGTTGATAGTTCCAGTACATCTAGTCGTTTTATCCTCCACCAAAGCGGCAGTCCCTGCTAGTCTAGGGCAGCTTGGTTGCTAGTGTCTTTAATAATCTTGCAGAGACCATACTGAAATTTAAATGTCATAAATAATGTTTTGTCTCGTTGTTTCTTTCTAGTAATATGTTTTGGGCCATATTTAATTAGGCTACTAATTTTTCATCAACATAACAATGAATAAAAAAATATTATTTTCTCAGCGACGTTAATGGCTGCCTCATTAATATGCAACGATTAACGAGAGTTTCAATTTGGTATTATTGTTGTCTTCAGAAAGAACATCTTTATTTTGATGTTCCACTTCAGTCAGTGGCACTTTCTGACCAAAAAAACTCCCCCTCAAGAGAAAGAATTTGATGCCTGGGAGCCTATTGTTATGCCTAAGGAATAATTTTAGTCTCGGAGGCTATAACGCTCCGGGCGGTGACCAGGCGGTTAGAGCGTAAGTCCGTCTTTTTTCCAAAAAACAAGGTTTTCCAGCCAGTTGTGTTCGAGCCTCAAAGTCGTTTAGGCCGGAATAGATCTTTGCTGGCCCTTTCGAATGTGCAGCGAGAGAATAGCTCATAGAAAAATTTGCATTTAGAATGTATAAGAAGAGGAAAAACAAGCAACTACAAGATTTTTCAAAGTGTAGTGCTGAAAACGATGTTCTCTACGCTGTGTTGTATGTTTCAGTGCCATAAATAGAAATGTAAGCGAACTTATCACATTTGAATTTCTGTACTTAATGTTAGAAACTTCAGATAATTTTATTATTCGTCCGTATTTTCTTGCTTAAGCTTAGATATGTACGTTTAATTGCGCATGATATGCTGGGTTTTATGCCGAAGTGTATTACAAGCAAAGGTTTTGAAAAGTAAGTTTTGTTGCAAGCAATTTTTAAAATAAACTGATAGAATGCAGACATAAGCTTTTACTTTATCCTAGCCTGTGTCGTATTTCAGTGCTTCAATGAAAAACGTGAGGTGTGCACAGCTTTTATGCGCACTAAAATAAGAAAATTGCATATACGATCCTTATCTCTTAAATGCAAAAGCGGAATAAAAACCAGATGAAAAATATCACATGAAGGACTCACCTCCAATACCATGTATTTGAAGTTTCGGTCTTACAGGAAGCTTCGTAGAATGATCCAAAGCAATGTATACTTTCATCGGTCTGAAAGCATTTAGAGAATATTGGAAGCATAAAAACACCGAAATATTCTTACTACGCGTGTTTTCTTTCGTCATGAGCAATAACTTAGAGACAGTACTCGCCAGCGTACGACTGCCTGGACTGTGCTTATCCGCTTCCTTTGCGTTTTACGGAAATATGAAAGTGAGGTGATCGAAATTACTCCGGGGCCCTCCACTACGGCACTCCTTTGTCTCTTTCCGCTATCACTCCCACCTTGCTCTCTTCCCTTACGGCGCTATTCAGGTGACCACAGAACAAGTGCGACAGACACTGCGCCTTGCCTTTTCTGTGAACCAATAATTACTATTATTCCCAGCATTGCCCTCATTCATAGCGGCTGGCACTGAATATCCTGTCGAGATAGAATTACGAAGTATAAAAAATGAATTGCTGACTCTATATCAGCATTGAATTTTGTTAATACCATTTTGTTAGTACCATTTCATCAAAAATGAGACAGTCGATTTAGATCGGTGAGTCAAAATTACTGATATTGATGTTTCCATTTCATAGTTTGAGCATGTCAACAGAAAGAAATATTACCGTGTATAATTTGTTCAAAAAAGGCATGATCACTGAGACGTGTGTTGGTTACGCAAATATTATCAGCTACATTATCCGGTATAATACTCAATTATGCTTAATTGCGGGCATGATTTCGCTTGTGTACATTTCCCCCTCACAACCGAAGGGACTGGAAGCAGGTCCGCCAGTGGTGACGCCTACCGCACTCTATAAAATGTAATCATATTCATCTATCTCGTCGAAGTATTTGCAAGTTCGATTGTGTCCTATTGGATACATACTTAGTAGTTTTGACGGGCTAAACAAGGCTCGCGTTTGGAACTGACGCTATGTTCTCTGCTGCCTTTTAGGAGCTTCTTGTCAGGGGGTGCTGACCTCTACTTTGGCAAAACCCACCTCCTTCGCTGGCCCTGAATTGCTTGTTTTTTTTTAACATACTATTATTGTTTCACCCAAATTATTTAAACCTACAACCTGAAAGAGGTACCGCCGCATCTGTATTAGTATTGTACACAGGGATTCAAAGATACATAAGTGTGCATGTTATCAGGTAGCAGGGAAGTCGAAGCAAAAGAGAAACTCATGAGGGGAAATCTGCAGGCGGGTTTCTTTTTTAAGTAAAAAGTTTCACTACGAAGGTCGGAGCTAAGCTTCGCGTATACCGTATGCCGTGACGTCATAGCCAAGGCCAGCTGCTGAGTAGGGCTCCCTTAGGCCTGTGTGCAGGGGGATCCCAAAAGGAGTTTCATTTCGGTGGAAATAAAAAGTTTTGATGATGTGATGCGCAGCCCAGTCGCCAAGCTCTGCCGCCAAGGTCGCCAAGCCTAGCAACGCTTAAGAGGTTTGTAACTCCCCCTCATAATAAATTTAGTCTCCATCCGGGAATCGAGCCCTCAACCATTGGATCCGCAGCCGAGCGCTTTACCGCTGTGCCACGCCCTGGGTCGCTTTTTTCTTTATTGTCAAATTTTATACATAAAGAACATTACTCCACACTCACATACACAGAATATTAAGCGACAAACACCCAACATGGGTTAAAACAACGCGATTTAGGCTGCGTGATCCATTACAAATCAGGCATTTGCAGCAACACTTCTATTCTCGGAAGCCACTCAAGCACTTCGTCTTGTCTTGAAAACTTTAATAAATTTCGCGACGGCTTCGCGAAAATACTGGTGTATTTTCCTCTCATCAACATCTGCATGCCTGAAAGCCATTGCGGATCGCCAGATACTGCGCAGGCCCAATAACATGATCGTGTCCAGCGGTAGCCCATCATCATCTTCAATGGGTAAAAATCGGATTTCGAATGCATCCAGGGGTAGGTCTTTTTTGATTGTTCGTTGTAGAATGTCTCAGAAGAAAAAGGCTTCCCAACAGTTTAAGAAAACGTGTTCGATAGTTTCCAGTTTGCGGCATATGAAACAGTGTTTTCCCCAAGGTACAAAAAAACCTTTAATTTCAAATTAAGTCGAGTTCGTGAAACGCTCTTCATAATTGCGCTTGTCTAGCGTAAGGATGATAGCGGCATTCCGCGAGTGACAGATACTGCGTTTGGCGCGCAATTTGAAAGTGCCAAACACTAAAATAGTTAAGTCACTCAATTAGGGTGACGTCAAGAATGTGACGTCCACCATTTGCCATCAGCTATGAGGGCTAAGCTGGAATGAGTGCGCTCCAACGCCGCCTGGCGGCGTTCTTCCCTTTCACGATTGACAGATGCTGCGCCTTCCCTTTCCTGTAAACGAACGCCGGTGAACTTAGACGCGCTCGACATGGAAGCCAAGGAGAGTTTAGTTGCTGGCGAACGGCGCAGAAGACCGGAGAAATTAACTTCTGATCCCGAGGTAGTCACTGCTTTTCGCTACGTATATCCAGGCATAGCAGAGCTAAGCCATCTTTCATTTTTCCAACCCAATAGCGATAAGCAGATGACATGCGGTGATCCAGTATCCGAGGTGTAAACACAGTAACGAAATTGCAGGCATCATCAAGATAGCGTGGCCATACCCTAACTATATGTAACTAGACTGGAATACAAAAGTGTTGGGAGGCTCCAATGACAAGCAAGAAAGAAGACCAAAAAGGAAGTCATTCATCCGGCCTTGGAAAGCACCTAAACCTAAAGCGTTCCGGCCTGCTGAAACGTAAGGACGAGATGGCGGTCAAGACTGAAATCTCCATCGATCTCTAATTTATACAAGGGTGAAAATAGTTATTTTATCTAATAGTATCCTCCTAACTTAGGTCAGCTGTTCTAGGTTTGTTTTTTATGGGATTATAGGTCGTAGTCCTAGGTTACCCGGAACTTTCTTCCCACTGATGTGCTGGTGGTTCCTCTTATATATAAGATTATTTGTGGCTCCGACAGTTCCGTGGAGTTTTTCTAGACCCATGTTTAATGGGTCTTTCCGCAGGGGTGCAGGGGTATCTCTAGTGTTCCTTTATATGCCTGCCTTACGCTCCATTCTTTTTTGTTCTTTTTCGCCATCTCTATCTTCAGGTAGGAGATGGCGCAAACTGTTTCCTTCAAATACACAAGAATATCAGTTCTTCAGATAACGTTTGCATCTTACCTGTACTCACCTAGGTAGCTTAAGCGTGGAGGATAACGACAAGGGTTCTATTTAGGTTGAGCACAACACAAAGAGTAATACAGTAGAGTGGAGAGCTGGGCAAGTTGGTACAGATTGGTAAAGATTGAAGCAAGCGGAAAGACGCAAACAGAGAGAGGCACACATAAATATTTACAAAGAGCAGTGCAACGTATGATGGCAGTGTAAATATGTGTGGTAGGAAGCGTGAAGAGTTGTTCAGAGAGACATAATTCGAGTCAAGGACACACCAGTAGAAATCAAGAAGAAATGGGCATGGGCAGGACATGTAGTGCGAAGAGAGGATAACCGATGGTCGCGGAAGGTAACGAATTGTATCCCAAAAAAAAGCGTAGCAAAGAACAGCGGAATCTTAGGTGAAAGAATGATGATAAGGACTTTGCAGGTGTGAGGCGCATATAGCTAGCACAGGACCGGGTTAACTGGAGTAGTAGGGATAGGCCTAGGCCCTGCAGTGGGCATAGTCAGGCTGATGATGATGATTATTATTATTCTGTTGGTCACAAAATTCTGAACCATCCGGAACAAATCTTTTTCTTTGTCTCCCTGCCTTTTGTAGCTTTTTCGCCTCACTAACTTGGTTGTCTTGTTAACAGTTAACGTGCTTGCTTACGTTTCTATGTATGGTATAAGTCAGAGTATATTTAACCGAGAATGATCTAGGAAAGCCATGTGAATGAGCCAATGCTGTAAATGCCGCAGCGCCAGTTAATCATTCTATGTAAATTTAGGTGATTTAATGTTACAATGTGCCAATTATAAAAAACCCACGCTTTCAGCGGAATTCTCCATTTTTTCATTCCGAGAACTGGACTATCTATTTAAAGTTAGATACAACAAAGCGGAATTATCGCTGCTAGCAGAAACATGCAGGTGTTGTCTCGGGCACACCCGACTCCAATAGGTGATGATATTCTAGGTAGAGGAAGCTATGGATAAGATGAGAGTCTGCGTTGCGTAAAGATTGCTGCTAGTTTTAGCATAGTAAAGGCGCGTATTTCACTGGAGTGACCAACAAGTGTCTCACCGTATGTATTCGAGCCAGTTGTGCCTGCAAACAATACTGCATCTTCGAAACAGAGTGCCGAGGTCAGTCGTCAGTGTCTGATGATTCTCAATACTTGCTCCTTTATAAAGAAATGCATTTTCAAAAGCACTACGTATAGTTCTGACCATACCATACTTGTTACTGGTTGCACGGGGAATGTCGACAACATTGAAGAGTATTGTGCGGAGTGCTCGTGAACTATTACCGCCGCTACACATGCTTCCCTCTCCTGTTCTTTTTTTGCCATCTGTTTAGGATGTATGGTCCTGTCGGTTCCAGCCTCCTTCTCGAGTTGCCGCAACTAGACGTGAAAAAATTGGGATAGCGTTATTCCTGCAGGAAGTTCAGCGCCCACTTGATGATATGGTGTACGCGCTGTTGTCACAGGCTAAAGCTACCGAGCCACAACATTTGTGGGAGTTTACAGCGTTGATAAAGAGTATTTTGTCATAAATGACGTGAGTCTTATTGGGAGAACCAGTACAAGCAGCCTCTTTGTCGTACTCCTGCTAGTTCTCTTAATCTCTTTCTGCGCGCCACAGTACGTTATAAACATTAACTATGACGCCTTGTTGCAAGACGACATCTTGTGGATGCGGTAATCAGGGTTAAGTATCTGACAACGTTCTAGTCTGCCAATCACAGTTCACTTATAGGACACCTGAGGAAGGTTGGGCGGGCAATTTTGCTTTCTGTGCCATTATCTGTGACTGTACTCGATGATTCTCCATCCAGCCATTAATTTTATAACAACCTCGTGTACTAACAGCGAAGTTGTAAAATCTCTCCTGCTGCGTTAAAGTCTGCCATTTCAAGTTCAAGGTCTCTTGGACGGTATGTCAATCTTAAAAAAAATGATGTATCGGCTTTGATGTGATGCTGGCTGAGCGATTGAGTAGAAGGCACTATGTACCAGACAAGGCGTTTTTACGATGTTTGGTGTAAAAATAATTACTCGTCACTAGCTTGACGGTGCGTAGTGTGAATTGCTCTCTTCAATCTCCCCTAGTAGAGCATGTTTCGTGCGCATGCTTGTTTCTATTTGCTTAATTATTGTTCCTTAAATTTGAACGCTCATTATCTTATTTTTCATCACATATATTGCAGCAGTGTGCTGTGAAATCACATAAAGCCGCTTCCCATAGACACAAAAAGCCTTGCTTTTCCATTCTTAATAATAGGCCAGCGACACCTAGGTATAGAGATTGTAATCGAGCTCTAAAAACCATTAATGTTTTATCTCCAACTTGGTTTACCAATTGAAGTCATCTGACGTTCAGGCGCCATCTGCTAGCTGTGAACGACATGCGGTATTATGTTTTCACATAGCCTACTTACCAGAAACATTTCCTGCTTCTTTATTACTGTCATAATGTATTTACTTGCACACAACCCAGGCGAGAAAAATCTCCCCTGTTGATCAAAAAACTGCTTTAGTCTGCAGTCGCCATTTATTCTCGCCCAATGAGTATTTTGTCTTCTCTGCAACGCTTACTTTTCATAACAAGTTGGCCAGATACCCTAGCCATAATTGGCTTTTTTTCCTTCTCAATATAAGGCCAGCCTATACCAAAGTTTTTTTTTTATTTTTTCTAGAATTTTACCGACTAGGGTTTGTTCAGTGGCCCAATCTGGACGCTTCTTATTATATAGCTGTCATTTTGCTTACAATGGTTTCAGTCAGTTACCATCAATATAAATTATTCCATTTCTCTTAGCTTCCATGTTTCGGCTTGATGGTCCAAACAGTTAATGCCACCTGCAAGATGCATCTTCATAATGTTTCTGTTTTAACCTCGCAGGGGGATTGTCTGTCAATACTATTGTTTCGCGCCTGCTGTGCGATTTTTTATTTTAAATGCAAATGCACAAAAAAGATGTTAACGAAGGTTTCTAATCCTTTTACACTTCCATCATTTGTTCGGTTGCGATAACTTAAATAGGCTGTGAATAACCCACCCCTGCACCTAATAAAAATTTCGCAAGGGAGATATTTTCTATATGTCACATTTAGATCAGCGACAGCAATTGTCACAATGGCAATGAATTGGTCGCTTAACCTTTCACAGTAAAGTCACCACGACAGTGAAACTCACAAAAAGGAAATCAGTACTTACGGTTCTGAGCCATCATGTTTCCTCTCTAATGTGCGTATAGCTGCGTCTGTTTCATTTGAAATAAAATCGGAAAGCATGCAAGCTGCCACACTCCCCCGTAATGTGTGTGTTACTTTCACCAGTTTAAGAGTTTTATTCGTTTGCACCACCTAGAAAGAAAGGCGAACAATGCTTTTTTAAAACAGATGAGAAATTTTCTTGGGCATACATCGAAAAAATTCATTTTATTGTTAAATCGTTACTTTCTTCATTAAACATTTTATGTTGTCGGACGGGTGTTCCTTAAATTTGGCTATCATCCAGCCTTATGATGCAGAGCTGTCTCTTCAAATATTCCTCTGGGCATTATCTGCTGCCTAGACAACCTCCCTTTTATCTTTGCTTAAATGTCACTCGTCCGTAATTCTCCGGACTGGCGTACTTCCATGTGGAGACAGTTGGCTGTATTTTTCTCAATATTTTGATAAAGCGATCGACGAGAAGCATTCCGGGTGTTACAGTTTATTTTCAAGTAGCATACATCGCCTAATAAATTTGCAGGCTAGCTGATGATACGAACTAGAATCGATGACATATGTATCTGGTATTGTCTACATTGAAATCTATGTTTCACGAGCGTTTCACGATCCGGGCGTGGCGCAAAAGGAAACTTCGAAGTATCCGTTTGTGTTATGTCATGTGCAAAAGCTAGGCAAAAAGGAAAAAAAAATCCGGGGCCTGGCGCAGTGGTAAAGAGCTGGGTTGGAGATCCAAAGGATCGTGGTTCGACTTCCCGGCGGAAGACAAGGTTTATTAATGTATTTTTAACTACCGCTCTCGAAACGCGGACATATTTGCCGGCACTGCTGCTAACGATAGTATGAGGCATTGAGGCTTTCACCTTAAAACTTCGATTCCTCCGAGATAGACTGTACTATGCTAAGGTTTAAATGACACATCATCTAACAACAATCCCGAATGGGATTGCATCTGCAACAATCCCGAATGGGATTAGCAGTATCTGTATATAAATAAACGAATATCTTGAAAATGTGCTATCTATTTGGATTCCTTTTCCATTTGCTGTATGTGTTTCTGACGCATAATAATTCCTTCTATAATAATTTGAAATTTTCATAGAAGCGAGCTTACATTTCCAGGGCAGGACGCTATACATTATTTGAAAATTTATAATCGAAGCTTTCAGGATCTTAATGACGAGGAACAGGCTGCACATTTTGTGTGTTGATAGAAACAGAACCAGTAGCATTTCACATACCAGGAGTGCTTTCTTGTATATCTTCTTATATTCGTCTATTTTTTCTTGATCTTCAGGAGTAACCGAAAATGAAAACGAAACAGCATTTTTAATGATTTGTTCATGAACACAAATATTATTGACAAATTTCACATCAGATCTCATGCGCCGATTAGTAGTAAGCAGGCAGACTGTAGATTCACCACATTGCTCTCTATCATTCGTTGCTTAGTAGTGGTTCCAAAAAAAAAACACACTCCCAGTAAATCCGTTCGTAAAACCTGCAAGAGTATTTTCTGTTATCAATGCCTCTGTCTATTTAGGAATGCCTTGCGAAGAGTTTATTGCAACCACCTTTACTGCAGAGCCTTTAGCACCCCATGCCTTTTGCCGTTAACAGAACATGATGTAAAACCTGAGAATGAACATGTTTTTATAGTCTAAACAAACCTAGAAGGGTAAATAATGTGAAACAAGGACTAAAGCAACTATCTGAGAGATGAAAGTACAGCTTTGATCTTCAAATTTTATCTCTTTTTGCTAGTTAGAGGGGAAAAAACCGGTTAACATACAATTGTAAAGATTGAGGGAATGAAATCTGTTATATATTGAGTCGAGACAAAATAGATGTAATTATTTATTCTGAGGTCGAAATACTTTTCCTTTGCACTCGAGCTACTTTTTGCTTATTTTTGCACCACTTTGGCGCTTTATATGCAACATATTAAGGATGAGGTGGTTGACTTTTGGTAACGGTGCTGTCGCTGAAATGCATTTTGTATGTTATATGTCTAGCTTCTCATAATGGCCGCGGACATTAGCTTTTAATCATGAAACACATGAATCATCAATAAGGAATGCACAAGCTACGACAAAATGACCCCATGTAACTCAAAGCAACATAAATATTCATCCCTTCTAATAAGACGAGAAAAGAGGTTTCTGTAAAGGCACACGAAGCACCAAAATATACTAACAATAAAATTTGTTACTGGCTATTTTTACATTTCTTCCATGAATTGTATGAGTGGTTAATAGGAAACGGCTTAAACTCTGAATCAATTTTAATCAACACGTTTTATATCCGGCATGCACCAATCCACAACTACTACCTGATGTTCGCAAATAGTCCATGATTCCTCTTTGTAGCTTTAGCCATGATTACGAAGTACTCTAAATATTTTAATCAGAATTATGTAGGAACGCATTACACTGAGCTCTTAGCTTCGGTCACTGCGAGAAATCCTAAAATTATTTTTATAGCAGGAGAAGAACTTTTTACAAATGAAAAATGGCACTTAGGCGGGCGGTAACTAAACAAAACGCAATCAGAAGACAGCAGTGCGCCATTAATGCTCCTAACCGCAGCAAACGCAATTACTTCAGATTATGACTCCTGCTGTACGCAAGAATTGCTGATCTGACAAACCTTTACTCTGCAACTTCATATGAGTGCGGACTGAATTTAAGAAATTAGAAACTTCCCGATTTTGAAACGCAAAGCATTTGTTCTACATTTCAAGTCTAACAGAAGTTTTCGCCGTATTCACTCGCTATTTCCTACAAGGCGCGCAGTCGAAAAAGCACAATGTCCAGTTCTCTGCCCGAGAAACTTAAAAGGGTATCAAAAATCCGGTATACGTTTCGTAATAGTATATGCCTGCATTTCACGTCAGCTGTGTTCTCTTGACACCGGCTACAATAATCCATTTACTTATCACCTGTGAACAATCTATCAAATTCCTCAAATAAACAAGCTAGCCAAATTCGAAAATCCGATAACGTTGTATTTATTCCCTTAACATCGATTATTGCATTCTTTTTGCAGCGAAAGCTACACTACGCTAGCCTTGAGAATTTAGCTAGCAATTTGCAGCTACCTCAAATAGCGCCAACTTGGGTCTCTCCTTTCATGTGGGAGGGTAACATTAGAATCAACCATCCATGACAATTAAATTCTCGATATCGCTATGCCACTCAGGCAAGTTCATACGGTTTAGTTGAAGCAGGACATCATATTGGGCTGGTACCCCACGCTATCGAGTTATATATACCCTTAAAGGGGGAGGCTGAATCTGAACCAGAATTTTGGAGCGAAAGATATTACGCTATCCTTTAGCATTTCGCCGGCGCATGAAAGATCGTCCCGTTGCCAGCAGCTGATTTCGCCATTGTTGCAGAGGAACAAAGAACCGCTGGTGATAGTAACAACTCGGTTGTTTAAACCCTTGTAGAGACGGTCTACCTCAGCTAGTTGCTAGGAGAGAAAGTTCGCTTAGAACATTGTGACGGCAATGTGCAACGGAGTCTGACGTAGAGGGGATGTCATACCGCTGCAAGACGCTTACACCCGAATGAGAATGATTGACGAGTGGCAAGTGTTGCTCATATGGGATGTGATTCACCGTCCGACGGACCGAAATGCAAAACAGATGCAAATGTGATGCAAGGGCTCTCACCCTGAAAAACAAGGTGAGAGCCCTTGGCCAAGATCCTTTTTGGCCACTGGTGCACCGCGTGGTACGCCCTTCTGCGCACGATACAGATAGAGGAGAATGAGGAGGTTAGCGGCATCACTCTAGATGCATGCGCTGGTGCGAAGAGCAGGAGAAGGGTAGTTTTAGCAATGCGTATGCGCACGTCGTCGTAGAAAGCTGACCATGTGGTGCAAGAACTCGTCTACTGGTATCGCATGATCTCGTCATTAAAGTGGATTCTGCGTAGAACACGGGTGAACTTCGAAGCGTTCAATGGAACTCTGGCTGTGTTCGTTGCAACGCTCTGTCGCCCGCAGCCAAATATTTCGCTGTGAAATCAGTTCAGTAGCGTTTAATCCATGTAACTTTTTTTCTTCAAATATCACTTTGTCTAGACTTATCTGGTCCCGCTACGCGTTAGGTAAAACATTCCCGATAATTGTAAGCACTCTAACGTTTCTTTTAAACGTTATAAATCACAAATACGCTCGGTCGTTGTGGGTAGACTTAAAGACCTCGTCTGCTGCTCGCCTTCAGATCGTTATTCGCTCCTATGCAGTCTTTGGCAACTTAATAGCAACTTCCTAATTAGCGCATCTTGTAGCTCACATATTTCGATTAACGTATAATTGCTATGCTACGGCATTATCCAGCTACGGTAGTATGCTACCACAAGAAATGAATTTAAATCCCAGGGGGATAATGCTTTACGAATCGACCTGTGTGGACTATGATTAGTGTACTTCAATAAGTATCGATGAGTCTCGAAACGTTAATTGCTCTGCAGTCATCCCACATCAACTGAGCAAGCAGAGTTGGAAGCTTCTACCAATTTTGTGATGTCCTTGGTTCCGTTATGGCACGAAAGCCATCGACGAATCATCGCTCGGGGAAGTCTCCTCCTGGCTGCTACGTGCCAGATCTCTACTCCTACGTTTTTTGTTCACAAAGCCAACAGCATCTGATGATATGCAGAAAACGGAGTTTAAACCATCACGTAAAGGTCTGTGCTACTGAGCACATGTGCTGCCTTGCTGCGGCGAGCGAAAGAATAAAGTGGTCAGGTTCAACCCAGTTGAACCTAGTTTACACCCAGAATATCGATTAGGCCTTTTTAGACGAGGTTTAGGTTTACTTCCTCAATGACTCTACCAACCTCAAGGACACTAAAGCCAAGTCTTGAATACACGAAGGTATCGAGGGGATTTTGAACGTATAGATGTCAGGAGGCGGACCATGCGGGCAGCAGGTTTAAGCAGGGGACTTGACTGTTTGGCATTTCTTCACCAATGTTGTGTATGAAAGTTTCACGTGTTGGAAAAAGCCTGGAAACTAGCCCACAAGCAGCACTAGAGAGGAGCGGCTAGCCAGTGAGCCACAGCGCTACTATGTGACCCTCTAAACCGCTTTCAGGGAGACTAATTAGGTCAGGGCCAGGTTGCAACATCAGGGACACTTCCTACTGTCTACAGATACATAAACCTGCCATAAAAAACTGTAAGAATAAGTTTTCGGTATTAACTTCGACAATAATATTTTGTAGCAAGCGTGTCCGCTATAATAAACACAAATTTTATTTATGGCGTGTACGGTAACTATTTTCTTTAGGAATAAACCTCTATTGCCCTCCTCCCAAAACAACAAAGGTACTCACTTTTCTCTTCACAAAGAGCGAAGCCCACAATTAGAATAGGTAAGAGAAGTATATTTTTTAGCATCTTTATTCTGTAAAAATAACTTTATTTAGCCACTGGTTCATTATTTTTTTAATCAAGTGTCTGCAACGTTACAGCAGAAATCGATATATGGCGGAAAAGGTAACTTATTACATGGGGATGGAGCGAAAAGTCATTATTGTGATCATCAATCAAAAATACATTTGAAAATAAAAAGGAACATGTGTTTAAATATATATTAGCAAAGAACAGTTTCACAATGAAATACAAACTTTGCGGCAATTTTCGCTGAACAGGAAGATTAATTCTTAATAAGAGACTGAAAAAAATATAACGGAGCTGAAGCATCACCTTTTGAGTAGACGCGAAACGCTTTTAACACTGCATTTATATCGCGTGATTTGCATTTGCTTTTAATTTTTATTTTTTCCATTATTTCGATTTTGAAGTATCGCTATACCACCAGTAAAGACACTTAAAATTTACAAATTATTTACCGGGTGATTTAGGCTGTCATTATAATAAAGAAGGCCTAAATAGAGTCCTTAGTGCAGCCTTTTCGAAAGAGTTACAGACAATATGGGCGTCAAAATCCGAAGCGCAGCTTTGAAGTCTCGCAGCTTAGAATGGCATTTTATCTGCAGAGCTGTGGCAGTCTAGCAGCAAGAGTACTCAAAATGCTGCTCTCAAAAGGAACAGATGTTTTATACAACCTATGCCCCTAGTTGTACCCATTTTCTTCAATACAAGATTCAAAGGGCTTTGTTTCTACGGCAAATTATCGTTCTTGTGGCAATCTATTCAGGCTTTTTGATAGTCTTTTTGAATACCTTATGACGGACGTTGAAAAAGACGCAATAGCTACACACTGCGAATTGTAGATTCCATAAACTTGGTTTTTATATTTGCCCTATACTTAGCCTCTGAAAAATCTCTATGATGAATCGACATTGCGAATCAGGTTTCCCGCAAAGACTACTGCAGTTTCATGATTTTCAGTTTTACTGCAGTTTCAGTATTTAGGAGCTAAGATATTTAGACCGAACCGGAGGGAGATCCAACCTTAGGAACATTTTCTGCACTGCTTATGCATACTCCGTTGTTGCTTAGTTAGGTCGCATGCAGAGTCCTGGGGAAATAACATTTGTGCTTTTTAACTATTTTCATATTTCAACTACGCAAACACACGCATACACATATATAAATATATATATATATATATATATATATATATATATATATATATATATATATATATATATATATATATATATATATATATATATATATATAGAAAATGCCATGTTATAAAAGGTGTCGGCGCAGTGGTAAACCCACTCAGTGAAAAAACCACAGAAGCTGACCGCTTCCCCTTAGCCTGGGCTATAATCACGCTGGGCATTTTTTTTGCGGCTAATGTTACCTGGCCTGAGATTCCATAGCTATGTTGGCGTAATCTAAGGATGGCGGCAGTAGTAGTGCATCATGAAAATAATCGCAGTATGAACCGCAACACTACGATAATGGCTTCTTGGCAGCAAGTGCACTGCATTTGTCTTGTGTTTGTTATTTACGGGGTCCGAGTTTGAAAGGTAATGATTACCAAATGTTTTTAATCTGTTCCTTATTTCGCCTGGCATAGTGTCCAACAATCTGGATTGAAATCTCTGGGCGAAGGACACACCGGTTGTTTGGATGAGTCAGTATTTCATTTTGCCCGAAGGTGTCTTGAATTTCCTCCATATTGTTCAGCCCACTTGTTTGCATTTCTCTTTAAGAATTCCTTCTCAAAGCATACAGCAAGAAAACTACATAGCCAGTCTCCTTTCGTAAATTTTGCACCAAATATCAAGTCTACTCTGACCTGTTGAGAATATAAATCCTGTTAGTAACCGGACATTAAAAGTAGAAAACAAGCATAAATATTATATTCTATAGTCTTAGGGCTTACCAAAAGTAAAGCTGCCTTTCTCCAAAAGACAGGATTAGTCAGTCAGTGGCAGTAGACCGGGACTAGTTCAAAAAGGAACTAATTTGACTCCTCTTTCGAAGACGACTCTTATATAGTGGACAAGTACGTCACTGAGCAGATACCACGAGATGCAAATTCGCAATGTCGCCAGGTGTTCACGATACCCATGTTGTAGCAGGGCGTGATCAATCAGCTGGAAATAATAGCAATTCACTTCTTGATTCTTATCTAGTTCTTAAATTATTTATCAATCTTGGCAGGTTGTCGTCAAGAGCACCAGACATAGTGGAAACTGGGAAGTTAATTGGTGATCAAGACATCGAAAGCTGAAATATAAATTAGTTTAATGTAATTGGTGCGCCCGCTATTCAAGTTATTGCTCTTTGTGGTCGTAGTTATCGCTGCATTTGTGGGCGTGTTTGCCTTAGCAGCTATTGTAAAACACGTAGCCACGATTGGCTAGTCGCTTGGAGGAAGACAGGAGAGAGGGTCCAAGACCAAGGGGCTGGCAAAGGATTGAAACAAGTCCAGCTCGATGCCTTCTCGGTGCATAGGTCGCATTTTGGCTGGAAACAAAGCTCGTGCATGAGCGCTTCCTCTCTTTTATAGGGCAGAACTGATTCTTATGGGAGAATGAAACACCTGTTACGAATACAATTACAAATATTATCGGATGTTTTCTTCAGTAATCTTTAACAAACGCTGTTTTGGCAACATTCTGCATTCTGTACATACTGAAGATAGACTGCAGAACATGGTTATATTTTGAGTTAGTACATTCAACTTGCACTTATTTCTTTTCATCTGTACTACAACAGTATTTCGTCGTGCGTTCAGCTTATGGCAGGCATCCAATTCTATTCTTCCTGAGGTGACAGGTATACAGGGAGGAAGCACATCAGATACTGAAAGGAAAATTACGTACTTTGGCTAGAAACACTTAGCAAGCACCCAACAGACTAATACAAGGCATATCCCAACAACCACTGCCTTCAAAGTTGCTTATATCGTTTAGTTCACTGCGAAAATGTTCATTTTATTCATTTGACACATGAGAAAAAATGGATGTTTTAAAAGACCTAATTTAGCTTTTTTGGCATTAGTAGTCTCAGTTCGTACCTTGATTTATATTTATTATACACGGTCAACAATTAACTAGAGCTTAATAAAGGACGGATTCTTCCCTTCATAAAAGAACTTCAATACCTTCAGAACTTCAGTCATTTATTTTCGTTTGTTGTGGCAATGTGTGTTGCTTAAAACCAATTAGAAGAAATATAATTAGAACGGTAGTCGCTTATGATGCAAACTTAATGCAACTAAACTATGATATTGTCATGGACGTTGAAAGTCATGCGCTAAGTGGATGGCTTTTTAAGATGAAAGCTCTAGTTGGCTAAACAGTGTCGTACAGTGGACGCGCCTCAAACAAGCGGAATGAAATCCCCTTCAGACCCTGTGTAGAGGACGAGTGAACTGTGCGCTTTCAGAGAAGCTAGAAAATTGGCGAGGGCGCCTTGAGAAATGGAAGAGGGGCGTAGAATGCGGAGACAAAGGAGGAAGCATGGAAACTAAGTTTCATGGCATTGAATGCGAGCTTAAGGATTTGTACACGTATGCACTCCTAATTGTGTCTTCTGAATTTTTTTCATGCCTAATCAAGAAAGGTGTTTGAGAGAAGGCGTACTGTAGGCCAGAAGAATAAAGCGAATATCGCTCCCGCGGTCCGAGAGGCTCGTGAGGACTATGGCGGGCTTTTGTCTCGCTCCGCGCGGTCACGGCGTATGTGACCCGAGAGGCGCCTACTTAGCCGTCAATATGCGCTAATGCTTATTCCTATCTAAATGGATAGCACAGCGTTCAGTTCCTCTAGTGCTGATGATCGGAGCGGAGAAATGCGTTTGTTGTGCTCATTGAAGTGTTCACGAAGGATGACAGCGTTAAGACCTAGCGCATTAATGGTTTCAGTTTGGGTTAAGGACTTCTTTCAATCACAGAGCCAATTGCCAGACTCTGAATTTGGTTAACTGTATGCGACAATTAACAGCAGATTGCAAGGTGCAGCTCTAGTGAGGTGCTTCGCCGCTATAACACAGCAAGTGATATGAATAAAAAGAAAAGTGACTTAGATTTAGTCGCACTTTCGAGTAATGGAGGGCATGAAGTGCGTATATCGAGAGCTTGATAATCTTTGAGGGAAGGCTATTACCACTCCTTGCTTGCTGGAAAAATCTATAACACGAATAACGTCTCGTGAGCAGTTATCTACGACCGCGAAGCTCGCAGCGTAGGCACGCCCAATCACTCACACTCTTACGGAGCATCGCTAGGGCGGCGTAACAAGACCACCACAAGTGATGTGGATTAGCGGGCCATTCCAAGCGGTCATCACTTTCCTGAGGTGGACATCGAACGCTCCACTGGTTGCAGAATACTCGATTCCGCTTTCCGCTAAGACGGTAAGCATGCGACCGTCAGCAGTACATTTGAGGTCATATACTCGTGATCTCGTATAGCATATTGGCTCCTGTATTCGATCTCTCTAATTCGTCGTGTGCTGAGGTCGCTGCCGGGGCACATCGTTGTCACTTCGCTGGTTGGCGGCATCAACTTGGAATCCGGTCATGTTGCCATCATGCGTAGCGGCGGTGTCACTTTCAAATCTCGGCGCGCGATCGTCAAGGGCGTTTTCATAAAAAGCGTCGGCGGAATACCGGCTTCATCGTCACACATCTTTGGAGGCAGAGGATCTTTGTTTACTTGTCTTAACCTCACCTCCAAAGTCTTCTCTCTGTGCTTTTGTTTCCGGGGACTGGGTGACCTTTGAAGCTCGTAGTTGTGGCCCAGCGACGCAAATTGTGAGCGGCACGGTGAGGGGAGCGGGACATAATATTTGACTGTTCATTATCTCACTTGTGCAAAACGTTGTGGATTTCGTTTTGTCGTTGGTTCATTCTCAAAGACGGGGTCATGATGCTATCTTTGGCAAAACGACTCAGGCCGATAAACCTCTATAGATAGGGATGGAGGACGTGTCCAGCCACACCACAATAGAAACAGAGTGGGCGGTGTTTGGACGCTATCCAGGCGTCGCAATTTCGGGGGCTTGCAGATCGTTCATAAGCTTGGCGGGTGTTAACAAGGGGCGACTTTCGGATAGAGGACTGTAGCTTCGAGGGCTAGGAAGCTCACGTCGGGGTGCAGGACGAAGAAATAGGGCGACATGTTTTAGGGTCGGTGATAGTTGAGGAACAGGTATTGATGTGGGTGTTGTGCTAAGCGCCTGCTATACTTCTTCGTGGACGATGTTCGTAAGTGTCGCTACTTAGAGGGTTTAGGGAAATGAGCCCCGAAATATTTTGGCCAACTTCAGGTATAAGGTATTTTAGGCTATCGCTGCTCGCATACGTTTCCTTGCGCCCATATATCATAGCGAGAACAGCAAACACTTTGATGCGGTTTCATAGGGTGTTTTCACGCCACCTTCATGAGCTGACAGAGATTAGATTGCATGGCATGTGTCGGATAATACATTGAGGGCACCTGGCCAAGGTCGTTATCTGTCAAACGCGATCTATAAGGTGTTAAGTATGACCGGTCGTTTATCGCGAACCAAGCAGCTGAATGCAGCCTTTTTGAGGCACATTGCAGCGCTACCTAGGTAATGCAGATTGCCTATAACCAAAAGCGTGCTCACGCGCTCGTCGAATTCCGAGTGCACTTGTCAGGGCTGAATTTAAAGGCGTAACATATTAATCTAGGTTGTGCTGCGCTGTCATTTCTCTGTCGATGTGTGAAGAGTGCGCTTTTTGGTTTTCCTAACATCTAGATATAGAAGCAAAATGTGACTTACACCATCGCAAACATTGTAGAAACGGACGCGCGTGGCTGGAAATTTTCGCAATACATATCGGCGCACCTTCGCAAAAAAAAAAAAAAAACGATAACGCCCTGTCTCACCTCAATGAGCATGAGCAAACAAAAAGCGTGTAAAATCATTCTGGGCGCTAAGTGATAAGGCCGCATGCTAGTAGCTGATGAAAACCAAAACATAAAGCTTTTAATGGTTCGCGGCAATAAGCTGACTGTTTGCACAATGGTTTGATTTTTGTTTGTACGGTTTAACGTGCTGAAGCAACTGAGGCGATGAGAGTCGCCATAGTGGAGGGCTGTGAAAATTTCGACCGCCTTTAGTTCTTAAACGTGCATCGCAGAGCACATGGGTGCCTTGCTTTTCACCTCAGCTAAAAAAGCAGCCGCAGTGACCAGAATTCAATTCCGCATCCTTGCATACAATAGACGAGCCCCTAACCACTGCACCACGATGACAGTGCTGACAGTAGGAAGACATAAACGGAGCACTTGATTTGTCGATTTAAGTTTTTTGAACATAAAGTAGCTTCGCTCTCTAGGTTTCGCCATTCTCCTAGCTGTAAAATTTGTTCTTTAGCAAATTACCGTTAACGGACTCTTGTTAATATGCTTCCAGTACAGATATGCATCCTTGACTGTAACAGCATATCTGAGTCGTAGTCGAATGCCTTCAGAAGGGGAACGGCGGCCCGCCGCGTGTGACAAACGATTCAAATAAACTTTAACTTATCTGCCACTTCCTCATTCCGCAAGGCAGGTGCCCTCAACATTGTTCATTTGGCAACAAAAGTGGGTTAAAAATAGTTTGCAGGTTGTCGTGGAACCTTGTACATTAGAATGTTTTCATGAGTCAGTGACAAAGCGAAGTTCCCTGCTGTCATTGCTATGCGATAGAAGCATAGCAGTGCAGCACTACAAGAGATTAATCGGAGTATAATAAGTTTTTTATCGTAGCACAGGAACTTATATCCTAAAATGAGAATCGTCGAACAGGCATAAATATTTTGCAGTACTTCTGTTCGACGCAGCAAGAGTTACCATGCTCTATGTTGCTCTTTTCTGAATGGCCAAAAATGTGACCTCGTAAATGGCCAACAGTCTTTATAGTTAGACCATCACGCCTGGAGACTATACTGTAGTTTCAGGAGCTGACCTGGTCTAAAGGTCTATTCACACTTGCGACTAGATGAGGACGTGCGACTACCAGTCGCGCGACCAGAGGAGAGGAGCTCGCCACTACAGGTGTTGACACTTGCGACTGTCGCCTTCTCGTTCTGTTCTCGTTCCGAACGTGAACCACCGGGAATGACGCCGTTCGCGCGCTTTTTCGTCTGCTTCAACGCGAAACGCTTGCGCCACCCTTTCACTCGACCAGAATACTTTTAATTTTGCCCGGAGAGCATAATGTTTGAAGATTCAAGTGAATAGGAGGAGGACGTCGTCGCCGTTTTGATGTGCGCTGCGGCCGCACGAGCAGTTGCAGCGCGCTCGGCGCAGAAACGACGACGGCGTCGGTGGTGGGTCTGTCCGTGCCTACGATCGCGAGAGGTGGCCGGGCACGCAAGCTGCCTTCTACCGGAGCTAAGGTCTTATGATGAGGAGTATTTCAGAGAGTAAGTTTTCATTTAAAGCCCCAGTTCCAATTTATTAAGTGCGCGCGAAACCACTTTCTTTCTTTCTTTTTTTTTGCGCTTCGTAGATGCCTTCGTATGCCACCGCGGAACTTTGACACACTCCTGAACCTGGTACAAAGCGCAATCATTGGGCCGGATACCAGGTTCAGGAGTGCGATATCAGCACGAGACCGCTTGGCAATGACCCTCAGGTAAGCCACGTTGTTCTAAAAATGGAAAAATTTCACATATCAGTCAAATAGTTGCTCTTACATTCTATAGTAGCAGCTGGTACTTTAGTTATGACCATGTCATAACTGAATGCTGGCTGAATTTTATTTTAACAGCTCATGCTGCATATAGCAACGAATGAGCATGCTTTTCTGTATGGACAATTTAATGTAATTCTTGCGGAGAGGTTATATACGAGGATCATATCATTTCATTTCATTTCATTTATTAATGCTGTCATCCACCATAAGGGGCTGTAGCAGGATTGGAAAATACAACACGAAAAAAATGAGCAATATAGAATAACTTTGGTGTACAAGTGAACATCACAGTTATTATATGTTGATGATGTTCAGCCTTTCTTTTTTTTTATTCCTTATCCAGATTCCTGGCCACAGGTCAGAGCCTGAAGGAATTGTCGTATAATTTCTTAATCGGAAGATCAACAGCAAGGTGCTTGGTGGCAACAGTCTGCCAGGCACTTTGGGATATTCTGAAACCGCTCTATGTCACCCATCTACAAGTAGCAGACGGATGGCTAAAGGTAGGTAACTTTATCTTTTAGCCAAATTTGGTGCTGCTCTGCTCTAATGGCACAGATATTTAGTGCACATGGCTTTTCCGCAATACTTCACAGGAATAACGTGTTAGTAGTGACCAATGTAATTCAGTTTGACTTATAGAAGTACACCATTGAAACTTATTCTGCAGATTGCAGCAGACTTCAAAAAAAGGTGGCAAATGCCAGACTGTGTCGGTGCTATCGATGGAAAGCACGTCACCATCGAGTGCCCACCGAACTCTGGCAGCGCAGATTACAACTACAAAGGCTCCTTCAGCAAATCTCTTCTTGCTGTCTGTGATGCCCATTATAGGTAAGACTGTCATCATTATCAGCCGGACTATACCCACCGCAGGGCGAAGGCCTCTCCCATATTCCTCCAATGTCGTCTGTTAGCTGCATCCACTTGACCCCTGTAAAGTTCTTAACCTCGTCCACCCATCTGACTTTCTGCTGCCCCCTGCTACGCTTTCTTTTGTATTCAATGACAATTTTGGCAGCATCAGCTAACTAACACTGGTTAATTAACCTGAAGAACCACCACAGGCTTTCATGGTTGCAAACCATCAAATAGTGTGAATATAAGGCACTTGGTCGACCTTGATACTGTGCAAAGGGCAACAGTTCATGCAAGCTTTAGAACTTGACTTCATGCTCAAAATTAAAGAACACTACACAATCGCAACAACATAATATTATTGTAAAATACACTTACCGGTTGAAACTAAATCCACAGTTATCACAGACATATCCACTGCAACTCTGTGTGCGCTAAATTTGAAACTATATACATTTTTTGTGCAGGTTTCTGTATGTCGAAATGGGACTCAGTGGAAGCGAGTCAGACGGAGGAATTTTTTCCGCGTCTACATTAAAGAGCAAAGTTTCTGGGGGCGAGTGAGGCTTCCCAGCTGCAACACCTATTGGCACCGAGGGCCCGCTGCCTTACTTCATTGTTAGGGACGAGGCATTCCCATTGAAATAATTTATGATGAGGCCATACCCAAGACGAGGTAGAGGACTTCGATATTTGACTTCACTCTTTGTTCCTGCCAGTGATACAGCACTTTTTCTATCATATTTTTCTGCATGTGCCATAATCCTAATCATAACTTTTTTTTGCTTCTCCAGGCATTGCCTTTCTGGTTTGAACGTTTGCCATATGTTACGACTACAAGAAAGCAGAACAGTGTCAGTGTAAAGGATAAAAACTATTGTGCAATGCCGCAAATCTTTCTTTGCACCATATTTTCTTCACCTACTTAGACGGTGTTTGGTTTGGTAATATCGGCAAATAAACATGCTATTATAAAGCTGATAGAAATTGCATTACTGAAATGCCTTTAACATGCATGTAGTAGCATGAGTACCAACGCAGTTGTAGTTTTAACTTTTATACATTGAAGCAATATGAGCCTGAGACAGTACTCTGCTTTGTGCTTGAAACTTTCTACCTTCACCAGAGGCTCAGGGCCATGCTTTCTGAGAAGTTTAGTAAGACGCTAGGTATTTTAGTGGACTGCATGCAAATAAGAATTCCACAATGTTTTTCTGATTTATATGTCATGTTCTTGTCTTCAGCCTTGCACGAAACTGCATCCCAGTCTGGCTCATCTGGCTATGAGCGGCGTGTATTTAATTATCGGCTGAGCCGGGCACGCTGCATCATCGAAAACGCGTTTGGCATCCTGGCACAGCGGTGGAGGATTCTGCGCCGGCTCTTTAAGGTTAAGACTATTAACATCAACAGGTACGTTGGTGCTTGCATTATGCTGCACAACTACCTGCTTAAAGAGTCCGCGGAATCCTCCTGCATTTACTGTCCGCCAAGCTCTGCCGACGCTGAAGACTGGAAAGGGCGTCTCTTGCCTGGGAGCTGGAGAGATGATGCCGCCAGCTACGTGTTCGCTACACAGCGACTCACAGGCTCTAATGCCACGCGGTACGTGGTTTGTAATTCCTCAACTATTTGTACTGATCTGTGCAATGTATACACCACTGAAACAGGAACATACTTTCATATGCTGCATGAAGTAAATGTTGTGGATAATCACAATTATAAATCTACTAAAACTCAAATTGGCCCTAGTGTCTTTCAAAAAATGGAAAATGAAAAACGTAAAAACACAGTCCACTGAGAGGTTGAGGAGAACCCGTTTCAGAAACCTTCTCTGTAATGGTGTAATGGTGTATAGTCCTCTGCAATCGTGTATAGTCCCAGAATATTAACACTTTGGCTTTATGTGACATGCAGCCAGGTGACCTGTGTTGGTAATGGAATAAAACTTGACAGTGTAATTGCTTTACAGGTCTGCAAAGAAACTGCGTGACCATCTTACGCACTACTTCGTCACAGCTGGTGAGGTGTCATGGCAGCATGCAATGATCACTGGCAATCGAGAGTCTAAAAAGGTGGGTTCATCACTGGTAAAGTTTATTTTATACCAAAAGAACTTGCAAGATACGTTCTCTTGCACGTTCAGCAACGTAAATCATGAAGTCTTTTCAACAATACTTACACAAGTGCAATGAAAGCATCTTTAAGTAACAGGCTAGTAACATAAACGATGACAGGTCAGGGATTGCACAGAAGTTTGTATAAGTAGAATTCCCTCAAGAATAGGCGACGCGCAGCCGAAATACATAAGAAAGTAAAAAAATGAACAGCCATTGCCATAAGTCAGTGGTAGAGGACTGGACGTGAGATTCGGAAGTCGTTGGTTCAGATCCCATGAGCTGCATGTAGATTTTTCGTTTACTTTAAAAACAATGACCTGTAAGATTCCATTATTATTTCACTTATCAAAAAAAATATCCCTTATGGTTTCCTTGGTGTCAAGTAGCTGTTGGCTTCCTTCATGTCTCATAATGAGCCACCTGTTTTCCTTATATTTGTTTGCTGTTTGCATATTTGAAAGTATTGCACAATGTTATCAAGTATAAAAATGAAATAGAAACAATGTCTACAAGAAAGAAAAGATGCCGTAAACGTGAATAGGATATGCAGTATTAAATACCAGGTTAAATGCAATGAATAACCTATTATTGATGCAGTAATAACGCAAATTGTGGCAAGATTAGAAAATTTACACTCTATAGCAGTCATAAGCATTCAAAAATGCAAAGAGATTTTAAGTTATAAAGCGGTAGTAGCACAGGTACTGACGATGTCATAGATTGCACAAAAGTTGCATAAGTAATAAGCCTATTGTACACTATACCACTTGCATATTTCAATTTATCACATAATCTCTTCAAATATAAAAATGGAATAGGAACAATGTCTACCAGAAAAAAAGATGCCTTAAACGTGAACAGGACATGCACTATTAAATACCATGTTATAAATGCAGTGGATAAGCTATTATTGATGAAATAGTAACACAAGTTATGACTGAGGGTAATTTGCACTTCACAGCAATTATAAGTAATTACAAATGCAATGAGACACTCTTTAATAAGGAGGTAGTAACACAGGTACTGATGATGTCATAGATTGCACAAAAGTTGCATAAGTAACAAGCCATTTGTACACTATATCACTTACATATTTAAAAGTATCACATAATCTATTCAAATATAAAAATGGAATAGGAACAATGTCTACCAGAAGAAAAGATGTCTTAAACGTGAACAGGATATGAAGTATTAAATACCAGGTTAAATGGAATGGATAGCCTTTGATTCAGTAATAACGCAAGTTGTGACAAGAGAAAAAAATTTACACTTATAGCAGTCATAATCAATCAGAAATGCAATGAGATATTAAGTCAATAAAGAGGTAGCAGCACAGGTACTGACGATGTCATAAATTGCACAAAATGTGCATAAGTAATAAGCCATTTGTACACTATACCACTTGCATATTTCAAAGTATCACATAATCTCTTCAAATACAAAAATAGAATAGGAACAATGTCTACCAGAAAAAAAGATGCCTTAAACATGAACAGGACATGCACTATTAAATACCATGTTATAAATGCAGTGGATAAGCTATTATTGATGAAACAGTAACACAAGTTATGACTGAAGGTAATTTGCACTTCATAGCAATTATAAGTAATTACAAATGCAATGAGATACTCTGGTAATAAGGAGGTAGTAATACAAGTACTGATGATCAGTCGTAGATTGCACACAGTTTGTGTAAGGAAAAAGCTATTTGTACTCTATATCATTTGCATATTTCAGGTAGAACGAGAGGAAGAAGATGGTTTACACGGTATGAAGGAGCACTGAATAAGGGTAAATGGGGTACGCCTCAGTTCGCAGGGCGAGCCAACGTTTCGACAAGTGGACTTGTCTTCGTCAGGGCCCAGGCGAAGCCAAGTCCACTTGTCGAAACGTTGGCTCGACCTGCGAATTGAGGCGTACCCCATTTACTCTTGTTTAGTGCTTCTTCATATTGGCTATTTCAAAGTATCAAATGATCTCGTAGAATATAAATATTGAATAGGAATAGGTCTTGGATATTCTTATCACATGCTACAAACAGTAGAAAACACAATATGGGACCAGCTTAGGCACTGCTTTCAATGCAAAACCAGTCTAAAATGGTTGCAATTCCCTGCTTCTTTTGGTCATCCTGACCAGCAGACATTACCGACCAACTAAGTGGGGCATTGTGCATGTTTTTAGACTAGTTTTGTATTGAGAGAAGTATGTGACATGGCCCCTGGACTAGACAGCCTATTCAAAAATAAGGGTCTCGGGATGCTACTTCAGCCTCATATACTGCGGTTTCAATCTGTTGCATGAGATCTTGGCCTGTGTGCACAGGCAAATTGCGCAATCGGGCTTCAAGGCGCAAGCAAAAAAATTATAGAATCTTTTTTTTCCGTCCGTTGCTCTCTGATTTGCGCAAGGCGGTCCATGCATGCCTCAACAATCACTTCCTGGCTGCTGCCCTCTCCTGCATTTCTGCAGACCAGGCATTTCACATTAGTGCACACTGTCAGGCAGTTGGTTAAACACTCAAGCTAAATTTAGTACAAAGCTGACCAAGCAAGAAATTCTGCATAGACAAAGCACAGGCATATAAGTGGTGAAACCAACTCGCTTTTACTCTTACTCTATATTGCGACATTACAGTTGTCCGAAAATGTGATGCAACGAACAAAGATTGGAAATACTCACTTAGAATTTTTGCTTTTTTTGTGACACCCGTGCCTTGTAATGAATTGCAGAGTATGCAGCATCAAATAAAAGGATGCTTCTTCTTCCATCTGTTAAGCTAATTTGACTGGGCAGCCACACACATACCGTTTTGCAGGTGGTGCTTCAGGTGCTGCCGCCGGTGGTGCTGCCATTTCAGTCTCTTCTGGCATGTATCTGCAAGTCTATTACAACAAGGACACTTACTCTATATGCAACGTATATGAAAAAGGAACCTAACTTTGAAATAGTAGTAATATGCCAGAATATTTAAACTTTTCCTTGCTCTTGTCCGCAGGCCTCTCCCCCTGCACCGGAGTGCGACGAAGCCTCACTGAATACCTTCAGTGCCATGGAACTGCAATGTCACAACGAAGACTGCATCAACCCTAAATCTTCCTGTGTTTTTCTCATGCGGTGCACCTCATAGCAATGTACGGTGACAGTAACTGTGTTCAGAGAACAAACCTCTGAAAAACTGTTTTTGTCAAACTCACTACAATGTTCACTGCATTTCGTTGCTGCTCATTGTGGTTATTAACGTAGGGATTGAGCGGTTATACGATCTGTTTGTTCATCTCTTTCGGCCGGCATTGTGCTTCATGTTATAGTATACCCTCTTCATTTACCGTGTTTGTTGTAAATTTTTGTACTGCAACACTTGAAAGATTGTTGCTGTCGAGACAGCTTATGAATGTTGCATACTCTGTCATTTTCCTATTCTTAACTATTTTGCTTTGTTTGTCACATGTTCATATAATGCATATGTATTCCTCCAATTGTACCCCTGCAATATGCCCTTGAGGTGTAGCAGGTACGATATATGTAAAAAGAGTGCATGTTTGAAGCTGGTGCCAGGCTGCAATATCTGCTTTGTTTTGTCTGCGGTGTGAGGCGGAGTGGGTTGGGGGATGGTGTTGCCTGTGCATATTGACAGCATTTTATTGTGATGGTATTCATAGGGAATGGTCCTGGTTACAGCATATCGGGTAGTATAATCAGTCGCCACAGCAATCCATTTGTTTCCAGAAGTCGACGTCGGAAAAGGCCTAAGAAGATCGAAGCCGACACGAGAAAATGGCTCAGTCGGCACTGAGATTGGTTGCAGGGGCCCGCTACGTTGAAGCGAGGGTGTCTTGCGGCGGTGACATAGCTCACAAGCGGCGACGTAGCGACGGACAGAGCGGTAGAGACCAGGCCAGAAAAATCGGCGTCGCACACGGTCGTACGTGCGTGATACTCCCAAGTGTCCTGCTGTAGGGGCGTCGTGAAGTTGGCGAGGACAGTAGAGCACAGATGAGCCGGAACAACCAGTAAAAGGTCCGCGCCATCTGGGCGCATATTGCGTCTGTATAATGTCTCGTTATGGAGCACAAACATGCTGGCGAAAGAATAAGGGTTGTTGTGCAGCTGGTCTATAATTGGTTACGGGTCAGGATCACGACGCTGTTCGAAATTGATATTTATAAAGTCCGAGATGGATAAAATGTAGTCGTCAGCAGTATGGTTGGACAAATCGGGAGGATCTAAGGGATAGCGGGACAAGCAGTCTGCGTCTTGGTGTACGTGGCCCGACATGTATACCACAGTAAATTCGTACCCTTGTATTCGCAAGGCCCAGCGACCTAAACAGCCAGTGGGGTCCTTAAGTGAGGACAGCCAACACAAAGCATGGTGGTCTGTCACTACACAGAAGGATCGCCCAAACAAATAAGGGCGGAATTTGGTCAGCGCCCAAACAAGTGCAATGCATTCCCGCTCTGTAATTGAATAATTGCGCTCAAAGGACGAAAGCAGGCGGCTGGCATTAGCAATGACACGGGACGGCCCATGGTGGGACAGGACAAGGATAGCACGAATACCATGGCCGCTACCGGTGGTGCGCAGTTCGCTAGGTGCAGAAGGATTGAAGTGCGCCAGAACAGGTGGTGTAGTGAAGGCGGAAATAAGCGTTGTGAAGGCATAGGCTTGGTCACAACCCCATGTGAAAGGTACGTTGTTTTTTTCAGAAGAGAGGTAAGCGGACGAGCGATGTCTGCGAAGTTCCGAATGAAGCGGCGGAAGTATGAGCAAAGGCCGAGGAAGCTTCGCACGTCACTTGACCTACGCGGGGTAGGGAACTCACTCACGGATCGAACTTTGTCAGGGTCGGGCTGCACACCATTTGCATCAACCAAATGATCCAGGTCTTTGATTTGGCGCCGACCGAAGCTGCATTTTTTGGCGTTCAGTTGAAGACCGGCGCGGCGAAAAATGGCCAGGACTGTAGAGTCGATCAAGGTGGGTTGCGAACGTGGAAGAGAAAAGGACGACGTCATCTAAGTAGCATAAACATGTTTTCCACTTGTAGCCACGGAGGAGCGAATCCATCATGCGCTCGAATGTCGCAGGAGCATTACAGAGTCCAAATGGCATTACCTTGAATTGATAGAGTCCGTCGGGGGTAACAAATGCGATTTTCTCGCGATCCCGTTCGTCGACAGCAATTTGCCAGTAGCCTGAACGCATATCGATGGAAGAAAAATAGCTGGCACCATGCAAGCAGTCAAGGGCGTCGTCAATTCGCGGAAGAGGGTAAACATCTTTCTTTGTTATTTGATTAAGGTGGCGATAGTCGACACAAAATCTCCAACTTTGGTTTTTCTTTTTGACCAATACGACAGGGGACGCCCAGGGACTCCAAGAAGGCTCAATAATGTTTTGCGCCAGCATCTTGTCAACTTCTTTCTGTATAGCATGCCGCTCAGTATGGGAGACATGATAAGGCCGTCTGTGGATGGGGCTGGCGTCACCCGTATTGATTCGATGTGTCACAACAGATGTTTGGCCCAATGGTCGGTCCCTGAAATCAAATATATCTGTGTACGACAGTAAAAGGTCAGAGAGAGCTCTGGCTTGGTCACCTGGGAGATCCGCAGATATCATGTTTGAAAAGAAGTTCGAAGGGAAGAAGCTGATATATGCTGCTCCGACAGATGCTGAGTCGTTAGAGCAGCAACTTCGCAGTCCGCCAAAGGAAATAGATCAGCAAGCGCGATGCCATGGGCTAAAACTTGGGTCGAGAAGCTGAAGTTAAGGAAGGGAAGATAGGTGCGGCTAGCATTGACAGTCACTACGGTATGAGGGATTATGATGTTGCGACGGAGAACAACATCGGTTTTGGGCAAGTGACGTATGTGCCGTCAGGAAATGCGGGGAACGGGGCCAGTGGAACATAAATAGCAGATTCGGGCGGTAGAAGAACAAATTCGGCGGATCGTAGGCGGGGCTTGATATCGGTGTTTTCGGAGCAGTAGTGTAGGTCTAAGCGAAGAATGCCTGTTGAGCAATCAGTCAGGGCAGAATGGGCCGTTAAAAAGTCGATGCCGAGGATCACGTCGTGAGGGCAGCGGTCGATAACAGTGAAGAGGACAGGGATAGTGCGACCGGAAATACTCACGCGCGCAGTGCACAGTCCCCCGACGGCAGCGACGCTTCCATCGGCGACACAAACGGCGGATGAAGCGGCGGGTGTGACAGCCTTTTCGAGGCGGTGGCGAAAGGATGAGCTGAGGACTGAAATTTGGGCACCAGTGTCAATGAGGGCAGTAACAGGGGCAACATCCACACAGATGTCGCAGGTTGCGGCGATTAGCGAGGGTCAGCAGAGGATTTTCGGGCCGGGTCGTCAATGCAGCATCACCTCCGGAAGCTGCACTGGTTAGTTTTCCGGAAGAGAGCCAGAGAAGTGGGGAGGTGATGCACGGTGAGGTAGGGGCGAGCGGGACCTCCGGGTCTGAGGCGAGGGTGAGCGGCTGGACAAGCGCGGGGCTGGCGAGTTAAAATGATGAGAGCGCGTATCACGGAAATGGTTTGGGTGTGGACCATATTCGGCGCTGCGATCAAGAAAGTAGCGGGGTCGAGGTGGCGGAATCCAACGGCTGCGGCAATGACGAGAAATGTGGCCGACACGTGAACAGTTGAAGCAGATGGGTCGGTCATCCGAGGTTCGCCATTCGTCCGGGTTGCGGTAGCGGTAGCGGTATCGCGTCGGCGTGAGCGCAGTCGCAGCCGCAGCTGCTACCCCCGGAACGGTAGGCTGGACAGATGGCTGTGCGGAAGACTGGCCAGAGTTGAAGCCTACGTTCGCGTTGAGGCCCACATTCGCGAACTCCTGGCGAACGACAGATTGTATTAAGGCTATAATAGCATCGGCCGGCTGAGGAACGAACGCAACGGGCGCCATAGCTTCTATCTCTCGGAGAACAATCCTGGTCAAGTTCGTTGGATGATATGGCTGCTGCAGTGTTGGACTATCTTCGCACGAAGACGTAACCGCTGTGTTTGGCAAGCGGTCGAAGCGGGGAGTATTGCGACGGTGGTTTGCTTGCTCAAACTGCTTTGAATTCCCTTTAATATATGGCCCACTTTGTCTGACTCGGACATGGCGATGTCCACTTTTCGGCATAAGCCTAGAATATCTTGAATATAAGACAAATATGATTCTGTCGAAGGCTGGGCACGGGATACGAAGTCTTTTTGTGCGCCGAGCTTGCGTCCGATCGGCTTGCCGAATATATCGCGAAGCTTCTCCTTGCACATATCTTAGGATGTGATATCGTCTTCATGCATCTCAAACCAGACGCGTGCCGTACCCGCCGGATAGAAGATGACGTTGGCGAGCATGAGGGTCGCGTCCCAATGATTATGCTTGCTGACGCGCTCGTACATACCGATCCAGTCTTCTACGTAGACATGGTCGGCGCCGCAAAAGCTGCTCGGGTCACGAGGCTGCGTCATGACGACGGTGGAAGCTGGTGGTGCCGCTAAAGATGTTGTCGCGTCTGATGGCATAGTGATGGTACCAATCTGGCAGCCACTACGGAGATCCAGGTTTGCTAGAATATGGGTTTGCTACGGACGCACTTCCAGCAATCCTCCACCAAATGTTAAGGAAAATGTACACAGCGGTAACCGCTAGTTGACTGTCAGAAGCACTCGCCACCAGAACGAACCCAGCTTAGCCTGAGCAATGTCTTCTTCACCACACCACACCAGCGCGTCATCGTCATCTCGATACTGTGCTCCGTAACAATATGTTACTTGTTTGGCATTTGTAATGGCTTGCTCAGATATTTCCCTCAGTGTACAGAAGCCTGTTGAGTGAAAACAAAAAGGCGAGTGAACATGTGTGAAACAGCTGTGATAGATTTTAAAGCAAAAATAAAATTGTCAAATTAACCTACAATTCTTGGCCTTTGAAAACGATACCTATTGCCACCAAGACCAAGCAAATGAAAACAGGTTTCCTAAAAACCAGTCATGGTTGGCTATAAGGCTGAATTTCCGAGAATTTATAGTCCGTGCGTAATAATTGTCGGTATTCTTTGAATGACGCACCAATGTATTTGACAAAGCACCTTTTTCCACGTGTTCTTGGAATGATATATGCTTTGTAGCATTAACGTTTATCGGAAAATGTTGTTGTTGCATAAATGCAAAACCAGAAATTTGTTCGCTCATCAGTCTTCGTGATACTTGGTGGTAGGCAAAAAGGTAATTCACGTTTTGCTCTCGGCGCGATAACAGTGCAGGCCATTTAGCAGTGTATTTTGCCTGTATGGGACTCGAACACTGCGCGACATATACAACGATGTTATTGTTACAAAATGTGTATATTTCACTAAACTATTAGACGAAAATGCTATATGAATGCATACCTTTGCGTAGTATATCGAAACTAATTCATATTAGATACATGCTCCGCAGTCAAAAGTTCACCATGTAGCAAGTGTAACATACCGAAATATGGAGCCGGGGGTAAAATTACTTATCGTTATATAAGTGAAGAAACGGTGACAATAGCAGCCATATTATTAGCCATGTATAAAAACATGGATGTGAAAAGTAAATTCGTGCTTCTACCGTTTATAACTTCTGGTAAAAACTAGTTCACAATTATGTTTAACATCAATTAAAAATCAAACTTTAGTCCAAGCATTTACTAAGTCACTCTTATAAGTCCTTCTATGCGCTGCCATAAATTACAGAAATGAAGATTTTATGGGTATGCAATTATCTTTCTAATTTCATTCTTATATATATATATATATATATATATATATTAGCACGTATGAAGGAAGCTGTAAACGAAAATCAGAGGCCGAATAGCAAATATGCAACATTTTTATAATTTGTCGCATATATGAATTCAAAATTAATTGTGCAGTAATTTTACTGACGAATACTTCATCATAAGGACGCAAAAAAAGAGAATACTACACCGATGGGGTACAAACTGCTAAACTCCACAAGCTAAGTACGATGGTCTCAGTACTGTACCAGTTAAAATGCATGCCATTATGAGCAACTCATTTATTTCACCTTGTCTGCTCAATTTCTGTGTTGAGTATGACAATAAATGGCATCTCGAAGGAAACTTCGGTTCGCGACACTATTGAACCTGAAATGCATACAGGTAAATTTGAGCTTTGTATAAGACGACGAGTGAGGCTGAGGCCATGCACAATACTGTCATTGTGTAGTCGTAAGTTTCTATGTAAGAACCATGCAACACAGAGGGTTTGGTTTCAGTACTTATCGCGTTATATAAGATTGACTAATCGAGGTGAGATTGCCAGTTACTTCCCCTATAAGAGACGCAACAGTGGAGGGTACGAGGGCTCGACAAACTTTGTACCAAAAGGGCATGCTCGAAGCACAATAGACACAAGCGTAGTTTGTTTAGCCTCCACCGAAAATCGAGCATTTATTCAGAAATTGCATGTCTCGACAGTGTAAAAATAAAGAACTTGCGCATTTATATAAGAGCCAGCTGTCCGCCATACGCGGACATATTTGCCACTATTAGTTTACAATTGTAAAAAGCTTGGCACATTATCAAAGTATTACCCAGTAAACATCGCATTGTAATATTTGAGTAACAAAACGAACATACACAAACTCAAACCAGAGGGCTTTTTGGAACACGAGGTACCGCGCGTGTTCTGCGTTATTATCTCCTGTTATCCAGTACGCGTTGATTCCAGGTGCATTTGCGCAATAAAGCCTTGCTGCTCCAACTCTACAGTTATCTCTCAGTCCTGAGTTCAATAAGCGTAATGAAGTTCCGATCCTTTACGACCTCTGATAAAACCATTTGGAAACGTGCATTTGATATAGCATGTCTAACTCCAAGTTACACCTAGCTGGCAAAACGAATAGCGCACTTTCCCACGGCCCTAACAAGCCACTTTCTGGATTCAGTGGCAGTAAACGGCAGCACCAATCCAAGCGCGTAAGCTCTGACAGTTCAGATATTATGCTAGTTGAAATATCTTTTATTACATTCACGAACATGCAGCTAAATGAAATAGCCGACATGAGTGTTCACACAAATTGAGTGCCCCAGACTGCATTATTATATAGGATACATTTCATCACAGCTGCTGCCCTTGAAATTTATAAAAAAAGTTATCATTCTGTGCGTAAATGAACATTTACCGAATCACGCGTGGCTGTCTACCAGCCAGAAAACGTCAGCAATATAAATCAAGATGTTTTCTCCTACACTAATGTAAGGGTGAAATAGGACACTACACAGAAATGCTGATGTTTATGAGTCAATAACTTTTTCATTATCAATGTTGTATGGGTTAAATAGAATATAAAACCATTTCAGAAGTAACCACATAGGAAATAAATGGCGAACCGACACACTTATTTCGTAGCTATAATTAGAGTCGTGTACTCTTCTGCATTATGAACATAGCTGCCTCAGATATGACTGCACAAAATGTGAATATTTTTTAAGTTATATATAAACCGCGTGTGGTTAATGTATACGCTACTTAGAGTCCAGCTACATGAGGAACTTACAGTATCTTTATCCGCGTAGGTGACACGAGCGCATTGTTATATGAAACTTACGGTTTTTTCCTGTAGAAAACGAGTCGCATAATAGTATAACGAAGAGGTTGTTGTGAAGAAAATTTATATAAATTACAACAGCTATAAACGAACGAATAAACAACTTCACTTTATACTGTATGTTCTTGGACTTTGTTTTAAGCAGAAATATTTGAACCTTCTTTTTCGGCATACTCTTAGCTTGCGGTGCAATCCAGGTTTAGATATAAGCAACCGTGGTCGGTAGAATGGAATTCAAAAAGAAATTTACCCCTTTAACATACGCCAACAATCGCGCATTTTCACCACAGAAGCAGTAACCCTATATGTATTGAAAATGAATCGCGTAATTATGAGTGATACAAATAATATTTCTTTTTGTTCATTTTAAACGTTTAATCGCATGTAATTCAGGTCCCCTAAATTCATCCTGATTTCTTAAGGTCTGGAAAGTCGCACCATTTCATGGTGTATTTTAGCAATGTTTTTTGAGAAATTGCTTGTTGGCATTTCCAAAAGGGTATACCAAAAATATTACGGTAAACAGGGCTTCACTGTTATTTATTGCCTAACTTTTGAGAACATAACTGCGGTGTGCTTCCCACAATAGGTTGATAGCGCTGTCGCTGCGCAGTAAAATCCTGACAACATGATTTTGCAGTTGCAGTAGGCAGCGAAATGGCCGGGTTCGAATTCGTTCTCAAATTTTTGTCTCACGAGACTAAACCTACAAATACGTGCTGGCAAGTGTGACCAGCGCTCTTAGCTACTTTGAGACGGCAGGGGCAGAAGAGAGCCCGACCCCATACCATTATATCCCGCTGGTTGTTCCCGCATGCTACTTCTGTACACGGGATCATGTTGATATATTTGGATGTCCAATCTTTAATAGCTGCGCATTTATTATGCAATGTCCTGAAGACACCGATATAATAGAACTGTTCCCTGCTTTCACATGCCATTCTCTACGATTCCGCGAGCTATACTAACAGGCTGAACTTACGGCTCTGCAGAGAAGCTGCATATATGAAAGTACATGTGTATGCGGTCATTGTGCTATATAACAATGCGGCAGCAACTAATGCCCTCTTTTTGTATTCGTGCCAACGGCAAGCTGGTGCCTATCTAATCTGTTTGAGCATTTACACAGGCCTTTTGAATTTGTTTCGCAGACATGAACATCGTTTATGCGTGCTTGCAAAAGAGACGTGCTCTGTAACTTTTTTGAAAAAGTGGCTACATGGGGGCATACAAAGAGAATAGCTCACGTTTGAATATACAGGATGTGAAAGGAATGCTCTACACTTGGTGGAGTGCTGTGATTCGGCAAACCATACACTGCGCTAGAACGGATCATGCATGCGAACGAAACTTAGATGTTTTATTGCCTTGAAGAGGTTTTCACGAAATCTGAAAGCTGCGTCTTATTTTCCGGCAAATGTTGGCTGAGCAAAAACTGTATTCCGCCTTCATTCGAAATTGTGCGGAGATCCCTTTCGTAGTGCGTCAACAGTGAATAGGAATGACGTTGAAAGTCAATTACCTACATTAACGTTTTAAACGTTCTCGAATATGCGTGGAGTAATTTACTAGCAGGATCCGACTAGAGCTGAAAGAATGAGACACATTTCTTTTCCATGCAGCGCCATGAAGGCGTTGAATAGTGTTTTAAATGTGTTAAAAAGACGTCGCATGTAAATAGTGACATGGAGCATCAACTGCACGTCCTCACCAGAAAGTTTGTAGTGCTGATGATGACATAAAGGCGTGTAATTGCTAGCGTTTCAAGTTGTCCTCGAATTTAATAGCCTAGATATCCTGAAAAGAGAGCCCTAAGGTCTTCGAAAATCTGCTTTTGAAGAGTGCTTTCATTGTATTCAGAATGATGTGATCACAATTGTAGTGCCTAATGATGTCTCATGGAGGGTATAGATGCCACATGTACAAGGGCCTTGTTGGCGATTACAAACTTCATGTCGGCTACCAAGCAGCAAGAACGGAGCCGGAATGCATATTGAAGAACAGTGTGTTGCAAATACAGCCTTCCCAGACGCAGAAACTCGGAGCATTGGCGCGAGAGAAATCTGTGGTCCACTGTACGCGTGTATTACCTATAAAGTGCGACGACCACAGCACGGTAGAATGCAGGCACATGAACAGGAACTTCAGAAGTTCAAGACAATTTCATATTCTGAAAGTTGCAAGCTCGAAATGCTCGCTTATTTTAGCTCGTATGGAGCTAAAAATGGCTGTTTATTTTTTCTTGTGGAAGGGTTGATTTTTTTCGGAGTATTTGCTCACAATTTGAACATTACCATGGAATTCGACAACTGTGGCTCCTTCTCTTTTTTGTATGTGCTTCTGTTAACAATTTGAAGAAAGCGGCAGTCTGTCATATTGTTGTGAGCTCTTGAAAAACGATGGAAAATTTTTTATGCATCGGAAGTTTCCTCTTTGACATGACTATGTTCACAAAAAAGTGTTACACTATACTAAGTAAAATGGGCTTTATAGAGTGCTATAAGTACGCAATCCCACACATTTCTACCGGTGTAGCTTTTGCTTTCGTTGTGGCATTACTAATTACAACTAGCGCACGAAAACAGTTTATATCCGTCCATTTAAACAGAATTATTCAAGACCACTAGAAGCTCGTTCCTGATAATCACAGAAGTGGTAGGGCAGCCTTAGGGCTGCACATTTATTTCCTTCCTTTTGCTGTATTTGAAGAAAATGTTCAACCAAGGAACTAATTCCGAAGGGAAACCGAACCAAGAATGAGATCATAAAAGAAATGCATGAAGGGGTAGGGTGAATGGTTAGGGTAAAATGACCCATGGTACTCATTGCAACGATTCGATTCGAAGTCTAGAGAAGCGTAGCAATGCGGTGAACATTAGGGCTGCGGATTAAACGCTCTGCCGAATTTAATGAACGCAAAGCTTTAAACTTTGTTCAAAGTTTGTAAATCAAGGGATCAGCTTTCAGGCACACCCATGTGGTCCAACGTACCTAAACTTTCGCGAATATTGATACAAACTATAGTCGACGACGAAGCGGAGACAATCAGTGGCTAGTTGACTTAGACGATGAAGTGGTTGCTAGTTGGCGTAGACGACGAAGTTGGTTGCGTGGAACCACGCTCAGACCGCTGCCCGGACCGCTCTCGGACTTCGGCAGTCTTCTAGTCTCAGGGCGCTGCCTGAACGTTTGGCTCAATCCCCGTTACAGTCTGGTGGAATGCGCTGGGTACGCTTTCCCACGTTTACACGCTTCACGACGGATCTGACTCCGGTCCACCAGCGACTTAGTCGCCGCCTCCGCGGACAGTCGCCTGAGGTTGGGCCCCTTTCCACCCCTACGAGGATCAGGCAGCCGCCACTCTCGAGCCACCTCGACATGGCCGCGGATCCCAGGCTCTCAGATCCGATCCTTTGCCACCCGCCGCGAACACCACCATCTTTTCACGGCGACGTCTTCGAAGACGCTGAGGATTGGCTGGCGACCTTCGAGCGAGTGGCTCGGTACAACGGCTGGAGTGACGAGCGAAAGCTCAATAATGTTTACTTCGCCTTAGAAGAGTCTGCGCGTACGTGGTTCGAAAACCACGAGGGCGCCCTTACCACCTGGCAAGCATTTTGTCGTGAACTTCTGACCACCTTCCCAAACGCCGACCGCCGCGAGAAAGCTAAAGGTGAACTTCAGTCCAGAAACCAGCGGCCAAATGAAAGTGTACGCATGTTCTGTGAAGACATGACCCGTCTTTTCCAGCGCGCAGACCCCAATATGAAAGAGGAGACGAAACTTCGCCACCTCATGCGTGGAGTTAAGCAGGAGCTGTTTGCGGGCCTCGTTCGCAGTCCACCCCGTACCGTTGCTGAATTCCTTGCGGAAGCAACGACCATGGAAACGACGCTCCAACAACGGGCCCGGCAGTACAACCGAGATGTCAGCAGCCTGGCCCCAGATGTTTTTTCGTCGGGCCATGGAGGCGGTGTGGACGCCTTACGTGACCTCATTCGGTTGGTTGTTCGAGAGGAACTCCAACGTTTCCGTCTGCCTCAGAGTGCGCCAGTGACATCACTGACCGAAGTCGTCAGAGATGAAGTACGCCAGTCTGCTCGTGAATTCCCGGTCACCAACGTACTGCAGCGCGTCGATGAAATGCCCACGCACACATCCGTTGTTCGTCAGGCAGCTGCCTACGATCCTGTCGCTGCCATGCCTCCACGGGTCGACGACAAACGAACGTACGCGTTCGTCGCACGTCAAGCAGCTGCCTGTGGGCCTATTGACCCGACACCTTTGGTTAGCCACATCAGACCGTATTACGCATCGGCTCAAGCTGGGGTGCCTGTCACACGCCCTCGCAAGTCGGACGTGTGGCGTACGCGGGACCGCAGGCCAATCTGCTACCACTGCGGGGAGGCCGGCCACCTTTACCGCGCATGCCCGTATCGCCAAGTGGGACTTCGCGGCTTCGCACCCGATGCGCCCTGTCCACGGAATGGCGAACGGCCGCTCGAAATAGAAGCTCATCTGTCGGCCAGTCAGAGGCCTGGGAGATACAGGCGCTATGACTCAGGATCGTCATCTCCGCTGTGGTACCGTTCCCCAAGCCCTCGCAGAGACGCCAGCAATACTGAGCGGCGTTCTCCAAGTCCACACCGGGAAAACTAATTCCAGTGGTCTCCGGAGGCAGGGCCACTGCTGTCGGAAACATTTAAGATCCTCCGCCGCCGATACACCGATACGCTGATTTCTCACAGGGGCAGGGCAGCGACAGCTTTCGACGCGCTACTTCTGATTTGTGCGTGACACTTGACGGAACTGACACGATCGCTCTACTTGACACCGGTGCACACTACTCAGTGATGAGCCACACCCTTGCCCAGGAATTGAGCAAAGTTGTGACGCCATGGTTGGACCCTAGCATTCGCACGGCTGGAGGTCACCTCATTAGCCCGGCCGGAAGGTGCACAGCCCGAATTGGCATCCGCGGTTTCGTCTACGTCGGGGAATTCGTTGTCTTGCGCGAATGTTCGAGAGATTTGATTCTGGGGCTGGACTTTCTGCAGGCAAACGGTGCTGTGATCGACCTACCCGAGGCACGAGTCACATTCTCGACTAAACGGGCAGTGGCACGCCCCGACACCCGCGATCCCTGTAGCCATGCTCTGCGTATTTTGGAGGATGATGTCACGGTGCCACCACGGTGCAGTGTCGTAATGCGCGTGCAGAATGACCTATTTCATGACTTTGAGGGCATGGCGGAGGGTCATATTCCGCTGCTTCTGGAGAAGGGTCTCATTGTTGCCCGAGGTCACGTTCATCTACGGGATGGCTGCACTACCGTTCTGCTCACCAACTTTTCGAACGAATTTCAGCACCTCGTCAAAGGCACGGTGATCTCCTTCCTCCAAGACGTCGCGGAGTGTTCACATTTGTGCACCGTGGAAGAAGCCCTTCAAGATGACACTGGACCTCGCCATGTTCTGCCACCCGTCAAAATAAGCACCGAGTTATCACCGGCTCAGAAGGATCTGCTTTCGGCTGTCTTGGCAGATTTTGCAGACTGCTTCGCAACGTCTTCCAAAGTGGGCCGAACTCCGGTCGCCAAGCACCGTATAATAACAGACGAGACCACACGCCCCGTATGCCAACGCCCATACCGCATTTCTCCAACGGAACGAGCAGCGATTCAGAGACAGGTCACCGAAATGCTTTCCGACGATGTCATTTAGCCGTCTACAAGCCCGTGGGCTTCGCCGGTTGTTCTCGTCAAAAAGAAGGACAATACTCTGCGGTTCTGTGTCGATTACAGAAAACCTAATCTCGTCACTAAAAAGGACGTTTACCCACTTCCCCGCATAGACGACGCACTCGATCGACTGCGAGATGCACGATACTTCTCGTCGCTAGACCTAAAAAGTGGGTACTGGCAAATAGAAGTTGATGAGAGAGACCGGGAGAAGACGGCTTTCGTGACATCCGATGGCTTGTATGAGTTTAAGGTGCTACCGTTCGGCCTATGTTCGGCACCGGCCACGTTCCAACGCATGATGGACACCGTTCTGTCCGGTTTGAAGTGGCAGTCGTGTTTAGTTTACCTGGTCGATGTCGTCATATTTTGACCACCTTCGACCAACACCTAGAAAGGTTACGCCTTGTGTTGAAAGCTCTCCGAGACGCCAATCTGACAATCAAACAGGAGAAATGTCACTTCGGCTTTGAGGAACTTCGCTTCCTTGGTCACGTGGTCAGCGCAAAAGGTGTTCGCCCGGACCCTGAAAAGACAGCTGCCATTTCTGGTTTTCCGCACCCTACTGACAAGAAAGCGGTTCGACGGTTCTTAGGTTTGTGCTCCTGTTACAGACGCTTTGTACGAGATTTTTCGGACATCGCAGAACCGCTAACCACACTGACTCGAAATTACACGCCGTTCCTGTGGGTAAGTTAACAAGAGGCCACTTTCCTTGAGCTTCGCAGCCGCCTACAGAATCCTCCGATACTAGGCCATTTTGACGAAAACGCCGCAACTGACGTTCACACTGATGCCAGCAACGTTGGGGTTGGTGCAGTACTAATTCAGTGGCAAGACGGTGCAGAACGGGTCATCGCTTACGCGAGCCGAACACTTACCCGCTCCGAAACCAACTATTCAACAACTGAGAAAGAATGTCTGGCGTTAATATGGGCCCTCACCAAGTTCCGACCATACCTCTACGGCCGACCTTTCCGCGTTATAAGCGATCACCATTCATTATGCTGGCTCGCGAGCCTCAGAGACCCCTCAGGACGATTGGCTAGATGGAGCCTTAGATTACAAGAGTATGACGTAGCAGTAGTATACAAATCAGGACGGAAGCATCAGGATGCTGACTGTCTGTCGCGCTCGCCCATCGCCATATTTCCAGAAGACAGGGCCGATGATTTTCCCTTTCTGGGGGCTATCAGTACAACCCAAATGGCGCAGCTGCAGAGAATGGACCCAGAGTTAGCGTCACTCGTCGACTATCTGCAGTGCGTCGACGCCCGTATTCCCCGTGTTTTTCATCGTGGGCTTCAAACGTTCACTCTGCGTGGTAACGTGCTCTACAAGCGAAATTTCGCTAAAAGTGAAGAGACGTTTCTCCTTGTTGCGCCCTCCGAGTTGCGCCGATATATATTGAGTGCCTGTCATGATGAACCTACCGCCAGCCACCTGATGGTGAGCCGTACACTTGCACGAATTCATCAAAAGTATTATTGGCCCAGGTTACTCCCATCGGTGCGGGCTTATGTACGCTCATGTGACTGCCAATGTCGCAAGTCTCCGCCATTGAAACCCGCTGGATTTCTTCAGCCCATTGCTCCGGCAAAGACCCCTTTCCATCAAGTGAGCATGGATCTTCTTGGTCCTTTTCCGAAGTCCTCGTCTGGCAACCGTTGGGTAGTCGTCGCTACAGACTACCTAACACGGTACGCAGAGACCGCGTCCCTTGTTAAAGGTACTGCAGCCGAAGTTGCTCAATTTTTTGTTCATAACATTGTCCTACGTCATGGTACCCCCGCCGTGGTAATCACTGACCGTGGAACAGCTTTTACGGCTCGCCTAATCCGGTTGGTAATGACTCTGACTCACACTAGCCATCGACGTGCGACGGCGTATCACCCTCAGACCAACGGGCTGGTGGAGCACCTCAATCGCACCCTCACCGACATGATTTCTACGTATGTGGACGCAGAACATCGCACCTGGGATGCGATTTTGCTCTATATAACTTTCGCGTACAATACCGCCACTCAAGAGACGACGCGACTGACCCCGTTCCAACTTGTCTTCGGTCGCCAAGTGAGCACGCCGTTGGATGCCATGATGCCACTTAGTCCTTCTTGCGGCTCTGACGCCGAACTTGACGCCGACATCTTTGTTCAGCGTGCTGAGGAAGCGCGGCAGCTAGCACGCCTCAGAATCCACCGACAACAGGCGAATGACGCTGCTCGGTATAACCTCAGCCGAAGAATCGTCACTTACGAACCGGGCGACCCCGTCTGGGTTTGGACACCTGTTCGTCATCGCCGCCAATCTGAAAAATTACTGCGCCGATACTTCGGCCCTTACGAAATTGTTCGCCGTATCAGTGAAGTCACCTACACAGTTGTTCCCGTAGCTTCAGCTCTATCCCGAAGGCCACAGCGTCCTGAAGTCGTGCACGTGGTTCGGCTGAAGCCCTTTCATGATCGTACATGACTGAACTTTTCGTCAACGCCGCTGGGTCCTTGTGACACTTTAGTGCACCCTTTCGCTGACTTCTTCCTAGTAGCACCTCGTCGCCTCGAGTCGATGCTACAAAGGAGGGGGGCAGTGATACAAACTATAGTCGAAGACGAAGCGGAGACACTCAGTGGCTAGTTGACGTAGACGATGAAGTGGTTGCTAGTTGGCGTAGACGACGAATTTGGTTGCCTGGAACCGCGCTCAGACCACTGCTCGGACCGCTCTCGGAATTCGGCAGTCTTCTAGGCTCAGGGCGCTGCCTGAACGTCTGGCTCAATACCCGTTACAATATGTAGGTTTCTTTTCACCCGCAGGAAAAGCTTCTACGAATGAAAAAGGAGCACCACTGCATTGCTTAAGAAAATCCTTTTGGGTTCTCAACTTCTTTACAAGGACTGAATATGGCTACGTTAATTAGAATGATAAAAAAGTAGAATTTTCCTACAGTATCTATTGTGGCTGATTAAACGGGAGCTGAAATCTTTGCCCAAGGAGATTCTCTAACTGATGTCAAAATTTCAAGCGCTTATTGAAGACAACGGCAAGGAGTGTAACGATACTTTTGCTGTGGTGGCCTGCACTGAAACAACTGCCGTCTCAAACTGCAAAATATGTTACTTGTTTGGCATCTGTAATGGCCTGGTCAGATATTTCCCTCAGTTTGTAGAAGCCTGTTGAGTGAAAACAAAAAGGCAATTGGACGTGTGTGAAAGAGCTGTGATATCTTTCAAAGCAAACAAAAATTGTAAAATCAATCTACAAATCTTGGTCTTTGCAAACGATACTCATTATCATCTCCAAGACCAAGTTAATCAAAACATGTTATCTGCAAAACCAGTCATGTTTAGTTATAAGGCTGCAATTCCGAGAATTCTTAGTCCGTGCGTAATGATTGTCTGTATTCTTTGAATGACGCTCAAATGTATTTGATAGAGCACTTTTTTTCACGTTTCTTACGAAACGTATGTGTGTCTTTGACATTAACGTTTGTCGAAAAAGCCGTTGTAATAAATAAATGCAAAACGAAACGTTTGTACGCTCATCACTCTTCGTGATACTTGGTGGTAGGCAAAGAGCTTATTCACGTTTTGCTCTCGTCGCGATAACAATGGAGGCAGTTGAGCAGTGTATTTTGCCTGTATGGGATTCGGGCACTGCGCAACACATCCAACGATGTTAGTATTACAAATATTGTATATTTCATTAAACTGCTAGACCAAAATGCTATATAAATGCATACCTTTGCATATTGTACCGAAATTCATCCATATGAGAAACATGTTCTGCATTCAAGAGTTCATCATGTAGCCTGTGTAACATACCGAAAGATGGGGCCGAGGGAGAAAATACTTATCGCTCTATAAGTGAAGAAATAGCGTCAATAATAGCCATAATAATAGCCATGTACAAACACATGAATGTGATAAGTAATTTTGTGCTTCTAGTGTTTGTAACCTCTCGTAAAAATTATTTCACAAGTATGTTTATATCAATCATAACTTCAAATATTAGACCAAGCATTTACTACGCCACTCCTACGCGCATTTCTTTGCATTATCATAAACTACAGAAATGAAGGTTTTATCGTCATAGACAATTTTTCCTAATATATATATATATATATATATATATATATATATATATATATATATATATTCTCACATGTAAAGGAAGCTATAAAAGAAAATCAAAGGACATAGCATACATGCAACTTTTTTATAATTTGTCGCATAGATCAATGGAAATTTAGTTGTGCAGTAAGTTCACTGACAGATACCTCATCATTACGATAAAGAAAAGACAATACCACACTGATGGGTTACACACTCCTAAACTCCGTATACTAAATACGGTGCTCTCAATACTTTACCGCTTAAAGTGTATACCATAATGAGCAACTCATTTGTTTTCCCTTGTCTGCTCAATTTCTGTGTTGAGTATGACAACAAATAGCATCTCGAGGAAAATTCGGTTCGTGACAATATTGAAGCTGACATACATACAGGTAAATTTGAGCTTTGCTTAAGAATACGAGTGAGGCTGAGGCCATGCACAATACTGTAATTGTATAGTAAGTTTCTATGTAAGAACCATGCAACACAGAGGGTGTGGTTTTGGTACTTATCGTGTTATATAAGATTGACTAATCGAGGTGACATTCCCAGTTACTTCCGCTGTGAGAGACACAACAGTGGAGTGTACGAGGGCTCGACAAACTTTGTACCAAAAGGGCATGCTCGAAGCGCAATAGACACAAGCGTAGTTTGTTTAGCCTCCACCGAAAATCAAGCATTTATTCAGAAATTGCATGTCTGGACAGTCTGAAAATGAAGAACTTGCGCATTTATATAAGAGCCAGCTGTCCGCCATACGGCGGACATATTTACCACTATTAGTTTACAATTGTAAACAGCTTGGCACGTTATCAAAGGATTACCCAGTAAACATCGCATTGTAATATTTGAATAACTAAACGAACATACACAAACTCAAACCAGAGGGCTTTCTGGAACACGAGGTACCGCGCGTGTTCTGCGTTATTATCTCCTGTTATCCAGTACGCGTTGGTTCCAGGTGCATTTGCGCAATAAAGCCTGGCTGCTCCAACTATACAGTTATCTCTCAGCCCTGAATTCAATAAGCGATATGAAGTTCCCATCCTTTACTACCTCTGATAAAACCATTTGGAAACGTGCATTTGATATAGCATGTCTAACGCCAAGTTACACCTAGCTGGCAAAACGAATATCGCACTTTCCCACGGCCCTAACAAGCCACTTTCTGGTTTCAGTGGCAGGAAACGGCAGCAGCAATAAAAGCGCGCAATCTCTTCAAGTCAGATATTATGTTAGTTGAAATATCTTTTATTACATTAACGAAAAGGCAGCTAAATGAAATAGCCGACATGAGTGTTTACACAAACTGAGTGCCCCCGACTGCATTAATATATAGGCTACATTTCATCACTGCTGCTGCCCTTGAAATTTATAAAAAAAAAACAGTTATCATTCTGTGCATAAATGAACATTTACCGAATCACGCGTGGCTGTCTACCAGCCAAAAAACGTCTGCAAATTAAATCAAGAGGTTATCTCCTACACTAGTGTAAGGGTGAAATAGAACACTACACAGAAATGCTGCTGTTTATGAGACGATAACTTTTTCATTATGAATGTTGTATGGGTTAAATAGAATATACAACCATTTCACAATTAACCACATAGGAAATAAATGGCGAACCGACACATTTATTTCGTAGCTATAATTAGAGTCTTGCACTCTTCTGCATTATGAACATAGTTGCCTCATATAGGACTTCACAAAATGCGAATATTTTTAAGTTTATATATTAAACTGCGTGTGATTTGTGTATACGCTATTTATTGTCCAGCTACATGAGGAATTTACAGTATCTTTATCCGCGTAGGTGACACGAGTGCATTGTTATATGAAACTTACGGGTTTTTCCTGTAGAAAACGAGTCGCATATTGTATAACGAAGAGGTTGTTGTCAACAAACTTTATATATAAATTACTACAGCTATAAACGAAAGAATAAACATCTCCACTCTCCACTGTATGTTCTAAGACCATGTTTTATGCAGAAATATTTGAACCTTCTTTTCCGACATACTCTTAGCTTGCGGTGCAATCCAGGTTTAGATATAAGCAACCGTGGTCTGTAGAATGGAATTCAAAAAGAAATTTACCCCTTTAACATACGCCAACAATCGCGCAGTTTCACCGCAGAAGCAGTAACCCTATATGTATTGACAAGGAATCGCGTAATTATCAGTCATATAAATAATATTTCTTTTTGTTCATTTTAAGCGTTTAATCGCATGTAATTCAGGTCCCCTAAAATCATCCTGATTTCTTAAGGTCTGAAAAGTCGCAACATTTCATGGTGTATTTTAGCAATGTCTTTTGAGAAATTGCTTGTTGGCATTTCCAAAAGGGTATACCAAACATAATACGGTAAACAGGGCTTCACTGTTATTTATTGCCTAACTTTTGAGAACATAACTGCGGTGTGCTTCCCACAATAGGTTGATAGGGCTGTCGCTGCGCAGTAAAATCCTGACAACATGATTTTGCAGTAGCAGTAGCAGCGAAATGGCCGGGTTTGAATTCGTTCTCAAATTTTTGTCTCACTAGACTAAACCTACAAATACGTGCTGGCAAGTGTGACCAGCGCTCTTAGCTACTTTGAGACGGCAGGGGCAGAAGAGAGCCCGACCCCATACCATTATATCCCGATGGTTGTTCCCACATGCTACTTCTGTACACGGGATCATGTTGATATATTTGGATGTCCAATCTTTAATAGCTGCGCATTTATTATGCAATGTCCTGAATGCCCTCTTTTTGTATTCGTGCCAACCGCAAGCTGGTGCCTATCTCATCTTTTTGAGCAATTACACAGGCCTGTTGAATTTGTTTCGCACACATGAACATCGTTTATGCGGGCTTGCAAAGGAGACGTGCTCTAACTTTTTTGAAAAAGTGGCTACTTGACATTCAAAGAGAATAGCTCACGTTTGAATATACAGGATGTGGAAGGAATGCTCTACACTTGGTGGAGTGCTGAGCTGCGGCAAACCGTACACTGCGCTAGAACGAATCATGCATGCAAACGGAACTTAGATGTTCACTTCCCTTGAAAAAGTTTTCACGAGATCTGAAAGCTGCGTCTTATTTTCCGGCAAATGTTGGCTGAGAAAACCTGTATTCGCCCTTCATTCGAAATTGTCCGGAAATCCCTTTCGTAGTGAGTCAACAGTGAATAGGAATGACGTTGAAAGTCAATTACCTACATTAACGTTTTAAACGTTCTCGAATATGCGTGGAGCATTTTACTAACAGGACTACAGAGGGCGGTTTATCCGACTAGAGCTGAAAGAATGAGTCACATTCATTGACATGCAGCGCAATGAAGGCGTTGAACAGTGTTTTAAATGTGTTAAAAAGACAGACGTCGCATGTAAATAGTGACAAGGAGTATAAACTGCGCGTCCTCGCCAGAAAGTTTGTAGTGATGATGATGAGATAAAGGCGTGTAATTGCTTGCGTTTCAAGTTGTCCTCGAATTTAATAGCCTAGATATCCTGAAGGAGAGAGCCCGAAGGTCTTCGCAAATCTGCTTTTGAAGAGTGCTTTCATTTTATAGAGAATGATGTGATCCCAATTGTAGTGCCTAATGGTGTCTCATGGATGGTATAGATGCCATATGTACAAGGGGCTTGATGGCGATTACAAACTTCATGTCGGCTACCAAGCAGCAAGAACGGAGCAGGAATGCATATTGAAGAACAGTGTGTTGCAAATACAGCTTTCCCAGACGCAGAAACTCGAAGCATTGGCGCGAGAGAAATCTGTGGTCCACTTATCGCTAGTATTACCTATAAAGTGCGATGACCACAGCACAGTAAAATACAGGCACATGAACAGGAACTTCAGAACTTCAAGACAATTTCATACTCTGAAAGTTGCAAACTCGAAATGCTCTTTTATTGTAGCTTGTATGGAGCGAAAAATGGCTGTTTATTTCTCTTGTGGAATGGTTGATTTTTTTTCGGAGTATTTGCTCACAATTTAAACATCACCATGAAATTCGACAACTGTGGCTCCTTCTTTTTTGTGTATGTGCTTTTGTTAACATTTTGAAGAAGGCGGCAGTCTGACATATTGTTGTGAGCTCTTGAAAAACGTTAGAAAATTTTTTATGCATCGGAAGTTTCCTGCTTGACATGACTATGTTCACAAAAAAGTGTTATACTATGCAAAGTAAAATGGGCTTTATAGAGTGCTATAAGTACGCAATCCCGCGCATTTTTACCATTGTAGCTTTTGCTTTCGTTGTGGCATTACTAATTACAACTAGCGCAAAAAAACAGTTTATATCCGTCCATTTAAACAGAATTATTCACGACCACTACAAGCTCGTTCCTGATAATCACAGAAGTGGTACGGCAGCCTTAGGGCTGCACATTTCTATCCTTCCTTTTGCTGTATTTGAAGAAAATGTTCAACGAAGGAGCTAATTCAGTGGGGAAACCAAACCATGAATCAGATCATAAAAGAAATGCATGTAGGAGGAGGGTGAATTGTTACGGTGAAATGACCAATGGTACTCATTGCAATGATTCGATTCAAAGTCTAGAGAAGCGTAGCAGTGCGGCGAACATTAGGGCTGCGGATAAAACGTTCTGCCGAATTTAATGATTGCAAAGCTTTCAACTTTGTTCAAAGTTTGTAAATCAAGGGATCCGCTTTAAGACACACCCATGTGGTCCAACGTACCTTAACTTTCGCGAATATGTAGGTTTCTCTTAACCCGCAGGAAAGACTTCTACGAATGAAAAAGGAGCACCACTGCATTGCTTAGGAAAATCCCGTTGGGTTCTCAGCTTCTTTACAAGGACTGAATATGGCTACGTTAATAAAAATGATAAAAAAGGAGAATTTTCCTACAGTATCTATTGTGGCTGATTAAATAGGAACTGAAATCTGTGCCCAAGGAGATTCTCTAACTGATGTCAAAATTTCAAGCGCTTAGTGAAGACAGCGGCTAGGAGTGTAACGATACTTTTTCTATGGAGGCCTGCACTGAAACAAATGCCGTCTCAAACTGCAAAATATGTTACTTGTTCGGCATCTTTAATGGCCTGGTCAGATATTTCCCTCAGTGTGTAGAAGCCTGTTGAGTGAAAACAAAAAGGCAAGTGGACGTGTGTGAAACAGCTGTGATAGCTTTCAAAGCAAACAAAAATTGTAAAATCAACCTACAAATCGTGGCCTTTGCAAACGATACTCATTGTCTCCAAGACCAAGTTATTTAAAACATGTTACCTTCAAAACCAGTCATGTTTAGTTATAAGGTTGCAGTTCCGAGAATTCTTAGTCCGTGCGTAATGATTGTCTGTATTCTTTGAATGACGCTCAAATGTGTTTGATAGAGCACCTTTTTTAACGTCTCTTACGAAAGGTATGTGTATCTTTGATATTACGTTCATCGAAAAAGCCATTGTAATAAATAAATGCAAAACGAAACGTTTGTACGCTAATCACTCTTCGTGATACTTGGTGGTAGGCAAAAAGGTTATTCACGTTGTGCTCTCGTCGCAATAACAATGGAGGCAGTTGAGCAGTGTATTTTGCCTGTATGGGATTCGGACAATGCGCAACACATCCAACGATGTTATTATTACAGAAATTGTATATTTTATTAAATTCCTAGACGAAAATGCTATAGAAATGCATACCTTTACATAGTATATCGAAACTATTCCATATGAGATACATGCTCAGCATTCAAGAGTTCATCATGTAGCCTGTGTAACATAACGAAAGATGGGGCCGAGGGAGAAAATACTTATCGGTCTATAAGTGAAGAAACAGCGACAATAATAGCCATAATAATAGCCATGTACAAACACATGGGTGTGATAAGTACCTTTGTGCTTCTAGTGTTTGTAACTTAAGGTAAAAATTATCTCACAAGTATGTTTATATCAATCATAACTTCAAATATAAGACCAAGCATTTACTAAGCCTCTCCTACGCGCATTTCTTTGCATTATCATAAACTACAGAAATGAAGATTTTATCATCATGCACTATTTTTCCTAATATATATATATATATATTCTTACATATAAAGGAAGCTATAAAGGAAAATCAAAGGACGAATAGCATACATGCAACTTTTTTATAATTTGTCGCCTACATCAACGGAAATTTAGTTGTGGACTAAGTTCACTGACAGATACCTCACCATTACGAGGAAGAAAAGACAATACCACACTGATGCGTTACACACTCCTAAACTCCACATACTAAATACGCTGCTCTCAATACTTTACCGCTTAAAGTGTATACCATAATGAGCAACTCATTTATTTCCCCTTGTCTGCTCAATTTCTGTGTTGAGTATGACAATAAATGGCATCTCGAGGAAAATTCGGTTCGTGACAATATTGAAGCTGACATGCATACAGTTAAATTTGAGCTTTGCTCAAGGATACGAGTGAGGCTGAGGCCATGCACAATACTGTAATTGTGTAGTCGTAAGTTTCTATGTAAGAACCATGCAACACAGAGGGTTTGGTTTCGGTACTTATCGCGTTATATAAGATTGACTAATCGAGGTGACATTCCCAGTTACTTCCCCCTTGAGAGACACAACAGTGGAGGGTACGAGTGCTCGACAAACTTTCTGGCAAAAGGGCATGCTCGAAGCGCAATAGACACAAGCGTAGTTTGTTTAGCCTCCACCTAAAATCGAGCATTTATTCAGAAATTACATGTCTGGACAGTGTAAAAATGAAGAACTTGCGGATTCATATAAGAGCCAGCTGTCCGCCATACGGCGGACATATTTGCCACTATTAGTTTACAATTGTAAAGAGCTTGGCACGTTATCAAAGTATTACCTAGTAAACATCGCATTGTAATATTTGAGTAACTAAACGAACATACACAAACTCAAACCAGAGGCCTTTCTGGAACACGATGTACCGCGCGTGTTCTGCGTTATTATCTCCGGTTATCCAGTACGCGTTGATTCCAGGTGTATTTGTGCAATAAAGCCTTGCTGCTCCAACTCTACAGGTAACTCTTAGCCCTGAGTTCAATAAGTGATATGAAGTTCCGATCTTTTACTACCTCTGATAAAACCATTGTGAAAAGTGCATTTGATATAGCATGTCTAACGCCAAGTTACACCTAGCTGGCAAAACGAACAGCGCACTTCTCAATGGCCCTAACAAGCCACTTTCTGGTTGCAGTGGCAGTAAACTGCAGCAACAATCCAAGCGCGCAAGTTCTTCAAGTCAGATATTATGCTAGTTGAAATATCTTTTATTACATTCACGAACATGCAGCTAAATGAAATAGCCGGCATGAGTGTTGACGCAAACTGAGTGCCCCCGACTGCATTAATATATAGGCTACATTTCATCACTGCTGCTGCCCTTGAAATTTATAAAAAAAGTTATCATTCTGTGCGTAAATGAACATTTACCGAATCACGCGTTTCTGTCTACCAGCCAAAAAGCGTCTGCAATATAAATCAAATAGGTTTTCTCCTACACTAGTGTAAGGGTGAAATAGAACACTACACAGAAATGCTGATGTTTATGTGAGGATAACTTTTTTATTATCAATGTTGTATGGGTTAAATAGAATATAAAACCATTACAGCAGTAACCACATAGGAAATAGATGGTGAGCCGACACACTTATTTCGTAGCTATAATTAGAGTCTTGCACTCTTCTGCATTATGAACATAGTTGCCTCATATAGGACTTCACAAAATGCGAATATTTTTAAGGTTATATATTAAACCGCGTGTGGTTAGTGTATACGCTATTTATTGTCCAGCTACATGAGGAATTTACAGTATCTTTATCCGCGTAGGTGACACGAGTGCATTGTTATATGAAACTTACGGGTTTTTCCTGTAGAAACCGAGTCGCATATTGTATAACGAAGAGGTTGTTGTCAACAAACTTTATATAAATTACTACAGCTATAAACGAACGAATAAACATCTCCACTCTGCCCTGTATGTTCTAAGACCATGTTTTATGCAGAAATATTTGAACCTTCTTATCCGGCATACTCTTAGCTTGCGGTGCAATCCAGGTTTAGATATAAGCAACCGTGGTCGGTAGAATGGAATTCAAAAAGAAATTTACCCCTTTAACATATGCCAACAATCGGGTATTTTCACCACAGAAGCAGTAACTCTATATGTATTGAAAAAGAATCGCGTAAATATGAGTCATATAAATAATATTTCTTTTTGTTCATTTTAAGCGTTTAATCGCATGTAATTCAGGTCCCCTAAAATTATCCTGATTTCTTATGGTCAGGAAAGCCGCAACATTTCATGGTGTATTCTAGCGCTGTTTTTTGAGAGATTGCTTGTTGGCATTTCCAAAAGGGTATAGCAAACATAATACGGTAAACAGGGCTTCACTGTTATTTATTGCCTAACTTTTGAGAACATAACTGCGGTGGGCTTCCCACAATAGGTTGATAGCGCTGTCGCTGCGCAGTGAAATCCTCGCAACGTGATTTTGCAGTAGGCAGTGAAATGGCCGGGTTCGAATTCGTTCTCAGAATTTTATCTCACGAGACTAAACCTACAAATACGTGCTGGCAAGTGGGACCAGCGCTCTTAGCTACTTTGAGACGGAAGGGGCAGAAGAGAGCCCGACCCCATACCATTATATCCCGCTGGTTATTCCCGCATGCAACTTCTGTACACGGAATCATGTTGATATATTTGGATGTCCAATCTTTAATAGCTGCGCATTTATTATGCAATGTCCTGAAGACACCGGTATAATAGAACTGTTCCCTGCTTTCACATGCCATTCTCTACGATTCCGCGAGCTATACTAACAGGCTGAACTTACGGCGCTGCAGAGAATCTGCATAATATGAAAGTACATGTGTAATCGGTCATTGTGCTATAGTACGATGCGGCAGCAACTAATGCCCTCTTTTTGTATTTGTGTCAACCGCAAGTTGGTGCCTATCTCATCTTTTTGAGCATTTACACAGGCCTGTTGAATTTGTTTGACACATATGAACATCGTTTATGCGGGCTTGCAAAGGAGACGTGCTCTGTAACATTTTTGAAAAAGTGGCTACATGGCATACAAAGAGAATAGCTCACGTTTGAATATACAGGATGTGAAAGGAATGTTCTACACTTGGTGGAGTGCTGTGCTTGGGCAAACCATACACTGCGCTAGAACGGATCATGCATGCCAACGGAACTTAGATGTTCACTTGCCTTGAAGAGGTTTTCACGACATCTGAAAGCTGCGTCTTATTTTCCGGCAAATGTTGGGTGAGCAAAAACTGTATTCGCCCTTCATTCGGAATTGTCCGGAAATCCCTTTCTTAGTGAGTCAACAGTGAATAGGAATGACGTTGAAAGTCAATTACCTACATTAACGTTTTAAACGTTCTCGAATATGCGTGTAGTAATTTACTAGCAGGATCCGACTAGAGCTGAAAGAATGAGACAGATTTCTTTTCCATGCAGCGCCATGAAGGCGTTGAATAGTGTTTTAAATGTGTTAAAAAGACGTCGCATGTAAATAGTGACATGGAGCATCAACTGCGCGTCCTCACCAGAAAGTTTGTAGTGATGATGATGACATAAAGGCGTGTAATTGCTTGCGTTTCATGTTGTCCTCGAATTTAATAGCCTAAATATCCTGAAGGAGACAGCCCGAAGGTCTTCGCAAATCTGCTTTTGAAGAGTGCTTTCATTGTATTCAGAATGACGTGATCACAATTGTAGTGCCTAATGATGTCTCATGGAGGGTATAGATGCCATATGTACAAGGGCCTTGTTGGCGATTACAAACTTCATCTCGGCTACCAAGCAGGAATAACAGAGCAGGAATGCATATTGAAGAACAGTGTGTTGCAAATACAGCCTTCCCAGACGCAGAAACTCGAAGCATTGGCGCGAGAGAAATCTGTGGTCCACTGTTCGCGTGTATTACCTATAAAGTGCGACGACCACAGCACAGTAGAATGAAGGCACCTCAACATGAACTTCAGAACTTCAAGACAATTTCATATTCTGAAAGTTGCAAAATCGAAAGACTCGTTTATTGTAGCTCCTATGGAGCGAAAAGTGGCTATTTATTTCTAAAGTGGAATGGTTAATTTTTTTCTGATATTTGCTCACAATTTAAACATCACCATGGAATTCGACAACTGTGGCTCCTTTTTTTGTGTATGTGCTTTTGTTAACAATTGGAAGAATGCGGCAGTCTGACATATTGTTGTGAGCTCTTGAAAAACGTTAGAAAATTTTTTATGCATCGGAAGTTTCCACCTTGACAAGACTATGTTCACAAAAAAGTGTTATACTAAACAAAGTAGAATGTGCTTTATAGAGTGCTATAAGTACGCATTCCCACGCATTTCTACCGGTGTAGCTTTTGCTTTCGTTGCGGCATTACTAATTACAACTAGCACACGAAAACAGTTTATATCCGTCCATTTTAACAGAATTATTGAAGACCACTAAAAGCTCGTTCCTGATAATCACAGAAGTGTTACGGCAGTCTTAGGGCTGCACATTTATTTCCTTCCTTTTGGTGTATTTGAAGAAAATGTTCAACCAAGGATTTAATTCCGTGGGGAAACCGAACCAAGAATCAGATCATAAAAGCATGTAGGAGGAGGGTGAACTGTTAGGGTAAAATGACCCATGGTACTCATTGCAACGATTCGATTCGAAGTCTAGAGAAGCTTAGCAATGCGGCGAACATTAGGGCTGCGGATAAAACGCTCTGCCAAATTTAATAATCGCAAAACTTTAAACTTTGTTCAAAGTGTATAAATCTAGGGATCTGCTTTAAGGCACACCCTGTGGTCCAACGTACTTAAACTTTCGCGAATATGTAGGTTTCTCTTCACCCGTAGGAAAGACTTCCACGAATGAAAAAGGAGCACCACTGAATTGCTTAGGAAAATCCCTTTGTGTTATCAACTTCTTTACAAGGACTGAATATGGCTACCTTAATTAGAATGATAAGAAAGGAGAATTTTCCTACAGTGTCTAGTGTGGCTCATTCAACAGGAACTGAAATCTCTGCCCAAGAAGATTAACTGATGTCAAAATTTCAAGCGCTTATTGAAGACAGCGGCTAGGAGTGTAACGATATTTTTTCTGTGGCTGCCTCCACTGAAACAATTGCCGTCTTAAACTGCAAAATATGTTATTAGTTTGGCATCTGTAATGGCCTGGTCAGATATTTCCCTCTGTTTGTAGAAGCCTGTTGAGCGAAAAAAAAAAAGGCAAGTGAACGTGTGTGAAACAGCTGTGATAACTTTCAAAGAAAACAAAAAATTGTAAAATCAATCTACAAATCTTGGCCTTTGCAAACGATACTCATTGCCGCCAAGACCAAGTTAATCAAAACATGTTATCTGCAAAACCAGTCATGATTAGTTATAAGGCTGCAATTCCGAGAATTTTTCGTCCGTGCGTAATGATTGTCTGTATTTTTTGAATGACGTTGAAATGTATTTGATAGAGCACCTTTTTTTCACGTTTCTTTCGAAGGGTATGCGTTTCTGTGACAATAACGTTTGTCGAAAAAGCCGTTGTAATAAATAAATGCAAAACGAAAAATTTGTACGCTCATCACTCTTCGTGATACTTGGGGGTAGGCAAAGAGGTAATTCACGTTTTTCTCGCGTCGCAATAACAATGGAGGCAGTTGAGCAGTGTATTTTGCCTGTATGGGATTCGGGCACTGCGCGACACATTCAACGATGTTTTTATTACAAAAATTGTATATTTCATTAAATGGCTACACGAAAATGCTATATAAATGCATACCTTTGCATAGTATATCGAAACTAATCCATATGAGATACATGCTCTGCCTACATTTACCGAACCACTCCTGGTTGTCTAAAGCCAAAATACGTCTAAAACAAAAATCAAGAGATGCTCTCCTACTCTAGTGTATGGATAAAACAGAGCACAACAAAGAAATGAAGATGTTTTTTGCATAAGATAAATTGCTCAATATCAGCGTTGTATCGGTCAAGTTAAATAAAAATATATTTCAGAAATAACCAGATATAAAAAATATGGTGAACCGATTCATTTATTTCGTAGCTATAATTAAAGTCGTGTTCTGTTCTGCATTATGAACATCGTTGAATAAGATTTGACTTCACAAAATACGGATGTTTTTTGGTTGCATTAGGCCGCTTGTGGTTATTGTATACGTCTTTAACTGCCTTGCTATCTTAGCCATTGGGGTATCTTGATCCGCATACGTGACATGAATGTATTGTTTACGAACCTTATGCTTTTTTTTTGTAGTAAACAAGTCGAATAATAATATTGCGGATTGGTATTTTCAACAAACTGTATATAATTACTACAGCTAATAAATAGAGAATAAATAAAGAGGTCACCATTTTCCACTGCATGTTTTTGGAACATGATTTATTCAAAAATATTTAAACCTAAATCGCGGCAAAATCTTCGCTTGCGGAGCATTCCAGATTTTGGTACAAGCAATCGTTGGGAATGGTATTCAAAAATAAATTTGCCCGTTTACACACGCCAACAATGTTTTTTGTTTCACCACAGAAGCACAAACTTTATGTGTTTTGAGAGGAATCGCGTAAGTTATGAGTTCTATAAACATTAATGTTTTTTTGTTTCATATTATGCGTTTACTAACACGTAATTCATGTCCCCAAAAATCATACTGCTTTCTGAACGCCTCAAAAGTAATACAATATTAAGGTGCTTTCTTAGCAATGTTCTCTGAGAGCTTGTTTGATAACATTGACAAAAGGGTATCCCAAATATATTTCGGAAAACAAGGTTGCACTGTGATTTATTGCTTAACTTTTGGGAACATAACTGCGGTGTGCTTCACACAATATGCCGATAGCTCTGTCGCTGCTCAGAAAACTCTGACAACATAAATTTCTAGTTTGCACTAGGCAGTGAAATGGCAGGGTTCGGACTCCTCCTCAAAGTTTTGACTGAAGAGACCAACCGTACAAATACGTCCTCCAAATGTGGCGAGCTCTCGTAGCTACTTTGAAACGGAAAGGGTCGATGAGTGTGCAACCTTATACCATGAGATCCCGCTGGTTGTTCCCGCATGCTACTTCTGTCCCCTTTATCATGCTGATATCTGGAGGTTCATCCTTTATTAGCTGCGCAGCTATTTTTAATGCCCTGACAACACCGGTATACACGAACTGTTCCTTGCTTTCACATACCATTCTCTACGGTTCCGCGAGATATACAAACAGAGTGAACTTACGGCTCTGCAGAGAAGCTGCATAATATAAAAGTACGCGGGTTCTGTAGTGATGCTGTAGGGAAATGCGGAACCCATTAATGCCCTCTTTTTTTTTTCTTCGCGCCAAACTCAGGCTGGTACCTGCCCGATCGTTTTGAAATTTTTACACAGAAATGTTGAACTTGTTTCACACACATGAAGATTGTTCATGCGGGCTTGAAAAGGTGGCGTTCTCTAACATTTTAGAAATGGCGTCTACAGGCGTACAAAGAGAAGTTGTAACTTTTGAATCAACATGATGTAGAAAAAATGCTATACACTGGGCGGAGAGCAGTGCTTCGTTAAACAGTATACCGGGCTAGAAAGGATCATGCCTGTGAAAGAAGCCTAGATGTTCAACTGCCTTAAAGAGGTGATCAGGAGAACTTAAAGCTTCGTCTCATTTCCCGGCAAATGTTGACTGAGCAGAAAACTCTATTGACCCTGCATTTGAAAGTGCCCGGAGCTCCCTTTCGCAGCGAGTCAAGAGTGACTAGAATTGATTTTTACAGTATTCTACCTACAACGACGTTTTACACGTTCTTGAACAAGTGTGGAGTATTTTGGCAACGTTGCAATAAAGGGTGCTGTATCGTACTAATGCTGAGGGAATGACAGACATTTAATTTCTCTGCAGCGCCATGCAGACGTTAAATGGTATTTTAAATGTGGCAAAAAAAGAGACTTCCCATGTCACTAGTGACATGAAAGATGAACTGCGCGTCCTCGCCAAGAATTTGGTAGTGCTGCTGATGGCATGAATGCGTGCAACTGCCTGCATTTTAGGCTGTCCTCAAATCTAATAGCCTAGATACCCTGAAGGACAGACCCTGGGTCTTCGCAAATCTGCTCTTGAAGTGTGCTTTCACTGTGTTCAGAATGATGTGATCACAGTAGCAGTGTCTAATGATGTCACCTGGAGGGCATAGATGCTATACCTGCGACGGCCTTCTTGGAGCTTAGACATTTCATGTCGGCTACCAAGCAGCAAGAGCGGAGCAAGAATGCATATTGAAGTACAATGCGTGGCATATACTGTCTTTAGAGGTGCAGATACTCGAAGCATTTTCGCAAGAGAAATTTGTGGACCATTGTTCACGTGCGTTACTCATGAAGTGCAACGACGTCCACACAGTAAAATTCCGGCACTTGAACATTAACAGGATAGTTTCGGATTCCGGAAGTTGCAGTCTATGAACGCTCGTTTATTGCTGCTACTCTACAGTGAAAAATGGCTGCTTTTTTGTAATGTGGAATGGCTGATTTTTGTGAGAATATTTGCTCACAATTTTAACATCACGGTGCCATTCGACAACTGTGGTTCGACACTTTTTGCGTACGTGCTTTTGGTAACAATTTGAACAGAGCGCCAGTCTCACATATTTTGTTGAGCTACTGAAAAATGTTACAAAATTTCGGTATACATCGAAAGTTTAGTCCTGGACATTATTACGTTCACAAAAAGTGCTATAGTATACCGCTATAGTATCCCACGTATTTATAACGACGCCGCTTGTGGTTTGTTGTGGGATTACTATCAACTAGTGCACAAAAACGGTATATACGTCCAGTTGAACCTAGTTGTTCAAGACCACTAGAAGCTTGTTCCTGATAATCACAGAAGTGGTGCAGCAGAATGATTGCTCTACATTTATTGTATTCCTTTGCTGTACTAGAAGAAAGTGTTCAAAGCAGGAGATAATCCCGGGGGGGGGGGGGGGGGGGGGAACTGAAACGTGAATCTCATCCGAAAATGAAATATATGTAGGAGGAGGCTCAACTGTAACAGCAAAATGAGCCGTGGTACTCACTGGAACAATTTGATTCGACGACTAGAGATGCGTAGCAATGCGGTGAACATTAGGCTAGCGGATAAAATGCTCTACCAGTATTAATGACCGCAATGGTTTAGTCTTTGTAAGGCATTTCGAACTCAAGGGATCTGCTTTCAGCCCTACGCAATGTTCGAACAATGAATATGAGGGTTTAATTTCGCAAGTGGGGAAGACTTCCACGAATGCAATATGGAACGCCACTGTACTGCTTAGAAAAAGCGTTTTATGTTGTTAACATTTTACTAGGACTGAATATGGCTATGTTATATAAACCGCTAAGAAAGGAGCATTTTCCTACAGTATCTTGTCTGACTGACTAAACAGGAACGGAAATTTGCGCCCAAGACGGTTTTCTAACTGATGTCAAAATTTGAAGCGCCAATTGAGGAAAGCCGCTAGGAGTGTAACGATATTTTTGCTGTAGAGGTATACAGTGAAGCAGCTGCCGCCTGCACTGTAAAATATGTTACTTTTTCATCTGTGATGGACTGGTCAGATATTTCCCTCCGTTTGTAGAAGCCTATTGAGTGAAAACAAAAAGGCGAGTGGACGTGTGTGAAAAAGCCGTGATAGCTTTCCAAAGCAAGAAGAAAATTTCCAAATCGATCTGCAATTCATGGCATTTCAAAACGATACTTATCGCGTCCAAGACCAAATAAATTAAAACATGTTTTCTACAAAGCCATTCATGTTTAGTTATAAATTTGCAATTCCGAGAATTTTTAGTCTGCGTAATGATGGTCGGTATTTTCCAATCACGCTCAAATATATTTGATAGAGCACCTTTTTCACGTTTCTTTCGAAAGTTGTGTGTTTCTGTGACATTAACATTTGTCGGAAAAGCCATTGTAATAAAGAAATGCAAAACCTAAAATTTGCACGCTCATCAGTCTTCGTGACACTTGGTGGTAGGCAAAGAACTAATTCACGTTTTGCTCTGGTTTTAGTAACAATACAGGCAGTTAATCAGAGCATTTTACCTGTATGGGAGTCGGCCACTGCGCGACACAGCCAACGATGCTATTATTAGAAAAAAAGGGTGTATTTTATTAGGATGCTATCAGGAAATGCTATGTAAATATATAACCTTGCGCTGTATCGTAACTAATTCATATTAGACAGTTGCTCTGCATTCAGGAGTTCATAATGTAGCCAGTGTAACATACCGAAAGATGGAGACGAGGGGGAAAATAATTATCGGTCTATAAGCGAAGAAACAGACTATAATAGCAATGATATTAGCCATATACAAACAGCACGGATGTGGTAAGTAATTTTGAGCTTTTGATAACTTCTGATAAAAATTCCTTCACGGTTATTCCTTAACATCAATAATAAATTTAAACATTACACCAAGCAATTACTAAGCCACACCTATGTGCATTTCTTTAGATTTTCAAACCTACAGAAAAGAATTCTTTATCGGTATGCACTTATCTACTTAATTTCATTCTTAGGAAGCTATGAAATAAAAGCAATGACCGAATAGGATACACTAATTAGACCCAAGATTGAATACGCGTGCATAATGTGGGATTCTTAGACTAAGTCTATTATCAAGAATCTCGAAAGAATGCGAAGAAAAGCAGTTAGGTTTAAATATTCAAAGCTTCTTCGCACAGACTCACCGACCGAACTAATGCTAGCCCATGGCATTGAGCAACTACAGATAAGGAGGCAAAATTTCCGGGTACATTTTCTTTGCTTCTGACCATTAAACTTAGTCTTGACACTTCGCTTTATCTTTCCCCAATACCTGCCAGAAATACACGACACTATCACAAAGCTCTTCTAATACCTTATTTTTTAAGAACGAATTTGTTCCAATTTTCCTTTTTTCCTCGCACCATCAATGACTGGAACTCACTACCCCAACCATGGCAGCTTTAAAAATTTGTAACTTGTGTTTTTTAGCCATGTTTAAATAACTGTATTGTATTTTCATTACAATATTCTACGGCAATTCATTTCTGCTTATCCTGTGTCATTCTCTTAAACTATTGCATTGTTCACTGCTGTTGCCCTTCCTGCTTGGACCTCATCAATGGTCTGCAATAAGTACATAAATACAACAACAAAAAATAATTTTGTTGTGCAATCGGTTTAGAGACAGATACATGATAACAAAGATGAAGAAAGTCAGTTTTGATACCGATGAGGTACAAACTCCTAAACTCGACATGCTACGTACAGTGCTCTTTGTATAGTACCGCTTCATATGTATGTTATAATGAGAAACTCTATATTTCCCCTAGTCTTCTCAATTTCTATGCTAAGCATGAGACTAAATGGCATCACGCCGATACTTTGCTACCCGACATTATTGACCCTGACATGCATAATGATAAATTTGAGCTTTGCATAAGACGACGGGTAATACTAAAGCCGTCTACAATACTCTACCTGCGTAGTAGTATTTTCTATATCGGAATCATGCACCACCGAGCGTTTGGTTTCTGTACTTGTCGTCTTATATTGGATTGACTAATCGAGATGAGATTCCCAGTTATTTCGCTTTGATAGGCGCAACAGTGGAGGTTACGAGAGTATCGAGAAATATTGTACCATAATGGCATACTCGAAATGCAAAGGCCCCAAGCGTAGTTTGTTTTGTCTCCATTAAAAATGGAGTATTTAATCAGGAATTGTATGTCTGTACACTGCAAAAATAAAGAACCTGCACATTGATATAAGAGCCACCTGTCCGCCATACGGCAGCCATGTTCGCTATTATTATTTTACGACTGCAACGAGCTTGGCACGCTGTCAAAGGCTTACTCTATAAACCTCGCACTGTAATACTTCTTTAAATAAACGGACGACACAAATTCAAAACGAAGGGCATTCTGGAACATGAGGTACCGCGCGTGTTTACCGTTCTTATCTCCTGTTGTCCAGTACTCGTTGCTTCCAGACGCAGTTGCGCAATAAAGCCTTGCTGCTGCAACACTATAGTAATCTCTCAGCACTAAGTGCAAGAAGCGATATAAATTTCCGATCTTTTACAGCCTCTGCCAAAAACCATTTGGAAAAGTGCATTTGATATAGCATGTGTAACTCCAAGCGACACCTAGCTCGAAGAACGAAATTGTGCACTTCATCCTGGTCCTAAGAATGCAGTTTCTGGTTTCAGGTGCAATAAGACAGCAACAATCTATGCGGTTAAGCTCTTCAACGTCAAGTATTATGCTACTTGAAATATCTTTTATAACATACAAGAACATGCAGCTAAACGAAATCGCCAACATGTGTGTTCACACAAACCGAGTACCGTCGACTGCAACAATAAAATGCTAGATTTCAGCACCCCTCATGCACTTGAAGATTACAATAAATGTTAATATTATCTGCGTAAATGAACATTTATCGAACCACGCATGGTTATCTACCAGCTAAAAATGTCTAAAAGATAAAACAAGAGATTCTCTTTTGATAAATTGCGATTAATCGTTCTTGATAAATCTCTCGATAAATTGTTCATTATCAACTTTCTATCGGGTAAATTACTTTCAAATTATTTCTGCAAAGCAACATAAAAATAAATTGCGAAACAATTCCTATATTTAGTAGCTATAATCAGAGTCGTGTACTGTTCTGAACATTATTGCCTCCGATTTGACTTTATAAAGTAGCGATAATTTTTTGGCCGCTTGCGGTTATTGCATACGTTATTCATTTCCACGCTACATCAGGAATTTACAGTATCTTGATCCGCGTACGTGACACGAGTGCATTGTTTACAAAACTATTGGTTGTGTCCTGTAGAAAACTAGTCGCATAATAATATAATGAAGAGGTTGTTGTGAACCAGCTATATATAATTACTACAGGTGTAAAGGAAGGAATAACTAAAAAGTTAACCACATTGCAATGTATGTCCTTGGAGCATGTTTTATGCGGAAAAATTTAAACCTTCTTTTCCGGCAAACTCTTCGCTTGCGGTGCAATCCAGACTTCTTAATAAACAAATGTTGTCGCAGAACGGGATTCTGATGAACATTTGGCCGTTTAACGCACGTGAACTATCGCGTATTTTAACCACAAAAGCACGAACTCTATATGTCTGAAGAGGAATCGCGTAAGTAATGATTTAAATAAACGACAATATTTTGTGCATTTTAGAATTTTACTATGATATAATTTATCTTCCCAAAATCATCCTGCTTGCTGAACGTAAAAAAAGTCATAAAAGTTTTTGGTGCATTTTAGCAACCTTCTTTGAGTGCTTGTTTGTTTCCATTTCCAAATAGGTATCACAAAAATATTGTCCCTAACAGGCTTTCACTTTGGCTATATTGTGGCGTGGGGGCGACAAGGCCGATGCCACAAATGAGGAGTCTGGTAGCGTACAGAAGAAACTTTATTAAGCTTCTCGCAAAAGAACTAAGTGATTCGGCGGCGTCGATACCTGCAATCGTGCTCGGCGGTCGTGAAACAAAGAATGCCCGTTTCATGCGTCAGCACTCGATCTAAAGGCTTGGGCGAAGGATCGAGATAAAACCGCAACCAGTGACTGGAATACCTTGGAACATTGTAGAAACATACACGCATGACATGAATTCTCGAGATACACCTCGGTGCATCTAAAGCGACAAAGAAAATGATAAAGCTACGCCTCGCGACAAAAGAACAGAACAAACATAATCGATTCGTGCGCTGGCATTGCACTGATAAAGCCGCATCCCGGCGGCTGTATGAGAAGAAATGAATTATTGAATGGTTCGTGGCATTACTCCCCCTTTAAAAAACATTGCCTTTATGTTTCAAAACATACAGACATCAGTTAACATAAACATGGGGAAGTAAACATGAATAGCCTTTAGCGCGTGTAATATGACAAAAGGCGTAAAACATGCACAATTTCTGGGGGCGCTAGGCGCCGCTTTGATGCTGTCGCGCCGTCGGAAACGACATCGTAGTTCAATTGTCCTAGTCGGCGAAGCACTTTGCAGGGGCTGAAGTATCGGCGTAAAAGCTTTTCACTCAGTCCGCGGTGGCGAATCGGTGTCTACACCCAGACTTGCTCCCTTGGCTTGTACTCAGCATCGCGTCGTCATAAGTTGTAACGTCGGGCGTCGTTTCGTCGCTGACCTTTAATACGTACTCAGGCGAGTCTTTGGGCTTCCTCTGCACTTTAGTGATAGGCGGCGAAGTCGAGGTTTTATTCGTCTGTGACGGGCGGAAGCATTACGTCGAGCGCTGCCGTGGGCTCCCTACCGCACACAAGCTTGAATGGAGTCACTCTCGTTGTCTTCTGAACAGCCGCGTTATACGCGAACATCGCGTTGGGCAGGATGTTGTCCCAGGTCTAGGGCTCGATGTCGACGTACATGACGACCATGACCGCTAATGTTTCAGTGAGGCGCTCTGTAAGTTCGTTGCTGTGCGGCTGATAGGTTGTCGTCCTCCTGTGGCTTGTCTGGCTGGACTCTAAGAAGGTGTGAGTGAACTCATAGGATAGGGGTCGCTTACAACTTTGCATAGTCGTCCGTACAAATAGGGGCGAGATTTTTATTCGGCCAAAATGCTGGAAAGGCATCCTTGCTCCGTCATCGAATAGCTGGCTGCAGCTTTCGACAGTGGACGGTTAGCGTACGCGATAAGATTTTCCTGTCCGTCAACTTTCTGAAGAACTGCGCCTAGGCTAACGCACCTTGCGTAGGTGTGAATTTCTGTCTCCGCATTTTTGTGGAAGTGCCCGAGTACAGGAGGGGACTGTAAGCGGCGCTTAAGTTCTTCGAAAGCATCATATTTCGGTGTTTCCCATTTAAAAGGTATGTCACCATTGTAATCTGCGTCAACGTTTCGGCAATACACGAAATGTTCCTGACAAGCCGCTGACAGTAAGTGCATATGTTAAGACACCTGCTAACTGTGCAATCGCAGCTATATTCTCTAGGTCAAGGCGAACACAAGCCTTGCTAACAATGTGACCTACGAACCATTGTTCCTCGTTGGCGAAGTGGCATTTCTCTGGTTTCAACGTTAGACCTGATGTCTTGATTACCTCGAGCACTTTTTAAAGCCTTTTCAGAGGGTCATCAAAGCTTAAGGAGAAGACAACGACATCACCCAAGCATACCAAACAAATCTACCACATCACGCCAGCCAGTGCGGTATGAAATACTGGTTGAAACGTCGCGGGAGCGGAGCAGAGACCGAATGGCATTACTTTGAAGTCCAAGAGGCCGCCCGGTGTGATGAATGCGGTCTTCTTACGATCTCTTTCGTAGACCTCAATTTGCCAGTAGAAGCTCTTTAACTCCATCAATGAAACGTACCTTGCATTGAAGAGCCAGTCCAATGTGTCTTCGACACGGGGGAGAGGGTAAACATCCTTCTTCGGTATATTGTTTAGGCGGTGGTAATTGACTCAGAAACGAAGTAGCGTTCGATCTCTCTTCTTCACCAATACGTCTGGTCCCACCCAGGGGCCGGGGAGGCGAATACATCTCGTATGTCTGCTGATTCGTCGAGAAATGCGATCATCGTGCCCTTATTGAGATGCCTGATTCTTCCGTGAAGTTTGTTACCTGGTTGGAGAAGAGGCTCCAACCCGATCCAATTGAATTCCGCTGGTTGGTCCCGCAATCAATTTCTGTCCGCGGGATCATGTTGATATAGCTGGAACTCCGAGCTTCTAATACCTATGCATCTGTAAGGCATTGTCCTGACAACACAGGTTTAAAAGAACTGTTTCCTGCTTTCACTCACCATACTCCATGGTTCCGCGAGCTATACTAACAGGGTGAACGTTCGGCTCAGTAGATAATCTGAATAATATAAAAGTACATGAGTATGCTGTCATTGGGCTGTAGTGCAATGGCGGACCCACTAAAGACGTCTTTTTTTATTCGTGCCAACCACAAGCTGGTGCTTGTCTCATCTGTTTCAGATTTTTAGACAGTTCTGTTAACCGTGTTTCACATAAATGAAGATTTTTGATGCGAGCTTGCAAAGGCCTTGTGCTCTGTAACATTTTCGAAATAGCGGGTACATGACATAGAAAAAAAAATCCTAACTTTTGAATGTACAGAACCTGGAAGGAATGCTCTACACTGGCGCAGAGCATAGCTTCGCCCAGACCATATACCTGGAAGGATGGATCTTGCCTGCGAAAGGAATTTAGATTTTCACCTGCCTTGAGATCATCCACAAAACTGAAAGTTGCATCTTAGTGCCCGGAAAAAATGGGATGAATAAAAATATATTCACCCTACCTTGTAAACAGTTCGGAGTTTCCTTTTAAAGAGAATGAAGAGCGGCTTGGATTGATGTTTAGTGTCCAGCACCTACACCAGATGGTTCTATTTAATTTGAGGACAACCCAGAGGGCTACTATGTAAAGAAAAATGGTAGGGGCAACATTAAGAGATAGGAAACGAGCCCCCCCCCCTCCTAAAGTGGGCCAGAGAAATAACTAAAATTACCGACATTCTGTTGGAAATTAAGAAGAAGATATGGGCATGGGCAGGCCATGTAGTGCGAAGAGAGGATAACCGATGGTCGCTTAGGGTAACAAACTAGATTCTAAAGATAGGAAAACGTAGCAGGGGGCGGACGAATGTTAGGTGGGTGGATGAGGTTAAGAAGTTTGCAGTGGTCAAGTGGATGCAGCTAGCAAAGAACCGGATCATTTAGAGAATCATGGGAGAGGTCTTCGCCCTGCAGTGGGTGTAGTCAAGCTAATGATGGACTTACACGAACGTTTTAAACATTCTTAAAAAAATGGACTGCATTTTCTAACCCAAAATCTGAGGGCAGTTTATCTCACAAACGCTGGAGGAATGAGGGATATTCAGTTTTTCCATGCATCACAATGTAAGAAATACAATAGGTTTTTCAAACGTGTTCAAAAGAGAGACATCGCATGTGAATAGTGACATGAAAGGTGAACTGCACGTCCTTGTCAGTCACTTTGCAGTGCAGCTGTAGGATTTGAGGCATATAATTACCCGGATCTTAAGTCGTGCTGAAATCTAATTAGAGCTTCGCAGTTCTGCATCTGTAATGTGCTTTCGTTGAGTGCAGAATAATGTTATCATAATATTAGTGCCCAATGATATCACCTGGACGGTAGAGTATCGTTCTGTACAAGGGCCTTCTTGATACCTCAAAACTTCTGAGAATCAGGAATGGAGTAGGAATGCATATTCAAGAGGAACTGTTGCCAGTACCACCTTCCCAGTACCACCTTCCCTCACGCGCGACGTTGGATCGCGCGTGAGGGCAGAGCCCGAGCACCATAATAAAAACCCAAGAAATGGCGCTCAACGTGTGGCTCCACTGGCAGTTCAGTTGGGGAGGCTAGCTCACGAAGAATGGTGGACATCCAAGTAGTTATGCCATCCAAAATCCGCTTGGAGATCCTGGCCAGTATGCGAGGCCAAACCAACTGGAAGAGGCTTCCCACTGCCACTACAATACGTCTCGACAGAAACCGCAGACGTGGCCCACCGAAAAAGTCCATCTCGAGGCGCTTCCCAGCTACTTTTCAAGCTACTGCAATTTGCCGTCGCACCCCTTCCGACCCGCTCACAGGAGCAGGTTATTTGGTCCAAGTCATCGTAAATTGTCATTTTGCCTATCTCCGAATAGAACCCAAGATGTATTAAGTCCGTTTTGCCAGTTGGAAAAAAGTGCGCTGTGAAAGCTTCCAAAACGCGCCGAGGGCAGGATCCCAGTTCAGCGGGTCAGGAGAGTCGAGAGCCCGAGTGACTAGAGCGGCGTCTCATGAATATGTGGTGAGGTCACTCGCATTTAGCAGGTTAGTTCAATAGCAGCCAGATGCTGTTTGTAAAGGCAGGTTGAGTATATTGCCGCGAAGCCTTCAAAACAGTATTTGTTGTTTTTTAACAGCCGCCGGCATACAGGCTTATAACTCTGATTCTGGACCGCGTATCAGTTTCGTAATCTTTGTTTGTTAATGCTCGATGTCGCGAGTCACACGTTTATCAGTTTTGTTGTCGCGCAAGATGCACCGAGATCTGTCTCGGAGGTTCCGGCCACACGGGCGTCTTTCCACAATGTTCCAGCCCATGCTGGTAGCTGTTTGCGACGTTATCTAGATTGTTCTGTGCAGCCTTTAAATTGAGCGTTGACGAGTGTGACGAGCATTCTTTGTCCGTCGACCGACGAACACGTTTGTTTCTATCACCGCCGCCGAGTTGCTTAGTTCTTTTGCGAGCCCAATAAAGAGTTTCTTCAGTGCAATCATCAACCCTTCATTTGTGTCGTCGACCTTGTCACCCCTACGTGACATCTGGTGGAGGTGCTGCCATTGATCCTTCAAGCGAAGACTCAAGCCGTGCTCCTGTCGCCCTGGAAAGCCAGCCTACAGGTCACCGAGCCAGCCGCTGTCTTCAAGGCCTACAACCCAAACACGGTCCGCTGCCTGACTCCATTCGATCTCGGAAGGCATCGACGCTGGCAATGGCCCAGCCTACAGCACCGGTTGTTTTCGTTCGACCCCGTGAGCCCCCCTGCTTCCATGGACGACCAGATGAATATGCTGGAGACTGGATGGACCTTTCCAACCGTGTGGCAGAATTCAACGGCTGGAACGACGCTGCGAAAATCAGGCAGGTCTACTTTGTTCTTCAAGGATATGCGAGAGCTTGGCTCGAAAATCATGAGGCAACTATGAAGGATTGGGAGATATTCAAGGAAGCGTTTTTAGACTGCCTTTTCAAGCGTCGTCCGAAAAGAAAGCCCCAGGCCCTCCTTCAGTCAAGGCTTCAACTTCCTAACCAGCCTATCCTGGCGTACGCTGAGAAGATGAAGCGTCTCTTTCGCCGCGCCGACCCTAACATGACTGAAGGTGAGAGAGTCAAATTTTTAATACGAGGCGTTAAAGAATCGCTTTTTGCAAGTCTTGTCCGAAATCCGCCCAAAACCGTGGCGGAATTTGAAACGGAGGCATCTACTGTCGAGAAGACGTTGGCCACCCGGATGCGCCACTACGAGCGACCACTTCAACCGGACTGCTCAACCCACTACCCCAGCGCATTTGCAAGCGGAGAGAACCTTTTTTACCTCATCCGGGAGATCGTACGAGAGGAGCTCCGCCGATTGAGGCCATCATCGCAACAACTGCAGGTGGCGATGCTTGCGAGTCCAGCAGGCGCTGGGCGTTCCTCAAGCGACGGCTGCGACTGTTCCAGCACAAGAGGTAACAGCGATGAACTACGCTGGTGCATTACGTCGCACTGCGCTCCGACGTGATGGCTTTCCGAGCCGTTGCTGCTACCGTCCTGTTCCTGAAAACCGCCCCTTGGCCCCCACCCGCCAAGCCTACCAACAACCTCCAAGCCCCAGGAAGTGCTACGCCTGGAGGACAACAAACAACCGGCCATTATGCTTCCACTGCGGTGAGGCCGGCCACATTCTGCGCCACTGCCCGTACCGACGAATCGGTCCCCGCGGATTTGCAGTCGACGCTCCAGGACCACGCCCAGGTGAACGACCGTAAGCAATCGACAACTATCTGTGTAGCGGTGAGATTGCGCCACCAAGCCGTCGGTTCAGGTCTCCATCGCCGTACAGGGTCCGCTCTGCGTCGCCAGGCCGTAACTACGATGAAAGTATGCGCGGAAGGTCTCCAAGCCCGCGCAAGGGAAACTGAATAGAGCAACCTTTGGAGGTGAGGTTGCTCAACGGCGAAAAGACGAACATCCTCCGCCGCCGACGACCACTAACGACGACGCAGCCATTTCACCGCCGCTCCACACGACAACATCGACGACAACACGACCACAGTGCTAGCCGACACCGCCGCCCAGCGAAGTAACAACGGTATGCCCTGGCCATGACCTGAAGAAACGACGGAGCCGAGATCGGACACCAAGGCCTATCTGCAATGCGAGAACGCGAACAAGTGACCTTGAAGGTGATATCGACGGTCGCAGAGTCACTGCCCTAGTAGACACCGAAGCTGCCTATTCAGTCATTAAAGGACTGTTGGCCTCTCAGCTCAGGAAAGCTACCACCGCTTAGGATGGCCCGCTTATTCGCACCGCAGATGGCAACCTGATTACTCCATCGGGACGATGCACTGCAAGAATAACCGTACATGGGCGCACTTACCCCACCAGCTTTGTGTTCTTGCAGCAGTGCTCCCGCGACGGGATTTCAGGCATGGACTTCCTAAATGAAAATAGGGCTATCATCGACCTTCGATCCAAGCTCATCAAGCTCTCTGCAGACAAAGCCATACCTGCTACGACGACGTCGACGCAACACGTCGCTCTAAACGTCCTCGACGGAGGATTGACCGTGCCGCCCCGATCAAGCGTCGCCGTCAGCGTAGGTAGCACTGACATCGAAACCGCTGAAGGCATCGTCGAAGGAAATATCCGATTGCTCTTGGAACGAGGTATCGGCATCGCAAGAGGCATCGCAAAATTCCGGAGAGGACAAGCCCAGGTGCTGGTAACAAACTTCACTGAAGAAAACCGGCATCTCAGCAAGGGCCCGACCATCGGTTTTCTCGACGAATTAGTGGACCTCAAAGACGTATTCGCCCTCCACGACCAACCACTGGAAGACGCACCGGACAAATTCCGTCAGCCCACATTTGACATCAACCCAGTATTGACCCACAGCAGGAAAAACCACATTCACAGTCTTCTTCGAAACTACAGGGAGTGCTTCTCGTCATCATCGAAGGTATGACAAACACCACTGGCCAAGCACCGCATTTTAACGGACGAACACGACCGACCTCTGCGCCAAAGCGCTTATCGTGTATCGCCGCGAGAACGGCAGGCCATTCGCGATCAAGTTGAATAAATGCTGCCTGATGACGTAATCCAGCCATCGAACAGCCCCTGGGCGGCACCAGTCGTTTTGGTCAAGAAGAAAGACAGCACACTTCGCTTCTGCATTGATTACCGCCGCTTGAATAGCATAACGAAGGAGGATGTCTACCCGCTTCCCCGCATCGACGACACTCTCGACCGGCTCTGCAATGCAAGGTACTTCTCATCGATGGACGTGAATAGCGGATATTGGCAAATTGAGGTCGACGAAAGAGATCGCGAGAAAACAGCATTAATCACACCGGACGGCCTTTATGAGTTCAAGGTGATGCCATTTGGCCTCTGCTCCGCACCAGCCACGTTTCAACGAGTAATGGACACAGTCCTAGCAGGCTTGAAGTGGCAAATTTGTTTGGTATATTTGGACGACGTTGTTGTCTTCTCGTCAAACTTTGAAGACCACCTAAAACGACCACAGACAGTGCTGGAAGCCATCAAGTCATCGGGACTAACGCTACAAGCAGAGAAGTATCACTTCGCCTACGAAGAACTCCGGTTCCTAGGTCACATCGTTAGCAAGGCCGGGATTTGCCCAGACTCGGAGAAAACAGCTGCAATCGCACAATTCCCACCGCCTGTCGACAAGAAAGCTGTGCACCGATTCCTTGGGCTATGCGCTTATTATCGATGATTTGTCAGAAACTTTTCGCGGATCGCCGAACCGTTGACGCAGCTTACAAAGGCTGACGTACCTTTTAAATGGGAAGCACCGCGAGGAGATGCCTTCGACGAACTAAAGCGCCGCCTGCAATGCCCTCCTGTACTTGGCCACTTTGATGAAAACGCCGAGACCGAAATTCACACCGACGCGAGCAGTGTGGTCTTAGGAGCCGTTCTCTCCAGAAGAGTGCAGGACAGGAGAAAGTAATCGCCTACGCTAGCAGGTCCCTCACAAAAGCCGAAGTCAATTACTCGACGACCGAGGAGTGCCTTGCAATCATCTGGGCCACTTCTAAGTTTCGTCCATACCTATACGGCCCACCATTCAAGGTGGTAAGCGACCATCACGCGCTCTGTTGGCTGGATAATTTGAAAGATCCTTCCGGCAGCCTTGCCAGATGGAGCCTATGACTTCAAGAATTTTACATGACTGTAGTCTATAAGTCGGGCCGGAAGCATTGCGACGCGGACTGCTTATCTCTCGCTCCCGTCAATGCTCCCCCGAAGGACGATGACGACGACGCCTTTTTGGGACCGGTAAGCGCCAGCAGTTTCGCAGAACAACAGCGATCAGACCCTGAGCGCTAGCCGATTACTTGGAAGGAAAGACCGCTTCCCCTCCTGGTGTATTCAGGCGACATTTACCATCCTTCACGTTAAGCAATGGCCTCCTCGTGAAGAACTTCGCACCCAACAAGACCGCGCAGCTTCTCGTAGTGCCTAAAACTCTTCGGCAAGAAATTCTGCAGGCGTTGCACAATGAGCTCACAGCAGGCCACCTTGGATTAGCGCGCACGTTGCGTCGAATCCAGAAGTATTACTGGCCGCGACTGCCTGCCGAAGTTGCCCACTACGTGAAGACGTTTCGTGAGTACCAACGACGCAAGACGCCGCCGATCAGACCAGCAGGACTACTAAACCCGATTCCGCCCCCAATTCTGCCCTTTCAACAAATTGGGATGGATCTCCTCGGCCCCTTTCCATCTTCGTCTGTGGGTAACAAGTGGATCATTGTGGCCACTGACTACTTTACCCGTTACGCCGAAGCAAGAGCACTACCAAATGGTACCGTGGCAGAAGTCGCCAAATTTTTTGTCGAACAAATTCTCTTGCGACACGGCGCCCCAGAAGTGCTCATCACGGACAGGGGAACGGCGTTTACGGCAGAGTTGACGCAAGCCATCCTGGAATACAGTCACACAAACCATCGGCGAACAACTGCGTACCATCCCCAGACCAATGGCTTTACGGAGCGCCTGAACAAAACGATCGCGGACATGATCGCTATGTACGTCGACGCTGAACACAAGACCTGGGACGCCATCTTGCCGTACGTGATCTTCGCGTATAACACGGCAGTCCAGGAGACGACCAGAGCGACCCCGTTTAAGCTTGTGCAAGGCATTGAGCCCACGACGACGCTCGACGCAATGCTGCTGCACGTAACCAGCGAAGACAACCTTGACGTCGCCGCCTACCTGCAGCGTGCAGAGGAACCCCGATGACTTGCACAGCTGCGTATTAAAGACCAACAGCGCACCGACAGCCGACGATACAATTTACGACGACGCCACGCAGAGTACAATCCAGGAGACCAAGTGTGGGTTCGGACACCAATTCGCCGTCGCGGATTAAGTGAAAAGTTGTTGCATCGATACTTTGGGCCATACAAAATCCTTCGCCGCGTCGGACCACTGGACTATGAAGTCATTCCCGACGGAACGTCAGCATCACAATGGCGACGCGCAAGCCCAGAAATTTTACATGTTGTACGACTGAAGCCATATTACGCACGTTAAAGAATCTGTGGTGTTTAAACTTTGCAGTGTTTGTTTAAGTTTCATTGTTTTGCAACATCGAGGCGATGTTTTTTTTAAGGGGGGAGTAATGCCACAAAACCTCCAAACAGTATTAGTTGTCTTTTAACTGCCGCCGGCATACAGGCTTATCACTCTGATTCTGGACCGCGTATCAGTTTTGTAATCTTTGTTAATGCTCGATGTCGCGAGTCACACCTTTATCAGTTTTGTTGTAGCGCAAGATGCAACGGGATCTGTCTGGAAGGTTCCGGCCACTCGGGTGTCTTTCCACAGTGTTCCAGCCCGTGCTGGTAGCTGTTGGCGACGTTATCTAGATTGTTCTGTGCAGCCTTTAAATTGAGCGTTGACGAGTGTGACGGGCATTTCTTTGTCCGACGACCGACGAGCACGTTTGTTGCTATCGCCGCCGCCGAGTTGCTTAGTTCTTTTGCGGGCGCAAGTAAGCCCAATAAAGTGCTTCTTCAGTGCAATCATCAACCCGTCACTCCACATGGTCAAACTGCCTTTTATGCAGGGAAGAGGGGCGTACCTCAGAGCTCAGCCCTATCCTGTTCAATATTGCCCTTATACATATAACAAAAAACATTCCCAGTGGAGTGCGCATTACAATTTTTGCAGATGATATTTGCATCTGGAGTGCATCACGTTCGCGTTATACAACACAGCAACGAATTCAGAGAGCGTTAACGCACATCTCAATGTACCTGGCTCCCCGGGGTTTTCGGCTCTCACCAGAAAAGAGTGTTGCTATGGCTTTTACAATGATAAGAATGACTCGATACCCGCTCCTTCTGGGTGGACGGTCACTGTCCTATGTACGATCACACCGGTTCCTAGGGGTTATAATTGACAGTAACCTCTCTTGGGCCCCTCAGATTAAAAAAAAAAACGCCATGAGATAATCGCTGCAGCATCACAGGTTTTCAGATTTATGGCGGGAACACGATGGGGCAGCAACTGCCGATCGATGGTTCTGCTTGAAGAGGCCTATGTTGAAGGAACGCTACGCTACTATTTACCGGTACTTCAAAGATTATCTTCAACAAGCAAGAAGATTCTTGAGGCTGCATGGAACAACTGCTTGCGGATATGCCTTGGACTCTCAAAGGGATCCTCTGCATCAGGAACACTTGCAGAAGCAGGATGCCCCCCGATAGATGTGATTGCCGCCCAAGAAACTACGCGCAACCATCTCCGACATGTCCTCCAAGGGAAGAAGCATTTCTTGCATTGTGTCCACCAAACTCACAGCAACTCTGGCTTTGGTCAAGCGGTACAGTTTCTGCCCCTTCCTACTATAATTCAGCCACGTAGTTTACTACCAGCCACCTTTCCCCCATGGACACTATCGTCTTTAAAGGCGAATATGTCTGTTCCTGGCGTTAAAGCCGCATGCCACAGGCAGCACTTGTACAAGTCGCTCTCGCCTACATAGTCAAGGAATATACGCACCACACCCACATATTCACCGACGGTTCAACTGCTCAAGAGACTTCATCCTGTGCCATTTATGTACCCTCAACAAACAATGTCCTGTCTTACCGGCTGCAGCGGAAGACTTCACCTACGACAGCTGAGCTCCATGGCATTAAAGAAGCTCTCTCCTATATCCTGCGCCAAACTCCCGGAAGATGGGTTATCTTCACTGATTCCAAAGCATCTCTGCAAATCCTGAATAACCTGCTGAAGAAAGACAATCATCATCCTGTTTTCCTTGACATCGGGTATCTTCATCATTTAGCTATTGCCGCAGGCCACTGCATAACATTTCAGTGGATACCAGCTCACTGTGGCATCAAAGCCAATGAAAAAGCAGATGAAGCGGCTCGCAAAGGCCACCAACATCAAAGATACATTAGGACCTTCTTCACGAAATCTGAGGCATCCCAACTGGCTAAAAGATTTGCTTCCGAAACCAAGTATCGACTTTGGAGCTTGCCGACGCATCACTACCAATTTCTATATTCTATTGACCCACATCGAAAATCAAGACTTCCTCCGAAATATCTTCGCCAACTAGAAACTCTTTCCACCGACTTCGTCTAGACTGTGCATACACAAATGAATTGCGTTACCGTTTCGGTGAAATGAACAGCCCGTATTGTGAAAACTGTGGCTCGATTGAAACTTTGGAACATACTATCCTACTTGAGTGCACTGCGTACGCTGACGAGCGTGCAAACTATGAACACAGCATGGAGAAGCTCTCCCCACTGCCTTTAACAATAAACAGTGTTCTAGGTCCCTTAGCCTGCCCTAGGCAACAAAGACTAGCAATAAACTTTTTATTTACATATTTGAAAGACATTGGACTCCTTGACAAACTCTAAATTCACTTCGCATGTTTCCCTTAGGCATTTTGAAAGCTGCGAACTCTGTAAGCACATTTGTCGGATCATACATTTCATTATTTGATTTTATATCATTACTCCACGAAGCACCTTAACACGTATTTAATGGACGTGTTTTATCTCCCCCTTCAATTCTAATATTTCCCTCACCATTCTTTTTCAATCTTTCCCTCCCGATTTCCCCTACACACACAGAGTAGCATGCCAGCGAAATCTAAATGCCAGTAAAATTCTCTGTTTTTCCATTAAAGAGTCTCTCTCTCTCTCTCTATGCTTCCAGATGTTTGGTATATTTTTTATGTTCAGTTGATTAACAACATATGTTTGTAGCGATAAATTGAATGGAAATATGCATTCATAACTCCGATTAACAAAATGTGAAAGTTCAATTCAGCCACGTAGATTACTTGGCAACTTTATCTTTGCCTAAGGAAAAAGGAATGTTCGATAAGTAGCTAATGGAGCACACTGTCACTTCATCTTCACGCGCTAATTTATGGTTGTAGAAACCCAGTCATCTTTAAAAAATTGTTCTTGTGTTTTCGGTTGTTTTCAATACCTAAAAAAGGTATGAGGAAATTTGCACTAAGTGCCGGTTGCTAAGAACTTCAATGTCTCGTAGCAAAGCTGTCCATTGAAAAAGAGGGAGATGAGTACTCAGGGCAACGAAATACACAAAACACTGGGCACTTTGGGAGTGGTTTTGAGGCAACCTAGAAGGCTGGAAAGCCTTGCAATATCGGGCTCAAAATATTTTACCTGTTTTCGAAGACTTCCATCACTTTAGAATTTAGAGTCTATGAAGTATGAATGGCGAAATGTAATTGTAGCTAGGTGCAGCTACGTAAATACTGACTTTACTTTCTGTGTACGCTCACTAATATTTCTCTATAGTGCAACAAATTCTTGGACCGGAAAAGGAAGCAGAATAATAATCCGCGGTCACTTAGAGGCCAAACTTATGTGTTTTTTCATTATTTTATGCCTACCTCTGAAATTACTATAAAGCTATGGAGCCTAATGGACCGGCCTCAATGTCCGAGTATCAATCTAAAGTACCGGAAACTTGATATTTCCGAAGGAACAAGGCTCCTGCGTTTTCTGGAAATACGAAAACGTTTATACCTCGATACATGTATTCTAGATATTTGTCCCATGATGGAGTAGAATTTGCAATAAAGGAGTAGCTTGCCGTCAACATCATTGTCGACGCAACCATATGCCTGTGCATAAAAGATAAACAGTTCGCATTGACATTTCACACCTAAAAAAAAACGACTCCAAATCATTCTTCAACAAACTTTTTTTTTACAGCCACTTCAATTTCCCTTTTTATCGTTTTGTCTGAGCACATTGATTTCCGGAACACCCATTTTATTGAGAAAGATGGCAGCCGCCGGATGGATGCTTCAGCGCCTCATGAGATCCAAGTGCAATGTTTTAAAGCGCGTCAAGGACCATTTATGAACCGTCGGGGATTAAAACGAAACTAAACACATAACCATACACGCGAGCAAAGCAAAGAGCAGCTGCAGATTATGTACAGCCTGTCTCCAAAGGAATATACACTCTGTACCAAGATTTAAATCGGATAGGTAACAAGCAGACATTAAAATTGGAGTTTAGAAGGTCAACCTCAATGAAATATTACAACAAATTAATATCTCAACATTTAGAGGAGAAGCTTCTGTAATTTTGGTGAGAGTCGACAGATTCAGCAACAAAAATTAAACAGCTGTCTGATCTTATTCACGCGATGCCGCTGTGCTCGGCGGAATGGTAAAGAATTATTACAGGGTGCGTCAGCGTCAAAAGTTAGCCATATGCATTTTTTTCCGGTGCCTTTGTTGTTCTCTTCCAATATTTTTATGTTTTGGTCGATTGCAATAGTGCTACTGCTGCACACGAAGACAAATTACGGGTAATTCCTCCTTTATTATAAACCGCCTTTTCACGCCAACCTTGAGGTGAGGGGCATAACAGAATGAGTGCGTTTATTATCTTAACGAAACTGTATATCTGATGTCTAATTTTCATTCCCATATCCCTTTTTCCTCCTTCAACTTGCGGAACTCGTTAATGTAAATGATACTGTAATACACGTTTTTGCCGCGAATAAGGACTTGGAACTCGACGTCTCCACTGACAGAAAGTGGCAGTCGTTCAAGGTCGCGTATGAATAGCGTCGTTACACTATTGACGAAATGAAGTAGCAAATGTACACCTGTCATGAAACTAAATTTTCCCAGAATAAGTTTCATTCTAAGCTGTAATGCGCCGCTTGAACAAAGAAACCGAGGATCCTTTATTCGCAGCTAGCGCTGGAGCAAATGGGGTCTTATGTACGCCCTGGTTGTGTCTCTTCATAGTCAACACATTGGCGAGGCCTATTTGGGCGAGCTTGCTATAGACTGTTCTTCACTGTTCACCGCAAAGACCAGTATACAACAAGCTATTATTTCTGTCAGTGGACGACTCATTGGACAGCGCCAAAAGCCGCGTCACCCTCACCCAACACTTCCTCCTGCGGGGCCTACAACACGTGATCGGCAGCCCTGTGTAACCATTCTCCTTCTCTAAACCACTCTCTACTTTTTCCGCAAATACGTTCTCTCTATCCCGTATGCGTTTAGTGTGAATGTTTCATAAATCAAGCTGTGTTGAGGGGAATAAGACATATAATTGGCAGTAGATATATCCTCGTGTCAAACCCCTGTTGCCAATCGATCACTTTAATAGCACATGCACGGCAGATAGGAAGTGAAATAGCGTAACATCCACCTAAGAGCTCTTCAAAGAACTTTAGCGTCAAAACTTTGTAATCAACGACAGCAAACTTCACACCTCACAGATGTTTTTAGTGGATGGATGGATGAAATATAGGAGCGTCCCTTTTGAAACGGGGTGGTAGCAGTAGCTATTATGCTCATTTTTCTCCCTATATCTTATTTATTTATTTAGAATAGTTAACTGAACTATCCTTCCATTTATTAAATTTTTGTTCCTACATTACTAACATTATGTCACTTCTCTGCTTTTCAGCCACCAATCTTCCAGTCGTTTTTTGTTAGTTTCCACGGCTGGTTTATTCACCCGGCCACTGTTTTCTCTAAACCCCAGAGCTTCAGGAACAATGATTGCGCCTGTATCAACTGCCGGATGGATACCATTACATTCGAGTATATTATGGTCAATTGTTTCACTGGAGTTACCACATACAGCACATGCGTCATCTCCATTGTTAAATTTCTTTTTGTAGCTGCGTGTTCTAAGGCACCCTGATCTAGCTTCAAAAAGTAGGGCACTGCCTCTTGAGTTATCAAAGAAATCTTCCTTCCTGATCTGCATTTTCCACTTTCGGTATAATTCCATACTCTGTTTCTTTTCCATCGAATTTATCCAATTTTTACCTTCTGTGTTTTTCACCTGCTGCTGTCATACAATAATAAGAAAAGATAGAATAGAAAGAGGTGGTGAAGCGGCAATTATGGTTAAAAGCGATATAGTATTTTCTATGTTAGACGTTTCAACTAATATAGAAACAGTACCGATTAAAATTAAGTTGAACAACCTCTCGGTGTTTGTCGGTGGTGTTTATAGAGCCCAAGACTCCTCTCTAGATATGCTTGTGAATCTTAGACATTTCATGGACACAAAGTTAAATCATGATAGCCCAATCCTGCTTTTAGGTGATTTTAACTTGCCAGATATCGATTGGAATGCTCTCTCCTTTAGTGCAACGGATAAACCTAGCTGTGAGCATTTAGTAGAACCTGCTTTTTGTTATAATCTAACACAAGTTGTAGAAGGTTATACAGAATAGGTGAAACGACATCACTCCTTGACCTAGTTTTTGTATCCTCCGCACTGCTACCATATCTACGTACATGTGAACTCCACGAGGGTATATCGGATCATAAAATGGTAATAATGGAGTTAGACATAGTACCAGATTATATGCACAACATTCGTAAGACGGTTCTAAACTTTGCGGCCGATGATGATGTTGCTGTCTTGGACTACCTCGACCATTCATTTGATAATTTTATGTGTCTTGTCGAAAGCGGAACTACAGTTGACGCGCTATGGTTTTACTTCTCAAACGTGGTAAAACACTGTATTAAGCAGTTTATTCCCAAGCGCCTAAAATGTACAATGAAAGAGGTCTCCCTGGATCACGAAAGAAATCATACATGCGAAACGAAAATTAAAACGTAAACGGAGGGCAAACAGGAATAGGTCTGATCCTAATCGGAGTAGTGTCCTTAGTCAAATGAGTAAGGAGCTTAAACATCTTTTCAAAGCGGCTAAGGATACGTTTTATAATGTAACACTGAAAAATTTTTTAACTGAGGCACCTAGCAAATTTTGGCGATATGTTAATCCAGCGAAGACTCAAAATGTGGGAGATAACTATAGTCAAGAACGTACCGAAAGCCTTAGTTCTTTTTTCTCTTCAGTTTTCACTTCTGACGATGGTTTGTCACCAAACGTAATAGACTCACCTGTCTGCCCACCAATTCAAGACATATATATCACAGAGCAAGGGGTTCTAAACTTGCTTCTTCAACTATCAGTAAAGAAAAGCGCAGGCCCCGATGAAATCCCAAACGAATTTTTGTTCAGATATGCAGAATGGGTTGCCAAATACCTCACGAAAGTTTTTCAAATATCTATTACCACAGGGTTTTTCCCGTCCGCTTGGAAGCATGCCAAAGTTATTCCGATCCATAGGAGGGATTCTACATCTAGTGTCAATTATTTCCGACCAATCTCTCTTCTTTGTACATGTTCTAAGTTGCTTGAACACATTGTATTTAAACAGCTTATGGCGTACCTTGAAAATAACAACATACTTCATCCTTCTCAACATGGGTTCCGAAAAGGCCTTTCTACAATTACTCAGCTTATAGAAACCGCTCATGATCTTTGCGTAGGAATAAATTGCCGTGGCCAAACTGACGTAATATTCCTGGATTTTGCAAAAGCATTCTATAAGGTATCCCATCCAAAATTGCTGCTTAAAAGTAACGCCATATTCAGAAACCCCAAAATAACAAGATGGTTTTCTTTCTACCTCACCTCTCGAAAACAGTTCGTATATCTAGGAGATTATAAATCGACTTCTTCCCCAGTGCTTTCAGGTATGCCGCAGGGAAGTGTCTTGGGCCCCTCTTATTCTTGGTTTTTATATATGATCTTCCAAAATCAACCACTGTTCCGGTCAGACTGTTCGCTGATGAATTTGTGGTGTACAAAACAATCAAATCCGCAAGTGACTTAGAAGAACTGAACACTAACCTACAAGAAATTGAAAACTGGTGCGCTAAATGGCAAATGGTACTCAACCCTTATAAATCTGTAATCATGTCTGTTACCAGGAAGAAAAATATTATGATATTTCCTTACTACATTGCAGCTAAACAAGTTAATAGGGTACAACAGCACAAGTATCTTAATTTGACCTTCACTTCAGACCTTTGCGGGAATACCCACATAAATAATGTATGCTTTAAAGCATACAGGGTAATATGGGGGCTAGGTCGTAATGTCCGCAGCGCTACACCCGATATAAAAATATTCAGTTACAGTACCCTGGTAAGACCAGTACTTGAATACGGGAGAATTGTGTGGGACCCCTACACCGCATCTAACAAAACAAAAATTGAAATAGTACAAAGACTTGCTCCCCGTTTTATCTACAATAAATGTCGGAGAATCAATTCACCAACCGAATTGTGCAAATCAGCCAACCTCGAAAAACTAGAATGCCGCACTAAGATAGAAAGGCTGAAGTATCTTTTTCTTTTATTCCATGGTCACTTTAAGATTAACACATCACATTATTTTTCAATACACCCCGATGAGTCATCAAGACATCGGCATAGTAAGTACATTCCTGTGCCACTTTCTCAAAATGATTGTTTTAAATACAGCTTTTTTCCTCGTGTGATTAAAGAGTGGAACATGCTGCTTGACTGCATTGTAAAAAGCAATACTCTAGATGCCTTTCTTGAAAGCCTAAAAACATACTTTGAACAAAACGCGCCTATATAAAAGTTGTCCCTCTGCATAATCTGTTTCCCTTTGTTTCTTTTACTGTATTGTTGACGTTCTGTTTTACGTCCACTGTATTTGCTTGTATTTTTGTGTCAGACTTTTGTAGTTGTTGAAATGTACTCCTTTTTTTGTGGATTTTGTTTATTCAGTTCAGTTCAGTCGTTAAGTCGTGTCCGACTCTTCGTGACCCTATGGACCATGTGACGCCACGCTTACCGGTCTCTCACTATCTTTCTAACATCACATAACTTCATCTGCAGTGCCTCGAGGATGCCTTCTAACCATCGCGTTCGCTGCCTACTCCTTCTCCGGCGACCCTTAACTTTCCCAACATCAAATCTTTCTCCAGCGGCTCCTCTCTTCTCATCAGATGACCAAAGTAGCTGAGCTTTAACTTCAGAATTTGACCCTCCAATGAGCAGTCAGGGTTTATGGTCGACAATATTGACTGATTTGATCTTCTGGCAGTCCAAGGAACTCTCAAGAGTCTTCGCCAGCACCACAATTCAAACGCGTCAATTCTTCAGCGGTCCGCCTTTTCCACAGTCCAACTCTCGCATCCATACATCACAACTGGAAAGACAATAGCACGAGTTATACGGATCTTGGTTGGCAGATTAATGTCTCTGCTCTTTACTAGGCGGTCAAGGCTAACCATTGCTCTCTTTCCCAGAAGCAGGCGTCTCTTAATTTATTGGCTGCAGTCTCCTTCCGAGGTAATCTTGGAGCCCAAGAAGAGAAAATCTGTCACAGCTTCCACTTCTTGTCCATTGATGCTCCGGGACTTGATAGGGCAAGACGCCATGATCTTTGTCTTTTTAATGTTCAGTTTAAGCACAAGCTTCTCACTCTCTTCTTGTACGCGCATCAGAAGTCTCTTGAGTTCCGCTTCACTTTCTGCCATTAAAGTGGTATCATCCGCATATCTAAGGTTGTTGATACGTTTTCCAGCAATCTTCACTCCAGCTGAAGACTCGTCCAGACCGGCTTTCCTCATGATGCACTCTGCATATAGGTTAAATAGGCAGGGCGACAGTATGCAGCCTTGCCTCACTCCTTTCTCAATCGGAAACAAATCAGTAAGACCATGCCCAGTTCTGACTGCGGCCTCTTGCCCTTCATACAGGTTCCTGAGGAGACAGATGAGGTGAATTGGAACTCCCATCTCTTGGAGAGCTTGCCACAATCTGCTGTGATCTACGCAGTCAAACGCTTTCGCATAATCAATAAAGCAGAAGTAGATGGGTTTCTGGAACTCTCTTGCTTTTTCCATGATCCAGCGAAGGTTGGCAACTTGGTCTCTAGTTTATTTCCACTCCTGTAATAGCCTGCATCGGCTGACAGTATAAATAAATAAATAAATAAATAAATAAATAAATAAATAAATAAATAAATAAATAAATAAATAAATAAATAAATGCTCTTTATTTCTCCGTCCTTGTGACTAGCATACTTACTAGTTAGTTTCCTAGTTCTTTTCCTCTATTGTGAGTCAACGCTTTTTAAGTAGAGGTATTTAAATACTTTAGCTACCCATCTGTTGCTGTCCAATTTCCTCAGGCGTTCCTCATATAATACTTTACTCTCAGCTTCCTGTACTTCGAAAGATGCCCAGCCCATATCTCCCTGTACCGCCTCATTTGTAGTTTTGCCGTGGGCACCTAGTGCTAATCGTAAACAGATCTCTGATTTATTTCTACTGTCGACTGTACGTCTAATTTTAGGGACAAAACCGCAATTTCGAAATTACGTCCGGGCACCATAATTCCTTTCCAATTACCCCTCAAAACCTCACACCTATTGTATCCCCACAATGCCTTATGCTTCATTATCCCGGCATTCCTTCGCACTTTGGCCTTAAGTGATTGCTCATGCTTTCCAATGTATGCCAATCCTTCGTTTACCCATACCCCCCGATATTTATATTCTGCTACTCTAGGTATTTCATGGTCTTCTATTTTAAGACCCTGATCAGTTGAGCCGCTGAAAATCATCAGACCCAACTTACCTGCGCTTAAACTGAAGCCTATAGCATCCCCTTCGTCTCCGCAATACTTTACTAGAGTTTGCAATTCTTCCAGACTCTCATCTAGCAGCACAATATCGCCTGCATACATCAAACCGGGGAGGCGCTGGTCTACCGCCTTTCCACCTATTCTATATGACAGGTTAAAACCTAGGTTACTGTCTTGTATCCTCCGTTCCAGGTTTATCATATAAAGCATGAACAGCACCGGTGATAAAGGACAGCCTTGTCTTAATCCTTTGCATACTTTGATATCCTCCGTACGTCTTATCCCTTCCCACGTAATTTCTACTTTGTTATCCCGGTATATTTCCTGTAGGAACTCTATTTTCTCATAACCGATACCTTCTTCTTTTAATATGTTCCACAGGAGTTCCCTGCTTACGTTGTCGTATGCCCCGTTTATGTCCAGGAAGGCCAAATACAAAGGTCTATTTTCCACTCTAGATATTTCGATGCATTGGGTAAGCTTGAACAGGCTATGATCTAAGCGCCTACCATTTCTAAAGCCGTTCTGAAGTTCTCCGAGTATCTTGTTACTTTCTACCCATGCTTGCACCTTTACTTTTACCGCCTGAATGGCTAACCTGTACACAACAGATGTTATGATAATCGGCCTCTAGGATTTTATGTGCATCTTGTCTCCTTTCCCTTTATAAATCAAATTCATTTTACTCTGCCGCCAGCTGTCCGGAATTTGCTTATCCATTATGACTGTTTCCAGAGCTTTTAACAACGTTTCCTTACTTTTTGGACCGAATTCATTAATCAGCTTGATCGGAATTCCATCTATTCCTGTAGATGTGTTTTTAGGAATATTTTTTCCGCCTTTTTCCAGTTTAGATTGATCAATTCTAAGCTGCTTTGTATTCTGCTACCTTGTGTTGCTTCCTGATTAGCGGAGATTACCCTATCGTCACTCTTAAATGGCTCGGTTATAACTGATGTAATGTAGTTAACTGCGTTGTCTCCCTTTAAACAATTTCCCTCGTTATCTTGAATCCGATCCTGCTTTCTTTGATTCTTCTTCCCTAGCCAGCTTATATGGCTCCAGAATTTTCTTGCTCAGCCTCTAGAGCCATCGTGTATGTCAGCCATCCAGCGATCGGTGGACTGCCTTCTTTTACTTTGGACGAGGGCCTGCACCTGAAGTTTCTTTTGTAGATATGATTCCCATTTTTGGTCAATTTCCTCCTGAGATACCTGTGCTTAATTTGCCATTCGGTGTTCCCTTAAAGCAGCCCGTCGTTGTTCAATAGCTTCCCTGATTTCCTTATTCCACCAGCTCCGTGGCTTACTCTTTCCATTCCAGCGGTTTGCTACTTTAACCTCCTAAATTTTCCTCCTTATTAGTAGTTCTTCCTGTTCATAATCCCAGTCTTCCATGGGGCTTTTCTCTATTGCTTCCTCTATGTCTGCTGCTATCTGCGCTATTTGATCGTCGTTTAATTTTGCGTTTGCGTTTTGTCTAAGTTCCATTTCTCTTTTCAACAAGGGCCCCATATGCAGACTAATACGTTTATGATCCCTTCCCAGACTACAGTCCCTTCTTCGTCTATTTCCATTTTTCTGGCCTTGCTATAAATTTTCTGCGACATTAGGCAATAGCCAATGATCGTCTGCCTGTTGCGGAATTCCCACGTGATTTGGCCTTCACCATTTTGTTTCTCTATTTACTATAACTAGATCGTGTCGCTCACAAAAATCTAGCGTTAGCTTCCCGTTACAATCCGTGTATTCATCCAGATCGTCGATGTGGCCGTTCATGTCCCCCAGTAGAATAATATTGTCCCCGTTTCCAAACTGGCTTATATCGTCATTGAGACATTCAACAAGATCCTTGTTTTCTTGCCTGCATTGATGTCCTGTTCCTAAATAAACTACCCCTAGCCATGTCCTTATGCCGGTAATTGTTCCTGAAACCCAGATATGTTCTTTACAAGATGATTTAATTCTTTGCCAATTTGTTCCCTGGTGTATCAACATACCTACCCCTCCACCCTTTTTTTTCCGTTCTCGTTCTGTTGCACCCTTCCCAGAGGTAGCCTTCTATAAACGGCGGATCTTCTAGATCCCTGAGATGAGTCTCGCAAAGAGCGTACACACCTATTTTGTCATCCTTCAACTGCTGTTCTAACTCTAGCCATTTCGCTCGTTTTCTGCCTCCTTGCATGTTTATGTAGCGGACCCTAGTGTTAAATTGCTTTTTTGTACATTTCTTTCTCGACCTACTCGTTGCCATTTTTGGGGGCTCAGCCTCCATTATTACACTTTCCTCTGCTTCACTTCTAACTACGTCTTTGCACGGAGTCCTCGCGTACCCCCTAAAAAAGCTACAGCCCTGCCTGCCAGGCGCCAGCCGATCTCTGCTCCCACCCTTCTGTTAAAATGAATGTCATCTCGCTGAAAAGTCCTACTAAAGCCTGCTTTACGTACCTCCCTGTTTACCTCAACCACTTCTAAACGCGTCTCCAGGCTTAACTTTCTTATGTCCTGATTAACTTTTACCACGTCCTTTTCCAGCTTTCCGTTCAATCCCAGCGCCTCTGGTACTGTGCATACAACTATCTGCGTCTGCTGTGCTATCTCCCTGATCTCGTCAACTCCATTAGCTAAACTTTCCACCACTTCAGCAGCATCACCATTTAGGACATCATTTGGCCCCGCGGCTACTATTACCATACTGCGCTCTGCGGAATTTTTCAACTGCCTGTTTTTACTCTGTTTCAGCGCTGCCCTCATTGTTCTCCCTGGGAAGGCTCCAACTAGCACTATCTTATCACTCTTTACACGTTCCAAGATATCTCGCTTGCACCTGTTCATGTTAGAATCTCCGGCGATAAGCACCTGGGCCTTCTCTCTCCCTCTCCCAACTGTTGGCTCCTGCTTTCGGTTATCTGTGTCCTTATCACTGGGATTTTCATTCTTCCTTCTTCGTTTTTTTTTCCGGCTTCTTAGCTGCTTCTAAATAACTCTGACGGTTCGGATCCGCCTGACCTACTTTGCTTATACCTTCCATGCCAGTGCTGGCCCCAGCCACGTGGCCCGCACGGAATGTTCGTCCTCGTTGGTTCCAAGGATAAAGTCGGCCCCCTTTTTTTTTTTCAATTTGAGGAAGCTGTCCAAGCAGTTCCTGATTTTCCGCACTTAACAACCGTACTACAGTTTCTAAATCATCCACACGAGACACTAAACTGCCCCTTTCTTGATCAAATCTATCTAGACGCGCACTCAGTACGCCACACCGACACAAAAAGTCGCTGCCTTCCGCTTCACCTACAGAGTCCAAACACGTTTGCTTGAGATTAGCCTGCGCCTCACACTGAGTGCATTTCACCTTCTTTGATTGCACATCTTAAGCGCTCATCGACTGAACTATATCTATTACGAATTCTCAGAATATACAAGCTGCCAAAAGAAGACACAAGAAACGACTAGCAAACACGCGTTAAAACCCAATTCTGCGAAAGCCAATAGCCTAGAAAGAAAGTATTTATCTAAACAAAATATTTAAAGAATGAACGCCAAGAAAACCTAGCTGCCGGCATGAAAAACCAGGCCGCTAGGACCAAGAGCTAAAATCTATTCTTTAAGCTGCACCTAACTTAACTAGCTGAAAACAAAATAAAGTTAATAAAAGAAAGAAATCATCTATTTGACGCTTCGGAAGCTCCCGTTGTCGCCAGTCCGTCCGTTTCCGGTAGCCACGTGCAATCGGAGGAGCGATGGAATACGCGTCCGCACCCCACGGCTGTCAATTGTTAGTGACACGCGCACTCCCCGCCATCTTTAGAGGCCGCCGTCGAGTACTGCCGAAACCAGCAATGCAACGCGGATTTTTCGCGTAACGGATATTTGAATTTGGTTCTCAACCTCGCTGCCAGAGGATGTCGAACTCAGGCATTTTCAGACTCCTCGGAGTCAGTCTCCAATGGAGACTGCATAGACCATCGCGTAAGCATGGAAGCCTGTCATTTCACATCTAAGGTGAAAGTTTTATATTCAACGTTTGAGGTGTTACCGTCCTCACCTTCGCAAAATAGAGTTTTACAACACCACCATGAGCCTTCCTCTATACCAGCAAAACACTGAAGTAGCTCTTGAATGCGGGGCTAAATTCTCAGCCAGTAGGTTTAGAACCACGCTTGAGAAATATTGTAAAGTTCGCCAACTGCGTTGTTTTCATGTCGTGGGCGCTTGGACTTTTATTGTGAGCTTCGAGGCGTCTCGCCTACGTCATTTATCTCATGTAAAAATAACTTGCCACTGAACACCCAAATGAGGTCTCTAATTAGAAAAAAAAGTTTAAAGTATCGATTAAAGTTAAGTTGTAAACGGTGAGGACTGTTAAAGGAAATCTGAACGGAGGCAAACATAGCGAAACGAGCGAAATTATTGCCTCTTCATGTAAATCCTCGTTACGTTGAGCAAAACTTGCGATTAAATTTCAAGTGAAAGCCTTATATGCCACACTTCGAGAAGAGTCAGTGCTGTTTGTAATGTGAGATTGTCAATAAAACAGGCTTTCGTGTAGCCATATGGGGGTGAATTAATGTTGTCATTATCTCGTGGCTGACGCCGCTATGCGCCGCAGGGCACTACCCCTTCAAACAACCTCTTTACCTCTCACAAATTGAACACATCCGTGGCGAAAGGATTGTTGGCAGTTTACCCAATAGCTTTTTTACAACCGTTAGCTGTGCAGCATTCTGCGTCGGACTTTGAGTTAACGTAGAACACACATCGTATTCTCAAATTGACTGTGCGCTTGAGCGAGGCATTCAAACAGCGGAGCCTTCAAGTATTCACCTTTCCAGAGATGTGTATGAGAATTGTTATGGAATCGCTAATTCTATAATTTAATTGATGGTGTTATACAATCGCTCGGTGCATGTAGCCAGCTCACTTCTGAATGTCAAATTTCAGGCTTACATGTGATATATTGGATAGAAAAACAGCGCTAAAGACGAACACCACAGCAAAGGAACACAAGACAGCGCTCGTCTTGTGTTCCTTTGCTGTGGTGTTTGTCTTTTGCGCTGTTTTTCCATCCAATATGTTCCACCAACTCGCCCGTTTGGCTATAGTGTTGAATTAAATGTAACAGAGATTCGAAACGACATGTGCAACATCAAAGTACGCCTTCAACTAACGCTGCGCCGATTGCTATTCAGACACGGCCCATGAAGCATGCATGCTATGTCCAATATGAAATACAATGGAAGCATAAGCACCTTAAAACATATCGAAAGCATTCACTAAAACATTGCATCATGCGCACAGTACGCTTTTCGCATTCTTGCTTGCAAGCAGTGTTGAACGTCTGTTTTTTTTTTTAGAATTGGTAATACCGAACCTGAAATCTCAAACAGGCTTTAAAGCCCCACGTATGATATTTTCCTGAGGATACTGTAGAATTAATTTTAAATTCAGCTTGAAGTTTAAGTTTAGGAGACTACCGAAGTGTTTGACAATGTTTTAAACGCCTCTTCGTTGTCTTGTCTTTTAGCAAAGGAAGGCACAGTATGTCTCTGTTCTCACAGTACAGGTAGTCTTAAATTAGGCCGTAGAATTGTATGTAAACATGTGTTAGTTTCGGATCGCTATCACAAACCCGCCTGCAAGTGGTTAAGAGGCAACAGCAACGGCATTAAAATAACGAAATAACTGACTCGCATCGCACAACGTTGCCATGTGTTGCATCGCCTGCTTTCTGCAGCGTCTATCACTATTAATTACAACTATCCACGTAACACTCGTCGTCTTTTTGCACGAAGTTACGAGCAAAGGATTTTCATGATTCGAATTGATCGTGCAACCATAAATGAAATTTCCAGAAAAATATGTGTTGCTTCAAAATCGTAGCTGGAAGTCTCATTCGATTTGTCTTTCTTTTAGTGCATGGGAGGTTAAGTATATTTATTTGTTTTTTAAGCCATCAAAACTTTGACTCTGTCATCCTCTAACTGCCGGCCACTCTTCTTAAATATTTTGATGCTGTCTGCAGAATAAAATTGGCCACACTCCTATATCTCATCACTAAACAGTATACAAAGCTTTATTCTTGTTTTCGTGCTAATTGAGATATCAGAAAGTTTCGAAAGTACAATAAAAAATTTCCGCATTCCTTTTTTTTTCTTCCTAGGGTTTTGTAAACATGTCCGAGATTTTATCCTGCCATGCATTGCACATAATCGTTTTTTTTTTTAGCCATAACAAAGTTGAACCTAAAAGGCATGAACACGAACACCGTGCAAGACACCTCCACTTCGTGCGTCTGCTGGCCTTTTCGCGACACGTGGAGAAGACAATGTTACTTGGCTGTTAGTGAGCTTTTTCCCTGTGCATCGAGCGCTGCCCAGCACTAAATAGTGCAGCGATCGTCACCCCTCGGCGAAAGGGTATATTCTAATGTATAACAGGACTCAGAATAACCCCGGACTCTGGACGACGCTACATAGAGTGAGATTTACAATTTCTTTTCATACGTTCTGAAGTCGTACCCCAAACATTACGCATTTTTGTATTCTTCTATATTGATCCCATAAGGCAAAAATACAAAATATGAATAATTGTTATTTCTTTGCAAAGTTTAATTTTCCCAAGTTTAAATATGTAGGAGAAGGAAGTGTTTAATGATAGCAGCTTTTTTATATTTTTATATTAGCGGATACGTAACGCGATGCGCTTCTTTACCCGCAAACTAGCGGACTCTTCTAGCAATGTGACCAGATCAAACACAAAGTCCAGGCAGCTAATGTAAGACATCCTAAAAATGCACAAGTATGGCCACAATATTACGAAGCACGCTTCTGGTGCTTGAAATGTTTTTGCGGTATCCGTAAAGAAGATACGATGGTTTTTGGATCCGTACAGGCGCGCACTAGTCACACGTGGTTGTGTATGTGTAATGGACTTGCAAATATCCACTTGACTAGGCGATACATTATTCTTTATCGCAGGAGCATGGGTCCTATATTATCTCGGGAACTGTAGGGAGCCACCGTTAAGGCACTCCAGCTCGAGGGCAGAAGCTTTCCTAACAGGACAATGACTCCCCTCCTTGAATTATTCATCTGGATGCCTTCACTTGCAGAGTGTTGGGCATTAAATTCCCCAGAGATTATATGGCGTCCAGGTATCGCAGCTATCAAATACGTCATTGTGTTGGTGTGAAAAAAGGCATTTTGGATATAAACATGCAACAGTACAAGCAAACGTGATGATCTAACTTTGCGTTTTGGGATGTGTACTGATTATCCTTGGGGGAGCATCATGCTGGACATTAGTAAGCTCGTCCCCACCGCTGGTCATCAATGTTTGGTTTATATAGTAGAAAAGAAAAGCCACACTCTGCCACAGTTCACGGTAAGCACATGACCGAGGCGTAAGAGAAGCAAATGAGGTAGAAGTGGAAGAGTAGAGTGAAAGGTGCCACAGTGCACGGCTCTGGAACAATTGTACCACCTATGGATTCTTAATACGCACCAGAATCGCCCCTAAAACCTATCCCCACACAGGAGACTTAGGAGGCCGCCCTGCTCAGCTTCTTTTGTCAGCCAGATGTCCCTGGTCGACGGAGCCCGAGTCACGGTGATCGCCAAAGGGCTCACATAATAAGCAGAACACCCAGCGATTGTACGGACCCTGGCTGCCTCAAAATTCCTCTCTGTGTGGTAGATTCGATAAATGTGTCGGTAGCAGACAAACGTGCATCGTACAGCACATCGACAGCTTTTCAGCTCTCTTCAGCGAAAGCCGGCCTCCCCATTCGAGAGATGGCAGAATCTGCGCTATTTAATTCAGCTGTGTGGGAGGTCAAGAAGGTGAAAGCAGATAAAAGTGATGGCATCAGTTGTCATTGGTGTATTATTCAGCCGGTGAGCATGACGGCCAGCTAGGAAGCTCCAGGTTATTAGATGGGGATATCCGAGAGTTTAAGCGAGTTGGGCGAAAAGGTGCTTTGAAACACGCTGAGTAGCACTTGGGCATTCTGGAATAAAACATTTGCGTCGGGTCTTGACTCAAGGGCGTCAACCATTGCAAGAATGGAAAATACTGTGGGTGGCCGGTGCCGTTTTGGATGTCAATCTGGACAGCATTAGTGGATACTATTTTATGCCTTGTTAATGACAGCCATTGACCGGGTCTCTGTGGGAAGATAGACATTCTAATTTGAAATTGAAATATAAATGGAGCAATTTCATTGCTTCAGTAATCGAATCTATTTGACTACCAGATTTGTCATGATGTTGGTACGGTACGGCCGGTACGGGCGAAATTCCATGGCCCGTATTTTAGGTATCTCCTGCAAGTGCGGAGCCGATTCACTTTGTCTTTTTCTCTGAGCCCTACTTCAATGTCTTTTCTCTGAGCCCTACTTCAAGCAATACGTACCAATGAAAATGAAAAATGAGATAAATTTTTCACGCTGGACTATTTTGATAATTACTTTCACACATCGGGGGGCAGATACTATAATATGCAGTATTTTGTGTCTCCAAATAAATTTTTCCTTTCGAAAGTGGCTTCCGCCATACTTCAATGTGTTCTAATTTTTGGTATGTTCAGTGGCTCTACGTGTAGATGCGGTGTCGTATCAACAAGAGCTGAAACGTTTTTTCAGGTTCTTCTCCAGCAGTTCCAGGCAAATCCGCAGCAGAAATTAAGAAAGAGAAAGAGCAGCGTCAGCTGGATTTACAAAATAACCAGACATACCTCAACGCTTTGCAGGTATGCTTTCTTGTAGCTTTATTGGTTGTGTACAAGAGCTTCCCTGTGATTACACAAAAACCTCACAAAAATTAAACCCAGGAACTCCAAGAGGCTTATACGAAATAAATCTAAATTGATCTGGGCATCTTAGCACAACTACATCCTATAAATTGTTATGTGCGTCCCGATGGTATTTCATTATCAATACAGAGGGGTTAAGAAGAACACTGGAAGTTCACAGCTTATTCCCGGCTTTTTTTTTTCATCTGAACAGCAGAACAAATGCAAGAAGGGATCTCTATTTCTGACCGCAACTGTTACTTCATCTGAGCACCAGTATTATGCAAACTTAAGATCTACAAAGCGGATGTAAATACCTGATTTTGTCGCTTGTTGTACGGGAATTATTTCAGCTGTATGGTTAAAAAGTTTGCAAGTGCTACCTATGCGTGATGATATGACGGCAGCTGCTGACAATACAGTACATTCTCAAATTTTTGAACACTCAAGCGGCTTTGTTTATAGTACCTTCTTTCTGCATAAAATGTAGCTCTACTAATTCTTTGATATCATAAAAAAACAGTGCCCTTGTCGTATCCCGTTTTACAAAGATACCGGAAACATGGCTCTAAGATATCAGTGCTGCTCTTGTGATTGACCCCAGCGGAGCATCTTATACCTCCGTAACACGCCGCAAGCATACATAACGCTGCTTTTTAATCGCTAGTACCGCTAAAAATATTTTTGCGATGTAGTAATTGTTTTATCTTTTTGTTTTGTAGCAAGAACAACGCTCTTTTGAGGACCTACAGGGCGAAACGGTGTCACATTTTGCCTACGCATACCCATGTTTCTTTTGAAGTGTGGAAAACAAGCTTAGGTGTCCGCTCATTTTTGCGATACATAAACGCAAAAAAGACAACACACGAGAGAGACAAAGGACAAAACGTTAGCAACTGGATTTTATTCGGAGCACGAAAGCATATTGTTACGGAGCACAGTATCGAGATGACGACGACGCTCTGGTGTGGTGTTGTGAAGAAGACGACGCTCAGGCTAAGCTGGGTTCGTTCTGGTGGCGAGTGCTTCTGACAGTCAAATAGCGGCAACAGCTGTGTACATTTTCCTTAACATTTGGTGGAGGATTGCTGGAAGTGCGTCCGTAGCAAACCTATATTCTAGCAAACCTGGATCTCCGTAGTGGCCGCCAGATTGGTACCGTCACTATGCCATCCGACACGACATCATCTTCAGCGGCACCACCAGCTTCCACCGTCGTCATAACGCAGCCTCGTGACCCGGGCACCTTCTGCGGCACCGACCATGTCGACGTAGAACACTGGATCGGTATGTACGAGCGCGTCAGCAAGCACAATCATTGGGATGCGACCCTGATGCTCGCCAACGTCATCATCTATCTGGCGGGTACGGCGCGCGTCTGGTTTGAGACACATGAAGACGACATCACATCCTGGGATATGTGCAAGGAGAATCTTCGCGATCTATTCGGCAAGCCGATCGGACGCAAGCTCGGCGCACAAAAAGACCTCGCATCCCGTGCCCAGTCTTCAACAGAATCATATTTGTCTTATATTCAAGATATTCTAGCCTTATGCCGAAAATTTGACAGCGCCATGTCCGAGTCAGACAAAGTGGGCCATATATTAAAGGGAATTGCAAACGATGTCTACAATCTGCTGCTTTGCAAAGACTGTCCGACGGTCGACTCAGTCATCCAAGTTTGCCGGCAGTTTGAGCAAGCAAAACACCGTCGCATTACTCCCCGCTTCGACCGCTTGCCAAACACAGCTGCTACGTCTTCGTGCGAAGATAGTCCAACACTGCAGCAGCCATCTCATCCAACTAACTTGACCAGGATTGTTCGCCGAGAGATAGAAGCTATGGCGCCCGTTGCGTTCGCTCCTCAGCCGGCAGATGCTACTATAGCCTTAATACAATCTGTTGTTCGCCAGGAGTTAGCAAATGTGGGACTCAACGCGAATGTGAGCTTGAACTCTGGCCAGTCTTCCGCACACCCCTCATTCCAACCTATGAGACAGCCATCTGTCCAGCCCACCGTTCCGGTGGTAGCAGCTGCGGCTCCGACTGCGCCCACGCCGACGCGATACCGCTACCGCTCCCGCAACCCGGACGAATGGCAAAGCTCGGATGACCGACCCATCTGCTTCAACTCTTCCCGTGTCGGCCACATTTCTCATCATTGCCGCAGCCGTTGGGTTCCGCCACCTCAACCCCGCTACTTTCCTGATCGCAGCGCCGAATATGGTCCACACCCAAACCATTTCCGTGATACGCGCTCTCGTGATCTTAACTCGCAAGCCCCGCGCACGTCCAGCCGCTAACCGTCGCCTCAGACCCGGAGGTCCCGCTCGCCCCTACCTCGCCGTGCATCACCTCCCCACTCCTCTGGCTCTCTTCCGGAAAACTAACCAATGCAGCTCCCGGAGGTGATGCTGCATTGACGACCCGGTCCGAAAATCCTCTACTGACCCTCGCTAATCGCCGCAACCTTCTAGACATCTTTGTGGATGGTGCCGCTGTTACTGCCCTCATTGACACTGGTGCCCAAATTTCAGTCCTCAGCTCATCCTTTTGCCGCTGTCTCAAATAGGTTGTCATATCCGCCGCTTCATCCGCCGTTCGTGTCGCCGATAGAAGCGTCGCTGCTTCGTTGGACTGTGCACTGCGCGCGTGAGTATTTCCGGTCGCACTACCCATGTCCTCTTCACTGTTATCGACCGCTGCCCTCACGACGTGATCCTCGGCATCGACGTTTTAACGGCCCATTCTGCCCTGATTGATTGCTCAACTGGCCTTCTTCGCTTAGACCTGCCCTACTGCTCCGAAAACACCGATGTCAATCTCCGCCTCCGATCCGCCGAATTTGTTCGTCTACCGCCCGAAGCTGCTATTTATGTTCCACTGGCCCCGTTCCCCGCAGTTCCTGATGGCACAAACGTCACTTGCCCAATTACCGATGTTGTTCTCCGTCGCAACATCATACTCCCTCATACCGTAGTGACTGTCACTGCTAACCGCACCTATCTTCCCGTCCTTAATTTCAGCTGCTCGACCCAAGTTTTAGCCCATGGCATCGCGCTTGTTGATCTGTTTCCTTTGGCGGACAGCGAAGTTGCTGCTCTAATGCCTCAGCATCTGTCGAAGCAGCATATATCGGCTTCTTATAATTCGAACCTCTTTTCAGGCATGATAGCCGCGGATCTGCCAGATGACCAAGCCAAAGCTCTCTCCGACCTTTTGCTGTCGTACAGCGATATATTTGATTTCGGTGACCGACCATTGGGTCAAACATCCACTGTGACCCATCGAATCAATACGGGTGACGCCAGCCCCATCCACAGATGGCGTTATCGTGTTCCCCTTACTGAGCGGCATGTTATACAGAAAGAAGTGGACAAGATGCTGGCGCAAAACATTATCGAGCCTTCCTGCAGTCCCTGGGCATCCCCTGTCGTATTGGTCAAAAAGAAAGACCAAAGTTGGAGATTTTGTGTCGACTATCGCCACCTTAATCAAATAACAAAGAAAGATGTTTACTCTCTTCCGCGAATTGACGATGCGCTTTACTGCTTGCATGGTGCCAGCTATTTTTCTTCCATCGACATGCGCTCAGGCTACTGGCAAATTGCTGTCGACGAACGGGATCGCGAGAAAACTGCATTTGTTACTGTCGTGACGCTGGGGCTATGGCGACCCGGCCTTCACTTGGTAGCGTGCAGAGACTCCGGGTTGAAGAAGGACTGAATCTTCGAAGTTGGTAAAATATGTACAAGCAGGTTTACTGGCACTTTGAGAAAACGTATTTACAAGAATATTTACATGAAGAAGAAGGGTACATCAGCAAAATGACAAGCGTTAAGAGTTCATAGCGAGAAGCGACTGGATGAGCCGTTTACCCAGGGCCCAGAGCGACATTTCGTGCTCTGCAGCGTCCTTAAAAACCCCCTATGTCCAGCCCCTCTCTGAAGATGCTGACCAACCAAATCCAGGGCACGCCCCTCAGGTATCGGCATCCAATCGAACACATCACTGCACTGATGGTCTGAAGCACTGACTGGTCCGGCATTCATTCGTTGGGCGTGATCACTTGTTGGCGGGAAAAGCTTGGGAACGGCGAGGAGAGGAGGTACATTTCTATTCTTCAGCAAAGAAACCACAGGCTGGTTCTGACAAGGGGTTTTACTTCTCAGAAACCCGAGTGCACGTGGCGCCGCATAGGGCTCCCAACATTGTCCCTTTTCGACAATTGCAAATCTTTTCGACAATTGCAAATCTTTTCGACAATTGCAAATCTTTTCGACAATTGCAAATCTTTCCTGCATTCCCGGGAAATCACTTAATGGCCGTATGAGTCATGCTCCTTTCTTGTCCTGCACGTCAGCGGACATGTCACTCTGTCGTCTCCTTTGGATAGGAGGCATTCATCACTGGAGGATAGCCCTTCTCGACTGGAAGGGTGAACAAAAGAAAGCACTTCCTGCTATTTCCCGCAGGGGGACGTTTCTTTGTGTTTTTCCAGACGTTCTCTTGACAGGGCCAATTTGGCATTTGCAGGTTGTCCACAAAGCAAAACATGCTTACAAAACAGGATTCCTGGAAACAGGCTCACTTAGAGCCAATGGACCATCACCACATATTCACAAAACTTTTCCATGCCCACAGGCGAACAATAGAGCGCGCAAATGCGGATGCTTGGTCGTAACAGCCTCCTCCCCCGCCAGAAGAGTCTCGGAGGGCAGCAGTCCCAGCTGCTGCATGAAGAGACGACTTAATGGCCTGCACGTGAACGCTTGAAGCTCGCTGTTGCTTGTCGCGTTGTCTTGATTGTTGTAGGCCAAATTGCTCGAGCTGTCTGAAACTCAACCACATGTCGAAGCAAGCACTCGGCTCCCGTCTGAAGAGACCAGGTCAAAAGAAAACTGCCATTGTTGTTCGAGAAAAGCCCACACTCAAGACGTTAGGACCTACGTATTCCTAGAAAACCAAACGTGCTGCTTTACATAGTCACACATATACAAGCGCACGAAAAAAAAAAAAAAAACCTGATTATCAATTTGGATACATGGTGAGGAACATCTCGGACCGCTTAGAAAGAGCGGCTAAGCGCGTCCGCATTCCCATTTAACTTCCCCTTTTTGTATCTTATTTCAAAATTGTACTGCTGTAAAATCAAGCTCCACCTAAGAAGGCGACTGTTCTTCGATGTCGCAGTTTGCAGCCAAGCCAGGGGACAATGGTCCGTCTCTACGGTGAATTTGGCCCCTCCAAGATAGCACTGCAATTTTTGAATGGCCCATACAATGCAAGCGCATTCCTTCTCTGACGCGCAATAAGCCCTCTCTCTAGAACTCAGTTTTCTGCTCAAGTAGAGCACGGGGTGCTCATTACCGTCGTCATCTCTCTGGCAGAGAACAGCACCTAACCCTCGATCACTGGCATCACACTGGACCGTGAATTCTCGGCCATAGTCTGGAGCTCGCAATACCGGACGGCTAATCAGCACAGCCTTCAGGTTTACGAAGGAGGCTTCCTTTTGTTCGTCCCAGACTACATTTGTCGGTTCTGTCTTGCGGAGAGCGTCGGTCAGAGGGCTAGCCAAAGCTGAATAGTTAGGGATGTAGTGATTGTAGTACCCAGTCAGACCCAGGAATGCTCGAATTTCCGTCTTCGTGCTCGGCCGCGGGTAGTCTGCTACCGCAGAAATCTTAATTCTCGCTGGGTTTCCTGAAACCTTGACCTACATTGTGACCCAAGTAGTCCACGGTCGCCCTTGCCAGGCAACATTTCTCGGCCTTTACGGTTAGTCCAGCTTGACGCAAAAGGCTCAGTACAGCTCTTAGATGTACCATATGGTCCGCCCATGAGTCGGAAAAAACCGCAATGTCGTCTAAATAAGGCACCGCGAATGTTTCACACCCCTTTAAAACCCTATCCATGAGTCGGGAAAAACAAAATGGAGCATTTTTGAGCCCGAAACTCATCATTGTTGGCTGGTAGCTGCCCGTCGGAGTGACGAAAGCCGCGTATCTGCTGGCGCGTTCAGTGAGCGGTACTTGCCAGTATCCTCGAGTAAGGTCCAGCGTAGTCACATATGCCGCTCTACTGACCTGTTCTACTCTCTCCTCAATATTCGGAATAGGATACACTTGATCCCTGGTGAGAGAATTTAGCTTTCGGTAGTCTACCACAGGCCTAGGGTCTTTACCTGGAGCTTCTACTAAGATCATAGGCGAAGCATAATCGCTTTCCGAGGGTTTTATTACTCCCAATTCCAGCATGCGAGTTACTTCCCTATCCAGAATTTCTCTTTGCCTTGGAGAAAATCGGTAGCACCTTGATCGCACTGGCACGTCTGAAGTCAGCTCAATATCGTGCTCAGTCAAATCAGTTCTGCCTGGCCTGTCCACGAAGCAGGCCTCAAACTCTGTTATTATCTCGCCCAGATCGGACAGCTGGGATTTCTTTAGTTCTCCTCTCTGCTCCGTCTTTTTGAGAAGCTCCTGAGCGTTGCTTCCTTTTCCGCTGAGGCAAATCAAGTTGTCCCCCATCTCCTCGGGAAGGTTTAACGTTAGATTTACCACGGCTTCCCTCTGCACATAAGGCTTCATAAGATTGCAATGATAAATGCGCACTTCTTTACGCCTACCGGGAATTTTCACTGCGTAGTTAGTGTTAGAAAGCTTTGCAACGACTTCAGCCGGTCCTTCCCACTGTACTTCGAGCTTATTCTGCCTTGAACTTCTCAGCAACATCACCTGGTCCCCGATACAAAACGTCCTTTGACGGGCTGACTTATCATAGTACACCTTGGAACGAGCCTGGGCTGACTTCATGCTGGCCTCAACGAGTTCCTTAGTGTTATGTAAGCGATTCAAGAGGTTCAGAATGAATTCTACTACTGTTGGGTCTTCTCCGCGCCCCTCCCAGGCTTCGCGCACCATTCGCAAAGGTGAGCGCAGTGACCTTCCGTACACCAACTCGGCTGGGCTAAATCCAGTGGATTCGTGCGGCACTGACCGCAAAGCGAAAAGCGCTGCAGGCAGGCAGGTATCCCATTCGCGCTTGTTTTCATAGCACAGTCCCCTCAGGACTCGTTTGAGAACAGAGTGCCATCTTTCTACGCTGTTGCTCTGCGGATGATGGATCGAGCTATGCACTACCTTAATGCCGCATCGCTCGAGAAATGAGGTGGTGAGGACACTCGTGAAAACGCTACCCTGATCACTTTGGACCTCGGAAGGGAATCCAACTCGTGCAAACACTGACAGCAGCGAATCCACTACACTCTCGGACGTCACCTCGCGCAGCGGAACAGCCTCTGGAAACTTTGTGGCTGGGCATAACATAGTGAGGATATAACGGTACCCTGACTCGGTCACAGGAAGTGGCCCAACTATATCTATTACTAACCGGTGAAACGGCTCGGTAATGATTGGTACTAACACCATCGGAGCTTTCCACTTATCTTGCGCCTTTCCCACCCGCTGGCACGTGTCGCATGACCGTACAAAATTTTCCGTGTCCTTAAAACATCCAGGCCAATAGTATTCTTGCAACAGCCTCTGCTTTGTTTTCTTTATTCCAAGGTGACATGACCACGAGCTGCCATGGGAAAGTCGCAGTAAGTCTCCGCGGTACTTTTGGGGAACGACTAATTGGTCCCGCTCTACTCCGCGCTTATCCTTGAATAAGCGATACAGCACTCCCTTTCTCATCTCGAAAGAAATATTGTTTGCTGTCTTAGTGGCGCGGTGGCGCTCCCTTATCTCCTGTATATTGGAATCATTGGCTTGCTCTATAGCTAAGTCCTCTCGGGTTCCACTTAAAAGTCTCGTGAGATTACTAGACACTGGCGGCAAGAGGTTACTCTCAAGAACGTCCTCATTCCGCGTCTCATCAAGCTCACTTTCAAGTTGACTTATCTGAGATGCCTCGCTCTCAAAGTTTTCTGACCTGCTATCTTCCGCATTTACCATTGTTTTAACTGCCGTTTCCTCCGCTGTGGATTTTTCTGGAATGAGCAGTGTAGCTAGTTCTCGCGCCTTTGAACGTGTTAAGGCTTGCACAACTCTGTCTCCGAAAAGGATGCCCCTCTTTCGCAGCAGCATGTCCGATTTGTTGGAGAACAAATACGGATAGCACTTAGGAAGCTTTCCTGAAACGGCAGCCTCGGTTGTTAATTCGCCGAAAGGGCCCTCGATGACCACGTTCGCGATCGGCAAGCACACACTCTGTTCCTCAACTACCTGTCGGATCCATGCACACTGTCCTGTATAGTCGGAAGGCGATACATACGCCGGATGGACAACATCCATCGTTGCGGCCGAATCGCGCAGTACCTTGCAAGGCTTCCCGTTGACTACTAGGTCATGCAGGTAGGGTTCTAAAAGCTGCATATTTTCATCGCAGTCCCTGACATACGAGAAAGCAATCTTTTCTTTCCGGCAGTTGACGGCAATGTGACCCTGCTCATTACACCTAAAGCATGTGAGCGGCTTCCTAGCCTCAAGCTTATTCTTTGTGTTCTGCACGTTGGTCACTTCCCCACTTTTCTCACTGCCGTCCTTTCTAGGGAATTTGCCTGAAGAAACCTTCATTTCTTCGTTTCCAACTCTAGCAAAGTGCCTTTCCTGACGGTTTTTCACACTGAACTTGGGATTGCGGGGCCTATCCACTGCTGGGTTGCTGAATTGTCGGCGCGAAGCATACTCCTCAATAAGTTCGGCAGCTTCAGTTGCCGACTTAATTTCGCCTCGGTCCTGTAACCAATTTCTTTCTTTTTCTGGGAGGCAGTTATAAAACTGCTCCAAAAGAATTTGCTCGACTACAGCGTCCCTATCACTGTAGGAATCTGTGCTCTTTAGCCACTCGCCCAAATTAACTCTTAAATTGTACAGGAATTCAGGGTAACTCTCGTCCCTGGACTTAGTAGCTTTCCGAAAACGTTGTCTGAACGCCTCGGCGCTAAGCCTATACTTTCTCAGAAGGCAAGCTTTGACCTTCTCGTAGTTGTCCGCGTCCTCCTTGCTTAGCCGCGCGACAACCTCCGCTGCCTCGCAGGGCAGAACCGTCAATAATCTCTGAGACCAAGTGTCTCGCTGGAAGGACAGTTTTTCGCAGGTTCGCTCAAAGTTAGCCAGATACAGACCGATATCCCCTGATATCACATATGGCTGCATGTACTTTGACATCTTGAAATCTGCCTCCTTGTTGAGAAGAGGTACCGCTAGCTGGGGACAATTGCCCGACCTCTTGCTCAACTCTAGTTCTAATTTCCGGAGCTCAATTTCTTGGTCCAGCTTTTTTGCTTCTCTTTCACGCTTCTTTTCCTCTTTTTCCCACTCACGTTCGCGCTCCCTTTCCTCTTTTTCCCTCTCAAGTTCACGCTCACGCCTCTTTTCCTCTTTTTCCCGCTCTTTCTGCTCTTTTTCCCGCTCCTTTTCCTCTTTTTCCCGCTCTTTCTGCTGTCTGAGCTGTTCCTTTTTTTGACCGATGAGGTTCCATGCTTCACTGAGCTCCTCATCATCGGCTCCCAAATCTGTGATTGCCTTTATAATCAAAGGTTTTCGTGCCAAACCACTTGTATCAATTCCCAATTCCTCACACAATTGCAACAGTTCCGGTTTCTGCAGCTTTTGTAGGTCCATGATCGCTCCGAGTGTCGGCTACTTCCAAAACAACAGTGCAAACTACCAAACCTAAAGGCGTTTCCACACTCTCTTTACCAGTTCTAAAATCTAACCCTGTTCTAGAACCTGGTCCACATCAGAAGAAAAGCCAAGCACTCACCCACACATGCGATCGATGTTCCGAGCTGCCCTCTTGTTGGCCGATTGTTGCTCCTGCTTGTTGCTTGAGATGCCACCTCCGATCACAAGGTGTTGTGGCTTGTAGCTTCAGATCCACCTCCAATCACCAGATGTTGTGGCTTGTAGATTCAGATCCCACCGCTGGTCACCAGTTGTCGTGACGCTGGGGCTATGGCGACCCGGCCTTCACTTGGTAGCGTGCAGAGACTCCGGGTTGAAGAAGGACTGAATCTTCGAAGTTGGTAAAATATGTACAAGCAGGTTTACTGGCACTTTGAGAAAACGTATTTACAAGAATATTTACATGAAGAAGAAGGGTACATCAGCAAAATGACAAGCGTTAAGAGTTCATAGCGAGAAGCGACTGGATGAGCCGTTTACCCAGGGCCCAGAGCGACATTTCGTGCTCTGCAGCGTCCTTAAAAACCCCCTATGTCCAGCCCCTCTCTGAAGATGCTGACCAACCAAATCCAGGGCACGCCCCTCAGGTATCGGCATCCAATCGAACACATCACTGCACTGATGGTCTGAAGCACTGACTGGTCCGGCATTCATTCGTTGGGCGTGATCACTTGTTGGCGGGAAAAGCTTGGGAACGGCGAGGAGAGGAGGTACATTTCTATTCTTCAGCAAAGAAACCACAGGCTGGTTCTGACAAGGGGTTTTACTTCTCAGAAACCCGAGTGCACGTGGCGCCGCATAGGGCTCCCAACATTGTCCCTTTTCGACAATTGCAAATCTTTTCGACAATTGCAAATCTTTTCGACAATTGCAAATCTTTTCGACAATTGCAAATCTTTCCTGCATTCCCGGGAAATCACTTAATGGCCGTATGAGTCATGCTCCTTTCTTGTCCTGCACGTCAGCGGACATGTCACTCTGTCGTCTCCTTTGGATAGGAGGCATTCATCACTGGAGGATAGCCCTTCTCGACTGGAAGGGTGAACAAAAGAAAGCACTTCCTGCTATTTCCCGCAGGGGGACGTTTCTTTGTGTTTTTCCAGACGTTCTCTTGACAGGGCCAATTTGGCATTTGCAGGTTGTCCACAAAGCAAAACATGCTTACAAAACAGGATTCCTGGAAACAGGCTCACTTAGAGCCAATGGACCATCACCACATATTCACAAAACTTTTCCATGCCCACAGGCGAACAATAGAGCGCGCAAATGCGGATGCTTGGTCGTAACATTACCCCCGACGGACTCTATCAATTCAAGGTAATGCCATTTGGACTCTGTAATGCTCCTGCCACATTCGAGCGCATGATGGATTCGCTCCTCCGTGGCTTCAAGTGGACATGTTTATGCTACTTAGATGACGTCGTCGTTTTCTCTTCCACGTTCGCAACCCACCTTGATTGACTTTCTACAGTCCTGGCCGTTTTTCGCCGCGCCGGTCTTCAACTAACGCCAAAAAATGCAGCTTCGGTCGGCGCCAAATCAATGTCCTGGGTCATTCGGTCGATGCAAATGGTGTGCAGCCCGACCATGACAAATTTCGAGCCGTGCGCGAGTTCCCTACCCCGCGTAGCTCAATTGAGGTGCGATGCTTCCTCGGCCTTTCCTCCTACTTCCGCCGCTTCATTCGGAACTTCGCTGACATCGCTCGTCCACTTACCTCTCTTCTGAAAAAAAAACGTACCTTTCACATGGGGTTGTGACCAAGCCTATGCCTTCACGACGCTTATTTCCGCCCTCACTACACCACCTGTTCTGGCGCACTTCGATACTTCTGCACCTACCGAACTGCGCACCGACGCTAGCGGCCTGGTGCTATCCTTGCCCAGTCCCAGCATGGGTCCTCCCGCGTCATTGCTTATGCCAGCCGCCTGCTTTCGTCCTCTGAACGCAATTATTCAATTACAGAGCGGGAATGCCTTGCACTTGTTTGGGCGCTGTCCAAATTCCGCCTTTATTTGTTTGGGCGGTCCTTCTGTGTAGTGACAGACCACCATGCTTTGTGTTGGCTGTCGTCATTTAAGAACCCCACTGGCCGTTTAGGTCGCTGGGCCTTGCGAATACAAGAGTACGAATTTACTGTGGTATACAAGTCGGGCCACTTACACCAAGACGCTGACTGCTTGTCCCGCCCTCCCGTAGATCCTCCCGATTTGACCGACCATACTGCTGACGACTACATTTTGTCCATCTCGGACTTTATAAATATCGCCTCCGAACACCGTCGTGATTTCGCCCTGCAACCAATTATAGACCAGCTGCACACCAACCGTGACTCTTCCGCCAGCATGTTTGTGCTCCATAACGAGACATTATACAGACGCAATATGCGTCCAGATGGGGCGGGCCTTTTACTGGTTGTTCCGGCTCATCAGCGCTCTACTGTCCTCGCCCAACATGACGCCCCTACAGCAGGACGCTTGGGAGTATCACGCACGTACGACCGTGTGCGACGCCGATTTTTCTGGCCTAGTCTCTACCGCTCTGTCCGTCGCTACGTCGCCGCTTGTGAGCTAGGTCAGCGCAGTAAGATACCTTCGCTTCAACCTAGCGGGCCCCTGCAACCAATCTCAGTGCCGACTGAGCCATTTTCTCGTGTCGGCCTCGATCGTCTTGGGCCTCTTCCGACGTCGACTTCTGGAAACAAACGGATTGCTGTGGCGACTGATTATACTACCCGATATGCTGTAGCCAGGGCCATCCCCACCAGCTACGCCTTCGACGTTGCCAACTTTCTTTTGCATGACGTAATCTTGATTCATGGCGCTCCGCGTCAACTGCTCACAGGTCGTGGCCGCTGTTTCCTTTCTAAAGTAGTTCAAGACCTTCTCCGCTCATGCGCTACTCGTCACCAATTCACCACGGCCTACCATCCGCAAACCAACGGTCTTACTGAACGCCTGAATCGCACACTGACCGACATGCTAAGTATGTGTCCGATCACCATCGTGACTGGGACATCTCCTTACCGTTCGCCACGTTCGCCTATAACTCCTCACGCCATCTTACCGCCGGGACTCTCCCTTTTATCTACTTTTCGGCCGTGACCTTTTACTCCCCTTCGACACCTTGCTGCCTCTTGACGACTTGAGGAAGACGAAGAAGTCAGGGAGCTGTCAGGCTGCCTGCTCGTCTCTGCGAAATCTGTGTGATTTTCCATTTAATACTCGATATATATATCCCAAATAGCCTATATTGCAAGATCCTGACATGTTATCAGCGGCGGGTGCGGCTCCACCGGTGCCGCACCCTGGATCATCACCTGAGTGTTCTTCTGGCATTGCGTCAGGCCTACCTCAGCAGACTGTGCCAGCTCTGCAATCATCACCCGTCATCCCAACCTGTGTATCATGCGGTCACTTGTCATCACCAGGCACTTCAGGACTCTCACCCTCTGATGCTCATCTACAACACGCATCTGGTCCTTCCACCGCAAGCTGGGACCGGCTGATGCCTACAGGTCAGGATGATTTTCCTGATAGCTCAGATACTTCGTCTGCCATTACCTGTATAGATGCTGCGGCGAAGTCTGTTCAAGAGCCAGACAAATTTATTCAAGTGCCATTGAAGCGTCGCCGCAGCTCAAGGCGGTCGAATTTCAGTGTCGACGCAACTAACACTTCTAAAGCGCCCAAGTGCAACCTCACAGTAATCATAAAACCAGTAGATACCGGATATCGTATTACTCGCTTTAATCCGCTGGCAATGAGGCAAGCATTTGAATCTCTGGGTCCAGATGCCGTCCTTCAAGTTCGCCCCAACGAGCGGCTTAATCTTCTGGCAGTTGACACCCGAACCGCGGTCGCTACTGAACGCCTTTTACAAATACGATCAATAGCAGGAATTGCAGTGCAAGCATACGAGCCCCGACCAAACAACTGTGGCGTAGGAGTAATCAATGGTGTGCCTCTGGATCTTTCTCAAGAAGATATCTACTCGGCACTATTACAGAGAGTTCCAATAAAATCGGTGCGCCGTCTGGGAAATTCCGAAAATATCCGCATTGTATTTGTGACAGAATCTGCGCCAGAATACGTTATTCTTGGATATACAAGATACCGTGTGCATGAATACATCCAAAAACCACGACAATGTGGTAGATGTCAGCGCTTCGGCCATGTGACTACAGCTTGCCGACTAGCCTTGCGCTGCCCACGCTGTGGGGGAAATCATGACCGTCCCTATCGAAAATCCCACCGTAGATTACCATAAAACCACCATCGTTTTGTGGTGGGTTTATGGTATTTAGAATGGAAAAACGGTGGCCATGGTGTTTTTTTCGTGTCCATGATGGGCATGCTTTATGGTGGTCAATCTCGACCACCATACTGCCCACATCATGACCACCGAAAACCCAAGCATCCTTGGCCGACCATTTACGTGTGGCCGACGTTCGGAAAATGGTCGGCAGCCTACTTAGTCGGCTAGTAAACCACGGCAAGCGGTCGGCCCGGAGGTAGCCGCTAGCCATTTCGGCAAGTAGTTCGCAGCGGGCTTTGGCCCGACTTTTTGGCCGAACTAAATGCCGGGCACGGCGCCAGGTTAATGGCAAGAGTGCGGCAATGCGTCGGCCCGACTGTTGAGGCGGTACATTGAAAAAAGGTTATGAAGAGCATATGACTGCTACTTTTTTTTTTAAATTTGCCTGTTACTCGGCTTTGGTTTTTCGCGATGTTATGTAATTTGCGCTTAGTATGGAACAAAATGATACATGCTATTTATTGTAAATGTTTTGTTACATTAATTAATGCTATTGTTTGTTTAACTTGTCGCTCACATTTTTAGTGAACCTTATAGCTGTTAGTAAAATTATTTACCGAGTTCTGATAAACAGCACGCCACAAGGTGACCGCGATTTCATGTGTAGATCATGTCATTATACATTATACTGTTTGCTTATTACGAAGCGCAGCTGTAGGTGATGTAACATCAGTTATATTTTTGGCGCACAAGCTCCCGTACACCCCATTTAGCCCGTATCACTCACTGAAATTCGCTATATGGCAGCTGGGCACTTGAGTAGACGCAACTTCGCATTGTAAGGGAGGAGAAGGCTATTGTGTAAAATAAAAGAAGCGGACAGAAGAGAAAAAGCACACGGGGGGCAGAAATTATGCGTAGGGCACTGGCAAGCCTTGGCCGCGGCGAACGCTCCAGCAGGCAAGCAGAGACAAATTCTAAAAACACTACTTCGCAGCAGGAGAAGAGAAATGCGTACACGGAGGGAGACTCGGACGAAACAAAACCGACCTCACGCTCGGACGTTTCGAAGGAAGGGCGGAAAAGAGGGGGAAAATGGGAAGGGCGGGGCAACTGTGTCACCCCCGCAGCTCGAAAGTTGGTGGCGAGCGTTCCTGACTGGGCGAGAGAAGAAATGTATACACGCCGACTTTGAAGAGAGCATGCAGTTTTGTGGTATTTGTATACTATTTTTGAAGGAGCTCTTTTCGAACAAAGTTGTCTTACGATCAAATACATGAAGAAAAAAAAAAACGAAGGAAAATGATTATTGTCCAGGTTATTAATCGCATACTGTTTTTCTCAAAACAGTCTGGTAAAGCTAAGAGCAGCGAGAAAACAGGCCAGCGTCCTTGTCATTTGGTTTTGTTTCTTTGCGTGTGGCCCATTCATCCTCTTTTACGACCTGCCGGGGTGGGACGGGCGGCTCTTTTCATTTTTTTTTTTCGGAAGTCGGAGGGGCGCATTTTCGCAGCGAGCGGTCCGATTCTACACCGGAAACTAACCCCCTCTCCTCCCCCGCTTCTTGTCAACAGTTCTTGGAAGACTCGGCAGCTTGTGCTCGTGGGTGCGTGCGTGCTTTCAAGTTCGTTGCAGAAGTGTAGAGCGCGACCAAGAGACGATCTCGAGCGCGCGAGGACGCTGTACGTGCGAACGAAATGTTGGAAATGCAAGCGCGTTTTCCAAAGTTGCGCGTTATTAGTTAAAATTACAAGAGAGTCAACTTTGTTACCTTCAATAACTAGGCGCTGGACAACCAGACCTCTCTTTCATTCGCATTTATATATTGTCAGGACAAGTGACTGTAATAGTTTTCAACCGCTGTATCCTTTCAGTAACTCCGCCAAGCCATCCTGAAGTAACGCGCTCCTCCGGCGCGTTTGGACAAAAAAAAATCGAAGATGCTCCGCTTTTTCTGTTTTTCTGTTTGTTTGTTTTTTCCTTTTTTCTTTTTGCTCAATAATGGGAGTGTGGTTTCATAGGAACGATACAGTTGATTTTTATTTATTTTATTAGTATTTCGCTTTTCTTTTACAGATTGTTTTGAATTATGGCTTCTATATTTTCTTGCTTGTTACTGTCCACTCCTGGTCCGCGAGAGACATATTTTCTCAACGCATCCTGCATATCAATATGAGTTTGAGACCCCTATGTTATACAGAGTGATTGAAAATTAATAATATTTATTGAGAGCTACACGAGGTACGCGCAATAAAAGAAGCTAATTGAAAAGAATTCTTTCCTGAAGCAGCTGCCGCAATTTCGGGTTTTTGTTGTGGCTTCAGACTAATAATATGGAGAACTTTTAGTTTTAAGGCGTGAACATGTATCGGAAGGGATTAAAGCGAATTATCTGTCGTACGTACTAAGCCGAGAGATCGCTTGTAGAATAGCCCTGCATGTGGAAGGAATGCTGCATAGGTCCAGAAACTTAAGACTTCTGCTTGAAAAGTACCGGGATAAGAGAGTAGAAACGATCATGACGTCATAGGCGTGAACTTCAACCATTTACTTTGCAGGGAACCAAAGAAATCTTATTGATAAACATGGAAATAGCAAAGCACACTGGGACAATAAATAATGTTTCAGTAAAACAGCAAACAGTACCGAACATATAAGGTAGCGGCAAGAAATATATAATGCAGTGAGTTTCTGGTCACACGTTGTATATCAATAATGCGCAGCTGCAACAGGACTCCCTCGGGAGCTCTGACCACCTAACAAATTTCCAGACAGTCGATTGCTCGATCCTTTGTGCTCACACATATACGCGTGAGCCGCAGGCTTGCGTCTTTCAAGACAAGAACCGAGTTCAAATCACTTCGATGTACAAGTGACCTTCCTGAGTTTGATGTGCCGCGTCAACAACCTCCGGATAAAGCTTTGCTCTCCAAGAGCTAACAGATGGCTATATCTAGGTGAGACGCACTAGCATGGGGAACAGTAGACAACGGGGTCACCGAAAGAATACGATCGACCGCGTTCCTATTCTGCCAAATGATCAATCCCACGGACTTCACTACACGTTGTTCGAACGCTTCGCGCGGCCTTCCACTGTGCGACGAAAAAGCTCACGGCGCTAGGCAGCGGAATGTCCAAGCTGCGACACAGTCCTTAAAGGGCAGCTGCATCACTTTTTTTTTAAAAATGAGTTCGGAATACTGATATATAGTTTACGACCCCCTGAACACGAATACGATGTTAAATTTAGTCATAAGTGACCGCAAACTACTTTTTAATCAGAAAAACGTGCACCAACGCCGTGGAGCGTTTTGAAAGTGGCGCTCTTGCCTCTCATTGGTCAAGCGCGCCGTGACGTCAATGACGGCGTGCCATTGAGTGGTAGCGGCGGTCCAAGCGATTGTACATGCACGCACGTGCTTTTCTGTGGATGTATGCCGCTGAACATGCAACGATCACGCTGCTCAGGGGAATATGATATTGAGCCGTACTTGTTCGAACCAGCGGCGGCTTCGAAACAAGGTGACACTGGCGGCAGCGGCGACATGACGAGCGAGGAGACAGCGCTAACTTTTCCCGCATGGGAAATTCACGCCGGTACGTACCGCTGCGCTGCACTGCTGTATGCGCCTGTGATCCGCTCTCAATTGAACATATCAGCGTTACTCGTGCCCTAAATCTCCTGCCTGACTCGAACGAAGCAGTGTCACGTCAATGCGCTTGATGTGCCGATTGTAAACAAATGAATTTATCCAGACGAGCCGTCGCCCCAGTTTTGTTGCGTGAATTTAGTCATTTATATGACAGCAAGAGCAAAAGTCATGCTCTCAGCTCCCGCAACCTCGAGTACGTATACATTTTATTCTGGCGGGATTTAGCAAATTAACGCGGGAGCGCGGTATCGACGAGAAGCCAGGCCGCTGCCTCGCTGCGCGCGCGTAATCCCATTTAGAACACCGGTAAAAATACCGAAACGCTAGGACAGCTATCGGCAGTCACGCGCTGCCATGTCGCGAGTTTAGCGCACTTCATTTAGCTGCGCTTAACATCGCGACTTCGACCACAGACATCAAGCTGCCCCGATTTCTTTTCTTAATTGGGATAGTTGTTGAAATGAGTCTGACAGTGGGTAGCCCAAAAGAAAGATGAACACAGAAGGCAGGGGGACAAGACACACACTAGACTTGCGACTGAATTTTACTCCGGAAAGAACGAGTTTATACGCATTTTTTTTATCTTTATCCAGGTGCAACCAAGGAAGATAAAAAAATGCATAAATGCATCCTCTTCAGAGTAAAATTCAGTTGCAAGTCTAGCGTGTGTCCTTGTTCCACTGACAGAGATATATAACGCGCCCCAGTCCGACGCGCGCGGCTAGCGCGGTCGTTCGCGTTCTCCCGGTTCAAGTTACGAAGCACGGCGCGCACTTCGTGCACTGGGTGCGGCGTTGGGGTTCCTGGCTATGCATGAGCGCGTGTAGAAGGTATGGCGCTTCTCACATCCCACTAATTACCCACTCCCTCCTCTTAAAAAAAAAAAAAAAAAAGTCGTACTCTCTGACATTACTTCTCACAGTTTTCCAGCCGCGTCAGCGGGCGCCAATGCTGAATAGTTTTACTTTCACCTGTGCCTTCATCTGCCCGGCCACCCATCTGCCCCACAGAACAAAAACGTAAACGGACCAGAAGAGCAATATGATGTATTGGACCTCTTACCTCGAGTTTTCTTCTTTTTGCGAAAGCAGCTCTTGGCGGCGGAGAGGTGCTCTTGTGTGCGAAGACAGAAGGCACAGCACCAGTTTTCAATCTCGCAGGTTTGATCGGTATCCCAAAAGATCGCATCAACGACAAGCTTTGGTGATAGCCACTCTCGCGAAAATGATCTGAGCAGATCACCGACGATTTTGTAGGCTTGAAATCTTTCCTCTTGACCGCGGCAACCCAAAGCGCCGATAGCTTGCGCTCATTTGGGATTTTATGAAACGCGACGTCCTCTCCGCCGCCAGTGTTCGTGCAGCCATGGGCTGCGCAGAACCACGGCATGGTCATTCTTTTCGTGAAGAACGGTGCAAGATGCACTTAAAAAGCTTGCGGTAACGTTCGCAAGAAGAAAACAAGCGCGAGACAAAAAAAAAAAAAAAAAAAGGTTGCACTGCGTAGCCTGCAAGCGACAGGTGATGCACGGCCTGCTCGGGCAATAGAAGCGGAAGAGAGGTAGACGCCGTCCTTGACGTCACTACCGCCTGTCGTACTCCTGTCGTCTGCTACTGACATCCCCCCCTCCAGCGCTTTGCATTGCGGAGAAGCCTGAACGGGGTAGCAACTTTAATCGATGATTACGTCACTATTTCAAAAGATAAAGCCAAAATATTTCGTATACTTAACATACAAACCCTGCAGATTCGACCCTCTGAAGCGCGTCAAATTCTAAAACCGGTGCAGCTTCCCTTTAAGGACACGTGTGTGAGACTCGACCTGACCAAAGTTGATACAGTGCAGATCAATATGCCAGCTGTAAAGCCTGTTTAATTTGGTGGGGATCGAATACGCCACACTCAGTGCGCCACCGAAAGTCTCTTACAGCATGCGGGAGATTGGGTGCAACAGGCGTCTCCCACTTCGCATACCTTTGGCACATATGTGTAGGGGCGCAGAATAGCAGAGCGCTTCGCAGAGATTAGATACTGCTATGGCTATCCATGCTCCGTCTACGAACATCTCCTCTAACTATGCGAACACGTGCGCCTGCTTCCCCTGACCATGCACTACAAACATCTGCCTTCTACTTCCAAGCCAGTATAAAAGTTAAGGCCGCCCAACGTAACCTATGTGATCCACTAACTCGGATACCCAATAGCGCACAACAAAGGGCATAATGAAGACAAGGCGGAACCCAAATAGGCGCCACCACCTAGCTATAGTGAAAATATAATCAAAGTAGATTGACTTTGCAAGAGGAATACACAAGAAAACACGTGCTAAGCCATGCAGGGTCGTATCATTGGGAGGCTGGATCAATAAACAATCAAGGAACACAGATGTGGGAAAGTTGGCACCTGTGTGCACTAGGCTTTATCAGAAGTATCGCGCATACGTTAATTAGCTATAACTTTAGGATGAACAAGATGTCCGAGATTATTGAGTTAATATCTATCCCTAGTGTGACTATTGTGACTCATGCACGTACGCACGCACGCACTTACGCACGTCTGCAGTCGCACAGAGTAAATTGTTCCACGACCTTACACAGTGGTACAATGGAATAGTTAATAATAATTGAAAGAAGGAAATAAAAATTAGGGGGACGCTCAAGCTTCCCCTTAACGTTTGACGGGATACAACGCCTTCTCATTCTTCTCTCTATCTCTCTATTTCGGTGGACAACCGCAGTTAATTGCAAATTGGTTATAGGAAAGTAAAGGCGCAGCATCTGTCACAGATCCCGGTGGGAACCTGGACCGCATCTGCATATTTACTACCACATTCCGAATATTTCAGACAAAACTCGACGATACTCAAGCGAAAACCGGGTTAGCGAGGTGGCTTTTGGACCAAATGAGCTGTAGCGCTTCGCATATATACATATATGCTGCACTCTCGATAGACGAAACTCGGGTATATTGCCGACATGAGGGTAAATGGAACAGCTTGGGACAAATATTTGCCCGCCTCAGCTAAAACACGGGGATTAGGAAAGCTTTATTCCTGATATATCAATATGCCGAGGCCGACTGTGTTTATCCAGAACACAAATGTGGTCCTGATAGTTTTCAAATAAAAATGAAAGGCACGCAAAGAGCCGATCGCCCGGACGATTCGCCTGTCGAACGTAACTTCCTGCGAACACAAGCATTGTGCAAAAAGTAACATTTGGTTCTTTTGAGAAAATTCAAAGGGATTGCGTTTTGAGAATCCCGCGCAACATGACGAGGATCGATCGGCTCCTGCACCAGTGGCGGTCTACATTGTTAAATTCTTCAACGTCAGCCTCACACGCAGAAATATGGTATGAAATGCCAGAATATATATAAAGTTCCTCGAATCCCCTTTTCCCCAGCCGCGTATTCACTGCTGCTATAATATATCATTAAATAACATTGTCCATATCAAAGTAAAGTCTCCTGCAATACCGCAGGTTTCCCCTCTACATTCCATGAGGCAGTCGGCTTAGCAGGAGAAAAGTGGAAAATTCGTATCATTGAAACAGCTATTTTTATGCAACATTGAGTTATACCGCGTGCATGATATATATTGACACTATATCATTTGAGCCTGCTGATAGAAATATACATTGCGCAACAGGAGGTGAAATTAACTGTTATTTATACATATTTTGAAATAACGCTTTAACCGCGCGCTAATTGAGCCGCGGCGGGTATGGTACACTCTGTGGTTGATCGCGAGTTGTCATGAACTTATGCTTGAATTTGTGAACTGGTAGGCGCTGATTGTCTGTTTGAAGCATACTTAGTATTAAGTGCCTAAGATTTGCGCGGTAACTGCTATGAACCTACGAATGTAATTGTCCATTTTTTTTATGGTTAAATGGTAACCTCTGAATTTAAACAACCTCATCATAAAGTTAACCTATAACATAACTCTAAGCAAACCCACGGTAAACCGAAGAGATCACGTGCCTTTAAGGTTTATATGTTAACCGTCAATTACTTTTGCCAGTGCCCTCGAAACCTATCAATCCTAAACGCCCTTAAATTCGTTTCGCAGCCTCCGTGAGTTTACATTTCGTACGGGGTCAAGAAAAGAGGCGGTGAGCTTTTATGAGCTTTCATCCGGATCCGGTGCACTTCGCCCTGCGACCTTCTACTGATTTTCATGCATCCCTAGAACAAATGGACAAAATATATTTTTGTCAGAAACTTGCAGCAGTTACTATGTGATTCAATCGTTATTTACCAGCTTGAGCTCGAAGTCACGGGCTTTAGTCGAGCTGCAGAAGCCGCATTATGATGGAAACCAAACGCGAAAACGGAAATGTGGTTTGCGATTAATATGACAGCCCGAGGGACTCTAAATAACCCACGTACTGCTTTGGGAAGTATAAATCCGCATGGACTATGTAATCTCTGCAAAAGCACTCATAATATACAGTGTTCTGAAACTTAACCGTCTTGGAAAAGTTTCCAAGACGGTTCCGATAAAGTTACTGAACACTATATACGTAGCCAGGTCTTGCTGTTTTGGCTAAATGAAGCTGCAGGTGTTCTACTGCCCCACACTTGGTTTATGTGGAAGATATTCGGTTAAAAGAACATTACATACATTCACTCCAAGCCATATTTTTTTCATGCAAAGAACTACAGCCGCTGGTATCAAGACGGGGGTTCTACAGAAGCCGTAGAAAAAAGAAAAGAAAAGAAAAGAAACTACCTCGACGCTTCTTGAACGACGAGGGAGGGGGGGGGGGGGGGGAGGGGGAGTACGTGAAAAAGAAAGAAAACTGCTTCTCGCTGCGCGGGACCCGCTGCCCCCCATCGGCCCATCTCTTTTCCTTGCGGCAAAGCGGAAAGAACCACGGGGAGGCGAAAGGCATCGAGGCACCCTACCGCGGGGGGCGACAGGAATGCCGAAGCAGAGAGAGATAGCGCGAAAAAAAAAAAAAAAAGAATTGCATGCACCGCACACAGGGAGATTCTCGCTGCTTTTTGCAGCTTCTCTCCCCCCCCCTCCTCCCTTCTTGAGGTCACATGTCCAAATGGCGGGAAAACACATCCCGCGCGAGCTAAGATGCGCGGCCGCGGCGTCACTCAGTCGACGGCCAGCCTCCGTGTGGGCGCGATGCGTACTGCCTAATCTTATCGTCCGCTTTTATTTCGCGCAAATTCAATCTGTCTCAACCTCCTGGTGCAGTCAGCGTTTGAAAAGAACAGCCCATATATGCAGCTGATGATTGCAGCCGCTTGTACAGATTCTTCGTGCCGAAGTTCACCAAAACATGCGTAAGTACATGATCTTTCGGTCTTGATCAGAGGAGCTTTTTGCTAGATTCGATATTATACTGAACATAATAATGTATTGTTTTGGAGCATATGTTCGTCTTGTTATATACCCCTTGCATCTTTCTTCATATATATATATAATTGGTGTGGGCGCTGATCGCGCAGGAAGACTTGCTGAGCCGTTTGGAAACAAGGCTGCGGCTGGCTGCGGTGGCAGAATTGGCTCATTTTGCAGTCTGGGTCCTTCGGTATCTCCTGCCCCAAAATGCTCGCCTTTTAACATGGAGGGACACTCACTATACCGATCAGGTAAGTCCAATTAGCACATATTTTGTTCGATACGACAATATACTGCAACTGTTTCTGGAGCGCGTATATATGTGCGCATCTTGTTACTACGTGCATTTTTTTTTTTTTTTTTTTTTATAATCGATGTGTGCGCATTTCGCTCTGATTGCGCAGGAAGACGTGCTGAGCCGACTTGGAAACGATGCTGTGGCGGTGGAATTAGCTCTTTTCGCTGCAGTCCGAGGTCCGATCTCCTCTGCCCCAAAACGCCCGCCTTTCACTTCATATCGAAGTGCATGCACTGACATGTATACCCATCAGGTAAGTCAAATTAGCGCTGATTTTCTTCTATACGATAATGAACTGCAACTAATTATGTATTGTTTTGAGACTTATGCGCATCTTGTTACTGTAAATGCATATTTTGTTATTGGTATGCGCGCCTTGCGCTGATCGTGCAGGGAGGCGATATCAGCTGATCTGGAAACTGGCTGCGACAGTGGAAGCTCGTTTCGCCGAAGCCCGAAGTCCTTGGTCTCCTCTACACTAAAACGCTGGCCTTTCACTTCTTTATGGCGGTGCACTTGCCGGACAGGTATTAGCGCTGATTTTGTTTGAAAAATTCGATTATCCGACTCACATCGATGGGACGCATGCAACCCAGTTAAATGTCAAATGCTATCACTGATATAAATATTGCAGCACCCCTCGCCATAGGAGCGATCAGAAGCTGTACAAGCATCATCGCTGCTGCCAAGCAAGCTCGTGCCAGGACTGAGTACAATGTTTATGCCGTGTTTATTATTATTATTATTATTATTATTTTTTTTTTTTTTGCTGCTGTAATGATGTCTATACGTGAAAATTGATGATTGAGTGATGCGGTATGCTGGCAAGGTAAGTGAGCCAGTGCGTTCATTTTGTGGATTTTGGAATTATATATGTGATGCACACAGATCTGAGCCGTTTCACATTGATTTTGCTCTGTGCGCTTGCTTTCTGGGCAAGCAGTTGTATTTTCATCGTGCGGATTATTTCCTGGTGCTTACATGCTCATGAGGTGTTCAGCTAACCTGTTTCAAGCTTTAAAAATTTACAACGGGTTCTATAAGCTTCTAAGAGTTGGGGTCTAAATAGCCGAATTTTTAAAATAATGCTCGGTTGTTAAATAACGAAAATAAATCAGATGACTTATCGTTAAATATCCGGTCGCTTTTGCTGTAAAAGTTCCATCTAGTTTGAGAAAATTAAGCTGTATTCTACGGAATAAACTTATTGTAGGTTTCATGTAAATATCGCGGAAACTGTTTGTTCAGCCGCGTTGGAATCCCTCATACGCGCTCTATGACAAGCGCGGACACTTGGTTTTGCTAGAATTATTAAATTGCAGCATTAGCATTCAAGAACGCGCTTCGGGAGGATAAGGTTTGACTGCGCTACGGTTTCAAATTGCAACATCATGACTCCAGCAAAACGAAGTGATCGCGCCTTTCTCGCGGATTCACGGATCCTGATTACCTATTGCGGCTTTGCGCTAATGCGTTTTCAGTAGGGTCGCATGAAGTCAAGCGCATAAAATATATTGATGTGATAGTGCAGTTGGTGGCAGTGAGCAGACATTATTTTTTCTACCTTTCACCCTATATTTGCCTGCAATGTAAAAGTCTAGGCGAAAAGGAAATATTTCATTAAAACACTTGTCTTCGTACAGCTGACCAAGATGGAACCTGCCGCAGATCCGACCAGTCGCAGACATCAAGTGATCGACAGGCTGCCAAAAGAAGGAGACCAAGCCTCAAGCCCATCTTCCATATGTGGCACACGCGCAGTCATATATCCACGCTTATTAAAAAGCAAATCACGAGCTTTTTCTGAACGCTGTTGACAAATAAATTTTTCACCAAATACTGCAGCTTTTGTTTCTTCATGGCATCAGAAAAGCTACTGCTTTTCTTGATGCATTTGTATGTGCTACCCCGTTATATATGCATGGCCCACGATATATTAAATGCATGGCATGATACCTGCACGAGGGGCGATGCCGGCCACTAACCGGCGTCGGGAAGCAACCGGCCGACGTATGGTCTTTCGTCAGCAAAATGCTAGGGCAGACGAGCGGCCGACCATTCAGTAACGCTGGCAGACGGCAGGCCCACGTGCGGCAGGTGGTCGGTCACGTCGGGCCAAAAGGTTGGGCCGTAGTCGATTGCCTAAAATCGGCCAACGTTAGGTTAGTGTCAATCCCCGACGCCGGCCCTCATTCGGGTGCCGAAGGTCGGCCGGCCACTTTTTGGTCGGCGAGAAAGGTCGGCCCTATCTTTTGCCACACACTTTTTTTTGCTTGGGAAATAACCATGGCCACCATTTTCCACCCTAACCACCAAAAACCCGACTGAATTCGTGGCGCCATACTGGCGATGGTAGCAAAAGGTGTGCATGGTGTGTGATCTTGCTTCTGTGGTGGATACGGTGGTTATGGTTCCCTACGGTGGGGCCATCGTGGGGCAGCCTTGGTGTCAAGGTGGTCAAGGTGGGCGGTAATGAAGAATGGCGGCCAACTTGGCTGGCTCATCTCGTGCATAGCGCACCATATGGCGGTGTGGTAGAACGAAGTATATAGGTATGTCCGACGTATCGAGTCGATTCTTGAGCATTAAAGTGCACGTAGTAGAATGTCCTAAAGCCACGTACATTCGACAAATATACCAGTTATGCTGCTCGCCTTATTCCCCGCAAGCGAGCGTGCAGGCTATATTCGAATGTAGTACATCGGATGCTACATCGGAAGCCGCGATCGCGACGAGGAGCTCACTGGTTTTTCACGCCTCATCTGCCTTCCCACAAACTAAGCAGGTTGATGTCTGCATTGGCCGGTTGTGCGTGGCGGGTGTGCAGCCACGCAAACGACAGCGGCAGTGCCTATACGATTCGCACATCGCCGTGTACAGCGTGCTTGTATAATCGCGTGCCGGCCGCATTCAACGACCGTTCATCCGCGAGGACTGGCCTCGGAAGACGTTTTTATCTTCAAAGAGAACAAATAACTTCACTTATAAAAGATTATACGTCATAGCTAAGTCAACGTATGCCGCCGCCGCCGCCGCGATGTCTATGCACGCTGTGAGCGAAGCTACACGGCCGTGGAAAATCAGAAACATGAAATATCCGTTTCAGGTAAGCTTCGCTTGTAAACTGGGGAAAACATGGCGAAGCCCCAGCACACAGCTTTGTTTTCTCGCAAAATCTCTTATATAGAGTTTAATACAGCTCGGGTGAAAGTAAGCCGAAGAGCCTTCGCTCACGCAGCCGTTGCCGCAGGTTTCATGTGTACGCGTTGCACAAATTCCACGCAATTTCGCATCTCGCAAGCTACGCTGCAGCACCGCGATGTGGTGGCGATCGAAAGAAAAATGAAAGCCCAGCTACTCAGCTTGCGCCTTGCTCATGTATACAGACATGACATTCGCTTCCAGGGAGAACAGTAGTCAGCCTCTGCTATGAAAATGAATGCAATGCAAATTTTGTCAGAGGTACCTATTACGGCTGGAAAAGCAATTTTCTAGCACATGTGCAGTAGCAGTAGTATGTAATTAGTTTATTATATATCCGAAAGGAAGGAAAAGGTGTTTGTCAGCCCCGGTATCTGCTATCTGATATCTGAAGCACCTGAATTGGGACGGCAGAAATAAATGGGTAGTGAGGAAGCAGAAGACGAAATCAAAGAGGTGAGCGATAGGGAGAAAAGAGGAAAAATAAAGATATATACACTATGGCACAATGTGCAGAATCGCGGGCCTTAGCAATAGCTCCAAGTGCAGAGGATCAAATGTATGTGCTGTAGTGGCGTTTCCACATTGTGAAACAAGCTCCATATGCTTGAGCTAGCTGCATATAAGTGGAAGTGGCACATAATATGGAATTAGGAAAAACAACACTGCATGTACTGTCATTCTCTTTCTCCTTGTGAATGTTATGCTGACCCTCATCAGAAGTCTCAAAAGCAGTACAATTCATACAGAGGCTCTCTGAGAGTGCACTTAATTTGAGCACTACATTCCAGCAAAACCCTGTAACACTTTCCATAGGGACATTTTAAATGATGCAACAGCCACATAAAATCTTTTGTAGCCATAGGATACATTTTGGGATTAGCTGCAACGAGATTGCTGATGCATGTGCCATATGAGCTGATAAAAGAAAAAGTAAGGAAATAAGCCTGTCCCAAGAAACTTCGTAACGCCCAGTGTAATATCCCAAAGATAAATAATGGTTGGCATATGATATATGAAAGCAAAAAAATCCACCAAGCCATATGCTGAGTATGTGAACAGTAACAGCATTGTTCAAAGCAGCTTTATGCTGTCTTCAAACAAGGCAATGACACTGTAGCATGTAGTTCTACTTACCCGCTTTAAAAGAGGTATGTATACGAGTATAGTTAAAAAGAAAAATATGTTTTGGGTTTTCAGAACAGGAATAGTTATCATCATCATCATTATCAGCCTGACTATACCCACTGCAGGGCGAAGGTCTCTTCCATATTTCTCTAATGTTATAACCCGGTTCTGTGCTAGCTGTATCCACTTGACCCCTGCGAACTTCTTAACCTCCCCCACCCTTTCTGCTGCCCCCTGCTACACTTTCCTTCCCTTGGAATCCAGTTTGTTACCCTGACTGACCATCGGTTATCCTCTCTTCGCACTACATGTCCTGCCCATGCCCATTTCTTCTTAGTTTCTACTAGAATGTCAGTAACTTGAGTTATTTTTCTGACCCACTCTGCACGCTTCCTATTTCTTAATGTTACCCCTACCATTTTTCGTTCCATAGCCCTCTGAGTTGTCCTCAACTTAAGTAGAACCCTTTTGGTTAGCCTCCACGTTTCAGCCCCATAGGTGAGTACAGGTACGATGCAATACTACTGGACAGGCCGCCATTGGAAACTGACCCTGGCAACGTTTAACGCTAGAACCCTAGCTAGTGATGCTAGTTTAGCAGTGCTGTTAGAGGAACTAGAGGGTATGAAATGGGATGTCATAGGGCTGAGTGAGGATGGTTGTTGTCAGAAACAAGTATTTCTCAAAGAATGCTAGGCCGCTGAAAATATGTAAGCCAGAATCACTTTTGAAAGGTTGTTTTCTTGCAGAGTTGGCAACGAGCATTAGAGGTCGAAATATGGTTTATTCAGTAAGCATTATGGCAGGCAGCATAAAATGCTGAACGCTATTTTCATGTTCACAAGGTATATATGAAGACATTGAGGAAAACAAATGCGTTTTCAATCTTATACTATTCAGACTACAATAAATGCTGATGCTCATGGTGAGAAGCTTACCACAGCAATTTATCCTTGGGGCACACTGTATAGTTTTTGCCAGTTTATAATTATACAAGTTGTTCAATAATTTTGAAAAGTGAGAGGTGCACACATCTAATTTTGCTTTGTCTGCAATTTAACACTTCACAGATACAAAACAAATAGAAAGTACTGTTTGTAAGCTAACTCAAAACTGTCTGATTAAGTATGACTGGTGAAAAGTGGATGCATCATGGCCACTACACTAATAAAAATCATGCCAAAGAAATTCTTGGAGGTACTGAAGAACTCATCCCACACAAAATTTTATTGCTGGAACATCTTTGCTTACCCATATATAAGTGTCCTAAGCAATGTTATCAGAACAAGTATGATAAGCGACCATGTCACAGTTTCCTGAACATCAAAAATAAACGCAGCTATAAGGAGGAGGTGGAAAAACACAAGGAATTGCTTCAGCCTATGAGTGGGGTCTTCATTCCAGAGCTCCACTGACATTACCTAATGAAATGATGTCAATTTAAGGAAATAGCAGAACTCATTTCTGTTCCTTCAGTGATGTTTTACGACTACTGTCAGCTCTCTAAGAGTTACTGAAAGAATAAAATGTCTACAAGAAAAAGACTAACCATGAAGGCAAAATGCAACTTGGAAAGGAGGAACCTGAAATACTTTCACACTTGTAAAGCTTTCATATACATCGATGTCATATGTGCTATGCATAATACTAACAATCAGCCAGATGTGTTCTGGCTGTTTGGATCAAAGGTTTCATCATGGCTGCAGCTGAACATTAAAATATTGATTCAACAAATCTGTAATGCATTACCTAAGCCCTCTAAACTGCATAGAACCCAAGTGCTTTTTGCAAAAAATTACAATTAGCAGATCAACATCAGGTCAATAAATATATTAAAAAATGCGATAATTCTAAGTATAATGAAATAACTATGCACCATCATAAGAAGCAGAGCTAAAAAACAGGACACAGAAAAGAACACAAAGACAAAGTGAGCACAGCCAAGCTCAAAAATTGTGCTATGGCCTGTTTTTTTTTTTGCTTCACAAGATGACGACCAACTATCGAGAAAATACCGTCTCAAGAATTCCATCAGAAATAACTAATAGTGCTTTATAACTTGTGGTGAATTACATTTCCTGCATTTCACCGTACCAAGATAAGGCACAGGACAAAAGGCAGATGCATGCGGTTGTACTCGACGTTTGTTGAAAGCATTACAGCACCCATATAGCCCTCCGCCACCGACTCATTCTCATCTATAATCTAAACAGAATAAGAGTGAGAATGCAGCCATATGCTGAATTAAAATATGTGCCTAAAAGCTAATCAAACAATCTCGCTGGATAACTTGAATTGCAATCAATAGTGCCTCTGTCGAAAAGACAGCAAACAATGCAGTCAAGTTGTTTTCTGAATACAGAGAGAGCTAAGCGCAGCAAAGAGGAACTCTCATTTCTGTTCGAAACCCTGCAATCATGCCTTGTATCTGGGAATTGTACAAACTTTCACTTTATACTGCACACATCACTGACCATAGTAATCATATAGAGCAAAGGAGGTTAAAAAACAAAGGTGAGCTTGGCAACCTGTGTTCATTATATTTTTGTTGTCCTGTCGTTTACTTTGTTAGCATAATTGCAGCCCCACAGTTCACTTCTATGAAGTAGACTTTCTGCTCTTGCCTCGGTAGTGCGAACAGCACGACTATGCAAATAATATAGCGTCCTAATAATATAGTAATAATAATAATTATATAGTGACTGTGAAGCAAAGAAAAGGGTCAACCGGCATGTGAAATGATTGAGTTTGATCAGGCCATATTTCAAGTTAGGGGCACAGATTTGTGATTTCAACACCCTAGAGGCATCACCTACCTGTATAGCAGAATTACGAGGTAATTTAAAAGCAGACATTAATGTGTTATTATGAAGGTCAAGCCAACCTAATGACATACTTGCGGTAACAAGCTGACAATTTTTTTCTAAACTGAACTTCAAGGAATAGGAGAAACAGTGCAAGTGGGAATTGTTTAAGAAAGCATAAGATCAATGAATGAACTAATGGCACACTACAGTTTCGAAACAGTTTCAAAATTTCTTCTTGCATTCATAACCAAGTGCTTGCTTATTCATCCTGCATCGCAAGTTAATGGATAGCTCCACTTTTGCAAACATCGTGAAATCGGTAAGCTTGGGTAACTACAAGTGGTTAATACTATTAGCAGCTGTCAGTTGTTTGGCATAACTTAGTTTTCCAATGATACTCTCACGATGCACTGTTTTTTTTTTTTTTTTCCCCAAAAGTTGCCAGCAGGCAGGTAGTGGATTGCCAGACTTGTCAAGTATGATCGCAACCATGCAAAACAGCTTTCACAATGTTTCAGATTTTAGTAAGCGCTTAAGGCTCAATTTCCAACTTGGACCCACACAAGTGTGGCCTAAACGGTCAGCAGTTTTGATCTTCATTGCCCACCATGCACACTTGCTGCTGTTGCCCTGGGCACAGAGTTGAATACACGAACATTACAAACCAGTGAAGCTACAAAGGAATCGTTTTGATGCTGAACTTTTTTTTTTTTCCGCCTTCAAGTAACCACTTCCGTGAAGTAATTCTACGTCAATAAGATATGTAGCTATAAATAATTACGTACACTGCCTCCCGGCAGCGAATACAAAATTTCAAACGTACCAATGGGTTTTTTTTTTAATTTTTTTCTAAACAGTAGGTGCGATCTTCGCCGCTCCAAGCCCAAATTCCGAACACAGCTTCATGCACTTTCTTCCAGACGAGACAGCCACTCGAGGAAAGCTTCGAAATGGCTGTTTCCGCTTCACTGTGCCCTCCCCACATACAATTGCTGCGTGCCAATCTACAAACACAGGCGTTTCTCGCTTCGTTTTATGGATGAGTGACGCACTTGGCCCATCGTACACGACACGCACACAGGCACGTAGAAACACGGCTTATTTATTTACAAACACGGGGGTTCCTCGCATCGGCTTATTAATGAATGGCACGCTTGTGGCCGATCGTACGAAACGTGCGCTCGCGCGCTGAAACACGGATTATCTACAAACACAGATGCTTTTCGCGTGGCTAGCGTGGCATGCTTGAGGCTGATCGTACTACACGACTATAGCCTCATTTGACACGACATGCACACGCGCACGTACACAGCTTGTCACACGCCATGAAGCTTCTTGGTGTTCCGACGGCAAGGCAGGTTGCTTCAGTTGTCACTTGCGACGTTGCACTCAGAGTATCACAAACGTTTACACATTTTATACGGGTGCGATCAAAAATCAGCTGACCGGGGATTGCCAAACCCACCGTAACAAGATTATCCCTCTCAAAGCGCGCCGTCTGTAGCTTGCAGTTTAGTTCATAATTTTACCGCTGTCGGTTAGCGCTGCATACCATACACTAAAATAAAAGAAACAGAGTGAGAAATAGTAATTGTTTCTAATTTTGAACCCATTAGCTTTTAAATAATGTTAAAATATTGAGTGGTGTCGAAAAGGCGTAATATTATAAATAGTAAGCCATTGGAGAAGTTAATAAATAAAAAAAGATGAGTGAGTAAGAGACACTTAACGGCCACTTGGCGAACCGGTCACGAAAAATGTGGTCGAAAAATGGGCTTGCGACGTAGGTGGGCGCAACGGCCGCGGCAGCCGCGATACAGCTTTGCTGTTTGGAAATACACTGCTCGTAAGCTTGTATGCTTGTAAGATGTACGGTTGAATCTGAAGATGGCCACTTTTCCCGGGCGCACGTCCAGCGTCTTCGGAGCAAAGTAACGACGTAAGGACGAGCGCGGTGCTGTCGTCACTAGCAAAGCCGGTGAGTATTTTGCCCGTTGGTTTGATTTTCCGCTCGCATTCCATTCTTGCTGGGCTCTAGGGTACTGGACGCAAAAATGAAAGAGCGAATCTGACACAGCGCATTGTACAAATGTGGAAATTACAGACTTTGGATCGCGCGTCGCGGAGTGAAATGCACGTGCAATTTCTCGAGCGACCGTTGTGGGCTACATTGAATGAGCAGGGATTGATTTTGACAGCGTATGAAGAATAAAAACGGAGAGGGCCACAGCTAGTTTACAGCGCGTATCTATTTATGCAGGAACATGAGTTGTTGCTTCGGGCTTCTTGAAAGACCCCCAGTGAGCGATTCTGAACACCGCGTTGACGATAGCCACATATAAGCCCCAAACGCGTACAACTCGGCGGCTTGTGAGGGCTCGTACTGAGAAGCAGCGTGCTAAATTCGACTCGATATAAGGTGAGGACGAAATATTTTGTCAGGACGTGAACTCATTTTCTTTATTTTGAAGGAATGGTGAGTCGGCTACCTCCGCAATGATTTTATGAAAGCGGTAGGTTTTCAATACAACTGCAGCTGGCACCAGCTGGCACTTGGTAACCGCGGTTACCAGAACTTTGTGTTTTATTTACTGCTAACATATTTCAGAATTCGTATGTTTATAATTGGAAAAATTATCCTAATAATCGTAGTAATTTCATTCATAGTATGCACCTTAGCATTGGCACGTGGCTGTGTACTATAAACTGACGGGTGCACTCTCGTGGTAATGATTTGTTGCTACACTACGTATATATTTATTTGCAAACACTGAAACATGGAATTCTGGGCTATGGGCAGGTTTACACGAGGCATTATACGTAGAAAATAACGGTAGGTGAGAAAAAGGATTATGACAAAGGCCTGAACCAAATGGCACAAAATTTAATTATGCATTCACCTTTGGAGATTAATTTATTTTAAGACTGTGCCAAACTAACATTAGTGTAGTGTGCTGGTTCCAGTTAACAAACTATTAGATTTTGCTAATCTCAAGAAAGTGGCATTTAGAGCGTAGAAAACTACTTAAGCAACTGCGGTAAGGTCTCGACAAATGCCTGGCACATACAGGGTGGCTGCACAGTTTAAAAGATCACTGAACAGGGGTAGAAGGGGAGCCTCAGATCTTAACCCAAGCCAACGTTTCGACAAGTGGATTTGTCTTCGTCTAGCTGCCCAAATGAAGACAAGTCCTCTTTATAGAACTGTGGCTCGACTTGCAAACTGAGGCATCCTCTCAACCTTCGTTCAGTGCTCTGGCACATACAGGGATACAAAAGAAAAAATTTACAGTTCAGAGTTTAATGCGGGGAAACAAGTTTAAGGCCATGCGGCACATTAGTAGTACGCCACGCAGCAGCCTGAAAATGTCTTGTAATAACCTCTGTGTGAATGTGAAATTTGAATTTCCTTGTAGGGAGCCAGTACTAATGCGTTTAACTATCTTGCTTGAGGTTAATTTTCTTTATCGACCCAGCACGTTGTCTCTCTGCCATACTGATATTGCTGCAGGACTAGAAAAACTTTATTGCCATATGAAATATACCTTTAGGTGCAGCTATTGCCTTGTTTAGTCTTATTTCATCTGACATAAAGGCAAAAAAATGCACCAATTTTACCATACATCTTCATGCAGGTGTTAAAACTTGGCATCTGATGGAGTCCGTCTCCCAAGCTTCATAGCTGGATCTTTGTGTAACAAAGACTGCAGGCATGGTTCATGCTGGAAGCTGCACTTTCCAGCCATTCAAGGTCTGCACTGCATGGATGCTACTTTCATTTCTGGGCACATCACTACTCCAGTCTGTAACATGGTACAGTGCCAGCTGACCTGACAGTGCTGTTTTGCTGGGTCATTGTTATTTGTACAGGTGTGTTATTGTGAGCCTCAATTGCATCATGTATGTTTACTGGATTAATATAGACATACTCATGTTACTTTTGTTAGGGCCATCAGCATGCTTAACCCGAATGCTCAACAGCGTGCCCTAAACTGACGCAGGCATTGCAAAGTGTTGGCCACTGAAGCTGAGACAAGGCCTCAGCATATTTGTGGTGGCTGACGACAGCTGGAGTGCAGTTTGATACAAGTTGTTTTCGACTTTCTGAGGGAGTGTACTCTTGACAAGGCTGTAACGCTGCAACTGCATTTTGCTCGTGTCTGCAGCCGAACATGTTACAGTTTGCTTATCTAGTCAACCTTACATGCTGTGTGTGACTGCTCGTGCTCCCTTTTTTTTTTTTCCTGCTTGAAACAAAGTTTAGGAAAGGAGGAGCGAATGTGGATTCATGGTGTTTATAAAGTTGAATGACAAATACATATTCTGGCTACAGTTCAGCTTTTTGAGGCCAAACTTCTTTATTCTCAGGTTCATGACTTCATGAGCTTTGATTCTAAACCTGAAATGTGCATGAGCAGTCACACATCATGTCAAATTTAAGCAAACTTCGTGTTTTCTGTGTGCGCATGTAATTTTCTTAGTGTGTAATTTTCATCTGAATACTCAGTACACTACAGAATGCTTGCACGTTTGGTGTTTTTCATGTAAGTTATTTATTGAAACTGAGGGGAAATAGTCTCTTCCCGAATAGTACATATCAAAGGTGAAACTATAGCCTAACAGAAAAACACACTCACATGGAAGGCAACAAGACACAAGGTTGACCAACAACTCATCCTTATTCCAGGGTGCAGACGAATATAAATGTGAAAGGGAGAGGGAATGTGGGGCATTATTAACACAAAAAAATGACGTGCGTGAGATTAAAAGCTAAAACCAATGTGAGGAAACGCGGCTGAAACACAAGCGCCGCGATAACAAAAGGGGGGGCGGTGGGTGGAACGGTGATGGCTGGAGACACCAATGAGAGCCAACTTAGTCAAGCACTAGGGTGCTAAAAACTTGTACAACTGTCCGAGGTATTTCTTCTTTTCGACGAGTGCCACAAGACAGTGCTGATGAAGATCCCCGTAGTCATTAATTGCCACCGCTTCCAGCGCTGCCTGCATTCACTGCACATTCTTGTTGTGGGCTCCCAATGCTTGCAGTGTTGAGACAAATGCCCCCCTCCCGAGAAGCATTGTTGGAATACCTTGCGTGCTTCTTTGCTCGTTCATTATAGCACCTACCAATCTGTTTTACGTACACTTTACCACACTAGATGGGAAACCTGAAGCCAACACCACTTCACAACCACGCATATCGCACCTGGGCACCTTTTCAATATTATTAACCTTTGAGCACATTAAAACGCTTAGGGGGGCATACATCTCAGCACTGCAAGCATTGCAAGCCCACAGGATCTGCCCACTGGTGCACGAGCTGACCTGCTTGGCTAGGAAGAGCACCCAGGTAACTCAAAACGTGCTGGAAGCAGTGGCAATTAATGACTATTAGCATGGCCTCTGTGGCACCTACTGAAGAAGAGCAGAAATGTCTTGGACAGTCCTACAAGTTTTTAGTGCCCTAGTGTTTGACTAAGTTGGTTTTCTTGTTTGTGCTTCTAGCCGCCCCAACCTCTTCCCCCCCCCCCTTTTTTTTTTGTTGTCGTCGCTTGTGTTTAGCCACATTTCTTCACGCATTGGTTTTAGATTTAATCTCTTCCAGGTTGGCCTTTTACAGCACCCATGTTCATACATTTTCTTCTTTATATTCTGCTCTTATCCTGCGGCATTGACTTCATTTATTTCATTGTGACAACTGAGTGCATTTTTCGTGTTAACGCCCTTCACTTCTTTATCCTCTTCCTTTTGCTTTCATATTCTTGTGCATCCTTGAACAAAGATTAGTTGTTAGTCAGCCTCATGTACTTTCGTATTCCTTGTGTCTTTTTCTGTTAGGCTATAGCTTCAACTTTGACATGAAACAACTAGCTCAGATCTAGATCATCCTGGAGTAGTAAATGTTCTGGCTAAAGATTTCATAATACTCAGATATTTCGAGCTGAGTTTTTAAAAGCTTAAAGATGACACCTTGAACTGAAAAAAAAAAAAAAAAACTAAATCGATAATGAATGATTTTGCAGTGACAAGTTCTTCATGCATAATATAGAAGTACAGCTCATATACATTTTTTTTTTTTTTTTTCAGAAATTTTAAAGGTTTGTATTATTTTTATGGACACTTAACTCCCTGACAACTTTCTTGTGTTTGACAGCGAAGGCTACACAAGAAAGGGAATGAGTCCAGCCTTTGTCTCCATGCCACTGACAGTGGGTTGTTCAGGGGAGAGGTGATGAGGGGAGGTTGAAAGGATGGTGCGGGTTTTTTGCTGTCCCGACAGTATGGGGGCAAAAGCCTATTTCTTTCCCTTTCTTGTGTAGCCTTCACTGCATAGCCACTGAGTTTTCCATGAATACAGTCGTACAGTAGTCAGAAAAATTCAAAAGGCTATCACATGATAGGATCTTTAACCCCTAGATAAGGAAATGGCTTTTGACTGTAGTAAATGCTGCAAATTATAAAAAAAACATTGAGAGGGTCAAGCATCCAGATGCATTCAACATGGAATGGCCATAAAGAAAGGATGTATTATTATTGTGGTTACTGCACTGTTCTGTCAGAATAATCTCGGGTTCTTCCTGTATGCATTGTAAGTGCACATTATTAGCTATGCCTATAGAAAAGCTGATACAAACCCACTGTGCATGGCATTTTCAAGCTATTAAGTTTTCTGTATCATTCTTGCAATGTGCCTGAGAGCCACCTTTATAACTGCAGGTGTGGTTATGGCTGGGCTGCTTGTGCCACTCAACACCGATTTGGTCCTGGAAATTGCTGGAACACCTTGGATGCGTGAAAGAGCTGCTGTCCAGAGCCTAACTGCGGAAGCCTGTTGCTACATTGCAGGCTCAACTACCATGGAGCACACCATGCCATTTTAGTCGACATATTCAAAAGTAAGTGAACTTTCCCAGTAGAAATTCTATTATACTGAATATATTTTCAGTATTTTAGGATATGTACTTAGTACTTAGATCATCTTAGCATGAGCCACTTTGGTGCTTTAAACCCCATGAACCAAGCAAGGCTGAATTTGAGAAAGATGGCTTCAGAGTATGAAAGAGCACTGAAGAAGGGTAGAGGAGAAGCCTCAGTTCGCAAGCTGAGCCAGTGTTGTGACAAGGGGACTTGTCCTTGTCTGGGTAGCACCATCATAACTAGCAGGGTTTAAATGCACTTTTGCCTCAGAAGAACGAAAGTTAGGGAGGGAGAAGAAAGAAGCAAGGCAAGGAGTGAGAGAATGTTTCCTCGAGGTATGAATTTATGAGCCTGGAACCGGTGAACCCTGTGACCTGAAAACGAAAATAAAAAGTGGCAGTAGCAGAAAAAGGTATAATTCAAGGTAGATAATGACTCAGCATTTAAAGCAGGTTTAAGGGGTACTCAACTTCTGACTTTTTTTTTGGGGGGGGGGGGGGGGGGGGGGGGAGGTTTTCGTAGTCCGGTTTGAGCGAAGGACCTGCAGATGCTCCCTTCGTCTGATGCGTGCATATGAGTGCATTGAGACAATTCAGTAAAAGCTTGGTAGGGTAGTAAAGGAAACAAAAAGATAGTGTGGCTAGATATTGTTAATTTTCGAAAGGAGCAAGAGAAAGTCACTGCTTGCAATGGAAGTCGGCATCGCAGTGTAGTAGCGCAGTCCCGAGTCCCATCGTTCCGTGCGGTGTGCGCCACCAGCAACGACAGGCATTGGCATTGCCATTGCATGACACATCTCCAGGGATTGTTGCCTCATGCTGTTGCGCCTGTATGCGCAAAAGCATCGCTGCCGCTCGGCGATGCCTCCGCTCGCCACTTCGCTGTAAGCGGGTCAAGCTCTTCGTGCACTTCGAGTCATGCGGCTTAAAATGAATGCATTTTGGTCGGGACCGAAAGATATTTCGAATAAAACGATATTGTTATAACGAGGGATTACTGTAGTGCAAATATCTCGAAAGGAAAATTAGAATTCCTTACATACATTCCCTCTGCACTATAGTTAGTAGGGACAACATCCCCATAAAGCATTAATTGTACAGTTTATTCTCAGCATGTGTAAAATCCACTACCTCCCCCCCCCCCCCCCCCCTCCCCCCCCCCCCCCCCCCCCTTCTTCAGACAACAGCAAAGCTGCAAGTGTTTTTCTAAACACGTTTCCTTGTCACCACTGCTTTGGCTCCACTTGAATCCTTTTCTTCAGATAATGTCTCGCTAGGCAGGTGTAGTCTACTCTGATTTGCTTTTTTTTTTCTATTGCCCTCTTCTGGAAAGCTCAGTATTCCCTTGTGGCCATATATCTTGTTAGATCTCTTTACGATGCCTGTCTGTATCCTTTCAAGAAACAGGTGTCATAATCCAACCTGCTTCAGGTGGTTATCTTGTAGCTTATCCTGCTGCTGCCACTCTTTATTTTCGTTTTAGGTCACCTTGTCACAGGTTGCAGGCTCATAGAAATTGATACCCAAGGAAATATTCTTTCACTTCTAGCCCTGCTTCAAGCTTGCATCTGTACAAGACATGGCAGAACAGAATTTGTCAAGGTACATGGGTGCCTTCAAACGTTATTAGCACTGTCTTGGTCTTTCTCATCATGCAAGTGGAAAGGATCGTCGCATGCCGCGGTTGAAGAGTTAATAAATGTTCGGTTTCCGAAAGACCTTTCCCAGTTTCGTGAATTACGTCCCGGTACGAATTCACGGGGGCCATCATGCAAGATTGGATGATATGAGTTTTGGCTTGAATGAATAACGAGGTAACTGCTGCTACCTTTTGCGCAGTGAATTCGTTGGTGCTCTTCAGAAGGATGACATTCTGGTGGTACTTGATTTTCAGAGTTCTTTCTAGCCCTCCCTCTTCCCTACCTGGCTTTTGTACAGAAGCAAAGGTGCATTTAAACCCTGCAGTAATGATTGAACTGCCCAGATGAGAAGTTCTCTTGTCAAAATATTGGCTCAGCTTGCAAACTCCAACTTGCCCTAGACCCTTCTTCACAGCTCTTTTATAAACCAACCAGCCTACTTACTTTAGCTTGCATAGCCATATACTATAAAAAAAGATGTTCTCTCTGTCAAGCAACAATAAATTGTGGATTGAGGTGAAGATGTTTCTGACATAGACTGCTGCACCACTGTCAGGCTAAGTTAATGTACACCTTTTGACCCTATGCAGTATTTTTGAACATCAGCTTCTGCCTAGTGCATGATATGGAATTTTGTAGGCTGTGCACTAGCCTTAACTTTGCATAATTTTGAGTGTCTGCTGCAATAGTCTAATGTGACTAGTGGTGGTGATCCACTTGGTCTGAAGCAGCCTGAGTTGTAATGACACACCTTGCATTGACCAAGGGGCGGCACCTAATGTCTGCTGGCTGTCTTGCCCGTGTGTGCAAACTGTTCAGCTATGGTATACAAAAGCACATAGAAAGTTCTGTTAAATTAAAACAAACATGGAATGCATGTTTGAAATGAACAATACCAAATAAAGAGGCAGAAGTGAACTGTTTTGTGACTATATTTCAGCAACCCTTTGGCCTTCAGTTATGACCAATACAATAGTTAAGCAATTAAACATACTTATGCAAAAAATATGGTTCACTGCATTTTCTACCTGTTATATCACGAGATGTAAGTTTGGTTTGGCTCTTTAGGTTTAATGTCCCAAAGTGGCTAAGGCTATGAGAGACACCATAGTGGCGGGTTCAGGAAATTTCGACCACCTGGGGCTCTTTAATGTGCACTGATATCGGACAGCACAGGGGCACCTTGCTTTTTCCATCCATCAAGAAGCGGCTGCTATGGCCCAGAAATAAATATAAAGTGCTAACCGCATGAGTGACACTTCACGGCGGTGGGCTGAAGGCGCGCTTCTTTGGGGAAAGGCCGCGGCGCTGTTCTAGATCAGCCGTCGTCAAACTGTTCTCTCTCATTCCTTCCGCGCGTGGCTCGAAAAACGTTGCGCATCAAATTGCCGAGGGTGGTGCGATAGTCTTTGGGGAAGGACCAGTGAAATTGGAGTTCGATGTACGATGCAGCTTCCCTATACTTTTGCATGGAGATTTCAAGGGGATATTCCACAAGTTTGATGGAACCATAATTCGAATTATCCTGGTTCAGCTCTAGTCATTATCTGCGAGTACTTGCCAAATCTACCCTATCCCATCATATTTTTCGTTATTCTCCTTTCGTTGTCTAGATCTGTTCTTACTGCCTGTCCTAAGTATATATATTCTTGCTACTTTTAGTACTTCGCTACCTATTGGTAAACTGCTATTCCTTCCCGAGGCTGTTAAACATTACTGCAGTGGGTTTTTTTTGCAGTGGGTTAAAATGTTAAGCATGGAGGTTGAAAGCAAAATGCAGTTTCTCAAAGCGAAATAAACTCAGGACTACAGAAATTGAGAGCTTGTTCGAGAGGTAGAAAGCGAGAGAGTGTTTACAGTTTACCAGGTTCGTTGACGCCGGCATTTTTGAAACTCGAAACTTGGGCTGCACTGCTGGCTGGGCATCTATGCAAAGCATCTACCAAGTGAGCTGCGCAGTGCTGCGAGGAGCCAAATTCTTTCAGCAGCATGCACACCGGTGCCAGCATGTTGCCTCTCCCCCATCTCCTCTGCAGGCCATGGTGTGGCTTATCAAGTGCATGCCTTTTAGAGGCTAAGTTATAGCCTTGACTCAAATTTGTGTGACCTGCTATCGAAACGTCTCCCCCCCATCTAAAGGGGTCCAATGGCTGAAAACCACTGTTCTAACATGCACAGTGCTACAGGGCTGTGTCAAAATGGAACTGCCATGTTTCATTTTGCTATTTTTGTGTACTACCACTTGCATAGCCATATGCAAGATCTATTTGTGTATGGCATGGGCTGATGAAGGAGAATTGAAAAGATACATGTGTTTTCTTTTTTTCAGATTGTCTGATGCAGTACATAGCAAAACATCCGAAAACAGATGTGCCTGATGAAGTACAAATTCAGTCATGCCGTCAACATCTGCGGCGCTTCTTCATTGAGGCCAGCCGGCAAGGACATCGCAGGAAAATCTCAGTTGCCGATGATTCCAATAAAGCTGGAATCTGAGCTCGACTTTCTATATGCTGCTTATTCAGTGCGTGCTTCAGTAGGTGAGCCATTTCTGCTGCTTCCTGGATGCACAGAAGCTGTAAGCTTGCATGCTCAGTATATCACTTAGCAGGTTAGCAAATACAGCATCGGCTCCTTAGCCATCAGGGAAAATAGGGGCACTACCAGCATTCTGTATTTTCTTCACCAATGAACTGTAACTATATGTGGTACACAAGATGACACACCATTCAGTGTGCTGTACCAAGGCCGGTCTCGAGGGAGAGCGCGCTTCTCTTCTCTTACGGCCTCACCTAGTGGGGTCTGTTTTGACCTCCCGCCGCACCTCGGTGGGGTCGCCACCGCCCCACTGCTGTGCCTCTGCTAAAGCCGTTCATGCGCAAAGGAAACGCACTCGCTCTTTGTCCAGCCCGCGTCAGATGCAACCGGCAGGTCCTGACATTTCACTCCTTTGGTTTATACAAAGATGCCATAATCAGCGTCTAAGATTTATCATGTACGAGGAATAAAATATAGTCAACACCCCTTGTCCTTCAACGAAGGACAAGCGGTGTTGACTATAATTCTTGTCCTCGTAGAAGAGTGTACATGAGGCTGCTTCTTTAGCTAGTTTCAAGATAGTGCAAGCGTCACACCCGAAGTCACTGATTAACTTATCAATGTATTCATCGAAGTAAGCTAAACCTGAATATGTGACAGTGGGTAATGGGATGACAGGAGATGCCACCACAATTCCTTCATTTCTTCGGTTACTGATTGCGGCCAAGCAGAAATGATTTCTTCGGCATTGACGAAAGCTGCCTTGATTTTGCTCCAAGATGAAACTTCCGTCTTGACAACGTGGTCAAGTGCCGCTGTTACGGCCCTTGCGTCTAGCATCTCGTTCTTTCCGCACATTAGCCTTGCTTTCCCTAAGAGAGCCTCAATGGGGTCGCTATTGAGTTTCCTGGTGAGGGCGGAGCCGACACCATTCCCCAGGAGGTATTCTAAAACTTGTACAGTAGACTCGTGATGAACAGAATTCCTTGAAACATTTCCTCAGTGAAAGTTCCCTTCTTTAATGCTTTAGAAGTTTCTTGGGTGCTTTATAAGCAAGTGAACTCGTTTGTCAGCCACTGCAATTGAGTATCACCAGCTGCGTCATTTATTAGCCTCTTTTTACCGCTTACAGCACAAGTGGTGTCATGAATATCAAACCATTCCTTTGTTTTTATAAGCATAATATGTAAAATTTCTTTAAAACAGCATTTTAAAATAATGTTTAAATACAACACATTTCCTAATATATAAATTATAATAACATTAAAAACTCAACCTTAGAGTCTACTTTGACTGTTATGCTAATACTTTATATCATGCAAGCATTATGCAACTCACATTATATTTTTATGAAATTATTTCCATCTTCGGTGCTATATATGGATGGTTTTGCATCTAGCGCTGAAAGACGGTTTTGCTGTTGCAGAGGAGTTGCTGTAATGTTAGCCTTGAAGAAGCTTCAATGTGATCACTGCTGATTTTTTTTTTTTTTTTGCATTTTTGTGCAGGCTTGGAAAAAATTCGGATTGAAATGGGCAAAAGTAGCTAACATGCCGCAATGTATGTCATATATGCTTCCGAGCGTCCGCTGAGCGACAGTGTTTTTTTATATAATGACTGTTCTCGTGTATAGTACACTGACGATAGTACACTGACGACATGCCGCTGCAGCATCTATTCCGTGTTCTTTCATTTTGGGCTGCACTCACCACGAAACCCGCGAGCGACAACATGAAACCAGGCAGAAGCCACCCGGCACCGCTGAAGCAGGTACGGAGCGAACAGTGAGCAGGTCGCGTGCCTTGCAGCGGTGGAGAGCGTAACTCGAGGAAAAACGTTCCCATTGCTCCCGCGGCTATTGAGGATGCCGGAAGAAAGAGCGCACTCTCTCCCTCGAGACCGGCCATGGCTGTACATACCTACCTTGCTATCCACCATGCACACCATAACGACCATGTAGTACACCATAACGACCATGCGCACCATAATGACCATGCACACCATAACAACGATGCCCACCATAACAACCATGCCCACCATAACGACCATGCACACCATAACAACCATGCCCACCATAACGACCATATGCCCACTACCATAATCCACCATGATCATGGTTCCATCATAACCACCATGAGAAAAATTTCCGACAGGGGTACCACGTGCCCAAGTGACATCCCCATTTGTCCCAACTGCAGAAAGCAGCATGAGGCAACGTTTTCCAGCTGCACTGCCTACCAAAAGGAGAAACTAATCTATAAGTACAAGATATCCAACAATACTGACTACAAGTCAGCAAAAGCTGCTTTAATTGACCAAAATCAAATCAGGAGTAGTCATCACAGAAAAAAACCATTGACGGGAAAGAAATCACAAGGACAGTCACAGAAAGATGATGCTGGTCATCCGAGAATTGATGACGTGGTTGAATTTCCTCCTCTTCCACAACATTCAGAGGTTCAACACCCATCTGTACCAAGCCCACAAAAAATTACTGTACAGCAGCCTCATTCGAGGAGTGCATCCCGGAACCGCTCATGCGAAACCTCTATTCGCAGAAACTCTGACATTTCTAGTTCCCAACTGTGCTCACTTGTTGAGGCTGTTCGTGCTTTTCTTACACCACTCTCCTCGCCGGTGGCGAAAGCCATCCTTACAATTCTTGATTTCATATCTCCTCTCCTGGCACAATGGCGGTAGCAGACAATCAGTCGTCTGCTCCACCCAGCGTGCAAGCCATCCGAAATAAGGCCACCATCTTTCAATGGAATGCCTGCAGCCTCCGCCCCCGTCTCTCTGACTTTCGACACTTCGTCTTCAAGCATCGTTTCCCTATAATTGCTATATCAGAATCTCGGCTTAATACTACAATCCGTCTCTCAGGCTACACAGTACTGCAATCAACAACTGGTACAGACCTCAGTAAAGTTCTTCTGGCTATCCGGAAAGACGTCAACTTCATCCAGCATCCCATACCAACTGATCCACATAATGAGTACGTTGCAGCCACTTTAAAGTGCATGAACATGCAGTTTACAGTAATTGCTGCCTACATACCACCTCGTGCTAATTTCAATATTGAACGCCTACAAGATATCATGCGAAGTACCCCTGTGCCACACATTATAACGGGAGATTTCAACGCACATCATCCTGCTTGGGGAGGCGTCAGATCGACAGCCAGAGGCCGGCAGCTATTCGACTTCGCACTTTCCAACAATTTATTATTTCTCAACGACGGCCAAGCAACTTACTATCAAGGAGCACGGTCCAGTGCTCTTGACATCTCCATGATCTCTGCTGATCTGTCAGCTTCAACAACCTGGTCTCTGGACATCGAGACTCATGGCAGCGATCACCTACCTACATATATTGAGGTTTGTGGCTTTTCTCTCGCCTCTCAGCGGCATAAAGTTCGCTACACGAACTGGGAAGCTTTCGCTGATGCCGTAGAAAAGCAGGATCTGTCGAACTTAAGTTATGACTCCTTCATTGCTGCAGTAGCACATGCTCAAACATTGCACACGAGAGTCCTCCACCTGCCAAAGGTGTACTCAGCTGTTGACGCCGAATATGAAAAACTTCGAGCAATACGTCGCAGAGCAGAAAGACGAGCGCGCAAGACACTTTCTAGAGACGATATCCGGACTTCTAGGCGAGCACAAAAACACGTTCAACGCCATTTGGACAAGCTAGAAAGAAGGAAATGGACATCTTTTTGTGCAAAATTAGATCCTAGAAAGCCACTATCTAAAGTGTGGAGTATTGTGCGAAGCTTAAGAAGTCAGCCTTCACAACTACATCCTTTCGAGTGCGTGGCTCTAAATGCCAATACTACTTGTCTTCATGTAGCAGAGACTTTCTGTTCAAAGATGATTGCTCCATTAGCAGCTCCTTCACTGCAAAATGTGCTCCCCACCTTTGTCCCGTCGCCCAACACTTCTTTCCTAGACGAACTGTTCACTATGGAAGAACTTCAAGCTGCGCTAGCAGTTACCAACAAAAGATCTTGCCCAGGGCCTGACCATGTTAGCTACACTTCGCTGTCGCGTCTTGAAAGAAAAGCCAAAACTCAGCTGCTTACCATCTATAACAACTCTTGGATAGCTGGCAGCCTTGTAGAGAGCTGGAAGACTGCGCGCGTAATACCCGTTCTTAAACCTGGTAAGCCATCAATTGATCTAAACGCTTATCGTCCTATTGCACTGCTAAGCTGTGTTGGGAAATTGATGGAAAAAATGGTTCATTCACGCCTTACCTGGGACTTGACGAATAGGGGAATTTACCCTTCATCAATGTCTGGCTTCCGAAAGGGCCGAAGCAGTATTGATAATGTTATTGCTCTTGCCAACTGTGTCAGGCGCAGCAAAGCTGAGCGGTCTCTAATTATTGCTGTTTTTCTTGACGTTAAAGGAGCATTTGATAATGTCACGCACGAGGCGATTCATTCAGCCTTGCGTTCAATTGGCATTGCTGGACGAATGTATAACTGGCTTTCTGACTATCTTCGGGATAGGACCATTTACATGTCAACGGATCAAGGTGACACGTCCTTACATCATGTGTCTCGTGGCGTTCCTCAGGGAGGGATTTTAAGTCCAACCCTCTTCAATATATCTCTTCTTGGTTTGGACAGGTCCTTGCCACCTACTGTTCAAATCTCCCTCTACGCAGATGACATCTGCATATGGTGCTCCGGAAGAAACAGGCGCATTGCGCATGCTCGGCTACAAAAAGCAATAGTTGGCATTGCATTATTTTTAAACAAGCGAGGTCTTGTTATATCTCCAGAAAAGTGCGCAGCAATTTCATTTTCACGACGTGATCTCTCCCGTTATGTACTGAAAGTTGCTGGCACTCCTATACCATATGTCAACCATCAAAAATTTCTAGGTGTGACCTTTGATAGGTCCCTTTCATGGTCACCACACGTTCAACAACTTAAGACCAAACTCTCTTCATACGTATCTATATTCCGTATGCTCTCAACGACCAGAAGAGGCTGCTCTACCGATTCCTTATTACGGCTTTATGGAGCACTTTGTGAAGGTCTTCTGCGTTATAGCCTCCCTGTTCTTCAAGGCCTCTCGCAGTCAAGCATTAAACTACTTGAAGCCATGCAGGCCAAAGCTTTGAGAGTGTGCCTTGGTCTTCCAAAAAACACTTCCACAGTGGGCACTCTGGCGGAGAGCAGACGTCTATCTGTAACCGTGCTGATACCGCAGGAGCTGCTTCGCGCCCAGCTGCGCTTTGCACGTGAACCTACCCACCCGTTTTCAGAGCAAAGCATGACATCACTCTCCAATCTACTGCCTGCGCAATATCAACGTGCAGTACTGTCATCTTTCCCACCATGGAGGTTTGCTTCATGGCAAATTTCGACAACTATACCTGGCATCAAAAGAAAAGCCCACACCCCAGGACCCGCACTTAAATACTTCGCCCTTGAGCACATCTGTGCACGCTACAGTCATCATTGCCACATCTATACTGATGGCTCTGTCACAGCTATTTCTTCATCCATCGGCGTGTGGATACCATCAATGCACACCACAATCTCGGCAACACTCAGTCATCGCACTTCAGCTGTGGCTACTGAGTTAACAGCTCTGAGAGAAGCAATTATATATATTCTACAACAACGCCCTGCAGCATGGGTTATCTTCAGCGATTGTCGCGCTGCACTACAATTGCTTAAATCATCAAGAATTCAGGAAGAGCTCGTCATTGACATAAATAAGCTACACACAGAGGCCTATGACCTGAGTCACAGCATTGTGCTAAAGTGGTTACCTGCTCACTGCGGCATCGCGGGCAACAACCTCGCAGACGCCGCTGCAAAAGAACTAAAAGATTCCACAAGGACAATTTCAATACCATTCTCACGAAGAGATGCAGCAAGACTTGTAGCAACTGAATCGTGGCGATTGCAACGCTCTCTGTGGTGTGACCCGAACCATCAATATCGACCTCTACACCGAATAGATCCCACTTGCGTCTTTCGAATTCCTCACAATTTGAACAGGTGGCATCGAAACTGTCTACACAGAATCCGCTTAAATGTGTCATACACAAACTACTTCCTACATAAAATAGGCATAGCGAGCAGGCCTCTGTGCTCTACATGTGATGTGTGTGAAAATTTTGAACATTTGGTAACCTCCTGTCAACGGTTTACTGCACATCGCAGGACACTGCGCAATAATTTAAGCTTACCTAAAGAAACAGCCTTGCGCCTTGAACATGTCCTGGGTCCTTGGTGCGACGGATCGTCTGCTGCGCGAGCTACCAAGGCCTTACTAACTTTTCTGAAGGACACAGGGTTGATTAATACCCTTTAAAACTCATCTGTGTGTGATTATGTGCGTGTGAAAGTTAGCTTTTCTTAAGGACACAGGGTTGATCAATACCCTTTAAAACTCATCTGTGTGTGCTTATGTGCGTGTGAAAGTGTGCGACAACGATTCTTTTTTTTTTCTCATTTATTTCCCCTTCCCCTCCCACACTCTGTCACCCTCATCCCTCAACCCTCATCAGGAGTAGCATGCTAGGCTTACCACCAGGCAGACATCTCCTGTTGCCATTAAAATATCTCTCTCTCTCTCTTGACGACTCTTCCTGTAGTTACGCTTCGGATGCCATCGCCCGCGCTGATGCCGCCCGCCACATTGCTCGAGACCGGCTTGGCGCGTCTCAGTGCTCACAAAAGCGTCGTTATGACCTACATCATTGTGACGTCCACTACCCTCCTGGTTCCCTCGTGCTTCTTTGGCTTCCGGCCCGCCGTGTGGGGATGTGCGAGAAACTTCTGCCTCGCTACGTGGGTTCTTACCGCGTCCTGCGGCAAGTCACCGATTTGACCTATGAGATCGCCCCTCTACAGCCCAAGCATCTTTCCACAACCACTCATCTAGAAATCGTGCACGTCGCCCGTCTGAAACCATACAATTCAAGTTCTCCTATGTAGGCAGCACCGTGACGGTGCTTCTCCCGCACGGGGAGTACTGTTACGGAGCACAGTATCGAGATGACGACGACGCGCTGGTGTGATGTTCTGAAGAAGACAACGCTCAGGCTAAGCTGGGTTCGTTCTGGTGGCGAGTGCTTCTGACAGTCAACTAGCGGTAACCGCTGTGTACATTTTCCTTAACAATATATACTGAAGAAAGCGTTCCAATAAAGAGAAGTAAGATGACATCGCAAACACATGCCATGACTATCGAGGAACGCGATTTACTTTTCTGACAGACTCAGCAATGAATTCCCAACGCACGCAGTCGCATTCTGGCGAATCAAACGTGTCTCGACTATTTCAGGTATCCAACGATTCCTGCTCGTTTGCTTCAAAACCGCACTCGCCGTCCGTGGCTTTCGGGGTTTACTAACGCAATCCTAGCAGTATTCAGACAAGCTGTACTTCCATGGTTGTGAAACATTGCGCTTGTGTTCTACCAGTCTTTCAATAAAACATCTGCCAATTTGCCATGTGTATGAATGGGCAGTTCGGGGAGCGCACTGTTGAGGTAAGGAATAGAAATATTTTCATAAATGAGATAATCGAAGCACGTTTATTTGCAAGAATGCAGCGGCATGCGTCGGGACATCATCGGTGAATATGTCAGAAAAGGAAATCACGGCCATAGATGAGCATGACACGAGCACGATGAATCTGATCTTATTTATTATTATTGGAGCGCTTCCTTTAGCACATACGCTTCCGTGCTCCAAATAAAATCGAGTGATATGTGAGCGCTTTGTCCTATCTCCCTTATGTCCCTGTCGCTTATGACCACAGAAACAATCGCAAAAAGAAACCTAGCTCGTAACCCTTTCTGACAAAACCTTATAAGTCACGAAAAAAGGCTCTACCCGCACAATGCCAGCGCATAATTATGTTGGAGTAAAAGGATACACAAAACACCAAATGTTTTAGGCAGTAATGTTTCTAAAAGAGCATGTTTCAAGTTTTCTTATTATAATGTCCTAACCGTAGGCTATGTAACGTTCTGCGTCTGATTTTTAGGGACGGAAAATGTTCTGGGAAAAATTGCACTCCTTGGGATGAACTTAGGAAGCGTGAAGGCATGCAAAAAATGAAAAACTAGTACATATTTGTTGCAAATGTTAAACGTCAAGCTAAACGCCAAAAAAACTATTTTAATGCTGCGAACTAAAAGTGTCTTAATGTAATATATCACTTTCTGTTTCTCACAAATGCTTCAAAACACTATTTTAGTCTCTACACTTCACAATTTCCAATATGCAAAGTGACTAGCGAAACACAGCCCTAAGAGGTGGCATGGCACAAAACTCCAAAGCACAATGTTTTGTTCTTGGTTTCTGTAAATTTTATAATGCCCTCCTCTCGAGTTATTACGAATTGAACACAACCAAAATCGTAAAGAATGCGGAACGTTTGATTTCCGATGCTGCAGACAAAATCTAGTCCCTTCTTTGCTGAGGCTTCGTTTAGCTTTGCAAAAGGCAGTAAACATTTTAATATTGGTTTTATTCTAATGGAATTAAGCCATCGTGCGTAAAAAAAAGATTATATGTGAAGGATCACTTCATAACCGAACCTAGCCCTTACGCTATAATTTACGCCGCCTTTTTCTCTCCTTCTCGAAACATTTTCTTTTTGCTTCAACAGTGATAATAAATTTTTAGTCACGTAACTGAAAAAGGAAATGAAAGAAGCTGCGGAAATGAATTGTTTTAAAAAGAGGGCGTTAAAATTGCAAGGACATCTTTTAAAATGCTGCTATCATTCTGGACGTAAGAAATTCTGACTGCTTAAAGCCTTGTCATTCATTGCTTGTTATTTTGCAGCGATTGTTTCCTTTTATATGTAACATAATATATTTCATTTCTACAGATCTTCGGCCATCAACCGCTTCTTCTCCTGATAGCCTCTGCTGAGAGAGAACTTCATAACCCCTGCTTGTGCATGAAGATAACGCTTGAAGCTCTCGCAGATAATAAAGCTACTTCCTGGGTCAACTGCTACTTCCGTCCTCGAGCTGAGTGAGTACGCTTTGGATAACATAGAAGCAGAACCGACAAGCGTCCGATTCATTCTCGCATAGTGATATCACATAGCATCCTGTATGGTTCATAAGAACAGTCTATAATAGGGAATGGCTGGCCCTATTGAGTATTAGATTACATAATTCAAAGAAAGTCTCCGCAAACATCACTCAAAAGTGTACAATATCCACCTGCAGAAAGCGAACATGAAAGCAGTTTCATAGTATTGAATTACTGCCTTCAGGAATGACCTAACATCCTAATTTTTCTGGGAGGCTGCGGATATTATGGCGAAAGCCTTTCTTGGCTCATGCGGAGGGAGTAAAGATATTAATGGTGAAAAGGAAGGTACAGGAATGAAATGTTCAATAATAGCAGTGACAGTCGTGGTCTATTCAGTGATACAGGTAAAATAGCGATACAGATGATTATAACAGGACCAATAACACTGACGATGAAGGGTACAGAAAACAGTTGCTTAAGTCGATGTCTTCACATTAAATTCCTCATCAATTTTACATAGAGAACTATCTCATATAGTGATAGATGTAAACGGTAAAGCTAAAATTACGCTTAAAAACATCTCATGTATGCGGTAATAGAAAAAGCTGCCAATCCCATTACTAATAATGACTAGATAAATTACAACAAGGGTTCTTTACTGACGTACGCAGTAGCGGAACTAACCAGGACAATAATGAGACTGAGTCGTAAAAATCAATCAGCCTAAATGTTCCAAAGAAAGCGTTAGATGAAGAGGTGAAGCAGTTGAGATGGATCATGTTAGTACAAACTTCTGAAGGCAGTGGGGCCATTGTGCTCTACAACTGCCCAAGATGCCTACGCAAGGCCTCATTACGTCGGAGTGCCTAATTCTCTAAAAAAAAAAAAGCCAAGAATATTTTATTCGATAAAAGAAACGACGCTAAGGAGTCGAAAAATTACAGCCCAATAAAGTTACTAGCAGTTATGAATACGGTTTTCGTAATGTAATTGCTAACAGAATGAGCATACCCTACACTTCAATAAACCGAATATTCAAGCAGGTTTTCGAAACAGGTATTCTGCTGTCGATCATATATATCTATACTATCAACCAGGTCATAAAAAATTCTTGCAGTATAACCCGTTTCAATAGATAGCATTCATTGACTTCTAAGAAGCGTTAGATTAATTCGGCACTGCGACCGTCATGCAGGCTTTGAGAAGCCTGTTCTAGATGAGCGATGTGTGAAAGTGCCGGAAGATATTTATAGTGGCCGGTGGACAGTAAACATAGTTTTGCATAAAGAGAGCATTCATATTTCCATAAAGAAATCTGTTAATCAAGAAGACACAATCGTTAGGACTATGCCCACCTTTCCTAAAAGAAATAGTCAGAAACTTCGAATGGACTAAGTTGGAGAAAAGATTTAATGGAGAATACCTCAGCAGTCACTGATTACACGATGACTCTGCTTTCAAAGTTACTGTAGGGTGAGTTTCAAAGAATGATTGTGGATCTAGCATAAAAGGCTGAAATGTAGAGCTAAAAATTAACATCACAAAGTAAAAGGTATTGTCCAACATCCTCTGGAAGGCACAGCTGTGTTCATTAGCGGTGGAAGTGGTAGATGAATATGCCTATTTAGAGGGAGGGGGAAAATTTATCTATTAAGCTAAGTTGAAAATAGAGCCCATTTGGCTATTATTCGGCAATTACGACTTGATACTTATCGGTACCACTCATCAGGAGGACAGAATCAACAGAACAGACGGTAGCGCAAGTGCTACCTTAAAATATATAAGATGTTTTGCATTTCGACTTTGAAGCTGTCTAAGATCGGTGCAAATAAATGTTCACGAAATGCTTCTATGGACTTGGAATATAGAGCGAAGCGTTTGCAAGCAGCTGGAATAGTGTTTGTAAGGTTCAACAACCCAAAGCAGCGCAGGCTTTGAGAGACTAAGTAGTGGAGAGCTCTGAAATTTGGACCACCTGGGGTGCTTTAACATGCACTGACATCGCACCGCATACGAGCGGCAATATTTTCGCAGGTAGGAGGATCCCGCATTCTTGGGCACAGCAGTCGAGCAGCGCCCTTAACCCCTTCACCCCCCCCCCCCCAAATGTACATATATTTATATGTTTTGGTCTCAAAAATTTGAGCCCGTCTAACTATGCACGCGTGACCTCAACAACTGGAGAAAATCTCCCTAATGCGATGATCGGTATGTGATCTCTCTGAAAAGGACGTGCATTTCCGGCTAGCACTGGTCTGTTATCTGTGTAGTTCATAAGTCAATATATATGGAAAAGAACCTAACCACCGAATAATGACTCGCCGGTTTCGGGGGTCAAGCAAGAAGAGTAATCACTGTCACTTGTTATACCACTTTTTTGTTGTACCGAATGCCCTACGGAACACCTGCATAACAAAGAGAAGCATTATGCCGAGTGTCGTCCTCTCCCGCGCGTTTAGCTGAAATTTGTACACAAGTATTTACCAGCAGGCACATGATAAAAATAAACAAAATAAAATTGCAAACCAATAAAAACCCTTTATCAAGTTTGCACAGTATTCGATAATCAGGTTTTTGTACAGGCTGAACTGAAATGAAACTGGTCGAATGGTGATTCTGGAATATTCTGTATGAGCCGGTGTCCCGGATTTCTGAAGATTAAAACATCACTGGTCTGGCGAAAATATGCAGAGTTGTAAAAAAATACTGCATTTATAGATATCTTGGAAATTCACGCCAGTCTTTGACGTCAGTGCCATCTGCTCTAGGAGGTGTTTCGGTGTCATGAGAAAGAGCGATATCTACAAAAGCAGCAATAGCTGTAGTTCCTCAATTACATGAATAAACCATGCTGACAGGCATGGCCTCACGATAACTTTCATAAAACTAATATCACAATCGCGCTGAAACAGGTGAGCCACCGGATGTGATGTCTGGCATAGTACGCAAAGTTTATGCTTTGAGAACAGAGCAAGAGCATTGGGCTTGCGTGCGGCGAAGCCAATTCATATACGTAACCAGCATTCTCTTCGTAAGTTGCTTTATCAAATGTGCCCTCTATCTGTCATGCTTAGTCTTAAACATAGGTTCACCAGAAAACAGGGACGCACGAGTTCAAAGTAAAATCATAAATTATACTTTCCTACGTCTTCGCTGCTGCCACAGAAGCGTTAGTGGATGACGAGGTTATTCATTCATTCATTATTTATTTATTTATTTCGTATGTTACAAAATACAAAGAAACGTTGATGGAACCATAGTCATCAATGTTTGTTATGTGAAGCCCATGGACAGAACTACTTGCTGTATCATAGACATTCGCTTCTGCACTCTAGATTTGTCACAAAGCTACTGGTAAGGACGTTATGATCTTCTCGTGTTCATTCTCGCTCAGGGGATATACAGTACTAGAAAATATTGCTCATAAATTCTCCAGTAACATATTTAGGAGCTAAATGTAAGTACTGTTAGATTACGAGGCTTGATGGTGGTCTCAGTTGAAGAGGGATATCGCTCTCACGCGCTTTTTGTTCCTAAAACCACATAGTTAAAGAAAGGTTTAATGAAGCCAGGAATATAGCGCCTGCAAAAAGACATACCAAACATAACGATTTCATTTATTTGGCATGCGATATTACTGTCACCTGTTGATAAAGCCGCTAGCGACTAACATTTTCTTCTACGGAATGAAGAACGTCTACTTCCTGCCGTGCAAGCTAAAACAACTTCTTAAAGATAAATAAATGAAAAAGTGTCACCTTTCAGCATGAGAACAGTAGCTGAATAAATATGATACAGTATCAGTCTGCTGCTTACTGATCATAGGTCAATGCTTATGTGAATGTGTACATATTTGGGAAAACTTTTACTGTGTTTGTCGAAAAGCAGTGGAAAATGAGAGCCATGAAAACCTAGCTCCAGTTTTAAAATTCTCACCCGCAAAATACAGATTGAATCTAGGCGAGCTCCCCCTCACCACTGCACTGGTATAGTAAGCACTGTGCCAAAATAAGGAAAATCTAGTGCACACGGTTGTCCCAGAGCCTTATGGAAGTTATGGTGCACCTAAAGAATAACAGCAACAACACAAAGAACACTTTTATGAATGTTTGCTTGACAGTGACTCGGGATCATGTGCTTGGGCAGAAAGCACTAGTAGTGATTTGCAGCAGGTACTTTGCATTAGGGAAAGGAGTAAAGAAATAATAGATGCGCGGTTACAGGTATTCGCATAAATATCTGAACACATAGGTGACTTCTAAATGCCGCCTGTCTTGGACGATGGGTGCGACAGCGACAAGAACGTTGATGCAGTCACACTGGTCTGGTGTCCAGGACATGTAACAAAAGCAATTGTAACTTTATATTTTGAGACCTGCACAGAGACAAAAACGCCCTAAAAGCCGCAGCGGGCTTTAAATCAGTTTTATTTTTAGCGAAACACCTGTTCGCAATCAGCTAGAATTAGGATTGTGCAGTAGCCTCAATATTAACGCAAAATCGCATCCTCTCTTGTGTATCCAAAATAAATACCGATACTCTAATGCTGCACTTTTTATTGTAGCTTTATCCTTACCCGAAAGTTTTGATTTACGTTCACCTAGGAACCACGGTATTTAAAATCATCTCTACAACCACCCGGCAGCGTGGTGGCTGCATTCGAAAATACGCATGCCTCTGCAATTATTTTGTTTCAAAGAAGTTGGCCGCACTAATTCCCTTATAAAAGAACTAACACTAACAATTTTCTGAAGAAAAATATGTTATAAATGCACTCTTTTTTTTTTCTCTTTCAGAACATGTGCGAACATCATGATGAGAGCGTATGTATTTAAGACAAGTTCAACCTTTCCTCGTCGTTGTTGCAAATGGGCTTCAAAGTATTCGAAAATGTTATCTGCAATTTTACAACGCACTATAATTTTGATTGTCTGTTGTAGAGGAACGCCTAAACCATGTTTGTGCTGGCAACGTTTGATATCTCTCGATAAAAGCTGGGTTAGCCCGAGAGAAAATAGTCAGTACTTTGTGCCAAAGATTGCTTTTTGAGTCACAGCAAAACTATACAAGACAATTTGTCTCTACAGCGTCGCTAGTGCTTATGCAACAGTTCCAAGGGTTGTAACCATTACTTTATATTTCAACTAAAATACATAATTTTTGCGGTGTTCTCTATCAAAATTGCTACTTCCGTGTTTTAATAGTTCTTGTTGACTTACAATAATACAATAAAATGATAAATGCATCACACGAGCGTTAAGTGTCCATGACTGGAGACTATTTAGGGTTGAAACAACCCTAAATATATATATATATATATATATATATATATATATATATAAACAAGAAAGGTTATAGATCGTGTCAAGAACACATATTGCGGTCGACAGCTTCAAAACCGCCTCAGAAGAAATCGGCAGCCGTCATCACTAACTGCAGTTCTCGAGGATAGGAAACAACAGGGACAGAAAGAAAACGTTTGCTACAGAAGAAGGCGCTTTCTTGCAACAGACAATGCCTCATGCGGTACCAATTCCTATTCTGCGATTCCATTTCGCTCTCGTGTATGCCTTCTACTTCACGTTGTTGGCCACTAGGGAGACCGAGACGTTTCACTTAGATGCGGAGCTAACTATTCCTCAAAGGTATTCGAGGCCTTCTAGTAAAGCGCGGTTGCTCAAGAAAGAAGATAGGTTTCAAGATTCCATCCGTGTCTGCGCATTCGCGTAATGTTTCTTGAAGAAGGATATGCCTAAGACGGATCACAGCCGCACTGACGGAGAAGTACAATGGCGAAGAATCGGTCTGTCCATTCGTACCAACTTCTCCTCAGCATTGTCCTCATGGAGTCATGGGGGGACGTTATATGGGTCGTCGATTTCTTGAGCTCAGAAGCGAGCTCTTCACTGAGGTTGGAGTTGTCTGCACCTGATTCCACCAGGTTATCAAAATGCTGGCGACTATACTCAAAGAACGTGTTAAATCTTTTGTTAGAAATATTGTCTTCATTGAATTCAAATTGGGAGCAACTCTTTTTAGGAGCTGAGGCAAATATTCTCCGAATTGACGCGTTCACCTTCAGCGTTCTCTTACTGATACCTTACAGGCTTAGCCATAAGGTCCAATTTGCCTCTACGGGCAAAGAGAAGAATATTTCTGGCATCTCTACACTAAAGAAAGAAAAGTTGTTAATCGCAAGCGTGCGGGCCATGTTCTGTAATCTGGCGGAGCATGAGCAAGGGGGGTATGTTTTAAAAAAGTGGGGGATTTGCATATAAATCGTGGTGTACACTAATTAGGCCCCTTTGACGTAGATGCAAGTCGAGGTAACTGAAGTCTGTGGTCCCGTGCCTAGAGATCACGTTTGAGTTACGCACAATCCCCGATGATCTCGTTTCTAAACTTGTTCCTTTACATATATGTACGTGTGATGGTGATGACAAAAATCTACAAAAATCTTACCAGAGTCGCGTTTTTCTTCCCGTATGTTTGCTTTGGTCTAGACGTGGTGTTCGAGTGCAGTAGCCTTGCCGAGGTCGAGCTTTTTTACCTAGAGTGCTTCTCATGCTGGCTGCTTTCGCGATGAATTTGTCAACTGCTGTTTGCTTCTTGACCTAAATGTGTGGCGTTGCTTACCTGGGATCCTTGTCATCAACCTTGTTTTATTTATTCTACATTCCAGCTTACAAAAGGTAGATTTTTCATTGATCCGGAGGAAAGAAGGAATAAAAATGGAACTGAAGCCGAGCAGGGGACGTGAGTAAGGCCCCTATTTTAAAAGGTTTCTACCCACTTTATATAGCTTACAGTTTGAACCCCGAGCGACTTCGAATAGGTCTGCGTTTGCAAGAATGAAGAAATCCACACCCTTGGAATGCCACTCGGTGAAGAGGGCAGTACTTTGTCGCAAAAGAAATTTTGTATTCACGACATAGACTGTATAGCCTCTGCGTTGGTGCTGCATTTAGAACTAACCTCCCTTGAAAGCGCGGTACATTAAATATGGCAGTCGACGATGGCCGAGGATTTCATGCTAATGGTGAGCTGTGAATGATGAGGCAGTTCCCATGTGGACCAAGAGCATGTACTCTTATTCTAAAGCGTCCACAGCATGTAGGTCACTACTTCATAACCTCGTCTCCCACCAAAAGACGCCCCTCACCAGCTTTATCTCAGGGAGAAAAATGAAGTAGATAGTATTTGACAAAAAAGTTTCGCCGCACACTATCTGTCACCACGGAAGAGGAAAAGACGAGAAATGCTTAGGTTGTTACCGCTCCAACACCCGACATTGCTGGTCTTATTGCAATAAAAATGATCTTGATAAAACTAGATGGCATGCTTTTTTTCCCTAACGAAGAATTCCGGGATTCTTGGATGCAAGCTACTATTTCCGCTGATCCTGAATTAGATTTGCCGGCAAATTTTGCCGAAAATTAAGCCAATGTTCAGTATTTCCTGTAGGTTTTATCTCGGGCCAGCAATGATAAACCGTGAAATATTTTTTATATATAGTTGCGTCGTTTAATTTCCAGGCAACGTTAGCGCTGTAATTAGGCCGCTCAACTTCATTATTTTGTCAACACAAACATGCAATCCTGTCAGCAGCATCTCTGCTCTAAAAATATACTATTATGTTTATTTCCGCGCAGCTTTTCATCCCCCAATTTGTTACCGCTAACGAATAATCATGATCATAAAAACATTTCATTCATTACGATGTGAATAAAAGGTTGCTGTAGGCAGCAAAAGAAGTAAATGAAAAGGCGCTCCCCTGATATGTTGTACAAGACACGCAGTGAAGCATGCCTTTATCGCCACACATCACCACATGATGACGCCAAATTCGGCTCAAGCCGCCTACACCAAACGATCACTTGTTCTTATTGCACCTTACCTCAGCTAGGCAGTTTTCTAAAGGCGTCTAGATGGTTTTCACTTACATTAGAAAAAGCACGCGCAAAGAAACAGGAACAGCCGACGATTACAAGCTCAGCACTGCAACCGTAATGTCTTGGTTCACTAACAGACCAGACTCCCTTCTGTGAGCAAACGCGCATCAAAAATGATGGCCGTATACACTCTCGCCAGTAATCTCCAGTGGCGAGCCGCCTGATTACAACTCTCCAAATTATTCTGTGAGAACCGGCCCCTTAATGTTGGTTATGCGGATGCAAGGCATGCCTACCATTTCCGAATAAAATATACTTAGGTCGGCTAATTTCTATTTCGTGCGCACTGATTTGCAAAGCACGGTGCTATTTGCGAGATGCTACAATTGCAGCTGAAAGAATTTTCATAGTTACATTTCCTTTTCCCACTTTATTCAACTGTTTACGGCCGGCGGCTTTTGGCAGGTGGAAATATTAAGGACGTTTTCAGGAATGCTCATTCTTTATCTTAGGGTGGGGTGTAACGCTTTTGGAATAAAGGCATTGGTAGCTTTCGCTGCTTAGTTGGCCTGTAGATATATAAAAAAGACGTGATGTTCATTCAGGGTTACTCTGCGACCGAGGCTTCCTGCAGGCACTCTTCAATAAGTTTGCTGACACAAGCAGCGCCAACTAGCATCCAGCGGTAGCTAGAAATCAGGCGGCCCCAGGCGCATACGCTATGTATCTTGCGGCCGCCATGTTCATTTGCGTTCTGGATCTTTTTATTGAGCGAGAATTACTCATTTTGTGGCTTCACTAAGCTCCTGCGATGCTTCGATGCTAAGGATGCAAAAAATAATAATAAAAAGCGCAGATATTGCTGCGCGTGCCATTGCTTCAATTGCGAAAAGGAGCTGACTGTAACTTATACCGCTTGCATGGGAGACCCTTTTGGAATAACGTAGAGGCATGTAAATAGTGGGTATGCAGCGAGTAAATTAAGTAAAATTAGATTTCTATTCATGGCTCTAATACGTCTCAAAGCGATTCAGTCTCCGAGAGACGCCTTAGTGGAGGGCTCTGGACACTTCTATAACCAGGGGTCCTTCAACGTGCACTGACATGGCATAGCACACTGGTGCCTGGCTCTCACCTTTACCGAAAAGCGTTCGCCGAAGACAGGATTTGGTCCTGCATCGACTCCCGCAGTGAAATTCGTTGGTGTATGGGGTCAGTCACGCACATATGCAAATGTGCGCATAAACTCAAAGCTGGGTGAGCGCCAAAGAGCAGTACAATCTGCTAGGACCGCCCAATGCTGCAGTGGGTGGAGCAATCACTACAGCCCACGATTGATGTCATCATATTTGGCGCCTATTGTAGGCGAACTGCAGGACTGAGTGATATTGACTATATTTAAATGCGGGAAAGGCAACTGAGTAGACCAGTCGCTGTATCAAATTACAGTTGCATTTTATGCAAGGCGAAATACAAATATGCCAGCGTGCTCTAGCAACTGGAACTGAAATATGGCCCCTATATGGAAGGTTAAATTCAAAATAAACTCGAAGCATACAATTACAGATTTGGACTGGCGTTGTTTCCGGTTGATATATTATTCAGACGCCGAAAAGGTAATCTTCTCTGGGTGGAGGCCTGTGATACCCTGTTCATGGAGCAGGAACTTCCAACCTAGTTCCGCTTCAAGAACATATCACGTCGGCTTGTCAAGCTACTCAATACTGTCTCGTTCCAGGCGATACAGAAGAAATCATATCTCTAAAGGCCTCACTTATCGATGCTTTGTCAGCGGGTGTTGGCTTATATTGCGGCTTTCTACACGCCTGCGTTAAAATGGTACAAGAGTCATTCTCGTTTTCGTTTATGAAGCAGGCTAAAGTTGCACAGTGCTTGTAATCGCAAAGGTATCTATACCCGCAACTGCACCTGCATTTTATATCATCCACCAGACAAACAAAACTGTTTTAATTGTATGAAACTGTATAGCTTAACCACTATGAAAATATTGTCGCGCACTTCCCGCGGTTCAGTTTGCTAACCCGATTGTAGCGAGTGAGAAAGCCAACCGAGTCAGTGTGATGCACTTCCCGCGGCTCACCCAATTGTAGTGGGTGAGCCAGTCATCCACGTCTTCCCCAGGCTTGTCATAAACGTGCCGTGGTTCCCCATAAGTCTGTGTGGTGGTCGGTTGTGCTGCTGGTATGGACTGTGATGAAACATCGGCTTGCTTTATCTCCGTTTGTACGAGGGGTAGCTCGGCAATTCTGCATCGGCGATGTAGGAGAGGTTCCGTGTGGATCTATATCCGCAAGCTGGAGCACACTTGTTACGAGGTTCATTTACACGGATTAGGATGCTCTAGCGATTAGCACGCCAAAGTGGACAAACCCAGCTTCCTCTTCCTCTTCTGCTTATCCCGCTGTCACGCGTTAGTAATTATAATATTAACGATGCGCCCTTTACGGTGCGCACACTCCCAGACCACCCTTAGAGTGAGTGGGGGTAGCTGTTCCGGTCGCAAAGGAGATGCCCTCGACCTGCGTGGCAAGCTCAGCCGGAATTCAACGACCTTGTAGTGCCAGAAGGGGGTGGCCGTTTGGTGCCCAGCTATCTCCGATTCAAGCCAGAGTAAGGGTCGCAGTTATAAGTAACAAACAGAACACACTTTATGCACAGCAAGAGACGATACAAGAAATACACAAGAACCCTAAAAATTAACAGACGAGAAATTCACAGAATAACCAAGGCTAAGCATGCAACTACAGAGGTATTCAATAACAGAGAGGCTTTACAACACACAGCAATACACGAGAGAGTCAATAAGCAAACACCGAATTTTTCACCGCTCACTGTTGCAATTCGACGCCTCGAGAGTCACGATGTGGCCGCCATGTAAGACGAGCGCCGCTTCCTCGCAGGTCTGTGGGCCTGCGAGCAGCGTGTGATGAATCACCGTGATCACGCTGATGAATCACTATCATCGCCGGGTGATGAGAAAGAGGGTGACGCCGACGCATACAAAGCTACGCGCTCTCTCGCGCTGAGAAGGAGGCATTTCTGTAATGTAGTCAAAACTTCAATGCGGCGCCGCGCGGGCAGGCTTCGTGCCCCGCCGACTTTATAAATATGTGCGCCAAATTCATGACACCCGTAAAACGTCTTCTTCCTCCAATACAGGATCGCGAGGTGTGCGTGAAAATATTATGCTGCTGCAAGCAAGTGAGAGCAAAAACTGGCTATCAATATCTTGATTAATTTCCTCTCATCTTCGTTTTGGGCTTTAAATGTTTGAGCGTGAGGTGTCAGTGTACTATGTTCTTGAAAAGTTCCGTTTATTCATGTGAAGCTCAACGTCATACGAGTACTTCTCAAGTCGCGAACGGCACGTCGTGATGAGGCCCCTCGTCGACACCTTTCACGTTATGGACATGCCAATTATCGAACAGGAGGCATCGTTTCCCCAGTGTGGATACTCCAAAGTAGCTCTCTCAAAGTATTCGATGGTCCGTTTTTTCATTTTATTGGCTGTGTCAAACAAAACAGTAGAAAATGACGACCGACAAGCTCTTCGCCGTAGCGCGCGAGGGCAATGCAATCGAGCCGACCGCCCCGCGAGGACGTAGGACATGCTGTATTTTACTCCCTAAGGGACCACTTATGTTTCCACAATAATTGCTTTTGAAATAGTTTCAGTTAGCGCCTATAAACAGCTCCAAGGCGTTCAAAATACATTGCCATCCATGTTCCTAGTAAATTTAGAGATTCATATTCTATTAACCTCTAACGTGAAGACATCTGGTCATGTCTTCCGACAACAAAACATTAACTTACACCGATACGCTCAATCCGTAAACCGAGTTGAGAAAACATCCCCTGCTGACCTGCTACAGAGACTGCGTTGCCAATTTTGAGAGGTCTCTTTACTGTGTCATTTCAAGAAATTTCTTTCAATCAGTCCCTCTCAAACATTCTATGCCCCTCGCGCTTAGAGGCGCGCGGGGAATGTACGAGCAGGGTTTTTTTCTGTGGTCTGAATAAGTTCGTGTTAATTCACACGACGATATATTTGGCGTTCATTTCTCTTTTATTTTGTTCTTCAGATGATAGCGGTACTTGTTATGAATGTGTAGTGATGTCCTTCACTACACCCTTTAAATCTGACACGCCATTTGACATACACAAATATTCCTAACTCACCTGATTTGATCATGTACGCGGATGATACCAATATTTTTTTTTACCGACTGTGCCTTGTCTAGATTAGAAATTGCGGTCAGTGAATATTCAAACAATTTAGAGATTTGGTTTACGGCAAATAAACTCAGTTTGAATCTTAATAAGACTACATACATCATATTTAGGCCAATCAACATCAATCTACAATCCAGTATAGTAATTAAATATAACAGCAACGTTATAAAGCAAGTTACGAATAACAAGTTTCTAGGCGTTTGGTTCAATAAATACCTTTCATGGAATACGCACATTTTAAATTTAGTAAAATACTTGAGCAGAATTATAGGATGTCTTTACAGAATTTCTAATTTGGTACCCGTTTGGTTAAACATTGCAATTTATTATGCTCTTTTTTACTCCAAACTAACATAGTGTATTCTCATATGAGGAACCACAACTTCTACAAATATGAATAAGTTGATTGTTGTCCAAAAAAAAGCCCTTTGAGCTATTCAAGGTTATTACGGTATACCGCGCGACTTGCGTAGAGAACCCTTATTTAAAAAATATGGCATATTAGCCGCTCATCAGATTTACTACTTTCTTCTTCTGCAGTACACTCACCATAATAGGCTGTATACTACTCTACCTGATAGATCTACAGTAACGTATGATCTGCGAACACGAAAAAAAACTTGTACCTATTACTCGAAGAAACTATGGAAAACAGAAATTAACTTTTCAGGTGCCATCCCTTATCCACAACACACCAAATGTGGAATTTTCACTGGCACCTAAGGTATTTAAACAGAACGTAAAACAATATTTAAATTAATATCTCCTATAATTTCAATGGTGGCAGTAACTGCATTTTTCTCATATGCAATCTTTTTTGTGTAAATATATTTTGCTATAAAATATATGTTATTGAGTGAGTGGTCTGTTGATTTGAATATCCAATGAATACTGCATGTATTGATACCTTTTATATATTGTATGTAAGTGTTGAATGTTTTTTTTATATATTTTATATACACTAGAGGTGTGTGCTGTTGTCTGCAGTTGTCTGCTGTTGTCTGTTTTGGGAGCCAAGGCCTAGTCAGGCTTGTCGCCTTTTGCCTTGGCTTCCCATTTCTTTTAAAAGAAAGGAATAAACTCCAAATTCAATTCCAACATACGGAGTGTACTAATAGGCTGGCATCTAAAATAGGCATGTATCCACAGAAGTAAATTAAATCTATTGTGAATCTATTTTGCTGTTCACTGTGTAACTCTGCGGCACTGGAGCATCCATCTGTATTATGCGATAGAAGATCAACTGTGGGCATGGCTATAATGTTCCGATTTAACAAACTGTATGTTTTAAATCAAATATAAGTATCATAACCCTAGACATATCTGGCAGATCATCTAACTTGTGTTTGGCGAATGTTAGCGACTGTTGCTTATGTGCCATAAAACCACATATAACTAACTACTACTAAACTGCATGATGGCGCCTGTTTCGCCCGAGAAGCGTACCTGAGTCGGAACATAAGGCCACAATGGCTCCACTGCCGTCTTAACCTCACCTTTCCAAGCATCCGCACGGGTTGATAGCGCCTATCATTTTCACATGATCTCGACTCACCACACGAACAACAAATCGAAAAGTGCTGGCAATCGCTGCTCCCAGCGGCCACTAGCAAGATGGTTGGTTGGTTCACAGGAAGGGAAAGGCGCAGTAACTGTCACACTTGCTCTGTGGACACCTGAACCGCGCCGTAAAGGAAGGGAGGAAGGTGGGAGTGAAAGTGGAAAGAGAGAAAGGGGAGCCGTAGTGGAGGGCTACGGAGTAATTTCGACCACCTGGGGATCTTTAACGTGCGCTGACATCGCACAGCACACGGACGCCACTTCGTTTCGCCTCCATCGAAACGCAGCCGCCGAGGTCGGGTTCGAACCCGGGAACTCCGGCACAGTAGTCGGGCGTCTTACCACTGCCACTAGCAAGAGGAATGCTCGTAATTTGATACACCTGTATGCATCATTTTCTGCTTCCTATCTTAAGGCGGCCTTTGGTTGCAACCTTAGGATAGCGTTCCTAGGACTTCACCTTGCGCATGCTTATTATGCTACAACCTACAGGTCTTGTCCTTTCTGATGCTTTCATATATATGCCTGTTGCATATATAATTATGTGTTTATTTTTTTCGCCTCGCGGTGAAGCAGGCCTGTGTTACTGACACGGCATAAGAAAGTATTTATTTCAATATGGGCGTGGTAGTCGCTGCAGCGTCTCATCAGCGAACGTTCCGTTCTCGCTGTTGCTGCTGGGCATCGAATGCGTCTAGTTTGGCTATGTACGCAAAATAAATTCACCACACATTTTCTCACTGAGGTGCACTGAAATTGCTCGTTTTGTTCCACAAGCTATTCGGCACCTTTTTTGCACCTGCGACCTGTAATTATTCATTTAAGGCGCCTCAATATGCAACTTGATGAATTTTAGAAAATTCAACAGCCGCGTCTGAAGTTTATGTTTCCTTTCATGGTTCTAAAGTTTTAGGCTCAAAACTTTGGCTTCATTTGGTTCACGAGGTTTAACGTCCCAAAGCGACGTTACCGTCGCAGGCAAGGTTAATGAGAGAATCCGTAGTGGAAGGCTCCGGAAATTTTGACCACTCGGTGTTCTTTAACGTGAGCTGACATTGCGCAGTAAACGGGCATCTGGCGTTTTGCCTCCACCGAAAAGCGACCGCCGAAGTCAGGAATCGATCCCGCATCCTTGAGCATACCAGGCAGACTCCCAATATTCCTTAAAGTATGAGCCATACTACTCGGTACATTTTGAGCTCACCACCGCTGTGCAATTTTAAGAAGCGATGTTGAATATGGTTGGAGTACAAAATTGGCAGCGTGTTCATTTAATTTAAGGAGTTTTAAGAACATTATCCGCAGAAAGAACCACCTTGCGTTCTTCACTAACCGATGGCCGAATTTTGGTGCATTTCTACCTTTTCTTGACGAGGCGCACAGTAAAGAGGTTGTGTCAGTGCACGTTAAAGAACCCCAGGTGGTCAAAATTTCCGGAGTCCTCCACTACGGCGTCTCTCATAGCCTGAGTTGCTTTGGGACGTTACACCCCACAAACCAAACCATTACCTGCGCTTTCACGACGTCCATTTCGCGCGACCGGTGAAGGACGCAGCGGTTGGCCCCATGCTAACATTGTTCCCTTAGCTCGAAGTCACGCAGGCGCTAGATGTGAAATACACAAATGCTAAGCAAATACTGAATATGATGCAGCATATGATTTGTCGGACATCTGCGTCAGGGGCATGCCGCTCACTTTATTTCCAGCTAGAGATTAACAGGCACTGTGAAGAAGAAATTTAAAGTTTACGGTTTAAAAGCGATTAAAAATCAAAATGTAATAGTGTCCTCATCAGTTTTGCATTTCAGACTTTTAGGCACAATTATTTAGAAGTCGCCGAGGCCGCCCAATCGAAGCAATGATCTTATTTCTATAAAACCAAAGGAAGTGCATGTTATATTTCGGTAAATGAAAGCTGGTGCAAGTCGATGGCTTGGCGAAGTGCAAATGGGTGTGCATAGATGTCTATTCAGTTTCACGTGGTACAAAATTTTCTGAAATTTTAAATATTTCATTCTCACTGTACTTCTTCTTTGGTTATTAGGTACAGTGTTTTTTGTGATAAATGCCTAAATATTCTCCTGTTCTTTTCTGTAACAGGCAATCTTGCCTTCAAGTTGAAGGACAGTTACAACATACTCTATGCAGAACAAAAATGTTTTATTGCCGCTGTCAAAGAAAGGAAAGACGGTAAGCCACAATATATGTATTACTAGGTAACCCGCTTAGTTGTATGCGCATAGCACCTGAGACAGCAGCCTTGCCTTATCTTTGAAACAGAAAGCAGATAGAATTGTACACTTGTCTGTACATAACTGAGATAAAATGTTCTTTATAAAATGCAAGAAATTGTCTATAAATATTCTTTGGTGAGCCTCGTTGAAGGGCGTATTCTCTATATTTGTATATATTAGTGTGAAATTATTACTTCCAAGTCACCGATTGAGTAAAATGAAATTGGAACCACACCACCAGATGAAAGACAGCTTTTTCCAGTTCTTGAACCCATCACAAAAGTTGAAAATATATTGCTTCTGTGTGGTTTTTTGTAGTAAAGGAGACCTCCTCCAGAGTAATGAAATATGATGTTATTAGCTGGCCGGCGCTTGAGAATAGAATATTTAATCGCACATCAGCAGTATAACCTTCCTATGCATCTAAGCTTAAAAATCAGGTATTGCAGGTAGGGTCGGCTTAATCTTATTATGAAAGAAATTTGTCTTAAGGACAAAGAAGGCGGACATATATTATGATGAGGCTACCGAAAAATATAAAATAATATGCCTCTGCCTGTGCCACTAGGTATAACGGGCTGACAGTCATTAAGTGGAATCTGCAACTGAGGCTAAATATTAAAAAAATGCGTAGTTTTATGCTGCTGTGCAAAGAAGAACTGAAATACGCTTCCCTTCGGAAGCAAGGTAATAGGATCCATTTACATTGTAATGGACTACGTGGGAAAAGCACAGCGTCAATTGTCGGCAAGAAGGCAGGACCACAACCATAAAGCGAAAACCAGAATCAGTCATACTCCTGAGCGATGGATGATGAGCCGATTCTGACCGTTCCTTGTATAATAATAGTTATTAGTTCACGGGAATGGAAAGAAGTATCTGTCACACTTGCTCTGTAAAGACTTGAACGCGCAGTAAGGGAAGGGAGGCAGGTACTAATGAAAACTGAAATAGAGAAAGAGGCACCGTTATGTAGGGCTCCGCAGCAATTTCAGCCGCCTTAGTATATTTAACGGAAATGACGTCGCATAGCATAAGGACGCGTCTTCGTTTCGCCTCCATCAAAACGCAACCCGCGGATGTCGTAATGGAACACGGGTACTCCGGCAGAGTACTAGGACATCTTATCTACTGCATCACCTCGACAGAGTCGCTATATAAAAGGCCTCCGTAATTTTTCGGACAACCTGGGTGCTCTATATAAGAGGGACTGTGTAGAGGACGCATGAGAGCATTTGTTTCTTCGAGAGCATGCCCTCACTACTCGGGGTGCTAACTCGCTTTTCGCATCGATGTCTCCGAATGCCATTCCCCCAGTTAAATATAGGTGCCCACCAAAACGCTAGGTACAGCGCCTTCCGTTTCAGCCAGAACACCTAAACAAATGCAAAAATATCGTAATGAAAAAGCAATGTGACCTTTATTTGAATACTTCTGGGGTACACCCTAAAATTAAACAGCTATTGTACCATCCTTGCCACAAACCTGAACTCCGGCGCAATGGTTGCGACACTTGACGTCTGTACCAATGAACCAGTGTTGAACTTCAAAGCCGACAGATACATAATAATCGAGGCGAAGCGGGAAGGCGTCCGTGTGCTGTGCGTAGTCGGTGCACGTTAGAGATCCCCAGGAGGTTGAAAGTGCTCCGTAGTGCTCCACTATTGCACATCTTTCATTCCTCTTTCATTCCCATTTTTCTGCCTGGCCTCGGAGCGCGGTGAAGATGTTCACCGCGAGAGTGACAGATACCACCCCTTGCCCAAACTCTTCTATTTTTACACTTTGGTCAAAATACATTTTAATCGGTTTAAATACAAGCATAGAAAAATGCCGCAATGAAACGGTGGAATTAAAGCCGCTATCGCGTGTATCCTCCCAAGCATCCTTGGCCGACCATTTACGTGTGGCCGACGTTCGGAAAATGGTCGGCAGCCTACTTAGTCGGCTAGTAAACCACGGCAAGCGGTCGGCCCGTAGGTAGCCGCCAGCCATTTCGGCAAGTAGTTCGCAGCGGCCTTTGGCCCGACTTTTTTGGCGGACTAAATGCCGGGCACGGCGCCAGGTTAATGGCAAGAGTGCGGCAATGCGTTGGCCCGACTGTTGAGGCGGTACATTGAAAAAAAGTTATGAAGAGCACGACTGCTACTGTTTTTTAAATTTGCCTGTTACTTGGCTTTGGTTTTTCGCGATGTTATGTAATTTGCGCTTAGTATGGAACAAAATGATACATGCTATTCAGTGTAAATGTTTTGTTACATTAATTAATGCTATTGTTTGTTTAACTTGTCGCTCACATTTTTAGTGAACCTTATAGCTGTTAGTAAAATTATTTACCGAGTTCTGAAAAAGAGCAAGCCACAAGGTGACCGCGATTTCATGTGTAGATCATGTCATTATACTGTTTACTTATTACGAAGCGCAGCTGTAGGTGCTGTAACATCAGTTATATTTTGGCGCACAAGCTCCGTACACCCCATTTAGCCCGTATCACTCACTGAAATGCGTCCGCTATATGGCAAGGCACTTGAGTAGACGTAACTTCTCGTTGTAAGGGAGGAGAAGGCTATTGTGTAAAATAAAAGAAGCGGGCAGAAGAGAAAAAGCACACGGGGGCAGAAATTATGCCACTGGTAAGCCTTGGCCGCGGCGAACGCTCCGGCAGGCAAGCAAAGAGACGAATTCTAAAAACACTACTTCGCAGCAGGAGAAGAGAAATGCGTACACGGAGGGAGACCCGGACGAAACAAAACCGACCTCACGCTCGGACGTTTCGAAGGAAGGGCGGAAAAGAGGGGGGAAATGGTGGGAGGGCGGGGCAACTGTGTCACCCCCGCAGCTCGAAAGTTGGTGGCGAGCGTTCCTGACTGGGCGAGGGAAGAGATGTATACACGCCGACTTTGAAGAGAGCATGCAGTTTTGTGGTATTTGTATACTATTTTTGAAGGAGCTCTTTTCGAACAAAGTTGTCTTACGATCAAATACATGAAGAAAAAAAAAAACGAAGGAAAATGATTATTGTCCAGGTTCATACTTTTTTTCTCAAAACAGTCTGGTAAAGCTAAGAGCCGCGAGAAAACGGACCAGCGTCCTTGTCATTTGGTTTTGTTTCTTTGCGTGTGGCCCATTCATCCTCTTTTACGACCTGCCGGGGTGGGACGGGCGGCTCTTTTCATTTTTTTTTTTTTTCGGAAGTCGGAGGGGCGCATTTTCGCAGCTAGCGGTCCGATTCTACACCGGAAACTACCCCCCTCTCCTCCCCCGCTTCTTGTCAACAATTCTTGGAAAACTCGGCAGCTTGTGCTCGTGGGTGCGTGCGTGCTTTCAAGTTCATTGCAGAAGTGTAGAGCGCGACCAAGAGACGATCTCGAGCGCGCGAGGACGCTGTACGTGCGAACGAAATGTTGGAAATGTAAGCGCGTTTTCCAAAGTTGCGCGTTATTAGTTAAAATTACAAGACAGTCAACTTTGTTACCTTCAATAACTAGGCGCTGGACAACCAGACCTCTTTTTCATCCGCATTTATATACTGTCAGGACAAGTGACTGTAGTAGTTTTCAACCGCTGTATCCTTTCAGTAACTCCGCCAAGCCATCCTGAAGTAACGCGCTCCTCCGGCGCGTTTGGACACAAAAAATCGAAGATGCTCCGCTTTTTCTGTTTTTTTTTTGTTCCTTTTTCTTTTTGCTCAAAGAATGGGAGTGTGGTTTAATAGGAACGAAACAGTTGATTTTTATTTATTTTATTAGTATTTTGCTTTTGTTTTACAGATTGTTTTGAATTATGGCTTCTATATTTTCTTGCTTGTTACTGTCCACTCCTGGTCCGCGAGAGACATATTTTCTCAACGCATCCTGCATATCAATATGAGTTTGAGACCCCTATGTTAGACAGAGTGATTGAAAATTAAGAATATTTATTGAGAGCTACACGAGGTACGCGCAATAAAAGAAGCTAATTGAAAAGAATTCTTTCCTGAAGCAGCTGCCGCAATTTCGGGTTTTTGTTGTGGCTTGCAGACTAATAATATGGAGAACTTTTAGTTTTAAGGCGTGAACATGTATCGGAAGTGATTAAAGCGAATTATCTGTCGTACGTACTAAGCCGAGAGATCGCTTGTAGAATAGCCCTGCATATGGAAGGAATGCTGCATAGGTCCAGAAACTTAAGACTTCTGCTTGAAAAGTACCGGGATAAGAGAGTAGAAACGATCATGACGTCATAGGCGTGAACTTCAACCATTTACATAGCAGGGAACCAAAGAAATCTTATTGATAAACATGGAAATAGCAAAGCACACTGGGACAATAAATAATGTTTCAGTAAAACAGCAAACAGTACCGAACATATAAGGTAGCGGCAAGAAATATATAATGCAGTGAGTTTCTGGTCACACGTTGTATATCAATAATGCGCAGCTGCAACAGGACTCCATCGGGAGCTCTGACCCCTTAACAAATTTCCAGACAGTCGATTGCTCGATCCTTTGTGCTCACACATATACGCGTGAGCCGCAGGCTTGCGTCTTTCAAGACAAGAACCCAGTTCAAATCACTTCGATGTACAAAGTGACCTTCCTGAGGTGGATGTGCCGCGTCAACAACCTCCGGATAAAGCTTTGCTCTCCAAGAACTAACAGCTGGCTATATCTAGGTGAGACGCACTAGCATGGGGAACAGTAGACAAGACAACGGGGTCACCGAAAGAATACGATCGACCGCGTTCCTATTCTGCCAAATGATCAATCCCACGGACTTCACTACACGTTGTTCGAACGCTTCGCGCGGCCTTCCACTGTGCGACGAAAAAACTCACGGCGCTAGGCAGCGGAATGTCCAAGCTGCGACGCAGTCCTTAAGGACACGTGTGTGAGACTCGACCTGACCAAAGTTGATACTGTGCGGATCAATATGCCAGCTGTAAAGCCTGTCTTAATTTGGTGGGGATCGAATACGCCACACTCAGTGCGCCACCGAAAGTCTCTTAGAGCATGCGGGAGATTGGGTGCAACAGGCGTCTCCCACTTCGCATACGTTTGGCACATATGTATAGGGGCGCTGAATAGCAGAGCGCTTCGCAGAGATTAGATACTGCTATGGCTATCCATGCTCCGTCTACAAACATCTCCTCTAACTATGCGAACACGTGCGCCTGCTTCCCCTGACCATGCACTACAAGCATCTGCCTTCTACTTCCAAGCCAGTATAAAAGTTAAGGCCGCCCAACGTAACCTATGTGATCCACTAACTCGCGGATACCCGATAGCGCACAACAAAGGGCATAATGAAGACAAGGCGGAACCCAGATAGGCGCCACCACCTAGCTATAGTGAAAATATAATCAAAGTAGATTGACTTTGCAAGAGGAATCCACAAGAAAACACGTGCTAAGTCATGCAGGGTCGTATCATTGGGAGGCTGGATCAATAAACAATCAAGGAACGCAGATGTGGGAAAGTTGGCACCTGTGTGCACTAGGCTTTATCAGAAGTTTCGCGCATACGTTAATTAGCTATAACTTTAGGATGAACAAGATGTCCGAGATTATTGAGTTAATAGTCTATCCCGACATCGGCACGAAGCCGTGTGTGACGCATGCACGTACGCACGCACGCACTTACGCACGTCTGCAGTCGCACAGAGTAAATTGTTCCACGACCTTACACAGTAGTACGATGGAATAGTTAATAATATTTGAAAGAACGAAATAAAAATTAGGGGGACGCTCAAGCTTCCCCTTAACATTCGACGGGATACAACGCCTTCTCATTCTTCTCTCTATCTCTCTATTTCGATGGACAACCGCAGTTAATTGTAAATTGGTTATAGGAAAGTAAAGGCGCAGCATCTGTCACAGATCCCGGTGGGAACCTGGACCGCATCTCCATATTTACTACCACATTCCGAATATTTCAGACAAAACCCGACGATACTCAAGCGAAAACCGGGTTAGCGAGGTGGCTTTTGGACCAAATGAGCTGTAACGCTTCGCATATATACATATATGCTGCACTCTCGATAGACGAAACTCGAGTATATTGCCGACATGCGGATAAATGGAACAGCTTGGGACAAATATTTGCACGCCTCAGTTAAAACACGGGGATTAGGAAAGCTTTATTCCTTATATATCAATATGCCGAGGCCGACTGTCTTTATCCAGAACACAAATGTGGTCCTGATAGTTTTCAAATAAAAATGAAAGGCACGCAAAGAGCCGATCGCCCGGACGATTCGCCTGCGAACACAAGCATTGTGCAAGAAGTAACCTTTGGTTCTTTTGAGAAAATTCAAAGGGATTGCGTTTTGAGAATCCCGCGCAACATGACGAGGATCGATCGGCTCCTGCACCAGTGGCGGTCTACCTTGTTAAATTCTTCAACGTCAGCCTCACACGCAGAAATATGGTATGAAATGCCAGAATATATATAAAGTTCCTCGAATCCCCTTTTCCCCAGCCGCGTATTCACTGCTGCTATATTATATCACTAAATAACATTGTGCATATCAAAGTAAAGTCTCCTGCAATACAGCAGGTTTCCCCTCTACGTTCCATGAGGCAGTCGGCTTAGCAGGAGAAAAGTGGAAAATTCGTATCATTGAAACAGCTATTTTTATGCAACATTGAGTTATACCGCGTGCATGATATATATTGACACTATATCATTTGAGCCTGCTGATAGAATTATACATTGCGCAACAGAAGGTGAAATTAACTGTTATTTATACATATTTTGAAATAAAGCTTTAACCGCGCGCTAATTGAGCCGCAGCGGGTATGGTACACTCTGTAGTTGATCGCGAGTTGTCATGAACTTATGCTTGAATTTGTGAACTGGTAGGCGCTGATTGTCTGTTTGAAGCATACTTAGTATTAAGTGCCTAAGATTTGCGCGGTAACTGCTGTGAACCTACGAATGTAATTGTCCATTTTTTTTATGGTTAAATGGTAACCTCTGAATTTAAACAACCTCATCATAAAGTTAACCTATAACGTAACCCTAAGCAAACCCACGGTAAACCGAAGAGATCACGTGCCTTTAAGGTTTATATGTTAACCGTCAATTACTTTTGCCAGTGCCCTCGAAACCTATCAATCCTAAACGCCCTTAAATTCGTTTCGCAGCCTCCGTGAGTTTACATTTCGTACGGGGTCAAGAAAAGAGGCGGTGAGCTTTTATGAGCTTTCATCCGGATCCGGTGCACTTTGCCCTGCAACCTTCTACTGATTTTCATGCATCCCTAAAACAAATGGACAAAATATATTTTTGTCAGAAACTTGCAGCAGTTACTATGTGGCTCAATCGGTATTTACCAGCTTGAGCTCGAGGTCACGGGCTTTAGTCGAGCTGCAGAAGCCGCATTATGATGGAAACCAAACGCGAAAACGGAAATGTGGTTTGCGATTAATATGACAGCCCGAGGGACTCTAAATAACCCACGTACTGCTTTGGGAAGTATAAATCCGCATGGACTATGTAATCTCTGCAAAGGCACTCATAATATACAGTGTTCTGCAACTTGACCGTCTTGGAAAAGTTTCCAAGACGGTTCCGATAAAGTTGCTGAACACTATATACATAGCCAGGTCTTGCTATTTTGGCTAAATGAAGCTGCAGGTGTTCTACTGCCCCACACTTGGTTTATGTGGAAGATATTCGGTTAACAGAACATTACATACATTCACTCCAAGCCATATTTTTTTCATGCAAAGAACTACAGCCGCTGGTATCAAGACGGGGGCTCTACAGAAGCCGTAGAAAAAGGAAAAGAAAAGAAACTACCTCGACGCTTCTTGAACGACGAGGGAGGGGGGGGGGGGGGGGGGCGTAAAAAAGAAAGAAAACTGCTTCTCGCTGCGCGGGACCCGCTGTCCCCCATCGGTCCATCTCTTCTCCCTGCGGCAAAGCGGAAAGAGCCACGGGGAGGCGAAAGGCATCGAGGCACCCTACCGCGGGGGGCGACAGGAATGCCGAAGCAGAGAGAAATAGCGGGAAAAAGAAAAAAAAAAAAGAATTGCATGCACCGCAGACAGGGAGATTCTCCCTGCCTTTGCAGCTTCTCTCCCCCCCCCCCCCTCCTCCCTTCTTGAGGTCACGTGGCCAAAAGGCGGGAAAACACATCCCGCGCGAGCTAAGATGCGCGGCACCACTCAGTCGACGGCCAGCCTCCGTGAGTCCGTGTGGGCGCGCGCGATGCCTACTGCCTAATTTTATCGTCCGCTTTTATTTCGCGCAAATTCAATCTGTCTCAACCTCCTGCAGCAGTCAGCGTTTGAAAAGAACAGCCCATATATGTAGCTGATGATTGCAGCCGCTCTGTACAGATTCTTCGTGCCGAAGTTCACCAAAACATGCGTAAGTACATGATCTTTCGGTCTTGATCAGAGGAGCTTTTTGCTAGATTCGATATTATACTGAACATAATAATGTATTGTTTTGGAGCATATGTTTGTCTTGTTATATACTCCTTGCATCTTTCTTCAAATATATATATATATATATATATATATATATATATAATTGGTGTGGGCGCTGAACGCGCAGGAAGACTTGCTGAGCCGTTTGGAAACAAGGCTGCGGCTGGCTGCGGTGGCAGAATTGGCTCATTTTGCTGCAGTCTGGGTCCTTGGGTATCTCCTGTCCCAAAATGCTCGCCTTTTAATATGGAGGGACACTCACTATACCGATCAGGTAAGTCCAATTAGCACACATTTTGTTCAATACGACAATATACTGCAACTGTTTCTGGAGCGCGTATATATATGCGCATCTTATTACTACGTACATTTTTTTTTTTTTTTTTATAATCGATGTGTGCGCATTTCGCTCTGATTGCGCAGGAAGACGTGCTGAGCCGACTTGGAAACGATGCTGCGGCGGTGGAATTAGCTCTTTTCGCTGCAGTCCGAGGTCCGATCTCCTCTGCCCCAAAACGCCCGTCTTTCACTTCTTCACATCGAAGTGCATGCACTGACATGTATACCGACCAGGTAAGTCAAATTATCGCTGATTTTCTTCTATACGATAATGTACTGCAACTAATTATGTATTGTTTTGAGACTTATGCGCATCTTGTTACTGTAAATGCATATTTTGTAATTGGTGTGCGCGCCTTGCGCTGATCGTGCAGGGAGGCGATATCAGCTGATCTGGAAACTGGCTTCGACAGTGGAAGCTCGTTTCGCCGAAGCCCGAAGTCCTTGGTCTCCTCTACACTAAAACGCTGGTCTTTCGCTTCTTCATGGCGGTGCACTTGCCGGACAGGTATTAGCGCTGATTTTGTTCTATCCGACTCACATCGATGGGACGCATGCAACCCAGTTAAATGTCAAATGCTATCACTGATATAAATATTGCAGCACCCCTCGCCATAGGAGCGATCAGAAGCTGTACTAGCATCATCGCTACTGCCAAGCAAGCTCGTGCCAGGACTGAGTACCAGATTTATGCCGTGTTTATTATTATTATTTTTTTTTTCTGCTGTAATGATGTATATACGTGAAAATTGATGATTAAGTGATGCGGTGTGCTGGCAAGGTAAGTGAGCAAGTGCGTTCATTTTGTGGATTTTGGAATTATATATGTGATGCACACAGATCTGAGCCGTTTCACATTGATTTTGCTCTGTGCGCTTGCTTTCTGGACAAGCAGTTGTATTTTCATCGTGCGGATTATTTCCTGGTGCTTACATGCTCATGAGGTGTTCAGCTAACTTGTTTCAAGCTTTAAAAATTTAGAACGGGTTCTATAAGCTTCTAAGAGTTGGGCTGTCTAAATAGCCGTCTTGGCTGATGAGACAATTTTTAAAATAATGCTCGGTTGTTAAATAACGAAAATAAATCAGATGACTTATCGTTAAATATCCGGTCGCTTTTGCTGTAAAAGTTCCATCTAGTTTGAGAAAATTAAGCTGTATTCTACGGAATAAACTTATTGTAGGTTTCATGTAAATATCGCGGAAACTGTTTGTTCTGCCGCGTTGGAATCCCTCATACGCGCTCTATGACAAGCGCGGACACTTGGTTTTGCTAGAACTATTAAATTGCAGCATTAGCATGCAAGAACGCGCTTCGGGAGGATAAGGTATGAGTGCGCTACGGTTGCAAATTGCAACATCATGACTCCAGCAAAACAAAGTGATCGCGCCTTTCTCGCGGATTCACGGATCCTGATTACCTATTGCGGCTTTGCGCTAATGCGTTTTCAGTAGGGTCGCATGAAGTCAAGCGCATAAAATATATTGGTGTGATAGTGCAGTTGGTGGCAGTGAGCAGACATTATTTTTTCTACCTTTTCACCCTATATTTGCCTGCAATGTAAAAGTGTAGGCGAAAAGGAAATATTTAATTAAAACACTTTTCTTCATACAGCTGACCAAGATGGAACCTGCCGCAGATCCGACCAGTCGCAGACATCAAGTGGTCGACAGGCTGCCAAAAGAAGGAGACCAAGCCTCAAGCCCATCTTCCATATGTGGCACACGCGCAGTCATATATATATATATATATATATATATATATATATATATATATATATATATATATATATATATATATATCCACGCTTATTAAAAAGCAAATCGCGAGCTTTTTCTGAACGCTGTTGACAAATAAATTTTTCACCAAATACTGCAGCTTTTGTTTCTTCATGGCATCAGAAAAGCTACTGCTTTTCTTGATGCATTTGTATGTGCTACCCCGTTATATATGCATGGGCCACGATATATTAAATGCATGGCATGATACTTGCACGAGGGGCGATGCCGGCCACTAACCGGCGTCGGGAAGCAACCGGCCGACGTACGGTCTTTCGTCAGCAAAATGCTAGGGCAGACGAGCGGCCGACCATTCAGTAACGCTGGCAGACGGCAGGCCCACGTGCGGCAGGTGCTCGATCACGTCGGGCCAAAAGGTCGGGCCGTAGTCGATTGCCGAAAATCGGCCGACGTTAGGTCAGTGTCAATCCCCGACGCCGGCCCTCATTCGGGTGCCGAAGGTCGGCCGGCCACTTTTCGGTCGGCGAGAAAGGTCGGCCCTACCTTTTGCCACACACTTTTTTTTGCTTGGGCTTAGGGTAAGTTCGCTCTGTTCTCATGAGTCAAAACGGCAAGCGTGAAAACTTGAAACCTGAACATGAAACCTAACCTTGCTAAACCACACTCAATGGAGTCTTCACTCTTATAACTAAGTTGAAGACACGCTTAAACCGCCACCTTTTTTTGCCTTTTTTATTCTCCTTTTCAGAGCGCAGCTCTTTGGCGCCTGTTCCTGGGTTTCGCGTTGTTGCCGCCGCCGCCGTCGGCACCGTCTCTCGTAAACAGCTCCCTTTTAACTATCACCTTCCTTCCTTTTCTTACGGTGCTATTCAGGTGTGCGTAAATACTAATGTGACAAATACTGCGCCTTTCCATTCCTGTGAAACAATTGTGAAAGGCACGCTCCAGAGCTGAAGTGGAAGACGTGGCCACACATGGTACACACTGCAAAGATAATAATTCATGAATAAAGCGAGCGCCCACACCGAACTGCACGGTAGCGTGTTCTGTAATCTAGAATTCACACACTCACCGTGAAAAGCATCATATTTTGATGTATTTTGCGTATATACAGCTAGTTCACCCTGATAAAAAAAAAACCTTTGCTTAACAAAAAAATGTCTCCATTGGCGTCGTTTAAGTATTAAGCTCTTTGGCATCCGTTTCTGGGTTTCGCGTCGTCGTCGTTGTCGCTGTCGTCTCTCGTAACCATTTGTCTGTAATTGTACATACATGGCTTCCTCAAATTCTTTGCTTCAATCTATCGAAAAGCTGAAACAGCTGATGCGCTGCGCTCAAATTTCGCATTAGGAAGTACCGTAATCGTGGCCAATGTTTGTTCACTACTGGCTCTGCAGCGTTTAGACTATTCCACACCTTTCTAAGTGAATTTAAGTTTTCTTAAATGTATATTGCACAGCCTTATTACAGTGAAAGCCTCTACAAAACATTAATAAATCTGAAAACTAATGCGGTATAGATTGCTTCCCGGAGGATCCACGCTTTGTTTGGTTACCATTCACCATTTTACGCCGTTTCTGAACTAGTGCGTAATTTTGCCTCACAATATACAGGCAAACGAAAACTGAAACACCATAGTAACCGACAGACCGGATTCCATGCACGAAGTTGTTTATTTAACAGCATCAATTTTTCTCTGCTCATTGTCATGGTGACCGCAACCCGATCAGCACTGGTCAATTCTTTTTTTCGCCTTTATACACCGAGCGAGCATATTTTTTTTTTTTTCGAAGAGTTTGCCACAAGGCATAAGTTGAGAAAGGGGGAATGGGATGCAGGAGATAGAAAGTTAAAAGAAGGAGTGCAGTCCAGTTGTGCTTATGAATTCGAGAAGGTTGGCAGTATAGCGATTGTCCATTGTCCATTTGTCATAATCACTATCGCGATTCCACCGCAGGCCCACCTTCATGATTATTCGTTGCCTGATGTGCGTTGTTGATGGACACGTCCACAACAAGTGGCGCACATCGCAGACGTCAGGTGGAGTGTCACAGTGAGGGCACCTGTCAGTCACTGGTAGGTCTTTTTCCCGCCATCGATGTCGAACCGATGGGGTCAGAGCCGCCCCTGCCCGGATCCGGCGCACTGTCACCTCCTCCTGCCGAGTAAGACTACGGGGGAGAGGGTGCGAACACGGAGGAATGAGAGCGCGTGTTCGGTGGCGCAGAACTTGCGAATCGGAAACGTGGGACAGGAACGGATCTGGGGGAAGAGGGGAAGGTGGTGGATCGTCTGATGTGTTTATATGCGTCATAGCATCTGCTTGTATGTTATGGGGATCGCGAGCATGGCCGCGAATCCAGTGTATGCGAATAGGACATGGGTACTTTGAACATAGCAAATGTATAGACTGTGTTATTTGGAATGTGCGTCGAACGGCCTTAAGCTGTTTAAGGGCAGTGAGAGAGTCTGTGTAAAGATGAACTGCATTGAATGTAGGAACTGGTGGGAGGGAATGTATAGCATTGTAAATTGCTTGGAGTTCCAGTGCCAGAGGGGTGCACGTATCCGCGGTATATGTCACGTGAGTGTTGAGATGCGGATGAGAGGGACTATACACGGCAGTAACTCCTCGCTCTGCAGTATGTGATGCATCGGTATATAATATGCACCCTTGAGGCAGATGTGCGGATGATACCGACGGGGAAGCAGTGGGGCGATTGTCCGTGAGCTGGCAGTACGACCATGGAGGTAGTGTCTTTAAATGATGTAGTTGTAAAGACTGTTTGCGAGCTCTGTTTGCCGTCCGCTGATCAACGAGTTCAGTGAGCGTATTTAGCTGGGCATACTCCTGAAGTAATGGTATGGGTGTTAGGCGGGGGAGGTACGTTATTGCACGCATAGCCTCACGATTGATGGCCTCAAGGGAGTCCCACTGTCTGCGGGTGAGACGTTGAAACTGTGCCTGGTATATTATACGTGGCTGGAGGACAGAGCGAACAAGCTGGCGGGCCGTGTGAGCACGCGCGCCGCCAGATCGCATAGCTATGCGACGAATGAGACCTAAAGTAGCGTGAGCGGTCTTACGGATGGCTGTCAGCCACGGTGTGCCAGTCCCAGAGGAATGTAGAAGAAGACCAAGAATGCGAACGGTTTGTACCTGAGGAATTGGGGTATTATCTATCATAAAATTTATATTGGGAGCTTTCCGTAAGCCAGCTTTATTTCCAATTCGAATGAAACAGGATTTTGTATGCGAAAGAGTTAGGCCCAAAGGAGGGAGGCGAAATGTCAATATATCCAGCGCATGCTGGAGGGCCGCCTGATGGACAGACGTATCTGGGTGACAGCACCATAAGGTTATATCATCGGCATACGCAAGCACCCGTAGAGAAGGGATGGCCTCTAGGGCTCGAATAAGTGGAATGAAGGCCACATTAAATAAAGTAGGGGCGAGAACGGAGCCCTGGGGCACTCCTCTGTTTGAGGGCAAGTGACCAAAGGGCTTTCCATGGACACGCACACTGAATGTTCTATTTGTTAGAAAGGCGTGAATGGCGAGGAGAAACCTGTGTGGAAGACCAAGAGTTTGTAGGGAGGCAAGAATGGCTGAGTGAAGGATGTTATCATATGCCTTTGTTATATCTGTAGCGATCACAGTTCTAACAAGATGACTGTGCGGAGAGTGGTGAAGCACGTCAGCAGCCAAAGTAGCAAGACCGTCCTCCGTTCCTATTTGCGGGCGGAAGCCAATTTGGGATTCTGGATAACAATCATGGGATTTCAACCACCACGATAAGCGAGTGGCGAGAATGTTTTCGTAAAGCTTGCAGATTGTTGGCGTCAGGGAAATTGGACGAAGGGCCGAGAGAGAAACTGGAGGATGACCTGACTTCGGTATTGGAACAACAATAGAATGCTTCCACTCGTCCGGCATGACACCAGAATGCCACACGTCATTGAATGCATCAAGCAAGGCCTGCAAAGCAGTCCCTTCCAAGTTGCGGAATAAGGAGTTAGGTATGCCGTCGTGGCCGGGAGCAGAGTTAGATTTGAGGCGTTCAATGGAGGCCAGCAGCTCTGCCATGGTTAGGTCAGAAGTAATCTCATCGGGGGGTTCGGTAACCGGTAAGCAAGGTGGAGAAGTTGAGGTGGAATCATAGTGGGGAAAAAACTGTCTGGCCGCCTGTTTTGCAAATGTGTCCTCATCTACATTCATAGCAAGGCGAATGCTCTCTGTGTAATCAGAAACTTGAGAAGAGCGCTCCATGGCGTGAAACACTCTCCAAAGTTGTCGATTACTCTGCTTGGAGGACAGGCGCTCACACCATGAAGCCCAACGTTGCCTTGCTAGACGCTTTTCATACCGCCTCGCACGCGCGGTAGCCCGGTGAAGAGCGGGGATAGCCGATGGGTCATCGGGGTTACGAGCAGCATAATGATGTGCCTGGCGACGCAGAGCCCAAAGATTCAGGAGGTGGATGTCCGGGTTTGGCTCGTCTTCATTTACAGTGGTGGTAATCGTGTGGGACGCAAGAACAGCAGAGAGAGTAGACAATGCTGATGATGGGGTGAAATCAGATAAGCGATTGTCTGCGCGTACAGAGTCCCAAGATGTTATTCGTACGCTACGGCGTATTTTACGTATCCGCGAAGGAGTGAGAGAGATAAAGAATGGACTGTGATCACTACCCCAGGTATCTGGTTCAACAGCCCAACGAGGGCTACCAGGGCCTAACCACCAAGTCAAATCAGGTGAATAAGGCCCACCTCGTGGACGGGTAGATGTATGCGGGTGGTTTAAAAGGTGAAAAGAATTATCTGAAAAGCTTCCCTGGATGTGTGCACCCCTGGGAGAATCCGATGGGTAACCCCACGAGGTGTGTGCGCCATTGAAGTCTCCACCGACTAGAATAGAGATACCCGAGTAGGTAGAACGCAGAAAACGAACCCATCCAAGATTAGGAGATGCGGAACCAGGACGGCCATAAAAGGAAACTAGTATAAGTGGCGTGCGTACAGGCTTAACTAGGAGTGCTACCACCTCTTGGCGTGTGTTACACCAGCGTGAAAGGTCGATCGGTGTGTGGGGAACTGAAGTGTGAATATAAATTGCAGATTTACCTGGGCTGTGGGAAGAGGTGATGCAACGGCGATCAGGAATGGAAGGTGAATGGTAAGCGCAGAATCCTGAAAGGCGAGGAAGTGAGTTATGCTCTTGAAGTAAGAAGGCCCACGCCTTTAGCTTTTTGTCGCGAAGACGGATGTTCACTTCAGAGGCCTTATTCGCAAAGCCTCGACAATTCCACTGCACCACCAGAGACAGTGCATTATCCATTGCGAGGCCGAAGAGCTTCTACGATGAGGGAGGTCACCTGCTCCATAAGGGCTAATATTTTATCCACTGTCGGGGTATTCGGGGTTAACGTGTTGTCTGCACGTGATTGTGGTTTGTTGCTTATTCTAGGTGATTCATTTGAAATCTTATCACGAGGTATTATAGTTCTTCGAGAGGGGTGAGAGCGACGCTGTTCTCGGAGCTGGGTGAGTTCGTCTAGACGTTGGCGAGCCTCTGCAATGGCATTGTCTAAAACAGCGTCTTCATCTGCGGCATCCACATGTGATTGGTGCACTGGCCGTTTTGGTGTACCATTTGATCCACGAGGGTGGGTTGCTTGTGCGTATGAACCATGCTGAGAAGACGTATGATGAGCAGGTGGGTCAAGTAAAGGAAGTGCAGGGAAGTCGGTTTCTTCACATGTAAGAGCAGCGAAGCGATTACTTGTGGGAATATCTTCTTTTCCAGGCGGCTTGCGCGACGGCCTCGTTCTCTTCTTCTTTGGACAAGCGGGGGAGCGCATGTCATGGTCCGCCGATTTGCATAGGGCACAAAGCGCTATTGGTTCATTCATGTCGGCCACAGCTGCCGGATTAGGGCAGGTATTTTGCATGTGCCCTTTTTTATGGCAGTGATAACAAAATATACGACGAGGTCGGAAGGGCTGTGGTTTGATAATCGCACCATAATAGGTTAGGTACTCAGGCAAAGTCAGCGGGCCTTGTAGAGTGAGTAGGTATGAACCCCTGCGCCCCAGAGGCCGTGCTTGCAACACTGAGTGAGTTGAAGAGCGAATGTTTGCTCGCACCTCCTCAGAAGGACTTCTGCTGTCAACATGGTAAACGACGCAGCGGAGGGTGTCAGGGCCAGAGGCAAAATATATTTGCACTGGGACATGCTCATTCGCATCCAGGGGAATTTGAGTAACTGCACACATTTTCTGGGCGTCCACCAAGGATGGCAAGTTCACCGTAATGGTGTTCGATGGGCGATGGGCGACAAATCCACAGTAGTTAGTAGAACCTAGAACTTGGTCAATTGTGGCTTGGACACACCGGGGAGGGATAGTCGTTATATCAAAGCGCAATGTAGGCTTGATGGTGACGCAGCATCAGTTAGCAGCAAGTGGAAGCGAGGCTCGACTCACTGGCGGCATCTGTGGTGGTGTCAGGGGCTGACACGCTGTAGTTGGCCTTGGAAGGGAAGACTGAATCGGTGCGACGGGCACAGTTCCTTGAGGGAGGGTTACAGGCACCGAGGCGGCGGTGCAATCCATGGGACAAGCCGAAGTCGTTCCATCCGAAGACGAAGCAGACTGGGGGCATGTAAGCGTTGATGATTGCGTGGACGTGGATGTTGCGCCAGGTTGTAACACAGCGGAAATCCGCACACCTGCCGTCGGCGGAGCAGAATCCATGCAGGCGCGTAGCCCAGCCTCGCTCGGCAACGCCGAGCTAAGCCTAGCCTGCGCCTGAGGGATCCGGTTGGACTTTCTTACTTGAGAAAGGGCCCACCGAGTCGGAAATCGCTCCACAGGGGCGTCTTCGTCATTCGTTCTTACGGAGGGCACTGTCCTACCCACACAAAAACGACAGTTAATAGGCGAAACAAGATAAAAACACAGAGCTCTAAGCGGACACGTATCAGCTCAGGCGCTTCTTCTTCCTCATCACAGCACCAAGGTTAGGTTCCCATTGGCCTTGATTTTTCGGCTGCTTAATTTGTGTATGAACGCTCTAGTTCGTATAGTTGATTAGGGATCTTCGACAACAGTCTTAAGATGGGACTAAGCAGTGCCGTCACTGAGGAGGAAGGGGAGGTAAACTGTTGGGATGTGTGTGGAACAAAGTGTGCAGTTCCTTCTTTTTTGTAATCTTGAGTGGCGTGTTGCCTTTTCTCTATATCCAGGTGAACATATTTGCATGCTATGGGCTGAAAGCAGCAAAGAGAGCAGAGCCAGCCGAGGTTGCCTCAACAAGACACAAAACGTTTGCATTACAGAAAACGTCGACCTCCGTGGAAGCTGGAAGCGCTGCTTTGAGCACGATCAACTGAGTGCAAGTGCACGTGAAAAATTATCACAGCGAGAACAACAGACGAGCAGCAGCACAAATCATTAACTAGCTCCCATGATGGCCGCCGTTCACTTCTGGGCGTTCCAAAAGAGCTAACCTCCGAAAAGATTATTTCTAATCAAATGCTTACGAAACCTTTCCTTATATTTCACTATTTCACAAGTTCAATAGCGGCAATATGGAAGGGCACAGAAAAAAAGGCCGTTGTGCGAGCTAGTTGGTGCGGCTTACATGCTCCAGCTTCTGTGTAAGTTAACTTTAACGTAAATGTGTAAAAGACCGTCGAATCATATAAAGAATAAATAAAGACGATACGCGCGCTCACATTTTTTCATTGATGTCTCCTTAAACTTATAGCATTTAAATATATGTGACAGATCCAAAAATAAGAATGATTAGTGCATCTTTATATTTGAATACATTTATGTAATACGTAAAAGTAAAAACAAATGAAAAATATATCAAGGAAGCCACCAATTTGCAAGCCTATGAGAAGGCGAAGAAAATAATTTGTTTCGGTGGTTAATTACTGATATTCGTGAGAAAGATACATTTTATAAAATTTCCGCATTCAGGAACCTAAAATTATTAAATATGCGGAAGTGTTCTCGCAGGTATTTCTGCGTTTTCCGCCATTAGTATTGAATGCTGAACTCATTGATCTAAGTGTTACTGCTCAAAAGTAATGAAGCTGTACCTCAAGGCTATCCTGACCTCTGACCAATACTGATTTATTAACCTTGAAGCCTTCAACATCGGCCTCAATGGGGTATATTTCTACCATGGCGTCCAAAAACCTTTTTAGGAAAAATGTTTAAGAACCAACCCAACAATTCTCGGATGAAAAATGAAACTCAGACTGTATCCCACTAATATTCAAGGTTAAAGCATTCATATCCGCTTGTTCTGCTTTCCAGTTTGCTATACAACACAGAATGAAGCATATTATGCCGCCTTTGCTAATCACTCGCGAGTAATCAACCCCTTCTTAATGCGATAAACCATCAAGTGCATTCCAGGGCCTGTGCGATACTGGTCATGTTGGGAAAATAGCTACACAATGCTCGACAGCCAAAATCAAAATGAATGGTGACACATTGCTGCACTACTATTAAGAACAGCACATGCGCCTCCAGCTCACTTTGTCGCCACTGTTTCGGCAAAAACAAATGGTACGGCTAGAAATGGAATATACATTGAAGGCCGACTGCTATATGCCTGAAATTTGTCCTCTGCAAAAGCACAAGACCTGTTCTGAGACGGGCACTAATTGCTTTCCTTTGTTGTCTATTGGAGTTACTGGCACGGGAGGTTGCAGTTGGCCCGTCTTATTACGAAACTGTGCGTAACCCGAGGGTGTGGCCATCATGCAGTCCTGGATATTTCTTGCTGCCTTGATCATCTGATAGTTCGGATCCACATATACCATTCCGTAACCATTTATACTTACAAGATGATAGCTCCCGAAGCATGGCAGTTAGAATAATCTTGCGCAGGTATAATGTGAGTGTAGTTTGAGGTGGCAATATTTCTAGTCGTGGAAGTGAGTACTAGAACTGCTTTCCACACCATCTGATGGTTACCGCCGTCTGTGTGCTGTCTCTACTCTGACTCGTACCTAATGCCAGCCATTCATCGGGTACCGGCATCAGGTACTTGACGAACTTGCCCACCAAGGCTGTACGTTGAGCGTCAGTTTCAGCCGTTGTCATCAATAAGGGATCTGTGTACCACTTTTCACAGGACGGCGATTTTCTCAGCAGCGAAGAGCCGCTGTAATTATGCGTTATCCATTTTCTGCTTTCTTTTGCACTGTTTACAACCATGGTTCTTCTTTTTAGCTCTTGGCAACTCAAGCAACCTTGTATTCTTCTTGCTAACGAGCCCACTATGTGCATGTAATATTCTTTGTGAATGGTCTTGCGTTATTTTCGATTTGCTTCAGGTAACCGCCGATATGTAATGTGATCCTGACCAATCCATTAAGCCATCGGCATCCGAAATACTTAAAGCCATCCAAGCCACCCAGTCCGGGCAGTTAACTGTGCTCAAAGGGCTATCATCAATCAAATCATCTCTTACCGACTACAAAAATTGAATCGGTGAAGTAAACAACCGCTTTTCTAATATCGAAGAAGATTGTGTTCCTTGTCTTCAATAAAATCGGAAGTAAATTATATGAAACCCACAACAGTTTAATGCAAGGAAGAAATGTCCTCGGTAATTACTCGCCTGGACGATGCCTAAACCGAGCACGCAGAACTTATCTGGTGTTTCATGGTTTGGAAGCTTCCAATAACTAATCATGGCAGGACACTGAAAAAAATAAACATCGAGCACTGCAGCCAATACCTTGATGTATGTATCGAGCCTCGTGACATCGAGAGCAACCATCGTCTTGACAAATTTTTTTTTTCACGAAAGAAACAACCTATCATTGTCAAATTGAAACATTTTAAAGAGAAGCAGCACGGGCTGTCGTTAAGCAACAAATTTAAAAATAATGGCTACAAAGTCTCCCAGAATTATTCTCTCAACCCTCGTCTTGCGTGTAATTTCGTCTACATCGGAATGCGGTAAATGTAATAACCTCACCTTTAAACAACGATACGACACGCTAATCTCCGAACAGAAGTCATACATATATTGGACCCCAATAGTAATATGGCAACTGAGATCCATCCCTAGCAACCACTTCAACATAATCGCACAGTAAAACAGCCTCTGCCCTTCCAGTTATCATTCTTGTACACAAACATCCATATATAATGCCAAATCGCAACGCATTATTTAACCTGATTGATTCCTGCAGCACTACTATAGCCTTAATAACCGAAACCTGCTTTACACCTACAATTAACGACACTGAGGTATTACCCTCGAATTTTAATCTTGATATATTCAGAATGGATCATAGTGATGTTAGGGGTGGAGGAGTCCTTATTGCTACTGATCATTTATTACGTTGTTCTCAAGTGAACATTTTACGCCCATTAGAAATTATCTGGCTTTACTGTGACGCATTGTATCCACGTGTTTTGATTGATATTCTCCCAATTAATTACTCTTCATTCAATTGTTGGTTTCATGACACCTTGACCAGAATAATGACCCTGTATTCCAATACGGTAATTTTGCTTTTTGTCGACTTCAACTTCCATATATCATATGGTCTGGCCATGCTTCCTCGCTTTCAAAAATTAATGTTGCAAGCGAATTTGTTCGCACCTGTCTTACTTTCGGACTAGATCAAGTTATTGACCATCACACTCAAATTATTGATCATTCTGGTAATATCCTGGACCTCGTGCTGACGTCAAAACCAGGTAACTTCTCAATCATAACTTATCTAGAAGTTTTCAGCGATCCATTGAAAAAGAATGCTACCTTCTCATGTCATATACAAAACAGAAAAAGATAAAAAACGAACACCTTTTATGATAAAGAAGATTAAGCATTCTCCAACCATCACCTCGATACCTTTCTAGATAAGGTCAGAAGTGGCTTTGCATACCGCTCCCTAAGAGATAACTGGTTACTTTTCATGTCCGAAATGCAATGTCTAATCACCATATATATTCCGACTTTCAACAAAACTGAACGCCCTGGTTCACCATGGGATAACGGACACTGAAAAGACTACGCAATAAAAAAAAGCAATTATTTCGTGCAGCTACAACTATCACTACAGTCCAGGCCTGGAATAAATATCACACTGCAGCTGATATGATTCGGATTTAGCCAGAACTAAAAAAAACTTCCCTACCACCTTGTCTATTATGCAGAAAGCAACCCGAAGCGCTTTTGGAAAATGATAAGCTCCTCTACTTCAAACATAATTTCTATCCCTGATAATTCAGGAGTTTCTCTATTCGAAGCTGACGTTTAAATTATTTCAAATGACACATTTATCTCTGTATTTACACAGGCACCCTTTGACAATCTATCTGAAGCCGCTTACTGTCTGCATCCGCATGTTAGCCTTGATCCACACGGCAATGCTAAAATCACAGACGTACCAAAAATCTTCATCAGCAGGTTTGGACGGTATCAACGTAAAAATTTTAAGGAACACATATACCACTGTACTATAATGTTTTCCTTAATTTTACAGCAGTCGCTTTCTCCGTGCTCATTACCACGTAACTTGCGGATCAGAAAGGTCATTCCAGTCTTGAAGAAAGATAACCGATCTTAATTCACCCTTGAACCATAGGCCAATCTTATTATTCACTGTTTGTTGTAAAGTTATGGAGCATATAATATATTCGCACACTTGGCAGTTTTTATACTCAAATAAATTCTTCCATCTTATCCAGCAAAGCGTCCTTAACGTCGTTGCACTGACACTTATCTTGTTCTCTTTCTTCACTATATACATACATGCCATGATTGCAACATTCCCACACATTCTATTTTCCTTGAATCCGAGAAACCATATGATAATGTCCCTCATAGACCCCTAACACTTAAACTCCCAATCCTAATTCTTCCCCCCCCCCAATGTGCATAAAATAAAAGTATATATGTGTAGTATAAAAAAAAATAAAAGTATATATCTGTAGACAAAATTATTAACACACGATAAAAAGATCTGGATAATAACATGCAATAATGCCACTCGAAGCAACAAGAATGTGGCGGACAGATAAATTTTCTTTAGCTTGACTGAAAATGATTGAGCAACGGGATTTGAAAAGAGATCCAGCGTCTCTAGAAAAGGTAACAAAATTAAGTTTTCCTTACAAGAAACAGAAATAAAAATTAGCCGGGTTTAATGCTGCTAAACCCAGTCTGTTGGCCAAAGGTTCGACGACGGGCGACCGAGCGTTGCATCGAACACAAGCAGCATTCCATTGAAGGCATCATAGTTCACCGGCGTTCCAGAATCAATCCACTATTATGCGTCGAGCACACGATGCCGGCAGACGCTTTCCTGCTCCACTCGGTCAGCTCTCCGCGGCGGTGCGCGCCTGCACAATGCGGAAACTAGTCCTCTTTTGCGCGCCGGCGCGCGCGTCTGCTGGGATGCCTCTGTATAGCGAGCGCAGCCAGCGGCGGAACATGTTGCGCACCTGCAGGGGAAACCGGTCTTAGCGCATGCATACTACCGCTCTTTTTCAGGCCCCGCGAAACGCATGAAGGGTAGCGTAATGTAGCATTCGCTAATAATGGAGCAAATATACCTGATATTGTCGAATGCTGGCCTCCCTTTTCATCAACAGGTGCGAACAACTTGTCACTGCTAGTCGGTACCTTGTTTGGGGCTTGCAATGTCAGAGCATAATACTCAGAGCAATATGGGTAACATTTATTTCAGTCGCGGCCATAAAGAATTCTGGCACAATACTCCATTACTGTAATGATTTACCCAACCATTTAGGGATACTGTTCATCGAAGGCGCATGCAGGCCTGATTTCAGTAGGTATTTTTTATTCCCAAATATATCTTAGATATTAAAATACGTGTATCGCTGCTTGTTATTCACCTTGGACGCTAAATATTTTTTAACAATTTCATTCCCTCCTCGATGCCTCTGCGGTTAGCAAATTTCAACCATCTCTAAGCGATTATATCATGCATATAGTACATGAGCCACAAGAAAGGTATAATTTCCGAACAGGCTCAGTGACTTCGCCAGAGTGCGCATGCCATAAGCCAACGCTCCGCGAGCACTACATTGCACTATAAATTCACTCGCAGACAGGCCGTCAACAGTTTGTGCAATGCATCGCCAGTGCGTTTTGTTTGCATTTGCTGTTACATGGACGAAGCGCACGGCCGGCGTTTATGGCTTTTGGGTTGTTTTTTTTTTCCTCCGCCTTCGAAACGCAGCAGCCCGCGGCGCTGCAATACCCAATCAGTTTCGCTTCCCCGCTCTGCACCTTCTCCACCCTCACCGTCTCCTGAGAACGTCCTCTTCAGAAGAATTCTCTCTCCGATTACCTAAGAAAAAAGACGTGTCTTTGTGCCCCTCTCTAGGTATTGTTGACTGTAACTTTTATTCACACTCCACATACCCATCCACCCAAACACCCCACCCACTTCTATATCTATTCTTTCTTTTCTGTTTTACCCTATTCTTTCTTTCTTGAACATTTTTTTATTCATTCTCGTCGCCATCTTGTATTTCTTATAATTTCTTGGGCCTTTCGCAGTTGTGACCTAGATTACAACACTGGATACTACGTCTTTGTGCTCTCCATCATCATTCACTTACAATGTTATCCCTCAATCAGGCCTGGCTGGCCCTAGCGATCACATGTCATGGGTGACACAAACATCCATGAGTTCATTGCCGCGCGAAATCGTGCCCGTGTCATTCACCATAGATTTGAACGAAGTGAAGCTTCCCAAATTTGTGATGAACACGAAGCTGCACAGCGGATGTTGAGTGTCACACAGAGCCACCTTCATAGAAGGATGCTATTGATCTCCGTACCTCTCAATGCAGCATCTTATCACTCCAGAATGACAAGGTTGAAATCTTTTTTGACACATGCACTGCTGATGCACATGATTTATCTATCAACCCATTTAAAGAGATCCGGCCAACTCTTTCTCCCCATCCTCATTGAATACTAAAACTTCTTTTGAACTTCTTTTGTGCAAGCAAAGATTAACCAGGTATTAGGAAAGCGTAGTCAAATATCAATCATACCCCGTACCACCAATCAGGTGATATAAAATGCTTTGAATATAACCAGCCCTTATACAAGATATCCAATGATAATGAAGAGAATTTGACTCAGTAAAACATTGGCGATCAAGCATTCATTGTGAATTCAGGGCGCATGTAAATCTACTGGAAGTTATATGTAGTTACTGCACAGCAACCATTCTTCTGCACGAAACTAAAATCTCATAAAGAAAGGGATTATGCAATGAGACACAATCTCCCCAGTACTCCTCACAGCATGCTTATGGGAAGTATTCAGCGGTTTTGAAAGGGAGCAGTTATGAATAGGAGCGGATGGAGAATACTTAATTATTCTGCGACTCGCTGATGGCATTATCTTGCTCAATAATTCAGGGGAAATAATTGCAAAGAGTTGATGTCTTAGGAAATGCAGAAAGGTGGACCTAAAATCGATATATATAAGACTAAGATAATGTTCAACAGCCTAGGAAAAAAAAGAAGGCTGCAATAGGTAGAGAAATGCTGGAAATCGTAGATATTTAGGACTACTTAGGAGAGATAGTAACACCTAATCCGGATCATGAAATAACTAGGTGAGATACAGTGCATTTGGCAAATACTCAGTGATTATGACCGGCAGCTTACCGTTGTCGCTCAAGAGAAAAGTATACAACAGCTGCATTTTACCTGTACTCATTATGGGGTTGAAGCGAGAAGCTGACGAAAATGGTTCTACCAAGTGGATGACAACACAGAGGGCTATGCAACGAAATGTGGTAGGTGCGACGTTAAGAGATAGGAAGGGGGCAGTGTGGGTCAGAAAAATACATCGAGTATATGACATTCTAGTGGAAATAAAAAAGATGAAATGGGTATAGGCAGGGCATGGAGTGGCTAGGTGGAGAACCGACCGTCACTTAGTGTAAGAAATGGGTCTCCGAGGAAAGGAACCCTAGAAGGGTGCGGTAGAAAGTTAGGTGGACGGATTAGGTTAATAAATCGCATTCTTCCAGTGGTTTAAGCTTCACAAGACCGGGGTGATTGGATAAATATAGGAGAGGTTCGCCCTGCAGGGGTATAGTCAAGCTGACGATCACCTGCCTAGACATCGCTCCTTAAGCAATTAAAAATAATAAAAACAAATATTTACAAGCTCTATTAATTGACACCATTTAAAAACACCCTCTGCTGTATCATGCAAAAGCAAGCAATAAGATATGGTATTTTATCTTATGCGATGCTACCTTTGCAAAACTGATAGAAGGTACTTGAACGGGTGCACACTAATAATATCTGAGCATGCGTGCAGAAAATTCTGCGTAGGCATTGCCGCTAAACTTTACTGTTCTCGTTGCTCTCCTTCGCATTGTTGTCATTGACCCCGAAAAAGTACCTGCATTAACCTCGCATGGGAAGTGACTAGCCGATAGCTTGTACTACGTGAACGATAACCATATAAGGCCTAGTTAACATAGATAGCCACCTCGCGAAGCTGTTTTGCTATTTGATTTCGACAGAAGAAGGCAATCTGAGGCTCGTGGATACCAATTGACGTAGACAATATTCAAGCTTCATGGGCACGTTCATATCACTTGGTCTTTGTGGTTCGTTATATCAACATCTAGCAGTCTCACATAATTGTTCCCACCCACTAGTGTATGCTTATGCGTTTATGTGCCGTAGCATAAACAGAAATGGGTAATGAGTGTACAGGTCAACGCATGTACAGGAATGGGCGGATGCTGACGAGTATCATAAGATACTTCGAACTATTCGCATATAATGAAGCTTAACTGTCTCTAAAAATTTTCTCTCATGCTTCCTTCAATACTCTTTTCGAGGCGGAAATACTGGTGTCTTTATATGTGTACCGCTAACGTTGCTCACAAAGCTATACGGCGATTATTAATTTATGGAGCCATTATTTTTTCTCAAGCAGACAACGAGACTGAAATCTCTCGAAAGCTCTCTACGCTGAATTTATAGTACTGATGATGCCTGTCAAGGAGTAACATTTAGATGCCCAAGGAACTTACACTGATGCCGCTGCAAATCTGCTGAACAATATTTGCGTCCTGACCTTTACGATTCAAAGTAATCAGACGAATTTGTTTTGAAGTATGAAGTCTCAAGCCACAAAATGGCTCAGTGTGCGTTTGACATATATGTATTAGCGGCAGCAAAATATGGCTGTCACGATGGTTAGGCAGTGTTTACCATAGTATTATAACTTTACTTTGTAAAACAAGCTGGTATGCAATGCTCTTTCGTTTCGTGGAAAGTGCTATAGCGGTATTTCGGTGGATTTCAAGGCAGTAAACAACAAGAGCCGATACGGCTGTTCCCTCGAGAACAAAGCATTGCAATTCCTGGAAGATAAAGTGCGTAACTACCACTATCACTCTCAATAAAACTTTTGAAACGCGCGCATGCTATTCCTAGAAAACTCGATTTTACAATACGGATCGGCGTATCCAAGGCCACCAAGCACGTTTGCTCACTATGTTTCAGAACAGTGCATGCCAAAGTCCCGAAGAGTGCGGCGGCGTCAAAGAGAGTTTCGCGTTTTGGTGTGGTCCGGCGGCTTTGTGTGTTGGCGGCAAAGATTACACAAGGATAACACTAAACCAGTCTAAGGCGAGCCCCATCTCTGAGCGATATACCAGCTTGGTTCAACAAGGTTGACGACTGGGCAAGTTGGTAAGGGTTCATATTTAACCGGCTTGGTGTTAAATGACGGCCTGATACGGGCAGTGGTCGACAGGCTGCACGCGCATCTTTGATGCGAGCTGCTTAGTTTGGTGTTAGTCTTTTCAGAGCCATAACGGCCCTCGGAACGACTTCGTAGACTGCTGCCTACACCCAAAAGTTTAGGAGAAATGTAACCGAGTTCAACGAGGATGTTTGTTGGGATTGTTTCTAAATATATTGTTATTTCTGGTGCCAGTCTCGTAAAGATATCGGCCTAAATGAAAGGGGAGATTGGAGGTGCATCTTGAATTTTTCGGATCTTAGCCTCCCGCTATCCCTTCCGAAATCGTGGTACTGAAAAAAGGAATTCTTAGAATCCAATTAATACGCCTATACATTTAATGCAAAAAAAAAGGTATTTCTATCACGCTACAGGGCATACTCGCCTGAGTTAGGGAAAGTGGCTTAAATGACATTACTGCGTGTGACTGCGGCTGACAGAGAATATTACTACGGTTAGGCGTAGGTCAAGAGAGCAATGGGGGCTGCGGAAGCCACTGGGGTCCTGCACTAGAGACTCCGCCTTGAGTTTGTGAGGGCAAGGGCACTAAGCCTGACCACAGAGCAGCCTTCATGTAGCTCTTCTTTTTTAATAAACGGTTTTACCACCACCTACTCTTAGGTATATGGCATTGCGGCTCCATGCCTGCTAGTGATTTATTGTATCAATAACGTTGTTTTGCAGCGTATAATATATATATATATATATATATATATATATATATATACATATATATATATATATCTATATATATATATATATATATATATATATATATATATATATATATATATATATATATATATATATATATATATATATATATATATATATATATGTGTGCAAAATGAAACAATTTCTCGCGTAGGTATGCATGCTGCCCCAAACAGTGTTGATGCATTCAAATGCAATTCCTAGAACTAGAGGGTGCATGCCCCAGCAGTTGTACTAAATGCCAACCGAACTGCATATTGTGAAAGAAGACCCCGCTGAAACAGCAAGGAGACAAGGCAAGGATGCCGTGTATCGTGATGGTGAACCGAGGTTCGTGCCTCAGGCGGTGCCGCTGGATGATGATTATGCTATGTACACGTGAAAGACGATCCATGGAAGGCTCACACAATTTAATAAAACGATGGCATGTGTGAGTCGAGTCACCAACAATATTGCCAGCTTCTGGCGTGAATCTCGAATGCCCCATAACACGCGAAACTGCTTTTACTATCAGCTTTTGTAAGAATGCGGCCCTTTCTTTCATTAACGAGATGACATTTGTTGTCCCGTTCCGGCAGGTTCCACATTGTTTGTCATCGTTGTCGATGTTGGGAGTTAAAAGGTCGCTCGTGATAATCGGCACGCCACATGGCCGCATACAGAATTGCCCACAACTCTAACAAAATGTAGGATAAGCGGCATAACGCTTCATATTTTAAAGTAGAGTCCCATACACAAATCCATATTTCAGGACCGCTGTACAACGTGTAAAACACGCTACGCTAAAGTCATCCTGGCATGTTCATATTGTTTAGGCATCGCAAAATATATATATATATATATATATATATATATATATATATATATATATATATATATATATATATATATACATACATACATATATATATACACACAAATATGTGTGTGTGTGTGTGTGTGTGTGTGTGTGTGTGTGTGTGTGTGTGTGTGTGTGTGTGTGTGTGTGTGTGTGTGCGTGCGTGCGTGCGTGCGTGCGTGCGTGCGTGCATGCATGCATGCTCCGATGAACCATCGGCGTGTTGTATTTCCTTCCGTTTTGCATTTATTGTTATTTGTCCCTAAAATTATCTTAAGCCTAATTCTTGTCAATGCCAACAACAAAACATAAAAATGTATCCCCTACTTTTGCTTCGACTTGCAGACAGTTGGCTCCTTTAAATTCCATGATACAGAGGCCCTCATTTCCCGTTAAATTATCTGCCCATATATATATCTATATATATATATATATATATATATATATATATATATATATGGACGCGATATTCGGAGGTTGTGGGTTTGGTTTCCACCATCAGCACGTTGTTGTTTCTTCTACTTTGGGTTTATTTATCTTTTCCCTAAACAGATTAGATTACAAATGTATGTGATTACCGAAGTAAAAATTAAAAAAAAAAGAAGACAGTACAATCCCCAAATGTTTCCTTGGCCTCGCCGACTGTTGGCTTCTCGCCTTCACACACACACACACACACACACACACACACACACACACACACACACACACACACACACACACACACACACACACACACACACACACACACACACACACACACACACACACACACACACACACACACACACACACACACACACACACACACACACACACACACACACACACACACACACACACACACACACACACACACACACACACACACACACACACACACACACACACACACACACACACACACACACACACACACACACACACACACACACACACACACACACACACACACACACACACACACACACACACACACACACACACACACACACACACACACACACACACACACACACACACACACACACACACACACACACACACACACACACACACACACACACACACACACACACACACACACACACACACACACACACACACACACACACACACACACACACACACACACACACACACACACACACACACACACACACATATATACTACATATATATATATATATATATATATATATATATATATATATATATATATATATATATATATACTTCAAATAAACTTGGAAACAGTATGAAGCAATTTTTCCCTTGTATATATATATATATATATATATATATATATATATATATATATATATATATATATATATATATATATATATATATATAATGAAGAGGGGTTTATTGGTTGTTATTCGGAGGACTGGAGCCGGCGACCGGTGACACACGACGATCGTAGAGTAAGGTACAACCTCCTCCAAACAAGACAGTCCGAACTTCGAGTGCGCGCGCCAGCTGATCGGCCAGGAACTCAGCCGTCTAAGAAAGTCAGAAGCAGGCTTGCCGTGATCGCTCTCATGTCGGCGAAGATCTTGAAGGTCCGACGTGAATGAGCGAGCCAGCTGACGGCACTGCTCAGCATTACGGGTAACAGCAGAAAGAGAAGTGTACTCTGAATTGTTGGAGTGGTAAGGAAGTATGGTGTCCAGCAGACAGGAAGGCTCACGACCGTATAGGAGAAAGAATGAGGAAAATCCAGTCGTTGCCTGAGACGCTGTGTTATAGGCATAGGTGACTTACGGAAGCACCTGATCCCAATTAGACGCGTCAGAAGAAACGTACATGGCGAGCATGTCACCAAGAGTTCGGTTAAACCTTTCTGTGAGGCCGTTGGTTTGAGGATGGTAAGCTGTTGTGGTCTGGTGTATTATTTTGCAAGCTTCTAACAGCTCGTGGACCACTTGTGATAGGAAGACGCGGCCGCGGTCAGTGACAAGTTCACGAGGAGCCCCGTGACGTAGAACGAAGTGACGTGGGATAAAGGAGGCGACGTCACAAGCACTAACCATAGGCAGGGCTGCAGTCTCCGCGTAGCGAGTGAAGTGATCCACGGCGACTGACTATTATCCAGAGGTTGCGTGATGTTAAAGATGGAAGGGTGCCATAGAGGTCGATGCCGACCCGATCGAAGGGTCGCGCTGGACAAGGCAATGACTGTAATGGGCCGGCGGAGGGGCGTGGGGACGACTTCCGCTGCTGACAAGCAGTACAGGAGTGAATATAGCGGCGGACAAAGTTGTACATCCCCCGCCAGCAGTAGCGCTGGCGGAGACGCTCATATGTCTTCAACAAGCCAGCATGTGCGATTTGCGGGTCGGCATGGTGATGGGCACAAATTTCTGTGCGAAGATGGCGAGGAATGACCAAGAGAAATTTGCGACCATCCGGGCGATAGCTGTTGCGATACAGCAGGCCACCTTGGATCATAAAATGGGAAGCTTGGCGACGAAGTGCTCGCGGGAATGAAGATGTTGAGGACGCAGTAGGACGTCTATGAGTGAAGATATCCAGGGATCCTGGCGTTGTTCAAAAGGAAGATCGTCGGAAATAATGGCAGCAATGGAGGGTTCGGATATCGAGTCCAAGGGTGCAGGAGAAGGCAGCCGCGATCGCGACAAGGCGTCAGCGTCTGAGTGTTTGCGTCCCAATCGATATATCACGTCAAAGTCAAAGTCTTGAAGGCGACGAGCCCAGCGGCCGAGGCGTCCAGAAGGGTCTTTCAGGGAAGCCAACCAGCAGAGGGCATGGTGGTCGGTGATAACGTTGAAGCGGCGGGCATATAAGTAGGGGCTAAACTTTGTTAAGGCCAATACGATTGCAAGACACTCCTTTTCCGTGACGGTGTAGTTAGATTCAGCTTTCATTAGCGCTCGGCTAGCGTAACCAACTACATATTCAGAAAAGCCGAGTTTGCGTTGAGCAAGGACAGCACCGAGACCAATGCCGCTCGCGTCAGTGTGCAGCTCTGTAGGAGAGGATGGGTTGTTATGGCGGAGAATGGGCGGCGAAGTGAATAGACGTCGGTGCGTAGTGAAAGCATCGTCGCAGATTGGAGTCCAGGTAGACAAGTCGGCAGGGCCATTCAGCAATTTTGCAAGCGGTGCAATGTTGGTAGCGAAATTTCGGACAAAACGGCGAAAATATGAGCATAGGCTGACGAAGCTGCGCAGCTCTAACAGAAGTCGGTTTCGGGAATTCAGTGACCGCACGCAGTTTGTCCGGATCGGGCAGGACACCATCTTTGGATACGACATGACCCAGTATTGTCAGCTTGCGGGCGCTAAAACGACACTTCTTCAGGTTAAGCCGGCGTTGCGCCCAGGAAAATGTTGCGCGCGGGGGAAAGCGCAATTGCTTCACGGGCACTATCAATAGCAGCACTGGGGGTCGAGTGGCAATTGTACTCGAGTATGATATTGTGAGAATAGTCACAAAGCAGCACCATCTCGACGATATTTGCAACATCTTGTATACAACTCGCACAGTGACCCCTGCCACGGGGTTGATGCACTGTGAGCTGGCTGTAAGAAGCAAGAAGCAGAGAGCAGTGTCGTGATTTTGCGTATTTTGTGGCGGTTGTGGGGTTTAAACAGGCCAGGACTAGGGAAAGCAGAAGTCGAAGTAGGGGTAACGAGAGCCGAACAAAAAGGAGGAATTTCGTTCTCCTCTGCGACAAGGTGTTTAGCAGAGCGAGCCGGCGTTTCGCCCAGGAAAATGTTACGCACGGGGGAAAGCGCAATTGCTTCACGGGCACTATCAATGGCAGCACTGGGGTTCGAGAGGCGATTGTACTCGAGTATGATATTGTGAGAGTAGTCACAAAGCTGCACCATCTCGACGATATTTGCAACATCTTATATACAAACTCGCACAGTGATCCCTGCCACGGGGTTAACGCACAGTGAGCTGGTTGTAAGAAGCAAGAAGTAGAGAGCAGTGTCGTGATTTTGCGTATTTTGTGGCGGTTGTGGGGTTTAAACAGGCCAGGACTAGGGAAGGTAGAAGTCGAAGTAGGGGTAACGAGAGCCGAACAAAAAGGAGGAATTTCGTTCTCCTCTGCGACAAGGTGTTTAGCAGAGCGAGCCGGCGTTTCGGCCAGGAAAATGTTACGCACGGGGGAAAGCGCAATTGCTTCACGGGCACTATCAATGGCAGCACTGGGGTTCGACAGGCGATTGTACTCGAGTATGATATTGTGAGAGTAGTCACAAAGCAGCACCATCTCGACGATATTTGCAACATCTTATATACAAACTCGAACAGTGATCCCGTCCACGGGGTTGACGCACTGTGAGCTGGTTGTAAGAAGCAAGAAGCAGAGAGCAGTGTCGGAATTTTGGCGTATTTTGTGGCGGAGAGAATCACTTATGAAACACAAGGCAGCATCCGTATCCACCAGTGTGAGAACGGAAAAAATCTACAACGAATACTACGATCACATTGTTGGGAGAAGACGAACGACTTAACGAGTTCTCAAACGCGCAGATCTTGCATAGCAGAACTGCGGCCTTCAGTTTTTTCCTTGGAGAGGGGCCTGTCCGTCGGGCATCGGTTAAATGGAACGTCGTCGAGGTGAAGACGAGCGTTGTGTAGTGTATTGAGCACGACTTGGAGACTATCCAGAAGAGACGCTGGACATTGGTGGCTCGTGATCGATGTTGTAGTGACACACATCATTCCCAGGATGATGCGGGCGCTGATGGCGAAGACGGGCGACATGGCCCATAAGCCCGCAAACGGCGCAGGTGGACGATTGTCGGCGGTTCGCGATTGTTTCTCAATGCGCCGTTGGGGTCGAGGAATTAGACAGTTTTAGTTTCACGTACGTGGGAGCTTCACGTACGCGAAGCGCCTACGTGTGACAAGTGCGCATGCGCAGAACGTGAAGAGCCCGCGGGAGTTTCCCGGACGTACGTGAGATTCGGATTTTCACGTTGCCGTCTTCACGTTGCTGGCGTACGTAGAGTTGACAACATTGCGACCCCCTGTCCGCCCGCTTCACAGCAATAACCGCTTCGCGGCTAATTCCTCGGCACGATATCGTGTTCTAAACTATTGTATTCGCTTTAAGCTTACCCAATCTTACCCTCGCGTAAAGTTTCAAGTGACAAATAGCCTTTTTTTTAGATAGAAGGACGATTTTTCAGCGGTTAAGCTTGACGCAGAAGCGTTTGTCGTCGTCATAGCAACGATCTCGCGAGGTCACGCCAGACCAGAGTTGAGCGAGAAGTGGCTAGAGTGCCAGATGCAAGCCGGCAGCCAACCGGAGCCAATCCGTTGTAGGGGAAAGGTTGTGAAGTTGTAAGCATGAGTTCTGTTGGTTCTGTTGCTTAGCGAATTCGCTTTTCCAAAAGCGATGATCTGTGTATGCTTCGCGACGTGAGACAATGCAATCCATTCGAAGACTGCATGCGACACGCTGTGCGGTGAACGCATATAGGTATGCGTCTTGCTTATTGTTCACTGTAGAGCAACGACGTTGAGAACAGCAATTTCCAATCCGACCGACTCTTGGCTACGGCCGCAGCGTGGCTCGGCTCAAGGCAGCTCGACTAAACAAAATTGGTGTGGTTCATCAGTAGTAGATGGCACGGCATAACACGTACGCACAAGTTTTTGAGGCTTGTATGAAAGGTCCATACATTTTGCTTCACGTACACCACGTACGTGAAACTAAAAGTTGTTCTGGCGAAATGCGCGCAGCACATGTAGACTTCTCACGTTTGCGTACGTAACACTGTACGCGCGTGAAACTAAAACTGTCTAATAATAGAGACTGCGGCGGCATTCAAGGGGGTGGACAGTAAAATGTATGGCTGCACTGCTAAGAAGGAGTAGCAGCGGACTCCACGTTCTAGCGGTTACTTCGGCGTAAGCCAGTGGTGCTCGCACAAGAGAAAGCGGAAGACTGTACGGCAGCACTACGGCGACGTTCTCTTCAATGAATTTTCAAATAGTTGGCGCCATGAACGATGCGAATTGCGAAGGATAGATGGTCGGTTGAGTGGGATGTAGAAGGTCAGCTGGCATGAACCTTCGCGAATGAAGACCGTGGATGCTCTGCATAAATTGTGACGCCTCCGCGGGCGATGGAGCATGTTCCATGGCAGCAATGCCATCAGCAGGTGCGCCAGTCTGCCAAGTAGATGCGCTTTGCTTCCGTAGCTCCTCGAAGCTGCGGCACAGTGTTGTAACGTCAGATAAGTAAGTAGGAGTACTTGCAAGAGCATGTGGAATGCGGTATCAGCCACCCATTTCAGAATGTCTGACTCTTTCAGTCTTGGGCATGGACGGATTGGCACGCTTGCAGCGTTCAATCACGTCCTCAATGTACCTGGTAAGTGTTTGAGCCTGAAGCTGAGCATGCGCATGGAGACGTTCTTCGACGCGGAGTTTATGTACCGTGGGGCGGCCGAAGACTTCTGGGAAGTTCTTGTTAAATATAGAACATGTCTTGAAGTAGATAATTGCCAAAACATAGATTTTCAACGTACATGATGCAGAAGAAGACGTTGCTCAGTTTATTGGATCATGGTCTGTAACTTGTCATGGACGTGGTTTTCGGCACCGCTGAAAAAGGACGGATCACGCTTTGGTTCTGCACCGTAATAGAGGACAGTGAAAGGGATGGCGCCAACAGTGGGCTCGGAGCTCCTTGCAAGGTAGCCGAAGAGGGCAAAGTGCGGCTCCAAATTTCTAGGGTGAAAACAATTACAAGGTGTGTACGGAAACGGGCGATGACTGGCCATCAGGACAGTATGCGATCAAAATACGAGCTATTTCTCAAGAGTCAACCGGGCTGCCTTAGATTCCACTTCGTCGGCCTCGTCTACGTGTCGAGTGAGCTGCTGCCGCACATATATATATATATATATATATATATATATATATATATATATATATATATATATATATATATATATATAATATAAATATATATATATATATATATATATATATATATATATATATATATATATATATATATATATATATATATATATATATATATATATATATATATATATATATATATATATTGTAAGGGTACGTTGAAGTTCAGGTCGGTGTTCTGGTCGACCGTTTAACTAGCGCGTCAGTCTCTTTCGTCTTCTTCTTTGTCTGCCGTCTTCTTTTTAGCACGCGCCTTTCGACGCTCGTCGTCTTTGTCACCTTCGAGTCACTGAGCATTGGTGTGACACTACAATTATCCCAGGAGAAAAAGGAGGCATCCTGCCTACTCATGGTGTGGACCCAACAGGCGGGTCGTAACAGGGCTTGAGACGGTCAAAGTGCACTATTTCACGCCCGCGGCGACGCATATCCGGGGTCGGTACAAGCGGTTCTATAACGTAGTTCACCGGAGAGGTCTGGCAAATAACCCGATATGGGCCATGGTATTTGGAAGCAAGTTTGGTAGAGGCCGGAGGGGGTGGCTGGAACCGAAAGCCACACAAGGGAGTCTGTGCTGTATGAAGGAGCTGGACAAGACGGTGCGCGAAGGAACTGCTGGTGACCTTGGTTCTGGGTTGTAAATGATCGCGCCAACTGGCGACATTCTTCTGCATATGCTGCTGCATGAGAGACGGTGGTCGCTACAGAGGTGTAAGGGCGATAAGGAAGTATCGTGTCCATAGTTGAGGTGGGTTCACGGCCGTATAGAAGGAAACATGGGGAGAAGCCGGTCGTGCTTTGTATGGCAGTATTATAAGCGTACGTGAGGAATGGGAGAAGCCGGTCCCAGTTTGAGTGGTCGGAAGCGACATACATGGCCAGCATGTCACTTAAGGTGCGGTTAAAATGTTCCGTCATGCCATTTGTCTGCGAATGGCAGGCCGAGGTAGAACGGTGGACGATGCGGCACTGCTGAAGAACGGCTTCAATGGTCTCGGAAAGAAAAACACGGCCATGGTCACTGAGCAATTCTTTAGGTGAACCGTGGCGCAGAACGAGATGGTGCAGGACGAAAGACGCAACGTCTGACGCCGACGCAGAAGGTAAAGAAGATGTTTCTGCGTAGCGGGTAAGGTGGTCAACAGTCACGATGACCCAACGGTTACCAGCTGGAGGGACTGGTAGCGGCCCGTAAAGATCAATACCAACGCGATCGAATGGTCGGCTGTGGCAGCGCAAGGGCTGCATCGGAACGGTGGAGTGGTGTGGAGGGTTTTTGCGGCGTTGGCATTCCTGGCATGCGCGAACGTAATGACGCACGAAGCGGTACATACCCTGCCAGTAATAGCGGAGGCGAAGACGAGTGTAAGTTTTCAGCACTCCGGCGTGGGCACACTGAGGATCGGCGTGAAAAGCGGCGCATATTTCCGAACGGAAGTGCCGAGGAATGACAAGGAGCCACTTGCGTCCGTCGGAAAGGTAATTTTGGCGGCAAAGCATGCCTTCGCGGATGGAAAAATGACGATCTTGGCGGCGAAGCGTTCGTGAAGCTGGGCGCAGAGACGGTGTAGATAGAAGCGTGAGAAGAGAAGCGATCCAAGGGTCTTGCCTTTGTTCATATGGCATGTAAGTAATTTCTAGCGAAGATGAGTCACTTATGGTGATAGCTGTCGAGTCAGAGTCGCATTGAAGAGGTGCCCAGACAGGGCGTCGGCATCAGAATGCTTACGGCCAGACCGGTAGGTGACCTGAATGTCATACTCTTGTAAGCGGAGGGCCCAACGAGCAAGACGGCCAGATGGGTCTTTAAGGATGGACAACCAGCAGAGCGTGTGATGGTCCGTAACAACAGAAAAGGGACGACCGTAGAGATACGGGTGGAACTTCCCAATGGTCTAAATGACGGCCAAACACTCCTTTTCGATTACAGAATAATTTTTTTTGCCTTTTTTAAGGTGCGGCTGGCATAATCAACAACGTACTCTGGTTTGCCGGGCTTTCGTTGTGCAAGGACAGCGCCGAGACCTACACCACTGGCGTCAGTGTGCACTTCTGTAGGCGCCGCAGGGTCAAAATGGTGGAGGATCGGAGGCGACACTAAAAGGCGCTGAAGCGTCGAAAAGGCCTCATCACAGTCGGATGTTCAAGACAAAAGAATGACGTCACCGGCAAGGAGATCAGTCAGCGGCGAGATCATCGAATCGAAATTGCGGACGAAGCGACGAAATAACGAGCACAGCCCGATAAAACTACGCAGATCCTTTAGAAAAGTACGGCGTGGAAACTCAGGAACTGCACGGAGTTTCGCAGGATCTAGACGAACACCGTCTTTCGAAACAACGTGTCCCAATATAAGAAGCTGGCGGGCCCCGAAGCAGCACTTGTTCAAATTTAGTTGCAGGCCGGCATCAGTCAAACACTTTACCACACGCTTGAGACGATCCAAATGGGACGTAAAATCTTTTGAAAACACGACAACATCGTTCAGGTAACAAAAACAGTCATGCCACTTGAGTCCGCACAGAATTGTGTCCATCATGCGCTCGAAGGTGGCCGGCGCGTTGCACAATCCGAACGGCATGACGTTAAATTTGTAGAGACCGTCAGGTGTCACAAAAGCGGTTTTTGGTCGATCGTCAGCTGCCATGGGTACCTGTCAGTAGCCCGAACGAAGATCCAGAGATGAAAAGAATTCGGCACCTTGAAGGCAATCGAGAGCGTTATCTATACGTGGAAGGGGGTATACGTCTTTTCGCGTTATCTTGTTCAAACGCCTGTAATCAACACAGAACCGTATAGAGCCATCCTTTTTCCTCACGAGAACAACTGTAGAAGCCCAAGGCCTGTGCGAAGGCTGGATGACGCCACGCTAAAGCAGGTCATTAACGTGCTCGGTGATAACTTGACGTTCTGCAGCCGATACCCGATAAGGGCGCTGGCGTACCGGGTCGTGCGCATCGGTGTCGATGCAGTGAGTGACTACGGATGCGCGCCCCAAAGATGTCCGAGGAAGGTCGAATAAGGAACGGAAGCGCCGCAGCAAGCTGACAAGCTGGTCGCGTTGATCTGCTGAACGGCTGGCATCCAGACAGCCAGAAAAAGCTGCAGTGGAGTCGTCGTTCTGTACAGAAGCAGGCAAGTCAATAGTATTGAGCTGAAGTGGGGTTGGGTCTTCTGAGACGGCAGATGTCACAGCGTCATCAAAGGGCCCGACATTACCAAGACCTTCTCCACGAAGACGCGCTGACGGACAAGGCGACGGGTTAGAGACGTATATGACGCTGTAGCCACCACAGAAAGTCAGAAGGGCGATAGGGCGGACTAAGCAATGGCGACGATTAGCGGCATGAGCCGGAGTGAAAAGAACTGTCGAATCAGAAAAGCAGACGCAGGAAACATGCACGAGGACGGTAGAGCAGGCGAGGATGTCAGTATCTTTGGCCACGGTTACCTTATCGACGTGGAGCGGTGTGTCAGGCGAGGCGGCCGGTGAAAGCAGAGAAAATTCGATGCTGGCTCGGGCACAATCAATAACCGCATGATGACTGGTGAGAAAATCGCAACCCAGAATCAGTTCGTGAGAGCAGTGAGGCAGCACAAGAAATTCGGCAACGTACAAAACACCCTGAATTACAATTCGAGTTGTGCACGCCGCAAGTGGTTGAATGCGATGTGAGCTGGCAGTTCGGAGAAAAAATTTCGAAATAGGCGTCGTAACTTTACGAAGTCGGCGGCAAAGGTTGGCACTTATAACAAACACAGTGGCGCCAGTGTCCACTAGCGCGAGAACTGCGACGCCATCAACAAACACTTCGATAACATTGGCCGGGGAAGACGGAGGACTTGCACAAGTAGAAGAAAACGCAGTTCTTGCCTCCGGAACTGCGGCTGTTAGTTTTCCTCCGGGTCAGCAGGAGAGCGACGGCGCAGCGGCGAGAGGTAACGACGGCGAGGAGAGGGCGATCGGCGGGAGGAGTGGGAGGAGCGGTCAGGATAAAATGAGTCCGTCTTGGGAAGGTGGGAAGGTGGTTCAGAAGTGAGACCGCATGCTTTCGGAGGCACGAATAACCGATCGTTCACGAGAGAACGCCGGGTAGAAGCTCGTTGCCTCTTGAGGACGTCGTACCTCTGGCAGAGCTGAACCACTTCGACGACGGTTTGCGGGTTTCTGGCCGTCAACATGTGAAATGCATCGTCGGAGATTCCCTTCAGGATTTTAGTGATCTTGTCAGCTTCGGACATAGAAGGATCAACACGTCTGCAAAGATCCACAATGTCCTCTATATAGCTGGTGAACGTTTCATCGGGATTTTGAGCGCGGACTTCGAGGCGTTGTTCGGCGCGCAGTTTGCGCACAGTGGGGCGGCCAAACACCTCGGAAAAGCTCATTTTGAAGGCCCGCCAGGTGAGTAGGTCAGGTATGTGGTTGCGGAACCATAAATTGGCCACATCGGTAAGGTAAAAGAGGACGTTGGCTAACTTGGTGGGGCCGTCCCACTTATTGTAGCCGTTTACGCGTTCGTAGGAGGATAGCCAATAATCTACATCTTGGTCGTCGGCGCCACTGAAAAAGCTGGGGTCACGCTGGCGAAGCCCACCAGAGCACATGATAGTAGGGGCAGCGGTGGGATCAGTCGAGCGTGGAGTGGCGGTCTGGCTTGTTGCCTCAGGCATAGCGGATGGCGGAGCGAGTGTTCGGCTGCGAAGCTCCAGCGGGAGAGGAGGGAACGAAGAGCAGCCTCTACCAAATGTAAGGGTACGTTGAAGTTCAGGTCGGTATTCTAGTCGACCGTTTAACTAGCGCGTCAGTCTCTGGCGTCTTCTTCTTTTTCTGCCGTCTTCTTTTTAGCACGCGCCTTTTGACTTACGCTCGCATTTTTGCCACCGTCGACAGTCACCGAGCGTTGGTGTGACACTACAATATATATATATATATATAGATATATAAACAGGATGTCACACAACTTTCCCGATTAACTAATTTATTCCATCAGTTTCGGACGGTGTACCATCCTACTCCAAGGTAGAATATAGACACAGAAGATGGCCCACCGTCCGAAACTGTTGGAGTAAAATAGATAATCAGGAAAGTTGTGTGACATCCTGTTTGATTTTACCTCTGGCCCATTAGTAACAAGCAAACAATATCTATCTCTCTCTGTCTGTCTCTCTCTCTCTCTCTATATATATATATATATATATATATATAACTGCTCTAGTACCTTTAGTATTTCGAGAAAACCGGCGTACCGGAAGCACATAGGTAGCATGCGTCACGGGCAAAACCTACTTTCGTTTGTTTAAATTGCACTCAACATTTCCTTAGTGCTCCCTGATTCACCCATTAATCTAGGGCCCTGTTTGTCTCACATATGCGCGGCCGCATAGTCTAAAGGATCAATAGAGGCATTTTGTGTCGATAAGGAAGGAACCGTATGCATCATTGACACCTCGATATCTTTGTAAAAGGCCGAGATGCGCATTTTCTTGCGTGCTTTATTATATAAACCGTGATTCAAGATGTTGTTACTTCCATGTAGAACGGATATGTATTTTTGTGTCATTATTATTCCGAAATGCGGACATAAGCGTCCTCTCATTTTTGGTAGCATGACAAGGATTTTTGTGTACGTTTATAGCTGCTTTAGTGGAGGTATATGGCGCTGCTGCCGTTGCGTAGTGTTTAGAGCGCTCTTATGCTGTAAAGAGGAAGGTGGGGTCGATTTTCGGCAGCAGTGGTGGTTTTCGATGGAAGCGAAAAACCAAGCATTTCTGTTTAGGGTGATTTCGGCACACGTTAAAGAACCCCAGGTGATGGAAATTTCCTGCGCCGTCCACTATGGTGTCACTCATGGCTGGAGTTATTTTGGGACGGCAAACCTCACAATCTAACCAGAACAAGTATATTTAAAAGAATGTGAACTAATCAATTTAGAATTTATTGATGTTAAAAAATTTTTTATTATATAATAGTTGATGTCAATGACCATGTGCTCTATCTGCGTGCTATCGGCCGATTGCACACATCAAGTCTGTGAATGCTCGCCTCTTCACGACGAACTGCACTTGTTTCCCATAGATCGCTAGTGAAATTCTCATGTCGAGTTGTTCTCAAGGAAAGCTGAGAGGTAGTAGAGTTCGCAACAGCTCTTAAATGCTCATTTGCACTTCGTAGTCGCAATCAATTGTACTGATAGTCGAAACGAGCATCTGTGTTACATTATGTCATGGGGAGTAAAAGTATTGTAGCTATAGAAATTTTACTAATTGCAGAATATGAAACTCCATTAGTCTGTCCAAAGAATCACATTTACCATTTGGCTGTGCTGCGAATCTCGCCGTCGATCATCAGAAACTTGATATTTTTCTTGGTTGCTGGGCACGAGTTATAATATAACAATAAACGCAAAAGTTTAAACAAAATATTAGACAACAAAAGCTGTTGTTATTGGTAAAATATGTAAGATCTAATTTTACCCGATTCCTTTGTAAATCAACCATAGATATTATTGTCTCCTTAGGTTTACATAAAGGTTAGGGAGGAACTGTGTTGACTATAGTTTTTTGCACCTCAAATCCAGGCACACTTTCTTTAAATAATTGGAATAATATCGCAATTTAATAGTTTATGCTAGCCGCCACTATTTATTTCCCTGTGAATATATTGAGTAATAGGATTGAGAATTATTTTACTCCAGCAAATACTTTTTGCTTGAAGCGTTTGGTTTGTTTTACCAGTTACGGCAGCCGAATTTCTGTGCTTGAAGAAATATATTTATAAATTATTTGTATTTTGCAGTGTTGGAAAGTTGTGCACACTTTGAGAACATATAAATTCTTAACAATTCCGGCAGAACGATATATTTTATGAATGAACTAGGAGTTGGATAGAGCCGAGCTATTTAGGAATAATGGAAACTATTGTTCGTGCGGCTTTATTGATATTTCTTGGAGTGTGATGCAAGCTGCTAACATAGATGGAAGTACAAATAAGTAAGCAAATGCTTGGATACAAAGAAAAACAAAATTTGCTGTTTTTCGTATAGATCACAATCTCTGCCACAATAAGGCACAGTGCGCATAGACACTAAAATATGTGCTCCTCCTGCCAGAGTCGACGCAAAATGTGAGGAAAATATTTCTTTGTTCTCTATCCCACCTCCAGTCGTATCAGAAGGCAGGCTGCGTTTCATTTTCATTGCAATTCGGGAGCAGTAATGTTATAAAAAATCTGATAATTGTCTTTTTAATCTGGTATAGAGTCAAATAACATCTCTGAATACGTATGTGCCTAATTGTTTATTTCTCAAGCATATCATGCGAACCTAGCTGAGAGGGACGTTGCGGAAAAGTCTGATGCGTATGTCTGATGCATATGTATGCGTAAAATATTTAAGCCGAGAACACCCTAAGCGTGTATTCCACACTAATTGTCTAATTGTCGAAACTTAAAACGTGCCTCTCCCTTACGGAAATGCCATATCTGGACTTATAAAAAAATCCAGATCAGGTATATCAGGAATTGGGCAGATATGGTATATTAGGACAGATCTAGGCCAGATAAGGCATATCTGCCTAATTCCTGATTTCAAGTACCTGATAAGGCATATCTGGTTGTATATGCCTGATCTGCCCAATTCCTGATTTCGAGTACCAGATAAGGCATATCTGGTCAGATATGCCTTATCTACCCAATTCCTGATTTAAAGATCTAGCCCGCATGGCATGTAGGTTTTGAACTATAGATCTATATATCTACATATCAACATAACACTTTATTACAACACACACAAGACAATTTCAGTATTCCAGCTAAATGCACACTCAATCAAGTTTGCCAAGGGAAACCTGAATTTCCCATTTTAATTCAAACCTTACAGGAAAATAGCTTTGAAACAACAGGTTTTCTTTTTTCCCTGCCTATATGGAATCGCTCAAAGACGGGCCTGAATTACGTGTGTATACCGAGGGTCAAAGACATGCTCATCCGTTAGTAAATATTAAGATTCTACACATTTAGGCGCGATACTATAGCAAACTAATGGGATATCTGAACAGATTAATGTCTACACGAGAAGCTAAAGTGAAAGACATTAACCTATTAAATTAGATATTACATTTTTATTCTACTCTTTTACACACAGAGCTTTAACCAGTAGATGCTTTTAGCTTGAGCTGGTTTACTTGCGAAGCTAAATAAAATAAACAGCTAATAATCGCACTAGACTATTGAAAGGGAATTTAAAGGTTTGTCGATACCCGGAAAAGGTACCGCTAAACCGCAGGGCGATAAAACACACAATGCTGGTAATGCTGATAATACCTAAACCTTAGCAAAGTATATATACGCTGTCAGGAAGTACCGGTGTTACCTTAAGCAGAGACTGCAGTGCAAAAAGAGCGAACGCGCCTAACTCGTGGTTGCTTTTGAAATTAAGAGAGAAAAAAAAGTAAAAAGCATGTCCGATGGCATTTGTCATGACAGCGACAGCTCTGCCACTAAACCAAATCAAGCATGAAGCTACTTAGGTAGTGCAAATAATAATATTAATAAACAACGAAGGACCCTATCCACCCACTGAAATTTCTTAATATTGCTGGAGCAAAAGACAAATTAGCAACGAAATGTACGGAAAAATATCACATACTGGCAATTACCATCCAATTTACTGATTGGAAAATTTTTCCATCAAAATAATAAAGTGAACAATATCCTGAGGCTGGCAAGTGCTAGCTCCCGATAAGAAGTCTCACGCTCACGGTTTTGGTGATCGGGCGTGAAGATGAGGCGGCACAATGAGGGTGCGATCCGACGCAATGGTGAAGATTTGGCCGGGCCACCCAGGGCAGAAGCCTCGAAAAGCTCAATCGACCATCAGGTTCGCTGCCAAGGCTGGGGAGGCAGCTTCCACCCGCAGTGGGACACGGTAATTTCCGCTGTGCCGACAGTCAGACTGAAGCTCTTGTAGGTTTGCTGTCGCATTTTTGTTACATGCACACAGCTAATAGCGAACAGGCGCTGGCACACACACACCAGCATACACAACATGCAGCACGCCCGCCAGCCGCACCAAACTCCGATGTCTGCCACCGCGAAAGGAACGAGACAAGTGCTTAGGCGCACGGAGTTGAAAGGGGGAGGGGAAAGAAGCAAGCACACACAAAACGGAGAGCTCGCGGCCTACGCGGTATAGAGCGTGGCAGCGAGGAGGAGAGATGAAATGCGAGCCAGCGACGCAGCGGCCGCCGCTGTTTAAGAGGGAAGAGGGGAGCGCGGGAGAGGAGGAGTCTGTCTAGCCAGTGCGGCCCTCCACGCAGCCACCGCCAGCTGTCTCTGAGGGTGAGTCACCGTCTAGACAGCTCGGAGGGCGCCGTATACTGAACTGCCATCATTTTCTTGATATTTTGAATCGCTCAACTTAACCGACCATGCGTTTGTGCACCGGACTGCCGCCGCATTTTAAATGAAAATGCGAGTTAGTAGACGGAAAGAGGAGCATGTAGCCATAACCCAGCGCCCTCCTGCATTAAGGAACACATGGTGTAACAATTACAGTGCAGCGAAATCTGCATATTTGAAATATTAGGAGTCGTAGCTATTTTCTAAATTGGATACAATTAACACTAAGCATGCAGGCCATGTTGAGTGTAGAAAAATTGAAGGTCGACCACATGATGCCAATATTGAATATTTGCAGAAGGTAGACGAAAGCCATATATTGCTAATATACAATCACTATGGCGCCTACATAATTAAGGCCCCGATGAGGCTATATATAAAGTCCTGTTGAAGCCAGGCCTATGGCCCTGATCTGTCTATATAAGGTCATGACGATGCCATATGTGCCCTTTATCAGGCCACATAAGGTCGCGAGGATACCATATATGCCCCTGATCAAGCAATATAAGGTCCCATTACCCTTTCAGATATGGATTACATGTTGCATGATATGGCCAAATCTGAGCCATATAAGGGCAACATATTGTGCATATATGACCTTATCTGGCCCAGATAACGTCTTATTTGCTGCCTTATATATTTGTATCTGGCAGCATATGTTCCATATTTGGAGCAGATATGGGATTTCCGTAAGGGTCTATTACAAACCTCGTACTCTCACGCCAAACAAAATTTTTGAAGAAATGTATTGTAAGAAAAACCTTTCAATAAACTCGGAATCGCTAATTATAGCGACAAAATGAACAGCGTGTTATCACACGCCTATAAATGCCTCTTCAAACCCTTCTTTTTGATACATCTGTTCGCTGCCAAATAAATTAAGCACGTTTCACTCTGATCATAACTTAAGCTCATAATAAGTGGGAATGACTAGCGAAAAAACGTAATTCATTCGGTGGACGCTGACGCCGAAAAACTCCTTTTTAGACCATTGACTTTCGATCACCGATACGGGTGGAATAATCTACCTTGCCGCGATAGGGTAGTGGTTAACGCGCTCAATTTTAGGAATCAGGAATGAAGGACCGAGTCTTGGCCGTAGCGGCCACTTCCTGTAGGTGGCGAAAAGCCACGGCATCCCTGTGTTGTGCGATGTGCGATGCCAGTGAAGGTAATAAGCCCTTGGCAGTCGACATTTCCGGAACCTTCCACTACAACGTCTCTCATAGCCTGAGCCGCTTGGGATGTTAATACTCCCAAACCAAACTGTACCTTATCCCAGACTGTCAAGGCAATGTAATTTTTACTGAGCAGCTGTTTACGACAACAATACCTATTCACAGTATACATATCACTGCAAAATCAATATTTCGCAGATCTAACCGAGTGTCGTAGATTGTTCATAATAGGCTATGTCACGCATAACAATCGCCTATACGTATAAAATGTCAGTTCTATTAATATGAAATATAGACATTACTAAAATATGAAAATATCGACAAACTGTGAAATAACCGCTGTAGTATATCTTGAAAAATTATATGCTTACCACTAATTAAATTTCATAATCTAAAAAGGTTAAATTCGGCTAAGATTTGGGTTGCGAAGTGCCATTTTTATGCACGCCAGAGGCGGGAGTTATGTTTATATACCTACTGGCTGACACCGGCGAAAGCCGTGAATTTTGAAAGTGGTTTCATTGCGCCAACACAAAGAACGAAAATAAAGACAACACCACGGAGCGCGGACTAACAACTGGTTTTAATGGAAGAAACGGAGTCATTTGATACACAAAAACGTGATCGTTATCAGATTGTTGTCTGCGAAAGAAGTTGATCTGTTTAGATTATCGCGATGAGTGTCTAGCTGTATGCTTTTGTTGCCTGCGAAGATTGATTTCCTCGGGTTTCTTCTAGTGTCCTTATGTTAGTCCGATGAAGATCAGGTTTTTGTGTATAAAACAACTCCGTTTCTTCCATTAAAACCAGTTGTTAGTTCGCGCTCCGTGGTGTTGTGTTTATTTTGGTTCTTTGTGTTAGCGCAGTGAAACCACTATGAATAAGCAACTAGGCCCAATTCTCGCCATTTTAGCTGTGAAATATGGAACCTCCCGACTTCATCTCGGGGCTTGTAATAGAGGAAAAAGCAGGAGTTTATGCCATCCTTCGCGCTGCTGCAAACGTGAGTGTTCCCACATAGAAGCTAGGTTAATTTTCGCGCGTCAAAAACGATTGGTGCGCAGGTTACGCGGCTACCTTGAAGATGAATTAGGCCTTGAGTCAGAACATTGTGGACTCACTTGCTCAAAGGGCACGTTTCCTGCCTTCTCTAATTTGATGGAATGCTTTTATAGTAGCAAGTGTTTAAAGAACAGTGCATTGTCCGCCACCAGCCCACTGCTATTCCCATTGCAAATGGCGTCTCCTACCCGCTTATTGACGACATTGCGCGGAGGACTGTCTCGCCCACTACAGACTGGGCGACAATTATATTTATATTATAGAACGTTTTCTTCTTCTCTGTAGCAGCACGGACTTCGCGGGAAAAGTTGACGGCACACGAGTATGAATAAATGTTTCCTTGAATTTTAATACTTACACGGTCCATGCAGTAATGAGACCACCGTATGTGAAATAGGAAAACTACAGAAATACGAAAAACCCCTTTTGTTGGGTCACTGATTTGTTCCGAAGGTGCACATACATGAACAAAATTCCTAAACCTTTGAGTGCAATAAAAAGGTAATGGAAATTGAAAACACAACCATTTGTTGCCTACTACTTTGTCGAAAAACCACAAAAAGCTTCTCAACTTTCAATATAATCATAGGCATCTATTAACGGATGACTTCGTTTAAGGCAGCCTGGATTCCTACCTTGCTCAAGACGTCTTGCTCAAGACGTGCAAAAGTAGAAAGCATAAACCAGTTCTAACGCTGTCGCTTCACCGAAATCATGTGCGTAAGCTGTCAGGCCACATGGCAAGGGAATGCTCCACCCCCCATGGAAGCTTTGCATGAAATATAGTCCACACCGGCTGCTTACTCTTGTGCGAAAATAACTTAGTGCATAAACATTTAGCACTATAAATTGCTTACAAGGTACCATAAATGGAATATGAAAGGCTTCAAAACATTTCCATTTCAATTTACATAGCCAAATTATTCATCCACATAGTGGAACAATTAACTTGCTTTGATGACTAGTGACGTACTTCAATGACTCCCCATAAGTCTGTGAAATAGCGACAAATTAGGGAAAATCCGAGAGTGACTCTACATAAAATCATGACTCTCGATGTCTCGGAGACCGTTAAATTTAGTGTCTTAATAGCTTTACTTTCAAGAACATTAGTTGCCAGGAGAGCTTGAACAGGTCCCAAATTTATCTATACTAATAACATCTTTCTTAGACCCCCTCAATTCTCTGCAAACGTCTGTGTTTTGCTTTACTGCAATGCCTTCCCGCTTCAAACATTTGGTGACGTCTAGTGCCCTAAGTCCACAACCTTAGTTGCGCAAAATGTTTTTATAGAACTTTGCAGGTTTATTGCTTACGATACCTCAAACGCTCATAATATGGAAGAAGTAAATTGGTACGCCTTCTTGTTGGCGATCGCAATGACAAGCACGTTGGTTGACTCATATGGCTTCGATCTAATGTATCGAAAACGTAAGTCCTAGTTTTTACTCACGCTCGGGTTTCTTTAGTAAGAAAACGTTGCTTAAAAAATTTTGATTTTGTGATGTGGGTCGCGCATCGCTTCTCTATACCTTTCTGATATAAGCGTCTTGTTGTGTGAACACACTTTAAACTTAGCGCCTTCACTCTGAGAAGTTGTGGAAGGGGCGCGCCTGGACCACACATAATAGGTAGGCTTCCGCCAATGCGATTTGCCAAAATGGCATTTAAATGTTTTTTTTTTTGCTTTTCTTTTTTAGACTAGACTTAGAACTGATTTTTATTGATTTCAGCCTGAGAATGCACAAGGTGTGCAGATGTTTGCACAAGATGCTTCTCGATGTCAATATTAAATCATTCTTTTTAACTATGCTACATACTGCATGAAACTAAGCGGGACTAAAACACGAGCACATTAAGCGCCAAAAACGCGATTACTCAAATACAAGCCCCATTTCTTGCATTCTGTCATAGAGAAGCGGCATCCCGCAAACTTGTGCGATACTATTTCGCGTCCGCAAATTGGTATATTTAAACGTGCTTACACCACATTCCCCCTTTTGCCTCAGGAAGTCCATGCAACGCGCCGTTGCTGCCTGCTGACCTAAACAATGCGCATCAGCACTGCCATTCTAGCGCGGTACAAACACTTCGCACGTTAAACTGCCATGCGCTGCCCAACTTGGTTCCGTGTCATTGCGAGGATTTCATGCTGCAGAGACGGTGTGGGCACAAGGCGCAGTGCGATTGTTTCTTCCGTCTCCATGTCAAGCCACTCGCCTGCACAGCTCGTGAAATATTGTAAAGTCAATTTGACTTCTCCTTTGGTAACCTGAATTTTCACACCACATAGGCGAGCACACCGTGCGCTCGGAATTATTTGAGCGGCCTGGGGGCTTCGAATAATGCGGCGAATGGCCTATTCCATCTCATATGTAGAACGCATGCTAGAGGACGTCATGACGACGACGCAGACAGCACTGCGGCTACTGCTACAACGCACCTATTCTCGTGTCATTTGAAAGAATCGGAGTGATGAGATGCCTGTGTCGATCAGTACAGTGTTTCTGGTGTGTGCACATTGCTTTTGTTTTAACGTCGCATATACACGGAGCCTCCTCCAGTCGTAATGGTGATGTAGTGGTTTCGATGAAGCTGACCTGCCCATCTATGAGCTGGCCTAATTGTCTCCACTCCAAATAGTGTAAATCTCCCAGCAGACATACAATGAGTGCGGTGTATATAATTTATTACTACAATGTGAAAACATGTGAAAGTACCTTTACTACGTCGTTATTTTGGTACCATAAATGTGAACTTAACAATCATCTACGACAAATGTCAGCTCACTGAAGCAGATATCCACCACTTGCTGGGGAACTGCTCTGCACTGTGCTCCACAAAATCAGGCACCTTACGGTACTGGGTCTTTTAACTCCGAATCTTGATGCATATAATGCCTGAACGCAGAGACCGCATCATCGCTCACTTCTAAACTAGATAAAATCCGTACACCTGTTGCCATAAATTTAATCGTTTCATCACCCTTCATTAAATAACCTTCTAAATCCTCTCAGGCAATCAATATTGTTCATAAAAGTTTATTTATATAAACCAAGGACACTGAAACCAGATTGGCGGCACTGGTTTAGAGATTGTATAAATGTAGCACCACAATGATACCTTAAGCATAATGGAGGCTACAGCTGGTGACTAAAGGTATGATGGTTCAACCTATAAAACTGAGGCTTCCTTCCCTACATCCTTGTTCAGTGCTATTTCATAAGATGTGATAGTGTTATACGTGACCATTGATAAGAACGTAAAACATTCAACAATTTCCCCGGAATTTGCAAAACATGTCGACATCATGCTTAAGAAAAGGAGATTCTTATATTTCTCAATGGGAAAAAATTTGGTAACAGCAAATGCATTAGTTGAGTTCAGCAATGCTTAGTTATTGTTTTTACTGCTGAAACGAGTATAGCATTAATACCGCTAGCTTGAGGACTAGTTTCAATACCCAATACGTGTATTGAATAATAGAGATGACATCGCAACGTTCTGACTCAAAGATCACGAGGAGGCTTAAGCAAATTTAATGGATATGTTCGCGAAGCATACCTAAAATTCTAGATGGATGCGTCGAGCTATATTCTCGTGGCAGAAAATATAGGAAGCAAGAAATATAAAGATAACAACTTCATGCTAAAGACTGATAACTATAATTTAAAGAAAAAGTACGATCTTAGTGTTCTTCGGCTAGACGTATATAAGTTAGGCAAAGGAATCCAGCTGTCAAAGTGCAGAACACGGGCAGTGACTACATTACATTTGAACAAGTGAAAGTCGTGTAGGGAAGGCGGGGTTAGGCATGATAATGCGTCTTCTTATACGTTAACATCAAAAAATGATAGTGTACAATGCTCAGTTACACACATTGAAAAATATTAATTGTCGAGACTAGAAACTTCGGGGAAGCAAAAAGAAGCATTGAGGTCTTGTCCGAAGCTTAGCCATCGTTATTATTCAGGCATATGGAAAGCTGGACACATTATTTAAGTGCAATCGTCGCCACAGGCAACAACAATTATAAAGAAAAAAGTACCTGCGCCTGTTCGTGGCGTGTGCTATGCGATGGCGGCTAATAGAGAATAAATACTAAAGCCCCTTACTTGCCCTATTCATCGGTGTCTATATATTAGTGTATTACTCATGCAGGGACTTATCTCATTAAAAGGTGAGGTAGAATGTCAACTGTTAGCCAAGCACATTTGGAGTGACACATGACAGTAGCATGTTATGGATCTGCTACTGGTAATCTGTATAAATGTAATCTCTACTGATGAATGGTGATAAAATTATGTATGTATGTATGTATGTATGTATGTATGTACGTATGTATGTACGTACGTATGTATGTATGTATGTATGTATGTATGTATGTATGTATGTATGTATGTATGTATGTATGTATGTATGTATGTATGTATGTATGTATGTATGTATGTATGTATGTATGTATGTATGTATGTATGTATGTATGTATGTATGTATGTATGTATTTATGTACGTATGTGTGTATGTATGTATGTATGTATGTATGTATGTATGTATGTATGTATGTATGTATGTATGTATGTATGTATGTATGTACGTATGTATGTATGTATGTATGCATGTGTGTGTATGTATGTATGTATGTATGTATGTATGTATGTATGTATGTGTGTATGTGTGTATGTGTGTATGCATGTATGTATGTATGTATGTATGTATGTATGTATGTATGTATGTATGTATGTATGTATGTATGTATGTATGTATGTATGTATGTATGTATGTATGTATATATGCACCTGAACTCATTTGTGATGAAGCGCTGCACTGACAGGGATTACATTAAGCCTACAAACAAATAACCGTATGCAAGGGGAGCTTATATCAACAAGAACTTCTGCTGGGTTTGGCCAATTCATAATCAAGACGAAATGGCTGTCAGTACTCTACAGACCTAAGCTCTAAGCACGGATGCAAATAAATGCATAGATGCACTCTGCATATAGGTTAAATAGGCAGGGCGACAGTATGAAGCCTTGCCTCACTCCTTTCTCAATCGGAAACCAATCAGTAAGACCATACCCAGTTCTGACTGGGGCCTCTTGCCCTTCATACAGGTCCCTGAGGAGACAGATGAGGTGAATTGGAACTCCCATCTCTTGGAGAGTTTGCCACAATCTGCTGTGATCTACGCAGTCAAACGCTTTCGCATAATCAATAAAGGAGAAGTAGATGGGTTTCTGGAACTCTCTTGCTTTTTCCATGATCCAGCGAAGGTTGGCAATTTGGTCTCTAGTTCCTCTGCCCTTGCGAAACCCAGCTTGCACGTCCGGACGCTCCCGATCCACATACTGCTGCAGCCTACCAATGAGGATTTTCAACATCACCTTGCTAGCATGCGAAATAAGCGCGATCGTGCGGTAGTTGGAACAATTTTTTGCACTGCCTTTCTTTGAAATGGGGATGTAAACTGACCTCTTCCACTCCTGTGGCCACTGCAGGGTTGTCCAAATCTTCTGACATAATGTATGCAGAATGTTAACAGCGTCATGGTTGAGGGTTTGAAGCAACTCAGCTGGAATGCCATCAATTCCGCTAGCTTTGTCCTTAGTAAGGCTGGCTAAGGCCCATTCAACTTCACTCTTCAGGATGCCCGGCTCGAGATCAGTAATCACAACCGTCTTATGTTGGGTTTGCACATTCGGTTCCTTCTTGTAGAGTTCTGTGTATTCCTGCCACCTCTTCTTTATTTCTGAGGCTTCAGTGAGGTCCTTGCCTCGTTTGTCCTTTATCACGCCCAGCTTAGCACAGAAGCTTCCTTAGATATCTTTGATTGTGTGGCTGTTGTCCTAAACTGCTTGGCACTGTATGTTCAGGAAGGCATTCTTATCTCTCCTTGCTATTTTCTGAAATCCGCATTGAGAACCTTGTATCTTTTTCATTCCCCCATAACTTTTGCCATCCTCCTTTCCTCAGCTATTTGCAAAGCTTCTTCAGATAAGTTTGCTTTCTTGCATTTCTTTTGCTTTGGAACTACCTTAGTGGCAACTTCTTGTATTATATCACGAACATCAGTCCACATCTCTTCGGGATCTAATTCTTTCTAGATTCTAGAAAGAATTAGAATCTAGATCTAATTCTTTAAATCGATTCCACACTTCCACAGCATATTCTAATGGAATTTGATCCAGATCATACCCGAAAGGCCTTCTAGTTTTCTACGTTTTCCTCAATCGAAGCTTAATTTTGGCAACAAGAAGCTGATGATCGGTGCCACAATCAGCCCCAGGCCTTGTTTTTACTGCTTGTATAGCGCTTCTTCATCTCTGCCGGCAAAGAATAAAATCGATCTGATTCCTGTACAGACCGTCCGGTGAAGTCCATGTGTACAGGCGCCTCTTGTGCTGTTTAAAATGAGTATTCGCTATGGTAAGGTTGTTTTCTTGACAAAACTCTTCTAGCCTCTGCTCAGCTTCATTTGGCTCGCCAAGACCAAACTTGCCTATAATTCCGGATATTTCTTCACTCCCGACCTTAGCATTCCAGTCTCCTATGAGAAAAATGACGTCTGATGATGGGGTGCGGTCTAAAAGGCATTGTAGGTCCGCATAAAATCTCTCAACGTCAGCTTCTTCAGCAGTAGTGGTCGGTGCATTTCCTACCTTCCTCAATATGCGAAGAGCCTACCTTCCAGTATGCTCCTTCTGTCATAAACAGTACTTCGGATAGACAGGAAAATCAATCGGAGAGACACAGGTAAAGCCTTCCCGACAGCAGTTTCCCAGCATTTCGATGAGAAAGACGATAAGTTTGATGAAATTAATATACCTATTCTGCAGTCAGGCTTTATGCCTTAAACGGACAGAAAATATTGGGAGCCGCATCCTAATCATTATTTCAGGGCATCGGAACCAACTGGAATAAATATCTCCAGTATGAAATTATATTCCCCAGTATATTACCTCTGTGCCATAACTAGTAGAGAAACAATCTCAAATAGCGTTAATTATAGTTGGTTCGCAGCATGTCTACACTGGATCCCCGTCTGCAACAGCATAAGCCTGACGTGTGTCTGAACATTTCCTTCTTATCACTACTTACTCTGGTTCCTTGTTGAAATCTGTTCTTCAGATATTGTCAGGTGTATAGGTATGGTTCACCTAATTTATTATTTTGTTTTTTTTTTGCCCTTCTTTTCTTGCGCAAAGCTCGACAACTATTTCTCTTTAGCTGTATTCTTTATCTGAACCCTTTGGGAGGGCTTTTCTATTTCAAGAAAGGCGGGTTAGCATGGAACCGGCTTTAGGTCAACCGGCTTATGACTCGTCATCAACCCCGCATTGTAGTTTTAAGGCGAAAAACTAATGGCTTATACTGTCGGTGTTCGTTTGTCCGATCACAATAAAATGTATATCAAATGACTTAGTGTTGATGCCATCACGAAAATAAAAATCATGTCTCTTCTGAGAATTGAACCACCATCCCTTGGATCCCTAGTCGAGCGATTTAACCAACTTCGCCAGGCCCGGGACACTGCAGCGCTCATTATTCTCCTCGTCTGCCATGAGGATCATGAAGCTGCAATTAGCAATAATGGCAATACCATTATTATTGATAATGACGGTGGATTTAGTTGATAATGATAAGGAGAATAAACATGAATCACTATGCGCACCAGCAATGCTTAGGTTTTTGCATTTCTGTAGTGTAGATTTCATAGTGCTCTCAGAATTATTTTTTGGTCCCCTTTGTTTTTATTTTCTTTTTCGCGCCTTAGGATCACCGGCTTCAGGCTTAGAAATTCATACCGAAGGAAACATTCTTTTACTTCTTGCCCTGCTTCTTTCTCCCCACTACTCCTCCCTTATCATCCCTGTCTTTTCTTCTTCGGAAGCAAAATAGTAATCAAAATAGTAATAAACCCCCGCAAGTGATAGCGCTGCCTAAACAAACACAAGTCAAGACCCTTGTCGAAGCATTGGTTGGGGCGAACTAAGGCTCCCCGCAAACCTTGCTTACAGAAATGATTGGGTAAATAACGGATACTTTAATAGGGACAGGTGCCTCAAATGACCATAACCCGCTATGCGGCCGGTGCTTGATTCAAAATCCGCTTTCGGCGACGCGTGGTTTGAATGCCTGTATGCGCTACACCTTGTCGTACAGTCTGAATGCTACAAAGCGCTGCCTTCCTTACCACTCCCTGTTGGCGCATTATTTGTGTTCTGTACGGTGTGATATTGTTTTTGGATTTGTTTTAAGCATTGAAAAATAATTAATATACAATTGCTGCTGAGTAGATCAACGCAGCATTGTTAGTGCCTTTGACAAACAGCAGCCTTGTAGAACAGATTCCACGTGCTTTGTGAAACGAACATTTATTTTGCTCTATATAAAAACGAACCCCATACAATTCTGTCACCTTTGGTTCATAAAAAGCAGCCGGAGGCAGAACACAACATAGTATACATCATTCGGTGTGTACATTACAAAAAAAGTGAAGAAAAGTTTACAGAAGGTAAGAACCATTACATAGGTAGACAAATGTAGCATGTAATCGATCTCGAGCAATACTCCCGACTCAACAACGTTAAGATCAAGGGAGTGCCTTACACACAAAGCTTGGACTGCTCGGCCATTATCTCAGACGCTGTACTTGTCCATCAACATGTCTAAGTATGAGTCTGTATGGATTGAACTTGATAAGTCGTTTGTGTCACAAGATTCAAGAAACATTATCATCGGTTGCTTATATCGATCTCTTTCATGGTCCGTTACTTAATTCTGCTTGGCATTCAAAGAAATTTTAAATAAGCTATCTCTGGAACAAAAAAATGTCAATGGGTGACAATAACATAAATCTTCTAGATGCTTAAATGCCTTCATATCATGAATACAATACCTACATTAATAGGCATGGCTTCGAATGCCTTTTAAACGTACCAACAAGATGCCCTAATAACGGAAACAGTTCTTATTGACCATGCGCTCTCTAACTTAATTACTTCCCCCGATGCTGATGTTGTCTAAATTGAAATAACTGATCACTACCCTATCTTTGTGCCAATAACATCTATCGCCGTTGATGGTCTCGTACAGGCTACTAAGAAACTCTTGAATTCCCCACGATTTCATGAAATAATTTCTAACTCAGATTGGCTACCAATTACTTTAATAGATGACCTTGAAATTGCTTATGAAGCATTCACTGTTAGAATCGCTAAAGGTCTTGATACATCATCTAAAACAGTGACATATTGCAGGAAAAGGTATTACAACCCTTAAATCTCATGGTTACTGGCGGTCTCTTGAAATGTCTACGAAAAAAAGATAACCTGTATAAAAAGACTAAGAAGCGGCCATTTAATAATAATTTACGGACACGATAGAAAACTTGTAGCAATCTACTCAGCAGGCTACACAAAAGTGCTAGGAAAAATATTATGAATCTGAAATAAACTAAGCTGGTGGTGATCCTAAAGAACAAGCAAAATCGATCACTTTATTCTTAAAAAGAACTCCTACTACGGATTCAATAAAAGAAGTTCAAACAGACACATATTTTTGTCGTGATTCTCGTGACATTTTGAATGTTTTCATTGATTCATTTATCATCGATCATCCTCACGTTACTCACCTCATTCACGTGTACCCACGTCTACCTCATAGTTTCTTTCTTTTCCCGGGTTCTCCTAATGAGGCTCGCACCGTCATTATGAATCAGAAAGATGCAAGCTCAGGCCTTGACAACTTTCATACTTTTCATATCAAGCTAATATATTCTTAGATTAGCAATGTGTTCTCTTACATCGTCAATTTAATGTTCAAGACAGGTGTCGTTCCTAGCACACTAAACAAAAGCCTAAATACTTCCCGTCTTCGAAAAAGGTGACAGGCGCCTTTCAAGTAACTATCGTCCCATTGCTATTCTTTCCTTTTTTAGCAAAGTCATTAAAAACTGTTAGTCGTCCATCTGGCAAATTACCTCACCAAATTTAACATCATATCTTCTAGTCAGTTCGGCTTCAGGTCTAGTTTTTTCAACTGAATTAGCCTTAATTTTTTTACCAGATAAGAATAAAGATACTCTTGATTATGGTCAATTAGCTGGCACATTATTCATTGCTCTGTCGAAGGCGTTTGATTCAATTACATTATACTTTTTGATAAATTAAATGCCCTAGGAGTATCTGGTCCTCCACTAACATTTATCCGCAGCTACCTACTTAACCGAATCCAAGCAATTTGCATATCTGATACTTACTCTGCACAAAAGACTGCTAATGTTGGCGTTCCCCAGGGTTCCATCCTTGGACCACTTCTTTTTCTAATATACATTAATGATCTGCCCTCGTCCCTTGAATCTTCTAAATGTATATTATACGCTGATGATACTACTATACTAGCATCTGGCATGTGCTTAGATTCTTTAACACGTAAATTGAATACCTATGCAGCAAACTTAGCAACCTGGTGTCGAAATAGCATGCTTACGATTAATGCGTCTAAATGTAGCTTCATCTCATCTTCTTACAAAACTATTCCTGCACCTCTACATATTTTCCTTAACTCTCACTTGCTCTTTTCCACTGATCATGCGATGTTTCTTGGCATTAATCTGAATTGTCACTTAAAATGTAACAGACATATATCTCCCCTTTAAAAAAAAACCGCATACTGCATACGGGTGCTCTTCAGGGTGCGAAATTAGTTCAGTTTACATACGTCCATTTTGCTGTAATATGCTTACATCCATAGTCATATTAACTATTGTATTTCTTCTTGGGGTAACATATATAGAACACACATAACCGCTACACACATACAGAATAAGTCATTTGCATAATTTCTTCTAATAGCCATTTTTTCAGTGCTGCGCCCTTACTGCAAGCTCCTAACATCCTTGGAGTCTCATCCATGTTTCATTATTCTATTGGCATCCTCATATTCAAGCTCATAAATGGATCACTCCCCATTTCAATAATTAACAGTACCCAGTTCCCGCTTCATAGTCTCACTCGGTTTTTATGCCCGAACAATTTTTTACTACCAAAACCCATAACTATTTACGGCCAATTCAAGGCTAATTTTTCTACCTCATTTTTGTGAAATTCATTATCATTCAGAGTAAAGCAAGCATCTAACATTCATGCTTTTAAGCTTTAGTTTTTGTACTTTTCTGCAATTGCACTAAATATTGTTTTTTTTTTCATTAATAAAAAATCCTTATCCCACATACAATTGTTTTCCTCTGTTTTATATTTATATAACATGTGCCCAATTTATTTTCTTTTTATAATTAAGACATACTGTATCTCTGTGTGTTCTACATTTATATTACATAACAGTTGCAGTTTTCACTCGCTGTTTGTATTTATTCATTTTTATTTTGCATGCTTGTAATATGAGGTCCCCTGTGCAGCCATTGACTTTGGAGCCTCCTCTTGTATTTAAAAAAATTTTGTATTTAGTCATTGCGTTGAATAAATTTTGACTCGGATTCTAACAGATATAAAAAGTAAAGCAAATGATGCAGAGGGAAACAGATATACATTACAATGCTCACAAAACATTGACGGTTTTCTAAAAAACAGTACCCTGTATTTTATTTTAAACCCACCTTTCAAGCAGCTAAAGTGCAAGTCGTGTTGGGCGTTAGTTCATAGGCATAACATTGCTTTGAGCTTAAATATACACCCCTTCCACGCTGTCACGTGCTTTCGGGTACGACCTTGCCAGCACAGTTTTAGTAAACAGTCACGTATCTAAGTATTATAAGCATTAGCGTTCTTCAGAAGTGTTGCAAGTTTATGAACACAAATATTTTCTAATCTCTAAATAAACAGGTAAACACCAAACTTAAGTTAAAGACTGTGTTTCATTTATCTCAAGATGAAAATATAACTAGAACTCGTTAGAGAATTAACAGCTACAATGCACAATAGTAGAATATAAAAATGAGTCCTGTTTTATGCACGCCCTTACGGCTTTCGTCTCAATGGAAAGCTAAGCTATACAGTCATGCCTTGTTTATATGGCCCCTGTTGATATCGCCAGGGGGCACTCTGAGACATCAGAGATGCGTTCGGCGAAAGCTAAGCAAGTGTCACGAAAAGGTGCCGGTACTCGTGCGTAAAATTGGTAACAAGTACCTGTGACTGACCGCAGTAACAATATAAACAACCGTAATTAGGGACAGTATTTCTGGGGACCTAATTTTTCAATGAATTTACGCCTCGTTAATATGAAAACTCGCTGGATGGACAATAGAAACGGAGGAAAATGCGCAAAGCATATTGGGGCCTGCGTAATTCAGCCGCGTTATAGTGGACAGAAATGGGAACAAAAGGTACTCTGCAAATGATCGTTTAAGATAGTACCCCTGTAATCATCGTTTTTGCATGCAGCTTCCACCTAGTTGTGCGTGTTAGTTGTATTTATGTCTAGAAGGCACATAAAAGAAAACATAATAACGTATTCAAGTGCGTGTGTCGAAGTATGAAACGTAAAAAAATTCAGATTTCTACGAAAACAACGTCCTGGGCGTATGTAATCTTGCAAAGCACCGAGCTACGGAAACATGCTTATGAGCATATTCCGCCTAGCAGGTTTACAAATACTGGTCAGCGCTCGAAGCGTTTTCTCCAGTTGTCTTCTATCATTCATAATAAGTTGCTCTATCTTAACAGATTTCTTAATAAATGGTTGTCATTCTTCGTTTTCCCGAAAGATTGCAAGAAATTTAAGGAGCAGCTATGCTCTTGCAAAGTGTATAAAGAACAAGAAACGAGGTGCGGTGATGTAATTCCCGCTCCCTGCAATGACGAAGAAACTGTATGCTGTTGCTCATATCTACTGTACCGTAACAGAAAGGGAGAATGCGTCGCAAGTACCGAATGCGGTGAGTTAGTGCAGAAATGATGTTTCAGCGCATTACCGTGCGACATATTTAAACACCTTGAGCTAACGAACAATACAGTGATCAGATGTATGTTCTTGCAGTGGCTAATATGCCTATGTTTCGAATCATATAATACTAGACTGGATTATGGAGGTAAATTTGAAGCGAAGGCGGTAGTCTAAAGAAAACGGTTAAGAAGAAAGATAATCAATTTAGCCAGATACATTATCGGCGTACTTATTGTTTGCTTTTTAGACGCGATGAACATTTCTTGCAATAATATTAGCAACTGGTTACGTTTTTTTCTAGCACCTAATTTCTTGAAGTGAAAGGTCAACGGTTTCTGTATCAGTCCTCTTGAGCACACTTTTAACCGAACAGCCTTCTGCTACCTCATTTTTTTTGGGGCCACTTAGTTATTATATCTACCGAATACGGATTATTGTTGTGTCATTACTCTCCCACTGAAAGCGAACATTAGTTTTTCTGCGTAAGCTTTGTTTCTGAACAAGTAGGTTGGTTTCCTTGTCTCCGTAAGCACGTCTTGAAAATATTCGTACTTTAATGGTCAGCAAGGCTTTTGCCGACATTAAATAAACAGTAAAACAATGATTCTCATTCTCATTCTTAACTACAAAAGCCTGCCAGAACCTTGCAACTCGATAATGAAGACATTCAGCTCCGAATTCATGCACACTTGTTGGGTTAGTGTGATTATGTCCCTTATCGCACGGAGATGCAAAGACAAAAGGTGTCCTTAAAATACATTGTTGTAATTTTGGCCGCAATGTCTGGTGCTCTGCAATTAGTATCTTGCAGTTCCTGTACTTACTGAGGTTATGTACAATTTTACGATGAGCGAGAAGGCGCTAGCAATGAGAGAATTGTGTGGAGGTGAAATAGGTCACTAAATTGCGCACGGGTTTTCTTTCCATCGTTTTCCTTAGCGGCGAATTTGCATGCTGTTAGTAGTGATGACCCATTTTTCAAGTAAAAGCCTAAATTAAATTTATCAGGCTTTAACTTAGATGATGTAGGCCTAGCAGAAGCACTGTGAAGGTGAATGACTACCGACGTCAAAACGCAGAGATAAGAGGATTAAGATTGACATCAGCCACAAAAAGTCATTAGTAGATAACAACCTTTTCTTTAGCTTGAATATAACACAAATTACTATGGGACCCAGTTCGTACTTTTTCAGTTCTAACCAGAATTAGAAAAGGTAATACAGAGAGGTTAACACATAGTAGACCTTGCAAGCATTATGATCACATCACGATAAAGACATTATCATGAGGTACGCATTTTGTGGTAAGGTAAATACATTAATACAAAAGAGAACCTCCGCAATAATAAACAATTTAATTATAATCATTTCCATTGCGCTTGCTGCCGAATACTGCACGTATATTGCTGAGAACCAGTAGAAAATAATGAGTTGAAAAGGGAAACTAAGTAAGGCTCACCAAATTTGACAAATGAAGTGCCATTAGGCGAAAGAATCAAAAAGCCTGTTTTGGTGGCAGGAGCCGCCGCTGAGCCTCATTTCAAACCTCTATCATTGCCTTCATGCTTCCACCGTAACTTGGCCTCTACCGTCCATGAATAATGTCTTGCGTGGCGCCGACATCTACATCGGGGAGACTAGTTCTGCGGGTGGACACGAGCAGTTCTTTCAATCTGACCTAGACCACAAGCAAGCTGTAAATCACAATGGGCATTCCGCATCGGCCTGAGACGACAAAGACATGCGGAAGCTTGCGAGGACTGCACAAATTATGCTTATTTCATACTTTATGTTGCTATACAACGTATTAAAAGATGTAATAAAAAAGAGCAGTTTTTTGCCAGCTATTGCAAAAAATTTGAAGTTGTGCTGTTTTCTTTTAATTTTTTCTGTGATTTTAGCATTTTTCGGTTTAGAACAAAGTGTAATATTCTGTAAATACATAAGTATCTTTATATACTATGCATTGTTTTTTCTTTTCAGTTTTCGGCCATTTGACAGGTTTTTTCTACTGCAGCTAACACAAGTACACTTACAGGCCCAATAATAACCGAGTTTTTGATTTGAAGTATCTGCAATAAAACTTAGAGTTGAGCTAGTTGGTGCATCATCGTTTGTTGCACTGTGTGTTATTTACAAAATTGAAGTATCTGTAGGTAACATCTTTAAGAAAGCTTCAGCACCATAAAGAATACCAGAGCATGCGAATGTCTACTTCAACCGTAGTCAAACGAACCCTATGTGTTTGTGGTGAGTTATTGTTCCGTGAGTCTGTCTTAGTAAACTTTACTGGGCGTATTGCATACATTTACGCGTAAAGATGTTTACCCCATAAAGAATTGTTTTAGTAATTCATCTGTCATATACCTGGCTAGTGACTGTGTTTCCGTATATTAGTAATATGCTAATGGCTGCTATATCGCATCAATAGCAGCAATAAGTGGAATACTGCTACTAAGATAGAATATTTAGCTTTGGGGAACAAAACAATCTGAACGACATTTAAAAAAAATGGGCCTAAAACACACTCCTGATTCAATACAGACGTACACTGCACATTGGTGCTTCCTCAAAAAGGAAATAGATGTTTATTGCATTAAGACTAGCTTCTAAAACGTTTCAGCAGGTTTAGGCAGAAAATACAAAATGTAATACACGAAGGAAAGCTAATTTTAGAACTTTCGATTGGGTAACATGCCGCCATTTCAGTTACCATTGCAATGCTCCGCAGCGAAGCAGGCGAAAACTACTGGTGGTTATTGCAGTCACTTAGCAGATGCTAAAATGTATCTCATATGTGGTTGATTATTAATATTGCACCACTAGACATAACCAACGCATGGCCGCCAAAATTTTCCACAGGGTCGCGTTTCCCTGTTGGATTACACCAACAGACTCATTGTCAAGGACAATGCTGCTTGCCTTCATAACATAATACTTTGTGCTGTGGTTAGCGTTTTGCAGCACAAGCTGGGGGCTTCAAATTTCGTCATGGTCGCTCTTCTTGAAATGCAACGTTTGTGTAACAACATTACATCACAGCTTGCGGTGTCAACACTCCTTGTCGCGAACGCTACCTAAAATCAGTTCAGTTCAGTTGTTCAGTCGTGTCCGACTCTTCGTGACCCTATGGACCATGTCACGCCACGCTTTCCGGTCTCTCACTATCTTTCTAACATCACATAACTTCATCTGCAGTGCCTCGAGGATGCCATCTAACCATCGCGTTCGCTGCCTACCCCTTCTCCGGCGACCCTCAACCTTTCCCAACATCAAATTTTTCTCCAGCGACTCCTCTCTTCTCATCAGATGACCAAAGTAGCTGAGCTTTAACTTTAGAATTTGAACCTCCAATGAGCAGTCAGGGTTTATGGTCGACAATATTGACTGATTTGATCTTCTGGTAGTCCAAGGAACTCTCAAGAGTCTTCGCCAGCACCACAATTCCAACGCGTCAATTCTTCGGCGGTCAGCCTTTTTCACAGTCAAACTCTCGCATCCATACATCACAACTGGAAAGACCATAGCACGAGTTATACGGATCTTGGTTGGCAGGATAATGTCTCTGCTCTTTACTAGGCGGTCAAGACTAACCATTGCTCTCTTTTCCAGAAGCAGGCGTCTCCTAATTCCATGGCTGCAGTCTCCTTCCGAGGTAATCATGGAGCCCAAGAAGAGAAAATCTGTCACAGCTTCCACTTCTTGTCCTTTGATGCTCCAGGACTTGATAGGGCGCTACCTAAAATACTCTTTTCTAACTCTTGAACTATTGCCAAAGAGATTCTGCTCCACATTTCGCATTTTCTATACATACATATCACCCCATCACAACGCATAAATCACTATGTATTTCGAAAGCATGCTTCTGGGTAGCATGTTAATAACTGCATAGTGAGCATCCTAATCACGACGAAACGGAAGAAGTTCCAACGAGAGCGGCTAGATGAGGATTGGCTAGAAACTTGCCCTGGCAAATATGTAAGAGATTTTCAAACATTAATTCTTAGTTCTTGTCTTGCATGGTACTGGGAAACAAAACGGCGCACTCCTAGATGCGTTTGGTACGTCTATTCCGAAGAAGGCCAACGTAAGGCCAACTAAAAGTGTCAGTGACGCGCATTTCTTCCGTACTCAATGTAGTGAGCAATGCGAGCGCATCCCCGTTTTGTGCGGCCAAATAAAGGTATTTTTTACCCGCGCCGAATGCACGTCTCACCACTTCAGGTAACCAAACTTTCCTACTGGAACCTTCCACCTATGAGAGAATTGCGCGGAACGTAAGCCGCAAGTTTTTTAGCAAATTTAACACTGCCGAAATGGAAGGGAGGAACTCGCCGAGAAGGTGGCATGCCTTCTCCGGAGGAGCTATCCAAGATCATAATCATAATAATCATCATCATCCTGACTATACCCACTGCAGAACGAAGGCCTCTCCCACATTTCTCCAATTAACCCGGTTCTGTGCTAGCTGCATCCACTTGACCCCTGCGAACTTCTTAACCTCATCCGCCCACCAAACTTTCTACCGCCCCCTGCCACGCTTTCCTTCTTTTGGAATCCAGTTTGTTACCCTAAGCGACCATCGGTTGTCCCCTATTCGCCTTATATGTCCTGCCCATGCCCATTTCGTCTTCTTGATTTCTACTAGACTGTCGGTAACTTGAGTTATTTCTCTCACCCACTCTGCACGCTTCCTATCTCTTAATGTTACCCCTGCCATCTTTCGTTCCATAGCCCTCAGGGTTGTCCTCTACTTAAGTAGAACCCTCTTAGTTAGCCTCCACGTTTCAGCCCCATAGGTCACGTATGCCATAGGTCACGTATCCAGTATTACGTATGCCCTATTCTATCGTCTTGCAGCTAAAGCAGATATCGTGGAGAAGGAGGCACGCCCCATTCCCCTTGTCCGAAGGAGCTATCCAAGATCACGTATGCCTTATTTTATCGTCTTGCAACTAAAGCAGATATAACTTCGTCATTCCGAAAAACGTTAGTTGGCAATGAAAAGACAAATGGACGTGCCGTTGCTGCCGAAGCTAAGCGACCGCTAGCAATATCGTACGGGAATAGGCACAATAATTTGACATTGGAAGTAGCTTTCCAGCCGAAATTCTCTTTGCCATGTGCTCGTCCAACTGCCTAGGCACTTCATTTACAATCTCGTGGGACATGCGGTGTTCTCAAGCTCGGTTAAAAGCACTGAGATTTTGTCGATGTAAGGCCAAGGGCCAATCTTTAAGGCAGTCTACGCCAAATGAATCAACTCCCGTCTCGGGGGCCGTGACTGTGATGGGGCAGAAGGCCGCGCACTGATTCCTAGATTGAAGTGCAGAATGAAGGCTTTAAATCAGAGTCTTATTTCAGTCAATGACTGAACGCTTTCAGCTGGGGCCTGGGTGACGATAAAATTCGTCTTGGTGTTGAAGAACAGCAACAAATATTACTTGAGTGCGGAAATGTACCTAACATCTTTACTGTATCATATCCTGCTGTTGTAGGGTTACTACAACAATGTCATTTGATACATAATGCGACAGCCTTTTGATCAGGATGTAAATATTGTATTCAAATTGGTGTTTTGTTTCACGTCAGTCACAATGTAGTCCTCACTAAAGTTATCGAAGTGTTTTCACAAATATTCATTTTTTACTAGAAAACAGAAAGATAATGACAAGGTATTCTTTTTTATAGAAAATTACATTGGTCTATCAAGAAATGAAGATTGCACTAGAAATTGAACACTAAATTACATAACCTAATAAATAGTAACTGGGACGTAAAATTAAATAACGGATTTGGAGCATCTAAACTTATATGTAATAATTATGTCAAAAACGCAGACGTCTGAGGACTTTATAATCTTATTCCTCATATGTCAGTGGTGACTGTGATTATTGTACAATCATTGTACTCCTTTGAAGGCAGTGTTCTGCAGTATCAATAGACTACAACAAGATAATGATCAGCTTCTTCAGTGACACCATTGAGGCTGGGGCTCAATATAACTCAAACAGCTGCAGTTGCAGCTTCTCCAGCTGCGTTTGGAATGTAGCCTTGAAGTTTATTTCCTGAACAATCCATTACGCTGAATTAGAGAACATTAAATAGCTTATATTTAGCAGAAATTAGATGATGTCAATGTTTTTTTGCAGAGGCATATCAAGAAGAGCTTGAAAGGCAAAAACGTCAGCGAGAGCGTGATGCAGAAATTGAGAAGAGACGTCTAGCCACTGTAGAGGTATGATAAGATACTGCTGAGATACTGCTTCACCAGAAAATTTATGAAGTTGTATAAGCCCTTTCCACGACATTTTGCAATTATTTCGAAATACAAATAAATTTTCTTCGTAATACCAGATTAAAATTTTCGAATGCTGCTAACTAAACGAACCCAATGGAAGATAACCTAAAATGATGTCGGCATTTTAGACTTGAAACGTGTTTACAGGCCAATATTTGCAATATATTTATTACTTTAATATACACATCCGGAGTTCGCAGTTCACTGCCTAACGTCTGTGTCATCTAAATGATGAAAGTGCAGAAATCACTTTTATTGCTAGCAGAAGCTTTGGACTGGACGTTCATTACCTCATATATTGTTTTCAGGATCATATAAGTTCTATAAAAAAACAAAACATCTGAAAGAGCCCATCGTCTTCTAAACATGAAAAACATCTGCTTGCATTGTATATGTGCAACTTTCTAACCAGCATATTTATCGTAGAGATGCAACGAATAAATTTGAATTTAAGATAAATTTTATAACACTTTCGAGGAGCAAAGTACTAGGTCTTAGTGTACCTTCGCTGTGTATAGAAAGTATATTAACTGAGTACTGTTGTGGCTTATAAATGTAATAAATAAACCTTTAGGTTAAGCCTTAAATACATTAAGCGATTGTGTACTCTGGTGTTCAATATTATAATTTACTCGTTTAAATATGTACTTAAAGCAGCGTATTATTGAAAGACTAAATGGTAGTTATATAAACCGTCGTCAGTTTATGAGGCGCGGAAGCAAAATTAAAGTGGCCTGTTCTTTAGCCTACTCGCTCGCTTATAGCAGTCCTCGGTAAAAATGAAGCTTGAAACATACAGATTCGCGTCTTCAAACTTACATCTTTTACTAACATATAGCCGTTCGGTATGCTGGAGACGACGACGACTACGACATTCAGTTTTTAGCAGCATGCGGCTCTTACCCTTTGGTATAAATCGCAGCATTGAGTGCCGACGTTATACAGACGGAAAAGGATTAATGGCGAGCAGTAATAGGTGCTTATATCAGACTTCAGTACAGCCTCTTTTACGTCATGTTCAACGAATAATGTACGCTCGTAGTTGCTCAGCTCGCTGCAGAAGCTACGCAGGAGAAACTTACGATTAATTGTACAGTGTAGATAAAATGGGATATACTGGTGACACTGCCCGGGTAAGCGAAATTTTGCTGCTCAAATCCTTCCGCACAAATGACTTCATTCGCACTTTGTGTGTGTGCATTCACAGGGTGTCATACTTTCGCAAGTAGATTAAATTTTGTTCGTGCAGCAAAAAAAAGCAATACATGTTTGTTTGTAATAATGAAACAAGTGAATACGTGTACGTATAGAAAAACGTACATATAATGCATCGTGCAGAACATGAGCGCAAAAAAACAGGACACAAGGAACACAGAGAAACAGAACTGCGCTAGTCCTGTTTAAATGTGTTCCTTGTGTCCTGGTTTTTTGCGCTCCTGTTCTGCACGATGCTTCACGGACTAGCCCACACAAAGGTATCTATAGTGCGTTCCTCAAAAATACTGTGGGCGTTCCTGCACCACTGTTAAGCTTTTATTTATGAAAATTGTTGGGAACGTTGGTTCCGTACACCTGCTGAAGGATCAAGGAAGCCGCAAATAGACGTAAAAGTTTATAAATTTTTAACAGTATAATGAATATTATCTAATTACAATTTCTAAATGTTTAAGTTACTAACTATAAAAGCGGGCAGATCAAATTTAACTTAATTTTTTTTAATTTTAGACAAGAAACTTGGATTTCGAATAAAGGCTGTTCCTCAACCGATTGAGAGTAAAGATATGTAATTTTAGGATCGTTGTTTCTTTGTGCACAAGCATTACTCTCCATAAATATTGAAGCTATTGTTAGGCATAGTTCTGTCTATTCGATATTAAAAAGAGCTTAATCAAATAAAATTTACCACATTATCCAAAAGCAACTACGCGAACTGAATGTGTTAGTATAAAAGAATTAACTTATCACATAAAGGCCAATAATTTCTTAGAAGATGTTTACTCATAAGGAATTTCAACATTGTGAAGAACAATAAGGAATTTAAGTACACCAATGCAAACGTTTACAGCGCTCACTTGAAACTGTTCTCTAGCATGTATATGCAATAACGGGCTCCGGACTACCGTGCGTTTGGATAAACACTAGCTAGTTCCCAATTCGATTTACATCAGTTAGAATTTTAAGGGGGGCTAGATCTAACTGAACATTTGAAATGATTGCAGGTTGCAGGATAACTTTACATTGAGTATGTTTACAATGACCAAGAAGTGCATAAAGAAAGGGAGGAGGCAACGGGCGCCGTTGCGCTAAGGTAGGCATACAAAGGCGCAAATAGCAGGTTTCAAACTCCATCGAAATTGTGGACAACTCACAAAATTAGAACTTGCGCCAAATCCCGCAAATGACCAATTGTTTACGGCTCGGGCACTACGCCGTTGTGGACGATAAGAAACGTGGAACCGAGAACACACAAGGTTTCAAAGGGACTCCCCTTAGACATTTAAAATAACAGGTAGCCTAATGAAGTAAACTGCATTCCCTATTAAAAAAAATTTATCCTGGAAAGACGATTTTTAATGCAAGCTGTAGGTCAGGTATCAGTCCTATATTGGTGCCACTCGTCCAGTATAAAACCGAGACAGGTTTACATTATTTTGGTACAGAATAACAAGTTATTCATCGCTTCATAAAAGACACGGACACAGGAGGAAATACACGAGACCGGGTGATTTCCTGTGTATTTATTTCTACGCCCGTGTCTTTTATGTAGCGCTCTACAACTTGTTAGTAACACATACTCCATCAACTAGCCTAGCAACTTGTTCTAGTACAGAGCTGAAAAAGACGCCGCAGTCTGGGTTTAAGCTGAAAGTGGACACCCTTTTTGCTTCAGTCGACCTGAGTACATCTATGCAATGTGAAGCTTTAACAGTACCGGCCGCTTTAGGCTTGGAGATCGAACAGCACGAATGGTACCTTATAGAGTCGAAATCAGACAAACCATGGATGGTTTCGGGCTCTAAGCCCAGATACCACCATGATTTGAGAATCGCAGATATCAACTTGGTTGGAAGCAACATCAAATACACCATTCCTGTTCTTTAATATACTCTGAGGTGTTGAGTTTTCAATCCACGACTTTCATCTCCAGATAGTCCTTTGGGAGGCCGCATGAAATGTACATGAAATCATGTACATCATACATTACAATTTTTTTTTACCAGCTATGTGGCGCTTTTCGTCAAATACCTTGTGATTAAGCGGCCATAGAAGTACACCTTTTATTGCACGTGTATTTCTTGTTACGAGCTGCCGTACACTCAGAGCTTCCTCGAGTATTTACACCAGCAAAGGCTTCATCAGAAGTCCCTTATTCGCGTCGCTCCTTCTCTTGCTGCACGAAATGATAAAATAAGGAATATGGCATACAATATATTGGGTGAAATCACTACAAAACTAGAATTCATCATCATCATCAGCCTGATTATACCCACTGCAGGGCGAAGGCCTCTCCCATATTTCTTCACTTAACCCGGTTCTGTGCTAGCTGCATCCACTTGACCCCTGCGAACTTCTTAATCTCATCCGCCCACCTAACTTTCTGCCGCCCCCCGCTAGGCTTTCCTTCCCTTGGAATTCAGTTTGTTACCCTCAGCGACCATCGGTTATCCTCTCTTCGCACTACATGCCCTGCCCATGTCCATTTCTATTTCTTAATTTCCACTAGAATGTCGGTAACTTGAGTTATTTCCCTGACCCACTTTGTGCGCTTTCTATCTCTTAATGTTACCCCTACCATTTTTCGTTCCATAGCCCTCCGGGTTGTCCTCAACTTAAGTAGAACTCTCTTGGTTAGCCTCCACGTTTCAGCCCCATAGTTGAGTGCAGGCAAGATGCAACTGTTGTATACTTTCTTCTTGAGCGATACCGGTAAGCTGCTAGTCATCTGCGAGTGCTTGCCAAATGCGCTCCATCCCAATCTTATTCTTCTTGTTATTTCCTTATCATGGTCCGGATCTGCGGTTACTACCTGTCCTAAGTAGACCTATTCGCCTACTACTTCCAGTATTTCGCTACCTAATGTACACTGCTGTTCCTTCCCGAGGCTGTTGAACATTACCTTAGTCTTCTGCATATTGATTTTCAAGCCTACCTTTCTACTTTTTCTGTAGGTCATCAATCATTATTTGCAGTTCATCCCCCGAGTTGCTTAGCAAGGCAATGTCATCAGCAAATCGCCGATTACTGAGGTATTCTCCATCTACCTTTATCCCTAACTGCTCCCATTCCAAGTCTCTGAATACTTCCTCTAAACAAGCTGTAAATAGAACTGGGGAGATTGTGTCTCCTTGCCTAACACCATTCTTTATGGGAATTTTGTTACTTCCTTTATGCAGAACTATGGTTGCTGTGCAGCCACTGTATATATCTTCCAGCACTTTCACGTACGGCTCGTCTATTCCCTGATTTCGCAATGCCTGCATCACCGCCGAGATTTCAACTGAGTCAAATGCTTTTTCGTAATCAATGAATGCTATGTATAAGGGCTGGTTATATTCCAAGCATTTTTCAATCACCTGATTGATGGTATGGATATGATCGATAGTAGAGTACCGTTTCCGAAACCCTGCTTGATCCTTTGCTTGATTGCAGTCTAAGGTTGTCTTGATTATATTAGCAATTACCTTAGTAAATACCTTATACGTAACAGACAGTAAGCTGATTGGTCTGCAATTTTTAAGGTCCTTAGAGTCCCCTTTCTTGTGAATGAGGATAATGTTTGCATTCTTCCATGGTTCCGGTACCGTCGATGACACGAGGCACTGCGTATACAGGGTGGCCAGTTTTTCTAGCACGATATCCCCCCGTCCTTCAGCAAATCTGTAGTTATCTGATCCTCTCCAGCTGATTTCCTCCTTTTCATAGTTTCTAGTGCTATCTTGACCTCGTCCTTCATCACTGGTGGAACGTCTGACTGTTTTTCCCTACCGCCAATCTTATTACGGTCCTGACTACTCTGGCGACTCTAGAGATCTGTATAGAACTCCTCGGCTACTTTGACTATCTTGTCTATATTAAGGATGACGTTGCCCGCCTTGTCCCTTATCGCATACATCTGGTTTTTGCCTATGCCCAATTTCTCCTTTACCGCTTTAAGGCTTCCCCCGTTCTTTACAGCATGCTCAATTTTCTCCATGTTATACTTCCTTATATCGGCCACATTGCGCTTATTGATTAGCTTTGATATCTCGACCAATTCGATCTGGTCTCTTGGATTGGAAGCTTTCATACTCTGGCGTTTCTTAATCAAATCTTTAGTCTCCTTAGACAGCTTACCGGTATCCTAACTATTCTACCGCCTACTTCTACCGCGCACTCAGTAATGATATCTCTGAAATTATTGTTGCTTGCCTCTAGGTAATGTCGCCATCCTCGGTTAGAGCTGAATACATATTCTGTAGCGAGATCCTGAACTCTTCTGCCCTCCCCCTCACCGCTAGTTCGTTGATGGGTTTCTTTCTTACTAATCTGTTGCGTTCCTTCATCAGATTTAGGCTAATTCGGGACCTCACCATCCTGTGGTCACTGCATCACACTTTCCCTATTACCTCTACAACCTGCACAATGGCGGGGGTTGAACACATTCTGAACTCGATTTCATTTTTAGTCTCTCCGTTTGGACTTTTCCATGTCCATTTCCGGTTCTTCCGTTTCCTGAAGAAGGTATTCATGATTCGTACGTTATTGCGCTCTGCAAACTCAACTAGTAACTCCCCCCTGCTATTCCTAGAACCAATGCCATAGTCACCTACTGCCTTTTCTCCTGCCTGGTTTTCCCTACCTTGGCATTGAAGTCGCCCATTAGTACAGTATACTTCGTCTTTACTTTTCGCATTGCCGATTCTACATCTTCGTAGAAGCTTTCAACTGCCTGGTCATCATAACTACATGTAGGTGCATAGGCCTGTACAACCTTCAGTTTATACAGCTTATTAAGCCTAATTACGATGCCTGCAACCCTCTCATTAATACTATAGAATTCATCAATATTACCCGCTATTTACTTATCGACAAGGAAACCTACTCCTAGTTGTCGCCTCTCTGGTAAACCTTGATAACACATTACATGCCCATCCTTCAGTACAGTATATGCCTCATTCGGCCTCCTAACCTCACTAAGCCCTATGACATCCTATTTCATGCCCTCTGGTTCCTCTAACAGCACTGCTAAACTAGCTTCATTAGCTAGGGTTCTAGCATTAAACGTTGCCAGGGTCAGGTTTCAATGGCGGCCTGTCCAGCGGAGCCAGGCTTTCTTGGCACCCCCTGCTGCGTCACAGGTCTGACCGCCGCCGTGATCAGTTGTTCCGCAGCCGCTGGTGACTGAGGGCAGGGGTTTTATGGAGCTTATCATAGGAGGTTGTGGCCAATTACTGCACCAGGTTGGCCAACTCCTGTTCTGGTGAGGGAGTGCGTTGCCGGAGGTGTTCACCGGCATCAGGTCGCACCCCAAACCTGTTTATGCAATTCCATCGACACGCGTATTTTTTTTTCCATCCAGTGGAGAATTGTGCGGCACCGGGATTTGAACCCTGGTCCTCTTGCATGCGAGGCGGGTGTTCTACCGCTACGCCACCGCTGCCTTTTTCACTAGAATTACATGTATTCTAAGACAATTAGAAAACAGCCAGCATGATTACCTTAGTTACTCTTGAGATGCCGGAGCAAAAATGCACTGTTTATTGAAGATAACAGTCGTTTAAGACTCCGTCTCTTACGGAGGAGAAGGCACACCACCATTGGAGGTCAATCGAGTAAAAATAATTTATGATTTCTAAACCTTGTATATAGATGCGGAAGGTGTGCGCTTCCACTGGTCTTGAAGGGCTCCGGTCCTGATGGTTATCTCGGTATAGAGTAACTCTTCTGTGCTCGAGTGTTATATCAAAACTGCTCGAAATCATTCCTGGCACGGAAGCATTTCTGTTCCTTGTTTGTATTTATTTTGCTTTCATTTATATGTAGTGTTTATTTTGGGTGTCTGAAGTTTTAAGTTGCAGTAAAGTTTACGTAGATCCGCCAGAGCCAATATACTACCAAAAGACGATCTCAACTGAATGACGCTCTCAATTCTATTGCTCTTAATCCATTTTAATATACAGGTCACATAATCCTGCAAAATACTGACATTGAAAGAATCTAGAGAATTGTACAGCCCCCAACTATTACATCTGAATTACAAACTTACGAGTTGTCGTTCGTCACTAGAGTCGCAAGATGATTTCATTGTTTGTAAATGTGTCTTTTTTTCTTTTTTTTTCAGATCATTTGCAGCCTTGATGAACTTTATCTACTGATGGTTTCTAGCGCAACGAGGGATGAACTTTCCTGTTTGTGCATGGAAACAAAAATAGAAGCTGCGGAGATTGTTAGCGCAATTCGTAATTTAGAATGTTACTATCATCTAAACGATGGGTGAGCATGATTTAAATTGAAAGAAAGATCTACAATATTGCGAAAGGCTTAGCCTTGTGTTACGAATCTCCCTCTTGTACTTAAAGAAGTATTCCGGCTTTAAAAATTAGCGCTATTAGGAGGTCAATTTTACGATTTAGACAGCAAGTTAAGTTTTATTGCTCAAACCAGCTGCGAGAAAATGTTCTCAGCTGTGCAGCTCATTAACTCTATGATGGTTGTCGATAGTGCACGAAAGCAGCTCGGCAAAATAGCATTGTAGCAATAAATATTTCTGCCACAACATGGGGTACTATGTACTCAATACCAGCACCATCGCACGCAGTGTCTCCTCACAAAGCAGTTGTAAGATTTTATTCATCCGAGCCCGGTCGGTGCCCATGACACTGAGTTCAATGCTTTCACATTCACTAAGGGAAATTTTGACAACGGCACTCTACTCCTGCTATGAAGAATATTCTTTTCATTGAATCACTATTGGCCATGTTGTGAGAGGTCTGTACGCCACCATTACTTGTAATGTTAGCATTTATATAAGGTATATACTGCAACCGATGTTACGAGAGCAGGTAACTTTCTGTCTTCGTAATCGTTCCCGAGAAATCACAGAAGAAATAAGTCTTCACATAGATCGCTTTATTTTCACTGTTCAAAAGTCTTCTTTATTTCACCTGATGTATGCTTCATCTGAAATTGTCATATTTACATTGGTATAGGATAGTCTGAAGGATTTTGTGCGTCACGGTAAATGTGGCGCTCAGTTGCAGCTACCCAAACACGACTGTCGTGGCGCTTTTTTGGTGAAACTCCAAAAGTGACAGCACAAATTGTTGAAGGTTTAGGTTCAGCAAAGCCTTACGGACTAAGAGAAACTTCAGGTTTTAAAAACTGAGCACCTGGCAATGCATTTTCAGGGTATGACCTTCGTACGAATATAAACAGGAAACTAAAGCCTTGACTGCAAGACAAAGTACCAGCACTTCATTTTTTTAAGACCCACGATATTGGTAGCATTGACTAAGGAAAACATTGCGAATATAGCTATCTTTAAAAAGGCATAAAAACCTTTGCTTAAATCCCACGTGAGCATATCAAGGTCTCTCGAGCTTCACCTAAATTGATTACTCAGTAGGACCATGAAGTTTAGAAAGTACTTAATAGGTATGCATTGTGCGTATAGCTCGAGTTGTGGTCAACTTCAATTTGAAATGTTTGAGTTTTCGACACGGGACTCCTCAGGAAAACCTCAGCGACAAGGGGGAAGGGGAGGGGGCGCCTTATTGTTTCACATGGGTAAAGCAGTGCGAGTTCATGGGATATTATTCAGCAGACTTAGATCCCCTACCACTCACAAAACGTATTAACTGTACGTTTTATACGCACTTTGGATGACATGCACGCGAAATATACCACCACAAATGAGATTAAAAAAAAGCTAGTCCTCTTTAAAATTTAGTTTACAACTTTGCTACACATTTATGCGCGAGTTTATTTGCGTTTATTCTTTTGTTCGGTGACCGGCATTATAAGCCCCTGTCCATATGAAAAACTTTTACTGAAGCTACCCAACACACAGCAGATTGCATGTAGGCTGTCCAGACGCTGACGGGATAATGACGAGGATGAAAAAGCATCGGTTTAACGCTAATGACCTCGCCGCGAATAACGTGCTCAGCTACTTCGTGTGGAGGTGGTTCCCTCCGGCAGCGCTGGCCTAACAAAAGGCATATCTTAAGTACCATGGCCAGAACAGTATCGTTAGATGCACTTAAACAAGTATGTTGAGCCAAATATGCCATTTGCCGATTCCCGACTCCACAGTCACGTGGCAGTCCATATCCAGCGCCTTACGTCAAGGCACAACGTGCCCCTGGGTCACAAGGATGGCTTCTTTTTCATAGCGGGCCATTGTGAATACGACAGGACGAATTTAGGTGTTGATGAAGACTCAAATTTTAGAAAAATCGCATAGGTATTGCCTAGGAATTCCAATGCAGCATTCCTTCAGAAATAAATTGTGTTTTCATATATTACAGAGGGCAGCTATTATTGCTAATTTCATAGAAGCTACAGTGCATTAGCGTAGGCTCTCTCTTAATATCTTATCCACCGTGCGATTACTTCGATTATGCACCCGCTGTTTCACAGCTACATTTGGGTTTTTTCCGTATATGCATACAACAGAAGGAAGACTATACACAAGGTTTCATTTTCCGGCGCCGTCAGTATGTTGGGTCCAAAAGCGTCGAAACTGCACTTTTATTATCTCACGCAAGTTGGCGCTCTCAAGCTACAGTTAAGAATAGCTTTACTGCAGCTTTATTCATCGTGCCACCGCAGCTCGGCTGTAGTCGAATGCCATGGCCTGTCCCTATCTCTTGCACCTTTCAGGACAGATGATCGCGTTCAATAAGCCAAAAACCTTCCTATCCAAAATTCGAAGACCTCGTACTGCTCTGTGTCACGTTCAGGTATCAAATAAGATATATAGAGCAGGAAGCTGCGTATAACTGAAATTTCATTAGTTAAATATAGACTACCGTTTGACTGGCCATACACGTAATGCACTAAAGCAAACATCTTTATCGCATTCACTTTAAAACAAGTGATTTGAGAAGAAAATTATTTTCGTGCTCACGTTGTAGTCTTTAAAAACATCAGTGGGTGTCATTTAAAGATGCGCAGCCCAGGATAACTTAAGAAATCCTTTGCTCTTACACCGTTTACTTTATCAGAAATACCGAACGCAAAACGTCAGCTTAAAAAACAGACTTGGTTATCTATCTTAGGCCTTCAGATTTTCTTATTAACTGAGGGACTGTTGCTTCAGCAATTATACATCCCCACATTTCGGCCGAATGAATTCAGTTACCGTTATATTACGGCATACAGATTTCCGCTTATAATGTATTGCCTGAAATGACACTATCCACTGTTCTTAGACATGTTGCTACAAATGCACTTTTTATTTTTCAGCAGAGGCAGAAACCTCATGGCCAAAGGGTATGTATACCATGTTACACTGAATTCTTTATTTTGAAAGTCTTACTCAATGCAAAACTCATTCATCAATCGCGTGTCTGAGATGAACTTGGTTTCATGTGGAAGCTAGCGAATCACCGAGAAAATGATGGTACAGCGCAGTGCATCAGAACAGTATATCTAGACAGAGGCTAGCAGGAAGCCGCCCATCTATCGCCGCAGACTTCAGTACGTGTATTTTGCTGGGCCATCTAGCGCCATGCATTGAATGCTGTTGGCTTCTTCTTATAAACACGAACAAAAGCCATGCGACACAGCTTACTGCATGCATTTGCAAATACACACTATATAACTACTTCAAAACACTATCATTTTTTGAGTGCTAAGAAGAAATTACATTTAAATTGGCTTTCGTAAAGAATACAAACAATAAATTTATTAAATTTAATCAAGTCATAATATTGTTTGAATAGGGAAACAGAGTAAGCTTTTTTTCTACTGACAACTTTTTGTTGACACAAGTAAGGATGGTTTTGTGAAATCTTTCGAGTGGTCGTTTCAGTCTAAAATAAATTACATTTTATAGCGGCAGAGAGAGGAAGGAGATAAATGTGCCTAACAAGATTCGTTTCTCGATACTGTCTACCTTAAGCTGGAAATAGAAGTCCAGGGTTAATACAGGTCGATTTGCGCTGGATGCTAAAACTTATATTAGTTTGAAAATTCCGGTGACACCTAGTTATTTTGATTAGTTTTTAGATTTACATATAGTAAACCCGCATATAGCTTTTGAAATTACAACATACCCATTTGTTTATAACAATAATTTGAAGAATCTTCCTGGTTTTAAATTTCTCTCGCACTGGACTGACAAAAGAATCTGGTCGGTGTTTTCGATCTTAGAGCGTTTGTATTTACTAAAACAGAAGTCGGTAACATTGAGCTACCGACACTGATGTGTTAGAAATCGTGTTGAAATGCCCTTCTCAGCGTTGAATATGAGTAGGATTTGCGTATTTCTTGCTAGAATTAACCCAATCAAGTAGCGCTAGCAAGAGTTGGGTGCGTTAGTCTTGAGTGCTTAAACATCAAAGCAAATCTTTTCATAGCTTAGTGTGGCTCTTTCTTAGTTGAGTACTGTGAAGATAATGCAGCGCATCTTACCTTAATTCTCTCTTAGAATGCAATTTTTGGGAGAATTCAAAAATTTCTCACATTTACTTTCTCCGATCAACACGTATTGCGAGATTTCGGCAAGTGTTATTTTCTCTGCAGTCTGAGCTTAAAAGCCCGCAGGAAAAGAAAATACATCCTTACTTGACTGCCTTGAAACGTCTTTCTTTTTATTATCCTCCTACATGTGACAATATGTTTTGGCTCCCTGTTTATTGGACATGGCTGACCACCAGCTTTCGATGCTCGCCAAAATAGGAATTTTATGCAGTTGAAGTCAAGGCCGGCGCTATGCAAGCAGATTAACGCAAGGGCTATGTGCTTGTAATGATCATCGAACGTTTCAGATAAATAACAACGCCATCAAGGTAGCAATACAGAAGTCCGATTTCATGTCACTATATATTGTGCGCATAAATCTCCGAAATGTTGCTACGCATTGAACTGTGTTAATCACCTCATTTGTTTCGCTTATGCCATATGCTGTTAAAATACTATTTTTGTCTTCGCCTGCCGGATGATCCGGAATTGCCCAGTTACCTGGTCGAGATACGCATGGGCCATCACAAAGGAAATTTATAACATCATGAATTGAGGAAAAAATATATCTGTTTTGGTTGATGGCATTTAAACCATGATTTTTCACAGGGAAACGCCACATACCGTATTTATTGACGAAAAATACGGATGAAGCCCAAGGGATCGCCAATACTAGAATCATATTATTAAGCATTCTTTTTACGTTCTCGTAAATGAGTTTGTGCCTTCAGCGCTGGACTGTTGAACAAGTTCAGCTTGGCGGCTACGATCGACGCCACAGCTTAAACAGAACAGCATCGGGGTTACACAAAGCTAGTTTTAAGCCGACTGGCAAAAAGACGGCTTGAGATGATGATGTAATTGCCCACAACAATGCCGTGCCTTTATTTGCATATATCAGACAGTGGGCAAAATAAAGCTTTTCAGTGATTGGTCGCTGAGCACCACCATAGTGATGGCTAGACAAAATTTTGTGCTTGTCGCTACATGATGAAAGCTACCGCGGAACCGTTTTTCTGCAGTCCAGAGAGGAGGCGTCCCCACATCTCCCTCGATTAAGGAAAATATATTTGGCATTGGGCTTTAAGCATGTGGAATGTACTGGTTTCAATAGAACATCCAACATTTCATGGTTGGAATGAGTAGCGAACCTCAAGAGTCGGGGGCGTACACTGCAGACGGTCACGGTGTGACAGTACCTTAGATAATCTGAAATACTCATCGTGCGTAACTTTACTGTTTTATGAATTTGGGTACAATCATATGCTCGGAATAAATCTCGGTACCTCCACGGGCAGCCATGCTTCCACAAATGTTCAGAGATTGCATTCCAAAAAAGACACCATCATCATCGCAGGGATAACGACAAATTTTGCTTGGAAATGGGATGCACACAGCAAACTGCCAAACCTATGATGCAGTAGTCACTCTGCAATCAGGCGCCAAAATGTTAAGAGCTATACAAATAGACAACTGCATTCTAGCAGGCACACGAATCATAATATCACAAAACTATAGCACTTGTATAAACGAGGCCTGATATAAGCGCGCTAATAACAACAACACAAACTCCGCTTATTTTGAAACAGGTAGGATGTGGGAGCGGATAGGATTTCCAACGGCCTCACCTCCGTCGGTCGCGCAGTTTAGTTTTCCGGCCGAAATGATGAAGACCAGTGACCAGATTACAGAGGGCGCCGCGTGCGAAGCACGCGAATAGACGTCACACTTCGATTCGACATTGGGGAAGTATTACGAAGTCTCTTGCGCTGAAAGTCTCTTGTGGGGTACGTAGGCATTTGTGGAAGGTGCATTCTTGTAATCTGGACCGGCTGTGAAGAATATTAGCTCATATAAAATTGGTTGATGGCAGTGACAAAATCTTTAAATCTGTCCATGGTTCCCTATGTGGAAAAAAAACCACAGGATAACGATGAATTTTAAACGCATTGTAGAGTTTATGGCCGCCAGAACGCATTTCGAAATGATCAAGCACAGCAGTCTCGTCATAGACGGCTAGAGACACTAGCAATAGGGGGCTGGTGCGACATCGGTGCGCTGAGTATCGAAATACTGACGCACTAGCAGTGCAGAAAAGCCCTTTGCGTCGATTGGAAACCACTTCGCTAGCGGCTGCAGAGTAGTGATCAAGTTGTCAGTAGGGGCTCTTGTTAGCTGGCGAATATCTGTCTGCTGTATGGCACTCTTTTTGGCGAGATCGCTTGCCGAGTAAATGAGAATCACAGCGACCGTCGAAACTCCGAAGCTCTGTCCAAGCGATCAAACATCGTTGTTACTGACCTCCTTTCCGAGATCTCAAATGTGCGTCCGTGTCCACACCATTACAGACAGAGTACAGGCGTTTGTTGCTTGTAAGAAATGTGTACATGCATTCAGCGAAGCTCTTAAGCAAATGGTCAACTTGCTCCACTCGGACATGCCAGGTAGCGCTCCTTTGTATTGCTGCAATATTGGCTCAGTACACTGTCTACAAGTCCTGCCGGGAATCTGTGCTCGATAAGCCGCTCTCTGGCCGGCCCTCTTTCACGGAAGACGCCGGAGCAGTCGGCAAGTTCCCCAACAATGCCTCACTGTTACGTCGAAGTAACTTCATGATTCTCATAATGCAAGGACCTTGTTTATGAGCGAAGAATTGATACTCAACAGTCAGTCGTTGCCATCCCACTTGTTATAACGGCTGATGCGTTGAGAACGCTTGCACCATTCGTCCTCGCCCGTCTAGGTGCGTGGTACGCAGTGGAGCTGGTGGAAACAGCTGAATGAAAGATTTTGCTGGTTTCTTAATTTAGAGACATCTGGGCAATGGATACAATTAGCAAAACATAAACTCAGGCGAATTCTCAGCCGAATGATGCGTTGATGGATTGACGTAGCTAGTGGGCATGGGCAAGTAGGTGACGAGCTTGGATAGTTACAGCCCAACAGATAGAACAGGAGAGAGAATGCAGCACCTAAATGGTGCTGACGTAGGTAGCTTGGAGACCAGCGCAATTCGGCCGACGCTACTTACGCCCCTCACGTGTCGCTTTGACGACTGCCGGGGCAAGAACAAGTGCGGACCTTTAGGTGAACACTTACGTTGCATCGACTCAAAAGTGGCCTTCCAAAAGTTCGAAGTGGTCATCTGGTGAGCATAATTCCTCAACAGCAACACTGCAGCCCATGTGGGGGCAAATCCAAGTGTATGCGGGTCCCTCATGTTTAGCTATCCAGAGACCTTAGATGTGCTTTTGTAAACATCATATTCGTGTTTTATATATTTTAAAGTACCGCTTTAGGAGCCGATGCAGGCCGCAAGCGGGCGAGATGGGATTTGCCACAGCCCAAAGAAACCTATCGAGATTTTGAATAGGCAGCCGAAACTCGCCTAGTCCATGCTTTTTCTACATAAATCAAACACTTCCGTTGCACTTTCCGCCGTGTAACCCGCCGGGGACGCATGAGAAACATGTAGGCATTCCTGTTTTGGCCTGGCGCGACCAATGTGGAACATGCTACCTATTAAGGTCGATAGTGTAGGTTTCTTCTACATAAGTCCCACATTTTCGGTCTAAAAATGTACCCTATAGTTTCCAAATGATATCCGTCGATTTCAGAATGTAGGCTCAGTTAGTCTTTGCAAGCCCAATATTGCGCCCTAGTATCCCTAAGGATTGCTCACAAAGGCATCCAATTGGCTGCCCGACTGCTCCAAGTGTATCCCAGACTGTGCCATCCTGGGTTTTCTTTACTATCATAAAGCAAAACACTGTCAAAGGCGCGCCTTTAGCATTGCCGTAAATGTCAGGGGGATCTTTGTCTGCACGTTTTGCGTATCTGCAGGGAGAAAGGGTACCCCACCACCACCACTTGACAACCACCAATAAAAATTGGTACAAATTAACCCAACCTAGCGCCCTGCTCTCTCTAGGGCCGCGTGCTGGAAAGAGGTTCGGTTAGCCCCGCTAGGCCCCTCGCGAGCCGGACCAATTTGTAAACTATCCTACATGCTGAAAATGAGGTTCTTTGCTGTATAGGTTTTGACAATGAACCGTCAGCAGTAGCAGCAGCAGCAGGGTCAGGAGCAGTTCGGGTACAGCAAAGCATGGGATTCAATTGATGCAAGCATGGTCGACTTAGATTGTTTGTTGGTACGGTTAGTCATGATACACTGCAAAATAAATTGCAAAATTAATAGGCTTTTATGGGCAGTGTTGGATAATGTAGCTGGTATTTCGCAGCCAAAGATTTGAAATTAATGATTGTTGTGGAGGGGGAAGCTTAGGATTAATCAGACTGTTTACTCGTTTTGACATGAAGAAAACAGCTGTGGGCTGGTGGGAAACGGTGGTTACTGGAGCTGCACATTTGCGCCTTTGGCTACTTTCCGTTCCACACGACTTGAGACCGGTTACTCCAGTGTCAGGCGTATTCGATGAAGGACACCAAACCTTTTCTTTAGCGTTCCTGAAACACGCTCGTTAGCGATGCGATATAAAGTGGCATAGTAGTCGACGCAATTCTAATCGAATTTATTTTCTTAAGGACCACATCCGTGATGCTTGAACTGGCCTGTGACAGCATACCCGGCTATCCTTGGGAAAATTCAATTATGATTCTACAGGCCACTTCCAGGGACCAGGGAGCTTTCTATGGTGGCCACGCCTGGGGTGTATTTAGCCGAAATTTCTGTGCATGATACAGTAGCTCGATGAAAATTGCCTAACTGACCTGTCTCATTAACCGCACAACGTTTTTGTAAAGGCAGTGTATGTGTGCTAAAAAAAGCGTTTCACTGGCTCAGCGCAGCTTATACTTCAGTGTTTACGCTGCTGCAGCGGATCGTCTTCTCAGGCTTTGCGGTATACCATACTGAACTACAAATGTCGCCAACTGAATATATTTAGACTGATAGTGTAAGTTCAAAGTTAGCAAACCACTGCATACTCTAGCGGTCCAGCGCAAGCGATGTTTTCAAGTTATACTTCATTGCTCCGAGCATTTAGCTTATCATTTCTCGCATAATATGCAACCCCCCCACCCCCTCCAAAAAACAATCTTGTGACTGCAATAGCAACTAACGTTGTGCGGATGTAGTTCAATAGAACCACCATCAGTCGTGGCTGCGCAAAATTTAAAGCGCCGAGTGTGCTTTTCAACTACTCTTAAGCCACTGAGGCCATCAAAACAGTGTAGTATTATTTAGGCTCTGCTCACACTAGTGCATTTTTAGGGCGACAATCCAACAATAAAACAAACACATGCATTCTTTGTGATAAAGATCAGAGCATTGTTTGTAAAAGGGGCGAAAACTGAGATAATGGTTAGAAAAAAAAAACTCTTTTCTTGGATTTATTTCGCATAAAATAATGCCACCCTGCAAGAGCTAATATTGTCTAACGCTAGTCGGACAACTAGGCTATTGATTAAAAATTGTCGAATAATACCTTTACTGCCGGTGTTTGGGTTTACTATGAAGTTATTACGAATTATGGCTGCATTTCTTATGGATTTTATTCTGTTTTATAGCCTGAGAAGCGTTCAATTTGTCGTGCGCCGGCAAAAAGATGGGGTTGAAATTGCCCTCGTGGAACAAGCAGCAAGTAAGTTAAGGCTGTTGCAATAAATTCTTGATGTCCCATGCAAAGGTCACACAAAATAGAGCACTCAGCACTGATTTCATTTGCGAGTGCGCTTTTGCAGGCTAGTTAGTGCCTAAGCATTTTTTTTTCTTTGCGCAAAAAACACGACACAAAAGAAACGAGGTAGACAGGACAAGCGCTTACTAACAACTCAGGTTTTTATTGACGGAACATTTGCTTAAATACAGCAGCTGCTCTTATCAACAAGGAGAAGAAAAGAGGGGACTTCGCATACATACATATCAAATCAGCACAGATCAGCACAGCAGCATATCAGAAGCACAGCAGCGGTTGTTGTAGAGGTATGGCCCCCAAAATGAACCGGATAATTGTTTTCTGAGTGAGTATCGTCACAGTTACTGATAATCATTGTTATGACTTATATCCTTCAGTACACACGGGAGTATACTACTCAGGCTGACCAGATGCACCCTAGAGAAAAAATCTAATTGCCACCATCAGTTCAGTTCAGTCGTTCAGTCGTGTCCGACACTTCGTGACCCTATGAGCCATGTCACGCCACGCTTTCCGGTCTCTCACTATCTTCCTAACATCACATAACTTCATCTGCAGCGCCTCGAGGATGCCATCTAACAATCGCGTTCGCTGCCTACCCCTTCTCCGGTTACCTTGAACCTTTCCCAACATCAAATCTTTCTCCAGCGACTCCTCTCTTCTCATCAGATGACCAAAGTAGCTGAGCTTTAACTTTAGAATTTGACCCTCCAATGAGCAGTCAGGGTTTATGGTCGACAATATCGACTGATTTGATCTTCTGGCAGTCCAAGGAACTCTCAAGAGTCTCCGCCAGCACCACAATTCAAACGCGTCAATTTTTCGGCGGTCAGCCTTTTTCACAGTCCAACTCTCGCATCCATACATCACAGCTGGAAAGACCATAGCACGAGTTATACGGATCTTGGTTGGCAGACTAATGTCACTGCTCTTTGCTAGGCGGTCAAGGATAGCCATGGCTCTCTTTCTCAGAATTAGGCATCTACTAATTTCATGGCTGTAGTCTCCTTCCGGGATAACCTTGGAACCCAAGAAGAGAAGAGTACCTTAACTAAATTAATAAATTTGTTCGGGATCCTGGCTTCGCCAGGCGCACCAAATGTTTATCCTTCATTCATTATGGTTTATCGGGAGGATATAGGAGGGTACAACGCGATCGTAGTTGCGGCAGATGAGCAGCGGAGTGAAAATGAAAACCTGCGGCCCGGCCGCTCATCCAGAATCTTACACAGTGGACGGAAACTGTACCATGTACTTACCGTGTAATTACTATATGGATATTTGGCGTAAACATGCCTCTTCATTGTGCCTTTGTTAGCAGTGCATCCTGGCAAGCCAAGGTATATAATGGGCGCCTGGGCGAGTATTATTGAGAAAATGTGCTTTTTCATTTCGTATCCAAGATGCTATTTAAGAATATTGGTGTGACCTATGTCGTCAGCCAGCGTACCAATAATCTTCAAGACATTTTCAACCGGAAAGAATTCGCCTCAAGAGATTAATAAAATTTGGCTGCCATTGTGTAGGCATCATACATGTTTCCTTTGAACTGATGTGTAAACATGTGTGCATTATTATATGTTTCAATATAAGGATAATATATCTAGGAATTCACCACAGTAAACAGTGTGTTGTTTAGAGGCATTTAGTATTCGTAAAATTTATGTAACCGTTATGATTGGAATTTTGTTTTCTTTGAACTGAGTGCTGAAAGGCTTCTAAAGAGCTTCTCTTCTTACCCCTATTAGATGACCTCTTCTTCGGCTTAAATTTCACATATAATGTGCTATGTGCTGGTCAAAGAAGCATTCTTTTAGATACTGGTACCTGGAGCAGAGGTAAGAATACAGTTATTTACTACCATGCATAACTTACTGGCCAAAAAACAACAGTGGATTGACAGTGTTGTGTCTGAGAAGACTTTTGTATCTCAACCCTGTAAGATAAACTGGAATGATTTTTTTCTAAAGTAAGCATACAATTAAATGCTAAATGTTTCATTTTACTGTTAAAAATTTTGTCTAGTGTATTATGTACAAACAAAATTTGAATTTGGATTTCTCTGAGAAGTGTTCTGGTCACATGTTTTTGGTGGCAACTGAGCCGTATCGTAGTATCCTATCATTACACAAATTTTACGCTTTCTGTCGAATAGCCGCATGCTTTCATTCATGCGAAGTTCAGTCCAGTAAACCCTAAATACTTGGTGAAAATCACAACTTGAACACGTACCCAGATAATTAATTGCAAAGCGCGCTCTTTTCAGATGTTTAAGGAAAATTTCCGAAGAGAAACATTTTTATGACGTAAATAAATATTACTATGCATGACACGCGATATATCACTACGACGATGGCCGAGTAGCTTCAATTTCTCACGGCTAAATAACAAAACATCAGAGGCTCGTGATCTGTCCCTCAGCACAGGCATTATACTTTCGCGGATTCGCAGAAAAAATGAAGTCATGTCACTGAAGCCATGTTGGCCTTATTGTCCCGCTGCGACCTCTTGCGCATTATTGTGAATGGTTTGTGGTGTTTAACTTTCCAAAGCGATTCAGGTTATGAGAGAATCCTTAGTGGAGGACTTCGGAAATTTTGACCCCCTGGGGCTTTTTAAGGTGCACTGACATTGCATAGCACACGGGCGCCTTGCTTTTCGCCTCCGTCGAAAAGCGGCCGCCGAGGCCGGGATTCGATCCCGCATCCTTGGGAACAGTAGTCTAGCGCCGTAAACACTGCGCCACACCTGCAGGGTGTGAATGTTATAATGCAAATTATTACCAAAAAGAGCTATTTCAGTTTCCCCAGAGAAAACATTGTTGTAGCCATGCTGCGAGTACTTTAATTGGAGTTACAGGCTAGGAAAGCTATATTTTCCGAGATGACACGTTCTAGGCATTTGCATCGTATCATTGTTAAATATAAATATTCTGTTACACTTTTCGTAGAATGCATGGCCTTTCCCAATTTCCGATCATCAGGCATAGTTTTTGATGAGAGCGACTGTGTAACCGCAGTTACGGACATGAAGCAACATTTTTGTGTGGTGTTTCTCAGAATTTTAGAGTTTCTAACATTAATGACAAATTATGATAGCTTATAGTTCTATGGGTTGTAGATGAATTTCCATCTTTATTATACATGATGCTTTGCGTGGTGCTTTTCGTACTGAACCAAAAAAAGGTTGCTTCGATTTATATTGTACATACTGTAGAAATGCTGAATGAAAAACGTCAGCGCCGTTAGTATAGTATAATCGCTCACTTTGAGCGACTGATTAGTATTATTATTGTGCACGTTGCATCAGGGTTTATTATTTTCCAAACGTGTGTTGTGTTAGTGAGGAAAAGATTTGGAAGCGTGGTATTACAAAATGAATAACTTACTTTGTTAATCGCGGTAAGAAAATAAACTTCACACTTAGCATAGCCTTGCCAACAAAGTGAGCTGCGTTTTGTTTTACTTACTCTATAGAGGCATGTCGCAATTTTCCAGTCGATTTAAGGATTTAGTAAACCATGCTTTTCTGTTACCGCTGCAAATGATTACACTCCGTATGCTTATTAGTTCAATCACTCATTTCATTGCCAAACATTGCTCAGTTATTATTTTTCGACTAGCTGCTTAGAATGTGAAAAAGAAGTTACGACGTCCTTGATTTATATCTTTTTAATTGCATGTTTTGCAAAATATTAGCTTTGTTTGATTTTTATATGCTGTTAGAGAAAAAGAGATGGTGGTAAAAATTGCATTACTGTCCTATTCCTCGACAATGTTTAATGCATGAAAAGGCACCGAGATTAGTAATGAGAACATGATCAAGAACGGTGCGGATTCTGGCGTAACGCGCTTTTGCTCCTTAAGTAATTGCGTGTTTTCTCAACTGTACCTGCTATTGAAGGAAGTGGAAGGTTACACCAGTCTTTTTGAGAACTAAAATTGCCGTAAACGAGAATGAGGGCATTTCGGAAGCATGTTTTGAGCTAAATTGTTTCGAGCTCGTTACAAAAGTCAAAGGCGGAATGCGGAAGTGTGTAGCAGTTTCCCACTAGCGCTCTCATTTTTGAAGCGCGAGACAGTAACGTGATTATTTCGATTTTCGATTTGACATCTACAACAGAAGGTGCAAATTTCTGAGAAACTTGAGCAACTACTTCGAAAACACCCCCGTCTTTTTGTCCTTCATGGTAACTTCAGTAAACAGCAATCAGGCAGGTGTGTTGCCCAATTCGTGAGTAACATTAATGTATAGCCAGTTTTCTATTAGAAAAAGCAATTTGCTGCCAGTGTATATCATATTAGACGCGCGCTCTCTGTTTTGAAGATAACTGCATACGTTGGCGAATATAGCAGAAACAGAAAGGCAATTTATGGAGTTGAGTCTTAGGAGACCCTTTTTTGCTATAGAACAAGGCTTGTGCTCGGCGCCATTTGTTTTCCACTGCGGAATTTTACGATTACAGGACGAATCCCGCACCTGTCTGTTTTCCCTAATCGATCCGTTCTACACCTAAGTGATAAAGATCAGGGTAATAATAAACATTTGTAGGTTATCATGACAAATCT